>NC_083101.1:90000972-90670300 GCF_949774975.1 Lagenorhynchus albirostris | reverse complement strand
GTTATAGAGGTGTATGAGTTCTTTTTATATTTTGGATATTAATTCCTTATTGGATATACAGTTTACAAACATTTTCTTCCATTCTGTATGTTGCCTTTTTATTTTATTAATTGTTTCTTTTGCTGTGCAGAAGTTTTTGGTTTTATATAGTCCCATTTGTTGAATTTTGCTTTTGTCTGTGTTTTTGGTGTCATATCCAAAAACTCATTGCCAAGATCAATTATTTTCTTCTAGGAGTTTTGTGGTATCAGGTGTTATGTTTAAGGTTTTGAAATTTCAAGTTAATTTTTGTGAGTGGTGTAATACAGGGGTCCAATTTTATTTTTCTGCATGTGTTTATCCAGTTTTCCCAGCACCATTTGAGGAAGAGACTATCCATTCCACAATGGGTGTTCTTGGTTCTCTTGTCATATATGAGTTGACTATATATATGGGGGTTTAATTCTGGGCTCTCTGTTCTGTTTATTTGTCTATGTCTATTTTTATGTCAGCATCATACTGTTATAATCACTATAGCTTTATAGTATAGTTTGAAATCAGAAAGTGTGATACCATAATTTGGTTTTTAAATATGTAAAATTATACCATTCCAAAGGCAAAACTATAAAATGATAAATATTTAGAAAAACAAACACCATATTTCTCTTCCTATTCTCTCCAATCTATGCCTTTTACTCTTTAAAAGAAACAATTTGTATTATAATTGTGGTTATTTCAGTGTTTCCTTTTTCAAATATATATTTTCCTTCATTTCTTTCATAAAATGCAGCTAATATGTATACATACACATACAAACTCTCTTGCACCTTTTCCTTGTCTTCTTAAGAATATTTGCATGAAGGTATGACTCCATACCAATGTATAAAAATTTTCCCCATTCATTTTTATGGATTCTTTGTTTTCAGTTGGGCAGGTATAACAAAACTTATTCATTCAAGCCCTTCCATTAATTTGGGGTTGTTTTAAAATTTTAATGTCATAAATAATGCCAAAATGAACATATTTGTGTATAAGTCAGTCTTGGAGAAGAGATCAGTATTATCTTTTTTTTTTTTTTTTTTTTTTTTGCGTACGCGGGCCTCTCACTGTTGTGGCCTCTCCCATTGCGGAGCACAGGCTCCAGATGCACAGGCTCAGCGGCCATGGCTCACGGGCCCAGCCGCTCCGCGGCATGTGGGATCTTCCCGGACCGGGGCACGAACCCGTGTCCCCTGCATTGGCAGGCGGACTCTCAACCACTGCCCCACCAGGGAAGCCCCAGTATTATCTTTTACAGCTTAAAATTTTTAATTTATTTTAGGTTTGAGAAGAGAAAATAAAATTTATATATTTGAGGTCAGTGTGTACAGACAAAAATGGTTAACAGGCTGATTTTATCTCTTGCAGCCTAGGTTAAGTTGGAGGTCCAATATTTAGGTGGACACTGTGATAATGCTTTTCTTGCATTAGACTTGTGTCTCCATTGTTACACTGTAGTATTCATATATTGAGTAGAAGTACCCATATAATAGTCATATACTGAGTATAAGTACCATAGAATAACTAGTCCAAAGATAGACGTTATACAGTGTTCAATTGCCAAAGACACTCCAAAAGTAAGCATTAAATGCCCTAACATAAGAAGAATGAGGTCATGTTGTTGAGTACAGAAATTCCCTATGCACTAAATCACTTACAAGATTGTATTTAGTGAATTCTTAATTTTATAAAAGGAAGTTTTCAAGAAAAGATGAAGAAACTGTTGCACAAATATATATCTCATTATAAAAAGCAGAATGAGTAGATTCTTAGAATTGAAATTGCTAGGTGAAAGGGTAAATGTATATATTGTTGATATCATCAAAGGAATATAACATTTTTCATTTTATTGTGGAAAAATGCCTATTTTCCCATAGTCCTGTCATTACAGTATATTCTCAAACTTGGATTTTTCCAGTCAGATAGGTAAGTAAATTTAATATTTATATGAGTTTAATATTTTTAAATTCTATATTCAGTTCTAAATATATACTTAATTTACATAATCTCATTTTCTTTATTGATATTACAGATTCTAAGTGTGTGACATAAATTACAAATACTTTTCCTTTGTTTCCTATTTGTGATTTCCTTTTTGATTTTTATTTTTAATGCATGTAAAGTCTGATTTGGTTTGTTTGTTTGCTTTTTAAATGAGTTGTATTTATCAATCACTATTACTATTGCTTTGGAATTTTACAATGGTATTACGCATTCCAAGATTACAAAGGAATTTAACCATTTTTAACATCTGTATTATTTCACTGTTTACTATTTAGATCACTCATCCATCTGGAATTTATCCTTTATACAATACCATACAGGTTCAATTCTATACTCATCTGAATATTAAATAATTTATTTAAAAAGTTAACCTTCTTTCATTGTAATGTGATGCCAAGTTTATCAGCTAGCAAATTTTACTATCTTCTGTGTATATTCCTGGTATTTTAAATTTTGATATGTTGCTCTTATATTTGTGCATTAATACCACACACAATTAATTATAGAAGCTATACATTTAAATAGCTGGAAGTATAGAGCTATACATTTAAATAGCTGGAAGAACCTAATATTGCTTTTCTACTTTTTCTTTGTCTATTTATTTTGCTTACTCATGCTTTCCAAATGAATATCATAATCAAGTTAGCTGGCTCCATGAAAAGCAATTGTTGGAAATTTTGTTTTATATGAATTTAATTAAATCTATAAATTAGGTTATGGAAAATTGACAGTTTATAAAGTTACAACTTCCTATTCAAGAGCATAGACATTTCTTTCTGTTTAATAATATATACTCTGTGCGTTCCAGTTTTGCACATTACTGTTTAGGTTTGTACTGAGGCACTTTTCTGTAACTGTTTTTTGTTGTTAACTCAAATTGAATCTTCTCTCTCCTTATATCCCATATCTACTGTTTTACTTTTATTGTCACATTTCTGGTAGTTATTGTGTTGATATTGGTTTTATCCTAATATTCAGTCATATACTGTGATGATGAATGTAGTTTTATTTCCTTTCTAATTATTTAGATTAGAACTGAATTTTCTTACCTAATTGCATTAGTTAATACCTCGAATGCTGAGTAAAACTGTACTAGTCATAGTGAACATCTTTGTCTTATTCTTTAGTGAGGTAAGGGTTTTGTTTCTGACACTTGAAAAACAAAACAAGTATTTTCCTTTTCTCTTGACAAAAATAGTAATTACATTTTTATTGACAGATGTTGGAAGGAGCAAAGAAAAAGGCTTTATTAAAGAAACCAGTGAGCTTTACCCAAGGAATTTTATTATATACAGGAATTTCTCTCTCCCTATCAGAATCCATTTCAAATGGCAGAACAAATATAAAAATATTAAATCTGCAATAGTTCTAGAATTAAAAATCAGAACCCATTTGTTCTTGCTTTTAGCAGTATTTCATTTCTGTTAAGTTCTACAGCAAATTGGATCAGAAGGTGTTCAAATCCAAAGACCTATAAAATCTACCACTCAACACCAATAAGAATAAGTCCATCAAAAAAATACTCTTAGTATAATTCCTCATTATTAGCAAAATATATGTGGGAGAGTTGAGAGCTGGGCGATGGAATGAGCCTTGGATTTTCATTCCCAAACAATTGACTAAAGAACAATGAAACCACTCTGATATAATGAATGTGAGAGTAGGATTAAAAAGTAGCTCCCCCTCTTTAAATAAAAGGGAGAGAGAATTCAATGGAAGACCCTGTTCAAATGTGAGTCCTCTCAACTCTCATGTAGAATCATGGAGCAAAGACATTTTATTTCTTATCAGAATTGTCTCCATACTCAGGAAAACATCCCTCCTTTAACTAAGGAAACTAACTAGAGTGATATCCCTCTAGATATCTGTGCTGATCAAGCAAAGGTCTGGATTACAATAAGAAAAACATATATCTGAGGTAGCATAACTATCAAAGAAACAAAGTATCATACTTAAAGACATGAGCAATACTCAAAATATCTTTTAGAGAAAAGAATTTTTGAAAAGTACATACAGTATTATTATCTATATTGTATTATAAACAGAAAAGCAAAAATAGATGAATAAGCATTTATTTTGGAAAGAGGCAAGTAGAGGTTTCAGATGATAAAGCCAAATGTTTTTTGATGTGGACCATTTTTAAAGTCTTTTATTGAATTTGTTACAGCATTGCTTCTGTTTTATGGTTTTTTGGTTTGTTTGCTTTTTGTTTTTGGCCACGAGGCATGTGGTATCTTAGCTCCCTGACAGGGGATTGAACCCACAACCCCTGCATTGGAAGGCAAAGTCTTAATCACTGGACTGCCAGGGAAGTCCTAATAAAGACAAAAATGAAAACAAAAAATCTACATGTAGTGTGAATAACAGAATGCACAATCCAGAAAAAGAATTAGAAAGCCAGAGGTAGTCAAGACTTATTTCTCTAACATACCACAGAAACAAATAAACACACAATATAGGATAAATAATTATGGTAGAAAATAAATTCAGAGTTCTTCATATATGCTTGGTAGGAAATACAGCAAAATATATCAGACATAGAGGAAAGTAATATTTAATGTAATAGAATGTCAAAAAACATTCATTTTTGTTTGAACTTTTTACAACAATCAAGTGGTCAAATGTTCCAGTAAAAATTTTACAATGTAAGCTTATACCCCTGTGGTACTTGAATGGTATCAAAAGTAGATTATGCTGCTTCCTGACACTATAGATATAATCCTTCTAGAAAAGGAACATTAGCCTCTCAAACTCCTACATTACAAAGGGCTTAACAAAAGAGTTTGTTATATATGGGATACTGCTTAAAAATAATTTTTAAAATGAATAAATTCTAAAGATTTTTAAAATCTTAGAAATAGTATCTCAATAAATTTCCATGCATGTTGTAGTTCACACTACTTTTGATGTTTCATTTTTTGTTGTTATTTATCACTATATGAAACATGCCCTCATCCTTTAGCACAGCCTAAGGCTTTCTCTGGAAAAAAAGTGTTACAAGCAGCTTCTTCACAAACAGGAAAAACACTGCAAATTTGTGATTGCTATTCTTAAAAAGGTATGTATTAGTTAGTGTGCTATATAGTACTAAAAATGTACCTTTAGGGCTTCCCTGGTGGCGCAGTGGTTGAGAGTCCACCTGCCGATGCAGGGGACACGGGTTCGTGCCCAGGTCCAGGAAGATCCCACATGCCGCGGAACAGCAGGGCCCGTGAGCCATGGACGCTGAGCCAGCGCGTCCGGAGCCTGTGCTCCACAACGGGAGAGGCCACAGCAGTGAGAGGCCCGCGTACCACAAAAAAATAAATAAATTTAAAAAAATAGTACCTTTATTACTAAATTAAGATGATTATTCTGTCAATAATATTTATTGGGCCCAGAATTTTGAAGTTTTTGGTTAGCTATGATTCATAAAGATAATTTAGAAATATATGAATTGTAAAAAAAAAAATCATTTGATCTTTCCTAATTCTGAAACCATAATATTTTAGACATCTTTAAAGCATGATAAGGAAATAATTTATAACTAACTGTAAAAAGAATCATACATGACAATTACTTCTCTTAAACAGCCACATCACTAGTAATAAAAATACAATATATCCTACATTGAATAAGTATGTACTGAAGCTACTACTCTTAGCTTATTTATTGCTTTTATTATTTGATAAACATATCCATTACTATCACTTAAGATCATTTATCATTTTAATAGAGAAAAATGTGCCAGTCTACCCAATTTCTAAGGAACTAGAAATCATGAAGTGTGATATAAATACATTGATTATCATCAAAAACAGTAACAAGTTGTTCACCATCTAAATTATAATTTTTTCTTAATTTGTACAAATAATTTTTATAATTTTTGCATTCTTCTTTTCCTGAGACTAAATAACTTATATTATCATTGTATCGTTACATGATGAAGCAAAAACAAAAAGGGGAGGTAGGTCAATGTAACTCACTTTTTCTCGTTTTAAAGGCAGGATTATTGTGATTTAATATACCTAAAGTAAATTTCATCCTTTAAAGATGTACATTTCTATGAACATGTAGATACTTTTCTCTTACTAATGTTTCAGATATATCACAAAAACTTAAAAGGCCCAAAAGACAAAACTACCTCAATTTCCTACCCTCAATCCCCACAGCACATGCTCTTATTTTTTCTTTATTACTTATTGAACAGGAGGGGACGTCTGTCTTCTTACCAAACACTTTCCTGTCTTCCCCTCCACTTCCACTCCCTGGCTCTGGATCCCATCGTACCTGACATCTCAACAAAGTTATGCCATTATTTTTTCTTTCTTTTCTTTGGTATTGCTACCTTTTCCTTCTCTACCATTTCCATTAGCATGTATACAGGCATACCTTGTTTTCTTGTGCTTCGCTTTATTGCCCTTTGCAGATATTGCATGTTTTACAAATTGAAGGTTTGTGGCAAGCCTCCATCAAGCAAGTCTATTGGCACCATTTTTCAACAGTATTTGCTCACTTTGAGCCTCTGCATCACATTTTGGTAATTCTTGCATATTTCAAAATGTTTTATTATTTGTTATGGTGATCTGCGAATAGTGATCTTTGACGTTACTATTGTAATTGTTTTGAGGTGCCACAAACCACACCTATATGACAGCAAATTTAATCAATAAATGTGTGTGTTCTGACTGCTCCACCGATGGGCCATTCTCCATCTCTCCCTCTCCTTGGGCCTCCCTATTCTTGAGACACAACAATACTGAAATTAGGTCAGTAAATAACCCTTCAATGACCTCTAGGTTTTCAAATGAAAGGAAGAGTTACATGTCTCTTACTTTAAATCAAACTCTAGAAATGATGCAGCTGGGTGAGAAAGGCACGTTAAAAGCAGATAGACTGAAAACTAGGCCTCTTGTGCTGCCAGTTAATCAACTTGTGAATGCAAAGGGAAAGTTCTTGGAAGAAACTACAAATGCTACTCCAGTGAACACAAGAAAGCAAAGCAGCCTTATTGTTGATATGGAAAAAGTTTTAGTGGTCTGCATCAAAAAATCAAACCAGTCACAACATTCCCTTAAGCTAAAGACTAATCCACAGGAAGACCCTAAATCTCTTCAGAGGAAGGCCCTAAATCTCTTCAATTCCATGAAGGTTGAGAGAGGTGAGGAAGCTGCAGAAGGAAAGTTTGAAGCTAGCAGAGACTGGTTCATGAGGCTTAAGGAAATAAGTTGTCTCCATTAATGTTAAGTGCATGCAAGATGAAGCAGCAAGTGCTGATTTAGAAGCTGCAGCAAGTTATCAAGAAGATCTAGCTGAGGTCCTTAAGGAAGGTGGCTACCCTAAACAACAGATTTTCAATGTAGACAAAACAACCTTATACTGGAAGAAGATACCATCTAGGACTTTCATAGCTAAAGAGGAGAAGTCAATGCCTGGTTTCAAAGAACAGGCTGACTATCTAGCTAGGGTCTAAGGCAGCTGGTGACTTGAAGTTGAAGCCAATAATTTACCATTCTGAAAATCCTAGGGTCCTTAAGAATTATGCTCAATCTACTCTGCCTGTGCTCTATAAATAGAATACCAAAGCTTGGATGACAGCACATCTGTTTATAGCATGGTTTGCTGAATATTTTAAGCCCACCTTTGAAGCCTATTGCTCAGAAAAAGATTCTTTTCAAAATACTACTGTTCATTGACAATGCATCTGGTCACCGAAGCGCTCTGATGGAGATATACAATGAGATTCGTGTTGTTTTCATGCCTGCTAACACAACATCTATTCTGTAGCCAATGGATTAAAGAGAAGTTTTGACTTTCAAGTCTTATTTAAGAAATACACTTCATAAAGCTATAGCTGACATAGATAGTGATTCCTTTTATGGACCTGGACAAAATAAATTGAAAACCTTCTGGAAAAAATTCACCACATTCTAGATGCCATTAAGAACATTTGTGATTTATGAGAAAAGGTCAAAATATCAACATGGGTTTGAAAGAAGTTGATCCCAACCCTAATGGGTGACTTTGAAAGTAGCAGGAGAACTGGAATTAGAAGTGGAGCCTGAAGATGTGACTGAATTGCTGTAATCTCAGGATAAATCTTTAACAGATAAGGAGTTGCTTCTTATGGATGAGCAATGATAGTGTTTTCTTGAGGTGGAATCTCCTCCTGGTAAAGATGCTCTGAAGATTGTTCAAATGACAACAAAGGATTTAGAATATTAGATAAATTTAGTTGATAAAGCAGTGGCAGGGTTTGAGAGGATTGACTCCAATTTTGAAAGAAGTCTACTGTCGGTAAAATGCTGTCAAACAGCATTGCATGTTATCGAGAAATTGTTCATGAAAGGAAGAGTCAGTTGATATGGGAAACTTCATTGGTGTCTTATTTTAAGGAATGCCACAGCCATCCCAACCTTCAACAACCACCACCCTGGTCAGTTGGTAGCCATCAACATCAAGGCAAGACCCTCCACTAGCAAAAAGATGACAACTTGTTGAAGGCTCAGATTATGTTTAGCATTTCTTAGCAATAAAGTATTTTTCAATTAAGGTATGTACATTGTCTTTTTAGACATAATGCTACTGCAATTTAACATATTATAGTGTAAAAATAACTTTTATATGAACTGGGAAATTTTTTAAAATTTGGGACTCACTTTATTGTGGTATTTTCTTTATTGCAGTGGTCTGAAACCAAACCACAATACCTCCGAGGTATGCCTGTACACGTTCCATTCTCTTTGATCTAAAGACAAGCAATCACAAACTCTAAACCGCAGAACCACATATACCTCTTTAGCTCAAATCTAACTTGCTGAAAGCATTGTTTCCATTTAGGGTTCTGACTGCCGACTGCCTAACCTCCCATTTAGTAGTTCCACCCTCCTCTCCATTTTTCCCCGTCTCTCCAATTAAAATATCTACATCCCTTCCTTCAAATAATTGCTCCCTCTTTCAATCCTTTCTTCCCTTGACTTATATAGCACTAGAGTCTCTCACTTCTCCTACAAATGTTTTGTCTGAACTTTCTGATAGATTTCTTCTCCATGATCTTATTTTGTAAATTGAGATTCTCATCTCACCAAAAATAGTTCAATGTTGACAGAATGCCCAGATATTATGTACAGCATCTGGCAGAGTATAGATGAGAAATATTTGTTGAAAGAGTAAAAGAAAAAAGAAGGAAGGCAGGCAGGCAGACAGGTGAAGGAGAGGAAGAATTAATGAAGCTAATTTCCTAATTTTCCCATCAAAAGATAAAGTTTATTTCCTTTTAAGTAAAAGTAAGTCTCTTTTTCTATTAATTACTGTGACTGAATGTGCATATTGTCATTGCATTGAACCAAGCACTAGTTAGGACACAAGATTTTGTTTCCTAACATTGACAAATGGAAAATTTTAACTATTAGTGGCATATTTACTAAAGTCAGACATACAGAGTTCACAAATTGTATATTTTCACAAGGAAGGACACCCATCTAGCTATCAGTAGATGGAGAAATTGGTCATAACTAGCATACCAGATTCTTCTCATATGAACCCTCCTGTGAACTAAACCTCATTCTCTTTAAAATAATTACTCTTACCAACAAAAAATCCTTTAAATTTATATAAGTGTACTCATGCCTTATGTGTTCTTTTTTCTCTAGCTTCTTTGGCCAACATTTAATTGGCTGTGGTGGTGAGATAGATCTATATTACTGTGTTTTGATAATTTGGCTTATGAATTGGCAGTTACCTAAGTGAAAAAGTGGTGCAGAGTATCAGACTCACAATGATGCATTTCCTTCTTTTAGGACTTAGTCTATCAAATCTACTCTAGCTTTGTGTCTCTCTGATGCCCACAAATAATATTCTTTTAATTTAACGAACTTACCTATTTTTTTTCCAGCAGTTGAATTAATCTGTTACAAGCTATTCCAGTATTGTAAAAAGCAGAAAATACCTAAATCCATTCTTACCTCCACAATTTTGCTATGTATCTTCCTCCCTGAAATGTTTCTTATGCAAGTCTTCAAATGCTTTCTGAAGTGACATCATTCAGTATGAGTAAAGGAAAGGCTGGTGTCAGATTTAATATAAAAGACATTCTTAGAAATAATACAGTGATGTATTCTTGCCCTTTGAGAAAGAAAAGCACAGCTCATACCAAAGAGGATTCAAACTTGCAGTAGGTTTAAGTCTAGAAAACACAATATATCAGAGGCAGCTTGCCCAGTGAAATGTTGTGAGTTTTATCATTGTCATAAATATTTCTAAGAAACACTGAAGGATTTGAACCAAAAAGGATAAACTCTCTATTTATAATAGTAATATGATAAAGTTAAAGAGGATATTGTATTGAAAACCTGGCTTTGCTCCAGTCATTAGAAAAAGAAGTTGCAGACAGACATACAGAATGACTGAGAGAACCCCCACGAATATTATTGTTTTCTTTTTACTTTTATTGAGCATGCCACTCACTCTTATAAGGATATTACTTGTATTAACACCTTTGCATGCATTAACCTTCTACAGTAGTTGTCCCCATTTTGCAGATAGAAACAAATGGCACAGAGACAGACAAAGTCAGAGCTGGGGTTAAAACCAATCTCAGGGATTGTAACAGCTCTGACATACTAAAGCTGGCATTGCATTGAGACAAAACTCAACCAGTACACTGACCCTTTGAGAGCAGATCTAACAAATGAAGTAATGAAACTAGAAAAGTAATGACCCAGTGGGGCCATAACACCAACATACACACACCTCCAGTAATATCAATCCTAAGGGAGAATTCAGGAAGCATGAAGATTATCTACCTTGTCATCAAGTGGAAAAGGGGTTCCACTTATTTGCTCAATTTAATGAATATCTTTATTTACTAGCTCTTCAGTGCCAAGTTTTAGACTACTAAATTCAGTTGAAACATTTCAAAGGCTAGAAGGAAATAAAATAATATTTCTTAGTTTATGTTGCATTAAACTCCCTTCCGCAACAGTTATCAACTTGCAAGTCAAGTTCAAAGTAATTCTTTCTCAAAATGTCTCCCCTCCTTGCATTGGCCTCCATGGAACTCGCTCTATAAAAATCTATGTCTACACATTTTTTTGTTTCCATTTTAATGTTAATTCCAATCTTATAAAATAATATTCAAATAAATAAAAGGTATGGCTGGTAACTTTCAGGCACATACCAACTATGAGATTTTAAAAATGATTGGCATTTATATGTCTGTAAAAAGAAAAGGAAGAAAAATTAGAGTTAGCAATTACAGTTCCTTTCACTCTCAGATTTTAGATAACTACTCCTCTACAATTCCCCTCATTTCTATAAATTTCCATGTTTTTCATCTTCTTGGGAATTCACCCAGACGATTTATATATTGTTATTACTATAAATATATATAAATGTATATAAATATTAATAAAGAGTAACTTAATGAACTCATATATAAATAATGTTAATTAAAATACATAGTAGGCTTCTATTAATTTATAAACTTTATATGAATAATATATTGTTGATATCCTTCTGGAACATGGGGTTTTTTTCGGTATTTTAATGTCAAGATGTGTATGCTTTATTTTTTTTAAAGGAATCTCATTATCTTTATTTTTTAAATTTTTATTTATATTGGAGTATCATTGATTAACAATGTGGTGTTAGTTTCAGGTGTACAGCAAAGTGACTCAGTTATACATATACATGTATAAGTACTTATTCAAATTCCTTTCCTATTTAGGTTATTACGGAATATTGAGGAGAGTTCCCTGTGCTATACAGTAGGTCCTTGTTAGTTATGTATTTTAAATACAGCAGTGTGTACGTGTCAATCTCAAAATCCCTATCTATCCCTCCCCCCACCCCTCCCTCCCCAGTAACCAAAAGTTCATGCTCTAAGTCTGTCAGTCTGTTTGTTTTGTAAATAAGTTCATTTGTATCATTATTTTAAGATTCCACATATAAGCGATATCATATTATATTTGACTTTGTCTGACTTACTTCATTTAGTATGATAATCTACAGGTCCATCTATATTGCTGCAAATGGCATTATTTCATTCTTTTTTTATGGCTGGGTAATATACCATTGTATATATGTACCACTTCATCTTTATCCATTCCTCTTTTGGTGGACATTTAGGTTGCTTCCATGTCTTGGATATTGTGGACAGTGCTGCCATGAACATTGGGTGCATGTATAATTTCGAACCATGTTTTTCTCCAGACATATGCCCAGGAGTGGGATTGCTGGATCATATGGTAGCTCCATTTTTAGTTTCTTAAGGAACCTCCATACTGTTCTCCATAGTGGCTGTACCAATTTACATTCCCACCAACAGTGTAGAAGGTTCCCTTTTCTTCACACCCTCTCCAGCATTTATTGTTTGCAGATTTTTTGATGATGGCCTTTCTGACTGGTGTGAGGTGATATCTCGCTGTAGTTTGTTTTGCCTTTTTCTAATACTTAGCAATGTTGAGCAAATTTCATGTGACTCTTGCCCATCTGCATGTCTTCTTTGCAGAAATGTCAATTAAGGTCTTCTGCCCATTTTTTGATTGGGTTGTTTACTTTTTGATATTGAGCCACATGAGCTGCTTGTAAATTCTGGAGATTAATCCCTTGTTGGTCACATGGTTTGCAAATATTTTCTCCCATTCTATGGGTTGTCTGTTCATTTTGTTTATGGTTTCCATTGATGTGCAAAAGTTTTTGAGTCTAATTAGGCCCCATTTTTTTATTTTTGTTTTTATTTCCATTACTCTAGGAGATAAGGAAAAATATTACTGAAATTTATGTTGCAAAGCATTCTGCCTATGTTTTCCCCTAAGAGTTATATAGTATCTGGTCCTACATTTAGGTCTTTTATCCATGTTGAGTTTTTTTTTTTATTTACATGAAGCTGTCCAGTTTTCCCAGCACCATTTATTGAAGAGACTGTCTTTTCTCCTTTGTATAGTCTTGCCTTCTTTGTCATAGATTAGGTGACCATAGGTCTGTGGGTTTATCTCTGGACTTTCTATCCTGTTCCATTGATCTATATTTCTGTTTTTGTGCCACTACCATACTGTTTTCATGACTGTGGCTTTGTAGTATAGTTAGAAATCAGGGAGCCTGATTGTTCCGTCTCTGTTTCTCTTTCTCAAGATTGCTTGGGTTATTCAGGACCTTTTGTGTCTCCATACAGATTTTAAGACTTTTTTGTTCTAGCTCTGTGAAAAGTGCCATTGGTAATTTGATAGGGATTACATTGAATCTGCAGATTGCCTTGGGTAATATAGTCATTTTGATAATATTCTTCCAATCCAAGAACATGGAATATCTTTCCATCCGTTTGTGTCACCTTTGATTTCTTTCATCCGTGTCTTATAGTTTTTGGACTACAGGTCTTTTGTCTTCTTAGGTAGGTTTATTCCTAGGTATTTTATTTTTTTGAGGTGATGGTAAATGGGATTGTTTCTTTAATTTCTCTTTTCAATCTTTCATTGTTAGTATGTAGAAATGCAACAGACTTCTGGGTATCCAGCAACTTTACTGAGTCATTGATAAGCTCTAGTAGTTTTCTGGTAGCATCTTTACAATTTTCTATGTATAGTATCATGTCATCTGCAAACAGTGATAGTTTTACTTCTTCTTTTATAATTTGGGTCCATTTATTTGCTTTTTCTTTTCTGATTGCTGTGGCTAGGACTTCCAAAACTATGTTGCATAAAAGTGGCAAGAGTGGACATCCTTGTCTTGTTCCTGATCTTAGAAGAAATGATACACACTTGCCTATGTATTTATATGTGTATGTACATGCACATCTTTACATATAGGTGTGTATGTGTATGTATCCTATATATGATATGTGTGTGTATATATACGACGAATTTATAGATGCAGTACATATATATTTTTATTCTACATGCTTTTATATGTAGGTGTATATGTGTGTCTATATGTATGTACGTGTATGTATTGCATATATTATATGTGTATGTATGTATACTGTATATATACACACCTAAATATCTTTGTATGTGTGTATATATGTATGATATAGACGAACCTAGGTGTGTATATTGCATATCTTATACGTATGTGTACATACTGTATATATATACAAACTATGCATTTCATGTGTGTATGTATAGTGTATATGTATGTGTCTATTGTATATATTATGTGTATATGTGTGTAGACATACTGTATATATACAAACTGCATTTTATATATATGTGTGTATATATGTATTTGCGTATTGCATATACTATATGTGTATATGTCTGTATGCGTACTGCATATATACAGAGCTGTATATTTTTGTATGCGTGTACATATGTACGTGTGTGTGTATATACACACACACCCTATGGATTCTGTTTGTCTGGAGAACCCTCACTGATACGGACACTTATGACAATTGAGCACCTGCTCTTTGCCAGCTAGGGAGCCAAACGCTTGTCCTTTCTGTGTCTCCCTTAAGTGTCACAAGTCCCGGGAGGGAAGGTGATGCCGCTCCTACCAGTTGAGGTGCCTCAGGGTCAGAGAGGTGCACAGGGCGGGGGGCTGGAGCCTGGTGGAGCCCAGGTGGAGTTCTAGCAGCAGTACAGCCTAGCAGTCCCACTTCCCCGGGTGCCTCTCACAAAGACGCTGAGGGAGAGACGGGGTCTGAAGGAGGGGATGAGGAAGCTTCCGTGGGTCTGCAAGCCCAGACCAAGGCTGACTCGTCAAGGGTGTTAGAGGTCAGGACTCTGGTTACCCTGGGGATGGGGTTACACAGAACCATTCCCATTCTGAAAAAGTATCCATTCTGCTCTTGTTTGTATGTTTACCCCCCTCCCCCAAATCTTTTAAAAACAGATTATCTTGGTTGCTGGGAGCACACAAGGGGAAGTTGTGTGTGAGGGGGTGTGATCCAGGGGACAGGGAGGATAAGCCCCCCACTCGTAGGGCCAGGAGTGGCTCAGCTTTGTGAGCTAAGGATGGCCCGCGAGGTCCCAGAGAGAAGGGTCCCTGCTCCGTCCCTGCTCCGTGCACCCCATTCCCAGCCTGAGAAGTCCAGATCCCACCCCGCCCCCCCACACACACACACCAGGGAGGAGAGCCAGTCACCCTGGCTCCCAGGCTCCGGCTCCAAGGCTCCCGGCACTAGGAGCTATTTTCAGCTTTCATGCCCTAGGACACGGCCAGAGCTAGTGTCTCCGGAAACTCTCTGTCTCTCGCCCGCCCGCCATCCCTCCCTCCCTCCTCCGCCTCTTCCCCTCCCACTCCAGCTGTCCTGCCCTCCACCCTGCATTTCTACACAGGATGGCTCACAGACAGCTGCTCCCCGTGCCCACCCGCCACCATTCGATGGATGTCAAAGCAAGCCCTGGGGACTTCCCTGGAGGTCCAGCGATTAAGACTCTGAGCTTCCACTGCAAGGGGTGCGGGTTCGATCCCTGGTCAGGGAAATAAGATCCCACATGCCGCCCGGCACGGCCAAAGAAATAAATGAATAAAAAATAAAGTTATAGTGATGAAACAGCCCTAGTGGTGCAAGGATGGGACGTATAGCTCTATGGTAGAGAATAAAGGTCCAGAAACAGATAGATGAGAACTTGATATGACAGAAAGTGGGGAAATTAAGGAGTTTTCAATAAATGGCATTAGGACAATTGCATATCCATGTGGGAAAAAGTAAATTAGAAAAAAAGGAAAAAAGCAAGCCCTGGTCAGGTGTGACCTCGGGCCCAGGGCCATTGGCACACGTTGTCGTGTGGGATGTTCTTCCTTAGACTCCTCCCTCCCTCCTGTGTCACTGTCACTTCCTCCAGAACCTTCCTGGACTCCCCTACACAAGCCCGGGGTGTGCCCTCACCCGCCCACCCTGGATCACCGGAATTCCAATCCCGGCCCACCCTTCCCCGCCAGGTAAAGAAGTGGGCCTGGTCAATAAGACCGTAGAGGTCCTCGGCCATTGCTATTGCAGTTGGAATTGTTACTGTGTTTACACAGGGTGACCAACACCCGCCCCCAGTTTGCCCAGGACCGCTCAGGTTTGAGCGCTGGAACTGTGGGGAAACCCTCACTTCCGGGGAACCCCAGAAGGCTGGTCAGCCTATTTAGGATGGATCTTTCATTTGATATCCCAACCCCCGAGAGCCAGAAAGGGAATCTCCCCCCTCCTTCCATGGTAACCTTCATTCATTCATCCACTCATCCCTTTATTCAACTCCTTTATTCAGCAAGTATTTAGGAAGCATCTACTACATAGCACTCTTCTAGGTGCTGGGGACAGTAAACTGAGAAGGTGTGATTTGTTACATGGGGATGATGTCTCGGAGACCACTGCAGGGCATGGGAGGTGGGAGAAGGAAGGGGCACTTCTAAATGCAGGCTCTGACGGGACTGGGGCAGACCT
The DNA here is from genome assembly GCF_949774975.1 of Lagenorhynchus albirostris. NCBI lineage: Eukaryota > Metazoa > Chordata > Mammalia > Artiodactyla > Delphinidae > Lagenorhynchus > Lagenorhynchus albirostris. Next base: position 90,653,925 of record NC_083101.1, on the reverse strand, counting down.
TGCCCTAAGCCAGGCTGGTTGCTTCAACACAGCTGCTTCAACACAGCTCCTCACCCAGGGCCATCCTGCTTCCGTCTCACCCAGTTCTTCGGTGATGTCTGGGGAAAATCTGTGGTTGTCACAACTGGGGGGGAGGGGCCCCTGGAATCAAATGGGTGGGGACAGGGATGCTGCTGAACCCCACACAGTGCCCAGGAGGGGCCCCCAGCAGAGAATGACCCGCCCCAAATAACCCCAGTGCCATGGGGGAGACCCTGCACTAATATTATTCAGACCCGCTGGTGCCCCTAGATTCCTGCACAGGCTGGGACTCTAACCGGGTCACCTCTGTATCCCGAGGTGACCTAGAGTGGGGCAGCCAGGAGGGCTGAGTATCAGGGATGAAATGACAAATCTCCGTGCCCACTCTCCCCGCCGCACCCCAGGGTCGATGGCCTCTATCTCCTCCCTGTGCAGGTAGCTTTTCCCTGAGCCATTTCTTCTTGTCAAGGTCCCTGTCGCAGGTTGTGTTCCCCGAAGATGACGTTGAGAGCAAGCAGTGGAGTGCAGGTGGTTGATGTGAGACGTGCAGAGAACAGATACAGCTGCCATAGGGTCCCGCAATTCCACTCCTGGGCATAGATCTGGAGAAAACTCTTAATTCAAAAATATACATACACCCCTGGGATTTCCCTGGTGGTCTAGTGGTTAAGACTCTGTGCTTCCGGTGCAGGGAGCATGGGTTCCATCTCTGGCCAGGGAACTAAGATCCCACATGCTGTGTGACAAAAAAATAAAGAAAGAGAGAAAGAAAAAGAAAGAAAAGAAAGAAAGAAAGAAAGAAAGAAAGAAAGAAAGAAAGAAAGAAAGAAAGAAAGAAAGAAAGAAAGAAAGAAAGAAAGAAAGAAAAAAGAAAAGAAAGATAAAGAAAGAAAAGATACATGCACCCCAATGTTCATTGCATCACTATTTATAATAGGCAAGATGTGGAAGCTACCTAAATGTCCACTGATGGATGAATGGATAAAGATGTGGTACATATATACAATGGAATATATTCAGCCATAAAAAGAATAATGCTATTTGCAGCAACGTCGTGGATGGACCTAGAGATTATCATACTAAGTGAAGTCAGAAGAGAAAGACACATATATGATCTCTCTTATATGTGAAATCCAAAATACGACACAAATGAACTTGTCTACGAAACAAAAACAGACTCACAGACATAGAGAACAGACTTGTGGTTGCCAAGGGGGAGAAAGAGGGAGGGAGGGTTGGATTGGGAGTTTGGGGTTAGCAGACGCAAACTATTAAATATAGGATGGATAAGCTACAAGGTCCTACTGTCTAGCACAGGGAACTATATTCAATATCCTGTGATAAGCCATAATGGAAAAGAAAGAGAGTTTTATTTATAGGTTCCATCCCTAACTGAGCTGGCCCATCCCCTCCCATGGTTCTAAGTGCAGCCCGAGGCTGCAGACTTCCCACCGTGGTCTTCAGCTCCAGAGCAAGCCACCTGCAAACCAGCCGCATCTTCCCAGGGGCTGGCAACTCTCCTTTGCTACTGATTCCAAGACACATCCAGATAGCACAAATGTGACCATGAAAACAAACTCAGGCATGTTCAAATCAGGGAAATAACATTCTTATCTCTGTTTAGTAGTTGCTTAATTTTAGAATAGCTTAGAGTTACAAAAAAGTTGCAAAGATCTGTACAGAGTGCTGTGGACCCCCGACCCAACTACCCCTATTTCCAACACGTTAGTACTTTAGTACGTTAGTACGACATGCTTATCCAACTAAGGAACCGAGATGGATACGTTATTATTAACTAAAGTCCACACTTTACTAGAATTTCCCTAGCTTTCCCCTAACATCCTTTTTCTGTCCCAGTCTCCTCTGGGCTGTGACATTTCTCAGACGTCCCTGGGTTTTGATACCTTGAAAGTTTTGAGGAGGACTGGTCAGGTATTTTGTCCCTCAATTTGTTTGTCTGTTAGTTTTCTGATGTTTTTCTTATGGTTGGGCTGGAGTTATGGGGTTTGGGGCGGAAGATCCAGACACAGATAAAAATGTCATTCTCCTCAGGTCACATCAAGGATACACACCATCAAGGATACACACATCAAGGATACACCCCATCAACGGGACTTGTGACAAACAATTTTACCCTTGATCACCTGGCCAGTATCGTCTTTTATTTATTTATTTATTTTTGCTGCGTTGGGTCTTCATTGCTGCACACGGGCTTTCTCTAGTTGCGGCGAGCAGGGGCTCCTCTTTGTTGCGGGCACGTGCTTCTCATTACAGTGGCTTCTTTTGTTTCGGAGCACGGGCTCTAGCTGTGCGGGCTTCTGTAGTTGTGGCATGGGGGCTCAGTAGTTGTGGCTCCCAGGATCTAGAGCGCAGGCTCAATAGTTGTGGCCCACGGGCTTAGTCGATCTGCGGCACATGGGATCTTCCCGGACCAGGGCTCGGACCCGTGTCCCCTGCATTGGCAAGTGGATCCTTTTTTTTTTTTCTTTGTTCCTTTTGGAACCAAAACTTTAATCCCAAGGAGTCTCACAAAACATATTACAAATGACAGCATGAAAAAAAAATTGCACAGTAACTCAAAGTTCAGCTCTACAATATACCCTTCATCCTGCAAGACACTGGTATCTTGATAATCTCAACTTCCAAAAAACATTACAAAGAGCTATGTATTCATGTACAGCAATCACAGAGGGGACTTATGACCTAACTCAAAGGGAAACTAACTTCCTTGAAAGTTCTTAGATTCGAAACTCACTGGACAACCTCTTGTCCAGTGTGAAGACTAGGGAGAGAGGGAGAGGGGGAGAGGGAGAGGGAAAGGGGGAGAGGGAGAGGGAAAGGGGGAGAAGGAGAGGGGGAGGGAAAGAGGGAGAGAGAGAGAGGGACAGCGAAAGAGGGACAGGGAGAGAGGGAGGGAGAGAGGCAGGGGGAGAGATGGAGGGAGAGGGAGAGGCAGCGAGGTAGAGGGAGAGAGGGAGAAAGGGAGAGAGAGAGGGAGAGCGGTAGAAGTGCTGAGGAGGGGGGCTCCCTCCCCCTCCCACTCCCATCCTCTCCCTACTGCTTTCTCTTTTTTCTGCTTCAACAAACACCAGGCGCCTTTTAGATCAGCCCTGAAGTCAACGTTGATGCTTGGACAGCCTGACCTCCCCGCTGACTTCCAGCCCAGGACCACCGCTGGGAGATGAAGTCTGCGGGGCCCTGGGCACAGGCTGCACAGGCACCTCCCCTGATGCCCAATCTCTCCCCGTTTACGAGGCAGCCGACACTCCCCTCCCTGACTCCCCAAGATTTGGGGCCTTTTTAGTATGTGTCGATAATGCCATGAGCTACTATTTAACCCTTCCACGAGGACCCATCTCCCAAAATGCAGTGGTTTTCAGCCTTGGCTGCACTAGAGAACCCCCAGGGAAGGGAGAGACGTCTCTCCCTCCCTCTCTCTTTCTCTCCCTCTGTACTTCTGTCTACCTCTCTCCCTCTCCCTCTCCCTCTCCCTCTGGGGTGATGCCCGATGAGCTCAGAATCGCAGATGGCCCCCCCATCCCCTCTCTGTGGCTTGCATGGGGGATGCACCTTCTCACTGTGGCCCGGGCATGGCCTTGACATTCAGACATCGGGTCCTGCACGGACACTTGTGTTTGTTCCATAGCGCAGGTGGCTGCAGTCTGTGCTTCTGTAGATGGGGGCTGTGCGTGAGCCCTTCATCTTACCCGCAGACACCACTGGTGCTCGCTCGGCCTCGTGGGTGATGCGGGGGGCACGGGGGACAGTCTTGTGTCCCCACCTTCTTGGGCTACAGACAGGCCACGCTGGTCCTGTGGTGACTGGGGGCTCCCAGGAGAACCCCACTGCAGACCGGAGAGGTGGCCCCAGAGAAGGTGGCGTACGCCTGGGGCCGGGCCTCATCAGTGAGCCACGGGCCACCTGCAGCAACAGCTGTCTCACCGTCCAGGGGCTGGGTGTTCGGGCGCCGTGGGGTTGAGCCACTGTCTGCACGCAGCCGTGTTTGTCTTGTTGAGCCCGCGGAGGCCCCTTGGTGGCTCCTGGAAAGACTGGCCACATTTCTTCCTGCCCTTGGCCTTAGAGCCCATCACGTTCATGCCGTTTCTTGTTCCAAAAGGACCTGTGTTAATAAAGACCACGTGTTAGGACAGCACCAAAGTGTCTAGAAATCCGGGCCAGGAGGAGGAGGGAGGGGGATTGGCTGTGCCCGCCAGTGGCCTGGGAGCCCTGCCCGCCTGCAGAGACCTGGCCTGGGGCCCGTGGGGAGGGCGTGGCCCTCGGTCCCCAGCGCCTTCCGTCTCTGGGTTCCAGGAGAACTGCGTGATCCTCAGGGAGCTGGTGAGGCTGCAGGCCCTGAAGTCCCGCCTGCTGGGGTTCCGCACGCATGCCGACTCTGTGCTGGAGATGAACATGGACAAGACCAGCTAGGTGGTGGCCACTGTCCTAGGTAACACCGCCTCCCCCTGAGTCCCAGTGGGGACGGGGTCAGGCGGACCTTGACCGGACGTGGTGCTGCCTGAGACCCCACTGTGTCAGCCCTTGGGGGTCACCTTCCCAGACCCTTCATTCTGCCTTGAGGGGCGCGGGGTCGGGGGTGGCTGGGGGGCCGCCCCAGGGACGTAGCCGAGCCTCTCCCCTCCGCCCGCAGGTGAGCTGGCCCAGAAGCTGAAGCCCCTCGGGGAGCAGGAGCGGCCGTGATCCTGGAGCTAAAGAAGGCCGAGTGCCAGAGGCGGGGCCTGCACTTGGACGGCCCCATCAACGCCTGGGACCTGCGCTACTACATGAACCAGGGAGAGGAGACGCGCTACCACGTGAACCTGTACCTGCTCAATGAGGCTTTCCCCATGCAGGCGCTCACACGCGGGCTGCTGGCCATCTCCCAGGAGCTGCTGGGGCTGACCTTCGACCTGGAGGAGGGCACCAGCATGTGTCACGAAGACGTGAGGCTCTAAACGGTCTGGGACGCGGCCTCGGGCAAGGTCACCCATCGGCAAGTTCTACCTGACCTCTATCCTCGGTGCGTGCGTGGGGGAACCTGTCGGCCGTGGGCCGGGGCTCCTCTGTGGAAGCGGGGCCTCATCCACGTCCCTCCGCAGGGTGGGGAAGTCCGGGCACGTGGCCTGCTTCGGCCTGCAGCCGGGCTGCCTACAGCACGATGGGAGCTGCCAGATCGCCATCGCGGCCATGGTGGCCAACTTCACCAAGCCTACGCCCAACCTGCCCTCCCTGCTGCAGCATGATGAGCGGGAGACCAACTTCCACGACGTTGGGCACGCGATGCACCAGCTCCGCTCCCAGGCGCAGGGCTGCAGGCAGGGGGCGGGGAGGGCCCGGGCGTGCGTGGTCCTCAGGCAGGCTCTCGCTATGGGATGCTTCCACTGACATCACCCCGCACGTGGTGACGCCCTCGGTGTCAGCTTCCATCATCAGACCCCAGGCACTGGGCATGTAAATAACGGAAATGGATGTCCTCGAGGCTCTAGAGGCTGGAAGACCCAGATCAAGGAGTCAGGGCTGGTTCCCTGCATGTTAAATACATGTACTCAAGAGGTGCCTTGAAAAAAGACAAAAGAAAAGAAAGGAACGTTGCCTGCAAGTCTGCTGACAGCCGGTGATGAGAACCAGAGGGAAGGCTCTGGGGCCGGGGGCGCAGCGCCCTGTGAGCTCGGGGGCTGCTGCCAGTCTCCGTGCAGTCTCAGCAAGTCCCCGTGACTTCCCCACGTGGGGGGCACCAGCTGAGCATCTGGGCCCAGGACCCACTGCTCGTTCAGTCTTCCTGTGGTCAGCCCTTCATCCTGAGCGCGATGCTCTCACACGCTGCACCGGGGCGTGTGGGGACAGTTTACTGAGCTGTACAGACGTCACTACTGCTTTGGACCATTTCCGTCACCCCGAAAATGTCCCTCACGCCCTTAGCTATCACTCCGTCCCCCCGCCAGCCCCTGACAACCTGGAACCCACTCGCTGACTCTGTGGATCTACCTGCTCTGGACGTTTCTCCTCAGTGGGGTCACGCCCTGTGTGTCCTTCTGTGTATGACTTCTCTCGCTGAGCATCGTGTTCTCAGGGTGTATCGACGCGGCAGCGAGCGTCAGGGCTTCACCGCATTGCGTGGCTGAGGGACGTAAAGACGACAAGAGAAAAGAAAAGAACGTTGCATGCAAGTCTGGTGACAGCCGGTGAAGAGAACCAGAGGGAAGGCTCTGGGGCCGGGGGCGCCGTGCCCTGGGAGGCCCTGGCGCTGCTGCCAGTCTTGGTGGGGCACGGGCAGCACCGTCCCTCAGGAGCTGCTGGACAAGCTCATCAAGTCCCGGGAGGCCAACCCAGATGCGGCCGGACCGAGGGAAGGGAAGGGGGCTTCCGGTCTGCCCGGCTGGAAAGCGCGGCCTGGACACGGTGCCAGCCCCCCGTCTCCTTCCTCCCGCCCCCCAGGCCTCTTCAACCTGTGCCAGATCGTCCTGGCCAAGGTGGTTCAGGCCCTGCACACGCAGACGCCCGCGGACCCGGCCCAGGAGAATGCCCGCCTCTGCCAGGAGATCCCGGGGTTCCCAGCCATGCCAGGTAGCCAAGCGCGCACCGGGCTCACCTCAGCGGTCGGTTGGCGGCTACTGCCCAGGTCAAGAGGATCATCTGGTGGTGTGTGAATGGGGACCGACTGACGGGCTCCGGCCGAGGCCCGCTGACCTCTGGCCTCTTCCTGCCACGGTTCCTTGGCTGGTCCCTCCAGCTGTGGCCCGCGGAGTCCGAGGGTGGGGTGGGAGGCTCTGCACATGCTTTCTAGAGAGCCTGGAAGAGGCAGGAGAGGGCTTCATACCCCGAACAGAAGGCATCGACGAGGTCTGCCCGAGCGTGTCGGTGCGGACACGCGGTTCACTCCCTCGTGAGCGCTTTAACCAGCGATCTCCCCGTGGTGGAGGGCGAGCCCCGACTCATCTCTCGCAGCCTCGGCAGCTGACCTTGTAAGAGGCTTAGGAGTGAACCCTCGTGAGCTTCAGCAGAAAGTCGGCAAAGATTTATTTGTGTCCCTCCACTGAACTGCCAGCAAGGTCCCCGTTTTCTACAAGTGTTGGGCCAATACTCTCTCTAGTGGCAGGGGACTCAGACAAGGCTGCTTTGGGGCCCCCACCCCCGCTCTGGGGCAGGGGCACTGAGCGGCCAGGGAGCCGGGCAGGAGCCCCTCCGCGTGTGTCCCAGTGACCCACCTGCCTGCGACCTTCGGCCGCCTGGCAGGAAGCTACGACGCCCAGTCCTCTGGCCAGTCATTCCTGCAAGAAACACTGGAACCAGTTTCTGCCAACCCGCCAAAAAAAAACGACTTCAAAGGCAACGTGGTGTCACAGGAAGGGCTTGTTTCTGTGTTTCTTTGTTTTTAGTTCATTAGGCCTCACTTAAAATTCTGATTCCACAGTGCACTTGCTTTGGGATCTTCAACAACACTCATAACCTCTGCAAGTTTCAGTAGAGTAAGTTTATGTGATTACCTTCATCTGTAATATCCCTGTGTTGCAGTCTTAATTAATTCAGATTAATTCATCTTAATCTTAATCTCAAGTTCAGATCAAAGACTAGTTCCTCTGTGACTTCTCCTCTGAACTGATTCAAAAGCCTCCTCTCCCGTCCTCATCTGGCTTCTCTTCTCTTCTGGAATCTCATAAGAACTTCTATGACCTCTCTGGTTTTTTGTTGTTGCTGTTGTCTGTTTGTTTGGTTTTTAATTGAAATATAGTTGATTTTCGATGTCGTGTCCGTTTCAGGTGTACAGCACAGTGATTCCGTTTTCAGATTCTTTTCCCTTATAAGTTATTACAAAATATTGAGTACAGTTCCCTGTGCCATAGAGGAGATCCTTGTTGTATCAACTCTATGCCTTCTTTGAATGACCGTAGCACTTGTTGTCTGTATCATTTTTATGTCTGTTGTGGCTTTGTGACTGAAAACGAAAATTTTCTATTTGTTCATGTCCTGGCCCTTCCTTAGAAATGTGTTCATTTACCTATTTCATATTTATTGACTACATCTTAGACACCGTGTTAGCTGCTTGCTCTAGATGTTAGTAAAACATAGACCTTCCTGCTCAAAGGGTCACAGTATTTGTGGGAAAACAAAAAACTGAACAACCTATGTCTCTAAGAGCTTTGTACTTCCCAAAGAGAACACACCTCGTAGGTACAATAAATACATGTATCATACGTAAATGTATAAATAGTTAATGGGATTATACACCTGAGATAAATGCTTTTCGATTCTGAGGAAATGATGATTATATTTCACCAGGAGCTCAATACCACTCTGAGAATGAGGGCTTAACCCCCGACTTGACTCACTGCATCGCTTTCCTATATAAAAATACACAAGTCTGTACATACGCTCTAGAAAAAGGCTTATCTGGCATGAATTTCAGATAGCAAGAAGAAAACTTCAAGAGGTTCAGAGAAGCATCCAGAAGCTCAGATGACTGTCTGGCACTAATACAACTTGCTTGACAGGAAAATAGAGCTGTAAATCTCACAAAATTAGATGATCTTCTAAGAATTTCAAAACCGCCTGCTAGTAATTAGAAATCCTAGAAGAACCGCTTCTTTTAAAGCATACTGATAATATGCTTTACAGCTTAATATTCAGAAGCCTATGTTTTGGCTAAGTGAGCTTCAGGAATGAAGGAAACTTGTGGTTCAGTTCCATCTACTCTGGAACCTCTGGTCAAAACACCTACTTCTGTGCTCAGCCATCTTATCATCTGTAAAATGGAGGCAACTCTAAGAAAACATAGTCACAGAGATGTTGCACAGTTTCCTGTGTCACTGTCTTCATTTGTTTCAGAAAACCAATAACGTCTAAGCTACTACTGCAAAGAGTGCAGTGTTACTTGGGGTCATCTAGTGCAGCTCTGTCAAAGTAAAGAAAAGGAAAGGGGCCTAGAATAACTGTAATTTTCCCAAGAGGACACTATTATTTTATGGCAAATCTGAGTCAAGAACCCTGATCTCTTTGATGCCATTCCATTGTTCTTTCGTTGGGTTCTCAGCAACCCAGAGAAAGAAAGAGAAATAAAACTCCTATGTGCTGTGTCACTGGTACAGGACGTGGCAAGATTGGAATTGGAGAACTACATATTAACAGGTATTTGGGAAATTCTTCAAACTAATTAAGATATATACCAGGTACATAAAAAACAGTTATGTTTTCCCAAGACGATTCTGTGGAATGAACAGAACTGGTAACTGAAGGTGCCTGTGTGCTGCAGTTCCAAACAGGACGGGTGAATGCTTGTTTTCTGGCACCTTTAAGACTCCACCCCAATATACACATTAAAATAAAATTAACATTTCAACTGGGTCATATTTAATTCTGCATGCTCTTGTAAGTCAGCAAAATAGTCCATATATCATTTAAGTTGTCACTCACTTTCTTTTCTTTTCTTTTCTTTTTTTTGCGGTACACGGGCCTCTCACTGCTGTGGCCTCTCCCGTTGCGGAGCACAGGCTCCGGACGCGCAGGCTCAGCGGCCATGGCTCACGGGCCTAGCCGCTCCGCGGCATGTGGGATCTTCCCGGACCGGGGCACGAACCCGTATCCCCTGCATCGGCAGGTGGACTCTCAACCACTGAGCCACCAGGGAAGCCCGTCACTCACTTTTTAACTTGACTTTTAATTTCTAAAAGTCTTTCCAAACACAAAACAGAGGTGGGAAAATGGTATATGGGAAGCTGCAGAGATGAAATAAGCTTACTGCATTCGGCATAAAGATGAATACCCAAACAACTTCTGCATAGCTGGAAGTGTCCAAATCTACTATCTTCGTTTTGTAGTCAAGGCTTCCGGAAAAATATGCTAACGGATTCCTAATTACCCAAATGCCCCATATCTGTTTCAGTAAGTATCATTATATATTATGGAAATTTTTCTCAGTGACAGAGAAAGACATCCTGGCCGAGCATCCCCCTGCCCATGACACACAGATGATGGGTCTCAAGCTACCTTGAAGGCGTTGGAGCCCACTTTATCCATTACTAATATTAATGGAGGACAAAACTTCATATTCTGTTTGCTCTGTGTTTGTTAAATCACTTCTTCCCTTCATTCAAATGGATGACACATAATTGAGTCTGTAGTGTGTGTATCACTGGAAACTGAACACACTTTTGTTGGTTTTATTAACGTCATAGGTTTCTAGGGGGGGTCTACTAAATAACTAAGTCTAGTTTCACAGTTACAAATAAATTATGATGTAATTTTGAATAAAGTAAGCTCATCATAAAGGAAGGATACTGAGAGTTGCTACTACCCCTTCCTTGAGGGGCTCTTGTAAAGCACTAAATCAAGTAACAGAGGTTTATATGCATGCATATATTTTCAATGATATTTGAACACACTTGAAAAGAACTCTACGGAATGCATTATAAAACCTCGATGCTGTGTGTCCCTAGTTCCCAGCTCTCTCGTTCAAACTATTTAAATGAACAAAATGTTATCTATTAGGATAGCTATCAGAGTACTCCAAATACTACTTCTTGCAGTACCCTGTCCCAACCATTTGCCTTCCTCTTCCCATTAGTCCTTAATTCAGAAACCCCAGAGATTTGTTCATTAATTTATGAACATATTTCTTCATTCAGCCGAGAAAATTGATGGATCCCTTACCAAATTTCAGGCACCCTTCTTCAGGATGTTTTCTAGGCATGTTCAGGAAACACAGCAGTGATTAACACAGATGAATATAGCCTCTCTCGAGCTGAGGGGAGAGACAAAAGTAAAGAAGCAAATATAAAATCATAAGTGTAAATACGTACATAAAAATTGAATAAATGGGTAGAATAACTAGTATATCAGGTAAGTGCTGGAGAAAAACAGCAAGCAGGGAAGGCGGATGGAGATTGTTAGCTGGTAGGAGGAGGCTGCGATCGGAAACTAAGTGATCACTGAGGGCTTTCTGGGGAAGATAAAATTTACGAGGGAACCTAAGGTTGTGAGAGGGAGCAAGGTGCATATCTGGGAAGTGAATAGTACAAGCAGAGGGAACAGTCAGATGGAAAGGCAATGAGGCAAGAGTGGGCTTGGAGTATCCAAGGAGCAGAAAGGATGTCAGTGTGTGGAAAACAGAGGGAGCAAAGTGGAGAGGAGAAGGAAACCGTCAGAGAGGAAACAGAGGCCCAGACTTCTAGGGCTGTGGAGGCACTTTGAGGACTTTGCTTTTCCTGTGAAGAAGCCATTGAAGAGACTTGAGTGACATGATCTGACTTATGTTTTAACAGGATCTCTCTGGATGCCATGTTGATTAGAGACTGCAGGAGAATAAGGACAAGCCCCAGAAGACCAATAGTTGATTCAAATGTCAAGAAACATTTATGCCTTCACCCTTCAACTTCACAAATGATGCCATTTCCACTGAGCTATTGAAAAATATCATCTGGCTTTCAAAACAATAAACCAGAAGGCATTTTCTCACATAAGCAAGGTCACAAACAACTGTCAGCTAAAGGTGAAATAGCAACCAATCAAATAATAACAAAAACATTTTTTATAGATTTTAAAACCTTACAAAGCATTTTCTTGTCCATTATCTAAGTTAATCCTCAAATCAACGCCATGAGATAGTTATTATTTTCCCATTAGAAGTGACCGCATATTAAATCCTTAGTGATTGCTCAAGAAAAGCTGAAATCTTGAGTGTACATCTATTAATGCCAAGGTTGGGTTTTTTGCCCATGGGAACATTGGATGCTAAAATCCACGGGGATTTTCAGCTCAAGATGGCAGACTAGGAAATATATTTACTTTCTGGTCCTCCTGAAACCATGTTTAAATAAAACTGCAGAAATACCAAAATTAATCAACCAATAAAAGCCAAGACATTGTGGAAGTCATCAACCACAGAAAGATTTCAACACATTTCGAGAAGGCAAACAATGAAATGGAGGGGCCATGAATAAAATAATGAAGAAAAGACTACCCTAAGTAGGGTCTGCACAAAGCCAGGCAGCTTTTGCTGAGCCCTGGTTATAGTAAAGGACAGAGGAAAGAAGAGGGGCTGAAAACAAGGAGACAAAAGTCATTTTAGGAAAAAACGTTCACTTAATGAGCTCCAGGGAACACTCAGCCTGCTGCCATACTCACTCATGGATTACAGTGGATTGTTGGTAAGCAAGACGAGAAAACAGGGAACCAACAAACAAAAATCAAGACACGGTTTCTTACTGAGCTCTTCTCAAATGAGATCAAGAAATTATGGTTCAATGCCATAGCTGTAAATCATTTCTGCTCCTGGAGAGGTTAGAAAGGGCTTATAATAGTTACCCTTTTTCTTCAGACAGAATTTAGGTCTGAGCAAAAGCTTTTGTGTCCTCCAACCTCAAAGTTTATTGGGGATGGAAGTCCAAATTTGCTTTGACATACCATAAAAAGAATCTCATGAGCAGAGGGTCAAACTACTTTTGGAATATATGAATTATGCCCAGTGTGATTTTAAATAGATTTTAAACAAAAATATATAAATTTTCACTGATCTATATGGTTCTGAAACTTCTACATGTTACATGCCTGATATATAACACACAATGTCAGTCCCAGGAGAGAGAAAACACTCCAATGAAGCAAGCCAAAGAAACAAGATTCGAACAAGGTAAAGTGATGTGTAGACCAAGACCAGGATTTTTCAGTTCTTTCCTGTCATGCTGTAGCTTCCAGCTCCTGAATAACAACACGTGTTTCCCTTGTCCTAGACACACAAGAGTATGTCTCCTCTATGGGGCGTAAGAAGCTCTAGAGTTACATATGTGTAGTAAAGAGTGGACCCAGCCGGCATACTCACAATGACCAAATTGTGTTGATCGTACTTTATTTTAAACCAATACATCGCTCCATGCTGAAGTTGCAATAAATGATATATTTGCTTTCTAGACATGAATGAGAAGCCTTACTGGATATACTCCAGGAAGGCCAGAGAAACTGGCTTCTAATCCATACAGAATAATTCATTGATGAATTCCTTTCAGGAGAGCCCCTGATTTATCTAGAATATAAGCTTTACATACCTGGATCCTTCAAACTAGACCAAAGGGACAAATCTAGGCTGCAAGCCTCAATTAGAAATGTGGGATGGTGCTATGCTGACAACTGGTGGTCCCTGACCTATCTTCTGAGATTAGAAGCCAGTGTGGTGGATGACCAATTCACGCGTTGAACAAAAGAACACCTCCTACAGGGCAGTGTATGTGTTCATTACAGGTATGGCACTTAGGGCTAAAAGTAACACATGAAGCATATATGATAAGGAGGCACCAGAGTCCAGAGCACGAGCTCTGGAATCACACAGGCTTGCTTCGAATCCCGGCTAAGCCACTACCATCTGTATACCCTGAAGAACAGTCGAAGGTTTAAATGTTCTTTTACCAAATTTCGAAAAACAAGTGAAGAAAGAACCTACCTGCCAGGAAGGGACATCGTGGGGTGCAGCATCCAGTCGCGTCAGGGCTCTGCATCCCCTGCTCAGAAACCTGCACCGCCTGGCTCATGGTGATGCTGGCAGCTCAGCAGCCCTGGAGAAGGCGCTCCTGTCTCCAGGGCTCGCGGACAAGCTGGGGAGGTCCACGGAGGCGGCGGGCCACAGCCTGGCAAACTCTGGGTGCCTCCTCCACTCAGCTCTGGGCAGGCTCTGGCCTCTGGGCCCCGTTGCGGGGAAGGGCTGGCCGATACATAGCCAGGGCTGAGGGGTCTGCAGAGCCGGTGCCCAGGCAGGGTGAGCTCTGGAGGAGAAGACTTCCACAGTCCCACAACAGCATGGTGGCCCATCCGGTGCCAAACACCTGCCACCCACAGCGACAAGTCCCAGCCGCTAGAAAGCCCAGAAGGGCTCGGGCTCTTTGCCCTCGGGCCGGGTTTCTCCAGGGGCTGGGCTTGTGTGGGGCCCCCATACCACCCCCTGACCCGCCCTTGCTCTGTGACACGTACAATGCAATGTCAACACCCAGGCTGAGCCGGCCAGTGTTCAGTGCGTGCTAGACCTTGAGAAGACTTAGCAGCTAGGGAGAAGCTCTCCCACTTTCACTCGCTTTTCTCAGATCAGGCAGGCAGCCCATCTCACCCCAAAGCTATGGACACCACACCTCCTTCCCAGGCTATCGTTTTCCGTTCTGCCCCTGTTGTCCCTTTCCATTCTGCCCCCCTTTACCCCAGCACCCCATTTACGGCTTCGGGTGTCATCGGTGCTGCAGCAGGCAGCACCTCTGACCCCGAAGCTATGGACACCACACCTCCTTCCCAGGCTATCGTTTTCCGTTCTGCCCCTGTTGTCCCTTTCCATTCTGCCTCCCTTTTCCCCAGCACCCCATTTACGGCTTCGGGTGTCATCGGTGCTGCAGCAGGCAGCACCTCTGACCCCGAAGCTATGGACACCACACCTCCTTCCCAGGCTATCGTTTTCCGTTCTGCCCCTGTTGTCCCTTTCCATTCTGCCCCCCTTTTCCCCAGCACCCCATTTACGGCTTCGGGTGTCATCGGTGCTGCAGCAGGCAGCACCTCTGACCCCGAAGCTATGGACACCACACCTCCTTCCCAGGCTATCGTTTTCCGTTCTGCCCCTGTTGTCCCTTTCCATTCTGCCCCCCTTTTCCCCAGCACCCCATTTACGGCTTCGGGTGTCATCGGTGCTGCAGCAGGCGGCACCTCTGACCCCGAAGCTATGGACACCACACCTCCTTCCCAGGCTATCGTTTTCCGTTCTGCCCCTGCTGTCCCTTTCCATTCTGACCCCCTTTTCCCCAGCACCCCATTTACGGCTTCGGGTGTCATCGGTGCTGCAGCAGGCAGCACATCTGACCCCGAAGCTATGGACACCACACCTCCTTCCCAGGCTATCGTTTTCCGTTCTGCGCCTGTTGTCCCTTTCCATTCTGCCCCCCTTTTCCCCAGCACCCCATTTACGGCTTCGGGTGTCATCGGTGCTGCACCAGGCAGCACCTCTGACCCCGAAGCTATGGACACCACACCTCCTCCCTAGGCTATCTTTCTCCGTTCTTCCCCTGTTTTCCCTTTCCATTCTGCCCCTGTTTTCCCCAGCACCCCACCCCATTTACGGCTTAGGCCGGCATCGGTGCTTCAGCAGGCAGCAGCTCTGACACCAAACCTATGGACACCACACCTCCTTCCCAGCGCTGTCATTTTCCAGTCTGCCCTGTCTCCACGTAGAACCGCTACCTATTTCACACGGCTGTTCCTAGTTCTGGGAACACACCACTCACTGGTAGCAATGCCTCAGCCCATGCCTCGACTCATTTACCTGCAACGCTGGCCAACAGATAGACCAACACTTCAAAGTTATGACAGAAAGTTGAGTAAGTTATACGCTTGGAATTGCATTTATTATTATTAACAAGCACAACTGTAGTGCTTAGACTATAACAAGTAATCTTCTAAGTGCTTAGCAAATATTAACTCACTTAATCCTCATAATGGCAACCCTATAGGTAGGTAATGTTCATAATATTCACCTGTTTTGGGGGAAACTGAGGTCCAGAGGGGTTGAATAGCTTGTCTAATGCCACACAGTAAGTAGCGGGCAGAAACCCAGGATGAAAACCAGACCGTCGAGACTTTCATCACTTTGCTGTGTCACCTTAATAGATGTTGTGGTTAGGGAAGGGACTAAACTGACAAGACTCTGAACTTGAGAAGGGAGAAATTACAAAGTGACTGATCCTAGAAACTAGAGAGGATTTCAGCTCAGAAATTTCTGGTGATGAGACCCGGAAGAACAAGAACATGGTTGGAATATTAACTTGGGGTAGTATCTGAATCCACTGAGAAATGGTTTTGTCTTGTTTTTTTTTTTTAACTTAGAAAGGCCAGTTGGATGAAGATTAATGAGAAAAAAAAAGTAGAAAGGAAAAGAGGAAGGTGCCTGAAGTCAGACATAACCTCTTCCCTGTAAGTACTAGGGGTGGGTGTCCTGTGGGAAAGGATGGAGCTCTCTCTACAGGTTTGTCACCAGGATGAACAAGGAGGAACATGGCAACCATTGTACCGGTTTTGATGATTCCTCAAAAACCAAGGCTTTAGTTTCCAAGAACTACCCACAGTAGCATACCTACCGTGTGTCAGACATGCCACCAAGTGTGTTTCCAGTCACACATTTTCATTGGAGAAATAGTTCCTATGAGGTACGCATTAGTTCCCTATGGCTGCTGTAACAAATTACTACCAATGAGCTTGCGTAAAACAAAACACACTCATTCTCTTATGGTTCTGGAAGACAGAGGTCCAAAACCAGTTTCCCTGGGCTGGAACCAGGAGTTGACAAGGCCGTCCATCCACCTTCTAGAGGCTCTAAGGGAGAATCTGTTTCCTTGACAGCATTCCTTGACTTCTGGCCACATCAATCCAACCCCAACTTCATCATCACATTCTCTTTGGAGTAAAAACTCCCTCTGCCTCTCTCTTACGAGAACACCAGTGGTTACATCTGGGTCCATCCAGGTAGGCCAGAAGAATCTCCCCATCTCAAAACCCTTACTTTCATCCCATTGGCAAAGTCCCTTCTGCCATTTAAGATAACATTCACAGGTTCTGGGGATTAGAAGGTGGACATTTGGGGGCAATGGTACTATTCAGTCTACTGCAAGGTAGATACTATTATCTTCCTCAGATGTAGGAAATGAAGTTTTGGGAAGTAATTTGTCTCAGGTCTACAATTTCCAGAGTAGAGATTTAAATTCTGCCAGTGAGACTTTAGGACACACTCTAAACAACTTTAACCTGTGTCCTTAATTACTGCATAATCCTTGGTTAAGAGTCACACTTAGGTATCAAGACCCAACTGAATATAAAACAAGTACTGTCTCCTCTTTCACTATGTTTGCCTGGTGTATTTATGAATCTTGCCCAGAGCAGAAGAGTTCAGAAAATTGTTATGCACCTTTACTAGGAGAAAGCATTTACTGTTTGATGTGCACGGAGTAATGGAAGGCTATTTAAAATAAAATAAAACAAAATAAAATAAAATAAAATAAAATAAAATAAAATATGCCACCAAATCGTCAAGTGTCACAACAGAGGTAACCCCTGAGGAGACTAAAATTATCTCCAATTGTGCAGGTGAGAAAAGTGTCACTAAAGGCAGTTGTAGTTCAGCCAAGCCCTACAGCACAGAAGTAGGAATTTGGATAGGTACGAATGGGAAAAAAGACATTTTAGGCATGGGAAACAGTTTAATGCTGAATGGATGAGAAATATACGTTAGACCTTTCTAAATCAACTGGCTTATTAACTCAGTAAATCAGATTTGGTCAGTCAAACTAGCTTTAGCTGATTACTTATCCAGGGCATAGCTGTTGAGAGTAATTTTTGTCATAGAACAGTAAATAAAATTGTTGAACTATAGCTTTAGGTTTGCTAAGTGAAATAGATTGCTCTAGCTGATGTTCAAGTGACTTACTTGGTACTATTCACGAAATTGGGGGTTAACAACTGCTTAAGACAACATAGAGAATTGATCTTAAATAGTATTTGAAGTAGTTACTGTGTAAAGTATCTGTTCAGTAGCTCATGGTAAATGGATGTTTATAATCCCCACTGGACAACCAACTGCTTTTTTGCAAATGGTAATGTGAATTGCTATCACATAAACTATAGTAATGACCACCTATCTAATTTGTTGTCCAAACCAGAAATCTTCTAACAATACTGGT
Source organism: Lagenorhynchus albirostris (assembly GCF_949774975.1). Taxonomy (NCBI): domain Eukaryota; kingdom Metazoa; phylum Chordata; class Mammalia; order Artiodactyla; family Delphinidae; genus Lagenorhynchus; species Lagenorhynchus albirostris. The sequence goes on along the minus strand of NC_083101.1, from coordinate 90,636,223 downwards.
CTCCTAATAAAAGTAAGCAGGAAGCTAACACACACTGGGTGTCTCCCGTGTGCCTGTGCATGCATCTATATCTCACTGAACCCCCATAACAGCCCCCAAGAGAGGGACTCTGAGTGTCCCCATGCTGCTGGTGGAGAAACAGGCACAGGAAGGTTCAATAGTCTATCTACCTAAGATAACACAGAGGGTGGGAGAGCCTGTTTTTAAACCATCTGCCTCCAATTCCAGGTGCCAGGAGCCAGATTCAGCCTACAGGCCTCTTCTGCTCATCTGGAGGTGAAACCACGTGTAAGGATTAGTCAAATCCTGTCTTCAATCCTCAAGGTAGCTTGAACACTTGCACGTCCTCCAAATAGCATGTAGCATACGCAATAACATGTTTGCCCCGGGTATTGTCCAGGAACTTGGAATCATCTGTGTCTAGTTAGGCTGAGCTGGTTGAGACTGGAGAGGACCACCGATCTTCCACCTGGGCCAGTGCCTTTTGACCTCCTGCCATCAGAGGGCCGAAAACTACAGCCCGAGAATGTGCTGAGCCCCGTAGCCTAGTTACGCCAGCTCAGAACAACGATGAGCACACCTTTTTCCAATCACCTTTCCTCATGCTCCCTATGCCTCATACTGCCCTGCTTTTTTATTCTTTATCCCATAGATACCCCAAGCCCCTTGCCTTTGGGGAGGCGGATTTGAGACCTATTGTCACGTCACTTCCTCGCTTGGCTGCCTTGTGAATAAACCTCCTCTTTGCTGCAAACCTCAGCGTGTCAGTGTTTTGGCTTGCTGCGCCTCAGACAAAATGGTAGGGAGCTGTGGTAAAGGTTCCTTGCCTGTGAGGGAAGCTGGTTACTAGTAGTCACGTTGCGGATGTTTTCTCCTCCCGGGCTGGGGGGGCAGACGTCCTGCTCTTCCAGAAAGAAGGGAGAAAGGCAGGAGCTGGACCCTTGCTCTCAGGGTCACCGTCACCTAGGAGCTCGTTAGAAGCACAGAATCCAGGCCCCACCCAGAACTACTGAATTACAGCCTGCATTTAACAAGATCCACAAGAGAGGCATACCCATAGTAAAGTTGGAGAGGCACCAAGCTGGAGTCCACGTAGCAGAGAAGCAGACAGGATTCTAGACCACGCAGAGTGTTAAAGGCCAACAGTTTGTTTTCTATTCTCAAAACAATGTTTTTGAGCCATGTTTATGAGCAATGTCCCAACTTGCTTTTAAGGTTTCTTGTGTGAAGAATGGATTGGAAGGAAACAAGATATATGGACACTGGTTAGGACCTCATTGCAACAGACAGGCAAGTTCAGTATTAGGATGCTGAGGAAGAGTTGACAGATTCAGAAGAAATTCAGGAGATAAACTGAAGCGGGCTTAATGGGGTATGAGATGGAGGAAAGGAAGGTCTTAGGGAATTAAAGGGTTTACTACACGTATGAGCAAAGCCTCAAAATTAATCCTTTGAACGTACAGAGGTAGAGCTCTCAAAGGACACCGGTTAGGAAGCAACTGTACGCCCTTTGTAATTCCAAGAGACAACACAGATCAATTGTTGCGATGGAAAATTCGGCGGAACCGGTGCGTTTTTTCACTCAAACTTAGTTCCAGTGACTATTACTCACATTTTCTGTGCCTAAACAACACAGCTTGAGGAACTGAAGGGGATTCCATCCTGGTAATTAAGGAGAGTCCCCAACACTGACAGTCCCATCTTAAAAAGCAGTCCCCCTGCATTTTACCCGAGGAGCAATGGCCAGAGCCTCCCTTTTAAAACGATGGGGAGAAACCAGAACATCACACACTGTCCCTTTCAGCTACTGTGAACTGAGCCGCGAGACGACCAGTACCCCCTAGCACAGCGCGGACGGGCCAGCGCGCGGGGGCCACTGTGACAGGCGACAGCACAAGAGACGAAGCCCAGGCCCAGGGGCTCTGAGCTCCACCGGCAACGCCCAGGGGCCAAGGCGTATTACCTTTCCGGGATGTGCTTTCCGCCCTTCCTCGTGGCCGACGAACTGGCTCATGTCACCCCCAAGATACCGCCCACCCAACGCCAGGACTGCCAAAGTCGCCAACCCGGCGTCCCCGGTGCCAGCACAAGGCCACGAACCACAGGCGCCTAGGCACAAGCCCACGCAGCTCGCGGACCTCCTTCTACCGCGCATGCGCCACCGCGGGGCGTCTCGAGATGACTCTCAGCACGCAGGCGGATTAACGCGCTTGATTGGTAAAGAGGATTCTGATGCCTGCAATCTCCCTCCTTAGCCGGAGGCTGGGAGCACACGTCCATTAGTTCGTGTGTGTACCCTTCAGAATTCCAATCATACGGGACATGGAAAGTTGTCCGACTCTCCCAGTTCCTTGTGTGGTTCTTCCAGATATTTCCCAAGTGCTTACATTCACACTTGTATCTTGTATGTAAGTATTTGTACGTAACAGGTATCCTGTAGTTTATAGAAGAGCAGCACACTATACACATACTATATGCATAGTCTACAACGTGTCTTGGATAGTGACGCTGTTATCTTTCTAAAATATAAACTTGGCTGGATTGCTCTGTTGCTTGAACATCTTCACTTAGCACAGAATACAGCCCAGGTTGTTAGCATAGCATTGAGAACTCTTTATAAACAAGTATCAGTCTGTCTCTCCAACTGAATTAGAAGTTCAAACTATGACTTCCAAGGACCTACATCATCCACCTCCCTCCTTTGCCCTGCCAGCCTCCCCTGATCTCATTCTCTACTGCCCTGCCCTCACTCACTTTCCCCTGTCCAGCCACACTGGCTTCCTTACTATTCCTCAAACATGCCAAGCACAGTCGGGCCTCAGGGACTTTGCACCTACTATTCCTTCTGCTTCAGAACACACCCTCCCACCCCATCTCCACTCTCCCAGAACACACCCTCCCACCCCATCTCCACTCTCCCAGATAGCCAATGGCTTGTTTCTCACTTCAAGGCTCTGCTCAATCGACATCTTAATAAAGGGGACTTCCCTGATCACCTACCACATTCCCTCACCTCTTCATCTTCTTTTGTTATTCTCCAAAGCACTTACCACCGCTTGACACTCCATATATTGACTTATTTATTCATCTCTCTCCCCCACTACAATGGAAAGTATGTAAGGGCAAGAACTTTGTTCTCTTCCTACTTCCTAGAACAGTGCCTTCAATTTAGAAGGTGTTATACAAATATTTGCTGAAAATCAATGTATGACTTCTTTGCCCTTTCACACTACCCTCTAGTCACACCAGAGGCTGCCCCTCCAGAGCACAAGTTCAAGCCCTGTGCCTTCTGTACCTGTCCCCAATACCTGGGCTGTCCTTTCCTCATTCCGGCAAAATCCTCTTCCCCCAAGCCCAGCTCAAACGCTGTCTCCTCAGTCAGGCCTTCCTCAATTTCTCCTCTATGTTCCTGCTGCACTTGATCCTTTTATCATAATTAACCCACTTATACTCACTACATGTTTCTCTTCCTAGATAACTGTAAGTTGCTACTGAACAAAGACTTCTACTCACCTCTGTATCCCCGTGCCCTAACAACAAACCTATAAGGCTCTCGGTGTTTACTGAAACAATTTATTTTCTGAGTCTCTACCAATTCTAGGGAGTGCATAGTATAGTCTCCTCCTCATTATCAGTGAGCCTGGCACCTGTGGGAGGGCCTTACAGCAGAGGAGAGTCACCAATGGATCATAACTAAGGTCCTGAGACTGCAACGGCAGACAGCATGGTGAAGTCAGCCCACTGCATGCAGAAGACCCACAGAGGAGTCAGCATATGCAATGGACTACACTTGGTATAACATGTGAACAATCAAGGTTTACAAACGTGTTCTCATGCACTTGTAAGGATCTTCTAGCCCACGCGCAACAGACAGAACACACACAAAGGAGCCTGGAGGAAGTGAGTAGGCCGGCAGCTGCGCCCTAACATCTTAAGAGGGAACATTTCTGTGACTACAGTTTAAACAAATCAGATAATTTGCCTCCTTTCTAGACACCCTGGTTATCACAGGACAGGCCAAGCCTCTCAAGTTTTAAAGCTAAAGTACACGGAAGATCTGTGAATAGGGCTTAAGATATTTAAGAGCTAGTACCTGCATTAAGCAACCAGGTTATAGAATGAAAATTTATCTTGAAATGCCCGTCTCTCCCTCTCTCTCTCACCTCCTATCCCCTATCTTCCCACCTCCATCTCTATTCCTTCTCCCCTACTCCCTGTTTTATGTATATACGTGCATCATTTTATATATGCACGGAATATTTACTGTCTGTTACGTTTATTTAATAAAGTGCACACTCCTCAGGCTAAATATAGAAAGAGGACAAAATGAACACTTACACATGGGCGTCAGTGGTGTTCCAAAGACAAAAGATTCCTCAGCCTTAAAACATAGCAAACACCACGTTCCTTCTGATAGTTAGATGCTAGAAAAAGGCAAGTGGATCCTTAAAATTCACACGCTATTAAGACCTACTATCAACAGAGTAGATCTTAAAGCGGAAACAAGAAAACACCAGCCTTTTAAGTTCTTCCTGTCTGAAGATAAGAATAAGAGGTGGTAGTGTTCTTCCTCACTTGCACCGAAGTGTAAAAGCGGCAAAAATATCTTCAACACATATATGATGAGGAAGCCGCTCTTCTGGTCCACTCTGTTTTGTTTTGCTTCTAGGGATCTGTCTCACTCGGAACCTTTGCTTTTTGTTTTCTCTTTTATGTACGCTAAGAACCTGAGAGTCTTAACCTTTTCTTCCACCTCTCAACCAATAAATAGGACACAAGAACATTTTTATGTTTTTATGTATTTTCCATTCAAATTTTTAAAAAAGAGATAAGTAAGCTAGCTCAGTTCATATTTCTCACAAAAATCACTTTCCAAACTAAACTAAATTGTTTGTGACCATAAACAGGAAAAACACCGTACTCTATTAGCACCATCTGACATTTCCACCTTAATGTTACCAAACACAACTTGACACTAATGTCAGGACTATTAAAAATGTTAAAAACCCCCAAGCCCACTCAAAATGCATACCAAAGTTCAGGTAAAGGAAAAACAAAAACAAAAACAAAAGCAACTCACCGTTATCTTTATGTTCTTTCAGAAACCCATTAACAGCACACTGGAATTTAAAACTAGCGTCGTCATCTGACACCTGATGCCCAATTGTACAAATTTTTAAATAAGGAATAGTTTCTGGTAAGTCCTATAAGGCAAAACCATGAAAATATGTATTATTTCCTTTGTAGGGAAAGAATAAAAAATTAATTAGAGAAGGCAGACTATAAACCAGGAGAGTACATTAAACTTTGTATGTCAGTCATTCTGATGAGAGCCATTTTTTCCAAAGCTGCTTTAACCAGTAATTATCACTTGATTTTCATTAAAACTGCAGAACGGACAGTTACCAGGCATGCAAAAGGAAAAGCAAATCTATGTGAATGAATGCACATGTAACTCAAAATGATATAAAGAGTTTCACCTACACTTATGTTCTATCTTACATTTCAAGGGCCATAAAGTGGCTGTGATTTAAGGAGAGTAGTAGAATAGAGTCAGAAGAACTTGGATTCGAATTAGGAAATAGAGGCAATTTCAGGCATTGTTGAGAACTGGTATTCTTGAGGTGGGAGAAAGTAGACTATCAATAGAAGACAGAAAAGGGTAAGTGAAAATTCTCTAGTTCTGAATTTAAATGGAAAGTAGCAGCAGGAATCTATGACATATTTTAAAAATATTAAAAACAAACATACATATTTCCTAGCTCTGACCACTGAAAAAGTCTAGAAACAACTGATGTCACGTCAAAAGGACTCAGGAGTCACCGAGAAGCTCCAACTGGCCAAAGACAGGGCCTCAGTTAGAATAATAACTGTAACGGAGTCCACGGTGATAGGAATAAATAAAATTTTACAAAACTGCTCACCACTGGAGGATATTTGTGAATCAACTCATTATTCTGAAAACTGTTAAATAAAAGAAGAGAATCACGCCTCTACAACTGGGCAACCAAACAGTTGATGAGGGGAATCTTCTCCTCGTACAAATATACCCAGCTAATAAGTGAAAAGAAGAACAACAGAATTCACCATTCTTTGAAGCCTCAACTGAATTAATGGATGGAGGTATGAATCATCAGTGACTGCTAATACCACAGAAAGACACAATTATATATGTCTCCATGGAAGAACACATCATCACCTATGAAACTGTCTCGCCAAAACAAAACATGCAAGCTTCATTCGGATCAACTACCAATTTACAGGAAATAAAAGGACTGAAGAATATGTTACCAACACATGGAATGTAATCATCGACATCTAGATGGGAAAGATTACCTGGTTTCTTTAAAAACAAAATTCAAGGAGGAAAAAAAAGTGAGAGAGACATGGAGGGAGAACCTATAGATTAAACAAGACTTCAGAGACCTAACAATCCACGGCAAAGTGTGGACCTTATTGGGATCTAATTCAAAATTCTTATAAACAATTTTTTATGACGTTTAGGAGACAACTGCAAATTTGAGCACTCCCTGGGTATTTAATATTAAAAAATGATATTAAGGAATGAAAGTCCTATATTTTAAATACACGTACCAAAAACGTACAGGTGTAATCACATGCTGTCTCGGAGCTGCTTCAAGATAATATGGAATGGGGTGAAACAGGTGGGGGTACAGATAAAACATGACAGCCATCAGTTGCTAAATAAGAAAGCTGGATGAGTTCATGGGTATACAAGGAACACTCACAGTATTTTTATACTTTTGTATATGCTTAAAATTTGTGATAATTGTTTAAAAACAAGACGACACTGTAGAAAACAGTTTGGCACTTTCTCAAAGGTTAAGTGTAGAGCTACCGTATGATCCAACAACTCTGCTACTACCTACGCTGCACATCTAACAGAACTGAAAGCAGGGATTTGAACAAATATCTGTACACCAATGATCAAAGCAGCATGATTCACAATACCTACAAGGTGGAAAACAACCAAGTGTCAATCAACCGCTGAATAACAAACTATGGTCTATATACACACAATGGGATTTTCTAAGCCAAAAAAGAAACGGCATTTCATTACGTGCTATAACATGGATAAACCTTGAAAACATGATGTTTAGTGCAATAAGCCAGATACAGAAGGACAAATACTGCAGATTCCACTTACACGAGGTACCTAGAATAGGCCAATTCACAGAGACAGAAAATAGAATAGAGGTTACCAAGGGTTGGTGGGAGGGAAAATGGGGTTGTTACTGTTTGATGGTTACAGAGTTTTTGTCGAGGATGATGAAAAAGTTTTGGTTATAGACAGCGGTGATGGTTACACAACACTGTAACTGTACTTAATGCCACTGAACTGCGTATTTATAAATGGTTAAAATAAATATGATTTCTCTATATTTTACCACAATAAAAAAAAAGGAATAACAGAGCTGAAATTTCAATTCTTCCTTTTCCGAGAGTCAGTTTCATCGTCTGTAAAATTAGTAATTGTAGTTGTCTATCCTCTGAGCTTAGTGCAGGGTAAGCACTCAGTAGGAGATAGCAGTACTACTTCCACTTCAAGAGCAAAGGATTGCTGTGAAGATTAACTAAGTCAATGGATATGAAAGAACTTTCTAAATGGCAAACTGCTCTACAAATATTAAAAGACATTAGGTGTTACTGTCTCCCAAGGCCATGGAACAGGTCAGAAGAAGGATAATTCTTTTGCACTGGAATGTCCTACGTGGGCCAAGAGAATCTATGGGTTTCTGTACTATATCAGAAGGCATTAGGAAAAGGAAGCATAAAACTTAGAGAACAATTGTCTTTTACAGTGATGCTTAAACACGCTCAAGCAACTGCTTAAAATAAGTGCCAAAGACATAATGGACATACCTTTCTTTCTTTTTAGGATACTACTGTAACTACTAAAAGTTTACTTCATTTTCAAAATATAGAACATGGAAGCTTATAGAATTTCTTAAGCATATCTAGAGCCTACTGCCAAATACTATAGTTCAATTCATATCTTTAATCTCATTTTGAAACAGCAATTACAAATGTGTATTTAAGGAAACCACTAGCTTCCCTTTTTGAACCCACGAGAGAAGGCCAGGATTCACCTTAGCATAAGATGATAATTACTGAACTACCATGAATTATTACAGTATCAGAAAGAAGGTCATTTTCAATTACGGCTTCCATTTACCTCTGGCTTGTAATAGCGGCGAGTATTTGTTAAGTCAATAATCAGCCCAAGTTCTTCATTCTGTCCTTGGATTTTGTTAAGAGATCCAAGGGGGAGAAACGTTCTTCTGGAGCAAGATTCTTTTCAAAACTCTGTCAGAAAGAATAAAATAAGGAAGAACATATGTTTAAAATCCTGTACTACATTATCCATTTATTCAAACCCTGTGATGCTAACATATGAGATTCAAAGTAAAGTTTCCTCCTCTGGAGTTTACAAGCGATATTACAATCCTTTCTTCCAGAGAGATTAGACGGAAGAAAATAAGCTCACTTCTATATAGTTATTTCTGTGTTTGTTTATTTCATGTTGGTCTCCTAACCTGACTCTAAACTCCCAGAAGGCAGGGACCACATCCATTTTGCCTACCACTGTATTGCCAGCTCCAAGCAGAGTGCCTGAAAATAGACACAGAAATAAATACTTCTTGAATATCTACATATAGGAAGGATGGCTTTCACTGCTAAATATTCTTTCATGTATTTGGCTTATACATGTACCCTGTTCCATTGATCTCTTTGGTTATTCAAGTGTCAGCAACACACACTTTTTTTAAAATTAGTAGACTCGTTTTAGAGCAGTTTGAGATTCACAGCAAAACTGAGCAAAATGTACACAGTTCCCACTTATACCCTCTCTCCTTCACCCCACACAGCCTTCCCCATTATCAACATGCCATACCAGTGTGCTTCATTTGTTAGAATTCATGAACCAACACTGACACATCATTACCAATCAAAGTCCATAGTTTATTGCATTCATGGTACAAGTAACTGACTATTTCTTTATTTCTAGTATAGTCGTCCCCAAACATTTACATACTGAGATACATATTACTTTCTTATAAATTACTTTATTCTTTATTTATAGTTAGGGCATTGCATTGTTTTTTTTGTTTTTTAATTAAGTACAAAAGTTGGTTGTATTTGTCTATGAATCCCATTTCTGGATAGTAAAAGAGGTATTAAAAAGTATTTGCTATAAAAAGGGAAAATGGAGTACGACGGGGTTGAGAGCCAGGGCTCTATATGGTGAATTCAGATTTCTGGAAGAATACGGTATTAACTTTTGCTCACCTTTTTTAAAGGAACTTTGAAAGCAATGAAATGAGTCCCAGGCATCCGCTGTTCAACTGGGAGATAGTCTTTCCACCTGTTAATATATTTTTTGTTAGGCAAATTTTATGTTAGGCTGTCTCCCTGCATAGGATGAATGCGCCTTGAAAATGGAAATCATATCCCTCTACATCGGCTCCCAGGTGGTCCCAGCGTCCCGACCCCGACCCCGGCCGCGACACACTTTCCACAAACTGACACACACGGAGCCCGCGCGAGGGCCGGGTCGCGCGGGCCGCCCCGCCGGGTCGCCTGGAGGCCGGTCCCCCGCAAGCCGAGCGCACGAAAGGGCGCCCCAAAGGCGCCGGCCCAAGGCGCCCGCTGCGCTTTCCCTTCGGAAGGTGGGCTGCGGGGCCCAAGCGTAAACCCTGACACAAGGAACACGCGCACCACGCCGCCACGGGGGACGAGAGGCCGGGCGCCCACCTAGCCGGACACCCTGCATTTCTGGAATCACCGGACGCCTGTGTACATTTCCGTCTGGCCTGTCATTTTCCAAAGGCCACTCAAGATCAGGGGACAGAACGCCTCCTCTCCAAGTGTCCTGCCAGCCCACCCACTCAAGATCAGAGGGACAAAATGCCTAACTAAAACAAAACAAAACAGAAACACAAAAAAACTGGAGAGAGGGAGGAAAGGGTGACCTGAAAAAAACAAACAAACAAAAAAAAGTAAGCACGTTGACAGCGCTAAGAATAAACTACCAGGAAAAAGAAACCCTACATGTCAGATCCTAAAGTACAGAAGGGCAAACCCGCCGACATTCCAGGCCCGGGGGGACCGGGGTCCCCAGCCCTGCAGAGTCAACCGCAGACCGGCTCGGGCGCCCCGCAGAAGCGCGGGGTCCCCGCGGCCGAGTCTGTGCCCCCCGGCCGGCGCCGGCTCCCCTCTGCCCACCCTGCGCGCGGGGGCTGGAAACTGCCGCGGAGAACCACGGCGGGGCGGGAAGGGGGGCTCCAAAGAGGGTCTGGCGACTCGAGTTGCTCCGTTTCTCAGTGGGCTCAGCGCGCGCCGTTGGGGAAGAGGAGCGGGGTTCCGGGAGGAGGGGACGGGCGGCACTTACGTAGACCGGCAGCGGCCACGGGCAGACGGCGGGATCGATCCCCAAGAGCGACTCCAGCCTCAGCTCCAGCTTCTCCCCCATGTCTTCGCGCGCGGCCCATATAGCAACTTTGAATTTTAATAATAAATGCATATATGTATCAAACATTAATAAAAGAATAAAATGATCCAATATGAGTACATTTGCTCTTGTTTTGCAATTAGTTCCAGGATTCTATTTTAGATTACTACTTCATATCTGCGAGAGTTGGGTGTGTGTTTGTGTGTTTGGTTTTGTGGAAGCTGCATTGTGCTAAATTTTACATTTCTTTCTTGAATTAAATGGCTTTTGTTATCCCTTGGGAATACAGCAACAGCAGATTACTGAAGACAGCAACAGCAGATGACTACCTACCAGTGGAAAAGTGTAAGTAGCAATTTTAGCCGCTAGTGATTCTGAAATTGCCTTAACTTTGTCCTTATAAAAGTGCTCCAAGAATTACGTTTTGCAAATCCACAGATTTACTATCCATATTCAAGTCATTTATGTGGAGAAAGAAGGTAGCCAGCCTTATCAGTAACACAGGATGTTATAGCCATCAAGCCATCAGCCACTGAAGCCACACCCAAAGCCGCACCCTGAGGGGATTCAGGATGGAGAAAACAGGATACTGGCCCTAGATAATTAAAGTGAACATCAAGGGACTGATTTCCAGGAGACCAGATTCTTGCATCTCACCATATATAGAAAAGTGCTACATTTATTAACTTAAGATGTCTAGTTTCTTTAATTAACAGTAATCTTTTGATGTTCCAACTACTTGGTTTTTTTTTTGCAAGAACCTCTAAATACCCTGTGCCCTCCCTTACCTCTTCAGAACAGTCCCTCACAGCTATCTGAGAGGCTGTCTCCTGATTTCAGTCCTCAGTATGTCCTCCACATAAAACATAATTCTCAATTTCTAGGTTGTGCATTGTTTTTCAGTCAACATTTAATTGTATGGCTCATGTAGGTACTATGCCTAAATGTAATGGGATGGGCTGTAAATTATGAAAACTAGATAAATTCTGTCAGCTCTACCACTAGGTGAGATCCAGGCTTTCACCTCTGGATACCTCTGGCAGATATGGGGTCTTTGTTGGTCTTAAAATTATTCTTAGAATAGTGGGGACTCATTCATTCTTTCAAAAAATTTTATTGCTTATACTCTATGGGTCAGTTACAGTGCTGGGTCTTGAAATACAGAAGTCAACACACGAAAATACACACGAAAATACAAGGATAAAACACATTTTCTACCATATTAAATTTTTTCGTTCATTAATCATCCCTAAGTCATTCAACACGCATCTTCTTATTGAATACTGATGAGGGGTCAAATGCTATGCTAAACACTCAGTATATAACTGCAAACGAGATGGATAGGCCCTGATTTTGATGTCACTACTATCTTTTGTCCTGCCATATAATGGGACAGCTTCATTATTCCCTTTACCCTAAGTTTTTATCACAAATTGCTAATGAAAATAAAGCTGTTAGTGGAGTTTCAACATGCATAGGTAAATGAGAACACAGAACTCCCCTTTCGCATGCCCCATTCTCCTCCTTCTAACTCCCTATGTGAACTCACTTTGTGCCAAGACCAAGAAGCTGTGCCCCAATAAGAACCAAGCTGATTTCCTCACACTGACTGGGGCTATTGCTCACTTAGAAGACTTGATGCTTAATTTTGATAAGCAACTAGAAGACCATGGAGACAACCTATAAAAATGATTTGTCTTGGGAGAAAATACTAAAGAGGGTTAATGTGCTGTTCCACATGTCTAACCTCCTGGGATTAAACCACAGGCACCAAGATCACCAAGTGTACTTGGCAACAATGAGCTAAAAATTAAAAAAAAAAGCATCATACTGTTATTGTATTCATTTTCCCCCAAGGCACTCTCTGATAAGCACCACAACCTCTAAGGGAATTGAGAACAGCTTCCTTGTGGGGTAGGTTATATAACATATATGCATCTTTTTCCAAGCAGTTAAATCACATCCAGCTATCAGCACACCTTACTTAAGGTGATCATAATGTATGAGATTAAATGTTCCTACCTGATTGGAAACCTTCTTGTCCTCAATTCATTGGCTGTACTGGATTTGTTTTTCTTGGGTCAGACCTTCAGACTTCTACCAGAAATCGTTCCTTTGGGGAAACCAGGCCTTCCCAGAAACTCAGGAAACTGAAATGGAGACAGCAAGAGAGAAGGAAATTATTTGGACATATAGACCTCAATTGTTTGGTTTTAAGTAAACGTCCAAGCAAACATCTTCTACATGGTATAATAACTTTAGGGAAATACACGGTTTATAAGTTTGTGAACTCATGAACTGAACATATTATGATAAGAGTACAGGTTGCATTTTGTGTCTTCAACTCAAGCAAAGGCTTCAAAAAAGGCCCAGTTATCCTTTGTTCATTAAGACACAAAGAGAGGGCAAAAAGGGCAAGTTTCAAAGTCTTTTTCTTTACAATTTACTTCCTTTCTTCAGTCTTCAACAAGATCTTCAGGAAATTAACTTTACTAAAGTTAATTATTCATAAAATAAAGATAGGAACCTGCAGGAGACTATTTCACAGAGACCTGTAATGTACAATATCCATTGCATACATGCACCATGAGCTTGTCTTTTCTAGCACTGGCATACACAAAACTCTGTGTGTGTGTGTGTGCGCGCGCGTGTGCGCACATGTGTGTCTTTTTTTGTGATGGAGCCATAGGGAGAAAATAAATCTACTGGCTGCAATTCAGTGATGCAGAAAGATTTAAGGGTAAAGGAGAAGGTTACATCAAGTGAAACAATAAAGTCATGAGGTTGTGGTTCCATAATAATAACAACAGCAGTCTTCTGTAACCAAGGGAGCAGGCTCCTCAAATTATAGTCACACCTGTTAGACCATCTGCCCATACATTTCACACTATCATTAATGGAAAACAAATGGCACTGTCTCTCCTTCCCTTTATCCATTGGCCGTCCTCATATAAACTCTTTTTCTCTTCAAGGTCATGCTCTTTCCTATCTGTTTAAAAATATTAGGATTTAGGAGGAGTGATACATAATGTGCCGTGCCTTGGTACTTGTACCAGTGACGGCTCTGTAAGCAGCACTGGGTTGTTAGGAGGCTATCAATTGAATTCCCCTAGAAGCAGAACTTGAGGCAATAATTTGAGTGCAAACTGCTTATCTGGGAGGTGCTTTCAGAAAACTCAGAAGTGGAGTGGGAATTGAGAATGGAGGCATGGAAGGAAGCCAACAGAGGTGCATTACCGAATAAAAATTACTCCTGCAGGGAACTGCTGCCAGTACTTCAGGGGGGTTCTGTGAAACTCTACAGAACATGTCGCAAAGTTATCCCAAGAATCGGTGAGAAACTTGAAGTACCTATCTTCCAGTCCCCTCTGTCCTTGGTTGAAAGCTACACCCAGATACATTAACTCCTGTACACTTCTGACCTGCCCTAAGGTGGATAATTGCAGGTGGCAGCATGATTCTATCAGCATATACTGGAATGATGAGTGCTGGGGAGATATGAGTGGAGCATCAAAACCATCTAATACAGTCGGGGCAGGAGATATCAGTTATTGGCTTGAAAGTCCAAATGGATAACCTTACATTCCTGGGTTTATGGTTTTACTTTGAGGTATTTAAGCATGATGTATGAGTAAAAATTTCCTCTGTTAAATCAAGTTTAAGGTCCTAAATCCCTAATCTTCTGGAAAACGGTGGTATCTTTTAACAGATTTTGGAAAGGTAACATGATTAAGATTTCAAATTGACCATTCATTCATTCACTCATTCAACAAACATTTATTGAACACCTAAAGTATGTCACGGGTTAAACTAGGCAGTAGTGTTACTGCTACTAAAATCATTAGAGTGCCACCTAGAATTCAATGTACTGTGACACTCAAATAAGAAAATCCATAGTTACCGTAAAAGATATTACAGAGTGCTATAGGAAGACACGGTAAGACGTTAATTCATGCTGTGGACAGTAGTATTTGGGGATATCAGTAGGGCTTCCTGGAGAAGGCAATTGAAATGGATATGTAACATGAAGGAAAGGTGAAGTTTTGAGGAAAAGAGAAGATAAATTCACGGTTGCCAGAAAATGAATGGTTAAGGATCAGTCCAGAAAGGAGTTCCATTCATAATCAGTATAAGAAATGCTCACTGGGGCTTCCCTGGTGGCGCAGTGGTTGAGAGTCCGCCTGCCGATGCAGGGGACACGGGTTCGTGTCCCGGTCCGGGAAGATCCCACATGCTGCGCAGCGGCTAGGCCCCGTGACCCAAGGACACTGAGCCTGCGCGTCCGGAGCCTGTGCTCCGCAACGGGAGAGGCCACAACAGTGAGAGGCCCGTGTACCGCAAAAAAAAAAAAAAAAAAAAAAAAGAGAGAAATGCTCACTGGAGTGTAGGAAAAGAAGACAATGGAGAGTGTGGTAGAAGCCAGATCATGCATGGTCCATGTATGGATAGTAAGTGCTACGGTCTAGTCTTTGTGTTCCCCTCCAAATTCATACGTTGAAATCTTAATTTCCGTAGCTGATAGTATTAGTAGGTGGGGCCTTTGGGAAATGATTATGGTATTAGTGCTCTTAGAAAAGAGACCCCACAGAGCTCCCTAAGCTCTTCTGCCATGTGAGGATACAATGAGAAGTCTGTGATTCAGAAGAGGGCCCTCATCTGACCATACTGGCACCCTATTCTTGAACTTGCAGCCTCCAGAACCGTGAGAAAAAAAAATTCCTGTTGTTTAGGAGCCACCCAAGCTGCAGGATAATCTTACAGCAGCCCAAAAGGACAAAGAGAGTTTGGATGGGAGCTTTTACTCCAAGAAAGATGGGAATCCGTTGAAGGGTTTTACCTGGTAACTTAGAAGAGAGAAAAGTTTCATAACACAGTCAGGTATTTTTATAAGAAAAATTTGCTTCTTTTTCAGAAAGATCACTCTGGAAATACTGTGACTAGATTTTTGGAGAAGTGTGATGGCAGACCCGGATATAGAAAGATGAGTTAGTAGTCCATTAATATAAGTCAAACAAGAAATGGATATAAAAAGTGTGAATTTGTGGCTGAGAGTTCTTTTCTTTTACTACTTGAAAAATGTTATGTCAATGCTTCTGACTCCATAATTTTAGACAAGAAATATGCTGTCATTGGAACTGGTTTCTCAATAAGTGATGCATCGTTTCTGCCTATCCACTTTCGAGATTTTTTTTGTCTCTACTTTTCAGAAGTTTAATTACGACGCGTCTTGACAAGGATACCTTTGTGGTTTTCCTCTTTGGATTTGCTCAGATTCTTGAATGTGTGCTTATGTCTTCTAAAAAATTGGGAACGTTTTAGTCATTATTTCTTTGAATACGTTGTCAGTCCTACGTGCTCTCTTTTTTCATTCTGGAACTTTGATGATATGAATGTTAGTGCTTTTGTTACTGTTTACAGGTTCTTGAGATCCTGTTCTTTCTCCCATCTCTACCCCTCAGCCTATTTTTCTCTGTACATTTGGTACACTGCATTGATCTCTTCGAAGTTCATGATTCTATGCTTTGTAATCTCCAGTCTACTCTTGAGCACAGTTTTTTGATTGTTGTATTTTTCAGTTCTACTGTTCTCATTTGTTTTTATTCTTATAACTTCTAGTTCTTTGTTTACATTTTCTATTTTTCCCATTTCCGTCAAGGAACACATAATTGCTAACTGAAGCATTTATGTGACAGCTTATTTAAAATCCCTGTCTGATAATTTCAATAGATGTTTTATCTCAGTGCTGGTGTAGGTTTATTGTCTTTTCTCATTTATTCTGTGATTTCCTGGCTCTTGGTGCCATGAGTATTTTTCAATTGGATTCTAAACATTGTGAGTTATTACATGACTCTGTATCCCATTTAATTTTATTATTACTTTTTAGAAGGAAGTCATCCTATTGGAGGTGTAGTATGAGGACTGGGGGGTTACGTACAGATTTCCATTGGGCCATACTGTCAATACCCCAGCAAAAGGGGGCACTTACATTCTCTCACTGCGGACAGATCAAGTAGAAGTTCAGCTATCCTACTGGCCCTTCTGACACCTTCCCCCCAAAAGTGGGAACATTAATATCATTGTGTTGCCTTTTAGTAGGAGTGGAAGTTCATCTCCCCAGTAGATTTCTTGACACCAGGGGAGGGGAGAAGTGAAGTGTTTGCTGTCCTTCCTCCCACTTCATTCCTTCTTGTTGATGCTGGGTGTGGGTAGAGGGTCAGCTACCTGCTGGCCCCACTGACACCAGGGGAAGAGGAAGAGAACTGCCAACTAGCCCTGCTTGTGCCATCTCATTCTGTCTTACTGCCTCAGGACGGTTATAGGGATTCAGCACCCCATTGGGTCTCACTGGCACCATGTGTTGGGGGTTAGTGGGGTGCCTACTCCCTCCAACCTGTAACATCCTATTCTTATCGATGTCAGGGAGAGACGGAGGCTAGGTCCCACCATTGGACCCCACGACTGTGTGAGGGCAGTCCAGTGTTAACTAGCCTGTCAGGCACCACCTTTGAAAGTCTCTTTGCTAATGCAAAGGGGTGGAGGCTCAGCTCACCACTGCACCACACTGAAACAGCCCTGGTGGCGAATCAGAGCGCTGCCTCTTCTGGAGGGCAGGAGTGGGGTGGTGTGCAAGATCAAATCCTAGCTTGGCCCAACTGAAACCACAGGACATAGGGGACGGGTGCAATATTCCACTGGCACTTGGCTCGAGTAGTGTGTATATTATTGCCCAAACGCTTTTCTGTCTTTGGCAACCCCTTTCCTCACACCTTGGCTAGGGGGAACGGGGGTTTTGTGTTTTCTTTTTTGAAGCTTTTTCGTCTGTTGTTCTGTTGGTGGTTATTGATTGGGGGTTCCTGTATACCCTCTCCAGGATGTATGGGAAGCAACAGGAAACACAGGGGACTCATCACCATGTTATTCCTCAAGTCCCAAAGTCCCTAGTTAAGTCTGCCTTCTCATTTCCACCTTTCAGTGTCTTCCTATGTTTGTCTGTTGTTATGTTCAGGGTTTTAGTTTTAAGTGGAAGAACCTGGGAGAAATGGGCTACTTCATCTTCTTGGAAGCAGAGGTCTGGAGGCCTATGGATGTTACAAAGTGCTGCTGACTGTAAATTAAAATTTGATGATATACACCTTGCCCTTTCAGAATTATTCTGCTAGATGATGTGGCTTCCCAAAGTAGCTACAATTTGATTTCCATACTTCTAAAAGTCAAGTGTTTTGCTGGAGTTGAAATTTAAAGATAAGCAAGAGATGAGGCTAAGATGGTCTATGTGGTAACAGATTAAAGTTGGAAACATCAATATACATTCATGTTTAGCTTAATATTGCTTCATGTTACCTTAATACACATGGTTATGTAGAGAGATACTTATAGATATGTGCATATACATGGGTAATGTACACACATGTTATCTCTTTGCTCTGTCAGCTGAGAAGATCTAGAAGCAATGACATCTGGGCAGCAATCAGCACACCCCACACCCAGATCCTGCTGTCTAATACTGTTCTCCACTAAGAAGACCTGGTTATCCTTGAAGAAGTAGCTGATTCTAGGACCGAGGCAGTAAATATACAAGATTTATATACAAGACCATCTTATAGTGTCAGAAAGTAAGGAAGTTCCAAAAAAATATATAGGATGGGGATACCTCAGAGTGGCACACGAGCCACTGAACTGAAAAGAGTTCACAAGGGTCAGGACTAGAGCAATTTGAGGAACAAAGTAACTAACGTAGAATTAGATTATAACCCAAAGTATAAAATAAAAATCCATGAGTTCTTCTGATATAAATAAATGATTGGATATGTAAATAAATGCGGGAGACGAGATAAATCTCCAGTGCAAAAGAATTCCAAATAGTTTATGTAGTACTCCATCTTAAGCATATCTCTCCATTCCTTAGTTGTGGCCTGGGCATATTGACTTCCTTCCAAAAAGTACAATATGGAGAAGGGAAAACAGTAATTTTACAATGGAGAAACCTGAAAAACACTACCTCAGCCTGGTGATCAAGGTCGACCTCAGCATTCATAATGCATATTGATACTTTGTACACTTGATTGGATCTGACAAAATAACCCTTCTACTCTTGTGGTCTTCCTCCCCAAAACACATAATCCCAATATTACCATGAAAAATGCATCAAACAAATTCTAGTAGTGGGCATCCTACGCAAACCTAACTACTCAAAATTGCCAAGGTCATGCAAGGAAAATCTGAGAAGCTATCAAACCCAAGAGGAGCCTAAGGAAACATGGCAACTAAATGTAATGTGATGTTTTGGATGAAATCCTGGAATAGAAAAAGGACATTAGGTAAAAACTAAGGAACCGGACTAATGTATGGACTATAGTAAACAATAATGTATCAATATTTGTTCATTGATTGTAACAATGGAACATACTAATATAAGTTGATCATCATAGAGGGAAATGGGTATAGTGTATATGGAAACACTTTATACTATCTTCTCAATTTTTCTGTAAAATGAAAACACTTCTAAAAAATAAAGTCTATAAAAACGTTGTGTTTTCTTGTTTTATGATTATGTGCCTGTATTTCCTAATAAATATGCAAATTTGCTTTGCCTTCCTTGATACTGATATTAAAGAAAATACTAAGTAACTCTGAAAGAATTTCTAACTCCAATTTAACAAGCAATAATTCTTGGTATTAACTTTTTAGGAGAACCCACTGAATAAATCAAAGCAAATTGTCTTTAAAGGCTGAATTTCTTTTCAGTGTTTCATCTTTTATATGATTAATGCATACCACAAGCATGGTTCTGTTTCAAAGGGCAGAAAACATTGATTGTAGGCCATGTCTAAAATACAGTGAAATATTAATGGATGATGCTATAACAACTTTAATGTATTTTATGTTTTCAAAATGATGAATTGTTATTTCAGTCAATAAAGTATTCACTTGTATATATTTCCTACCCACCTTTCCCCAGAACACCCACAAGGAAATGATACTATCATCTGATATTAGGTTCATCAATTTAAATTGGAGTTTTTGGTAGCTGTGGTTGCCAACGGTACTGGACCGTGTGATACTTTTACAAATCCTCTCCATGGCAAAATCTGATCTTCACAAGGTAAATCACAGTACGTGCCTAAAGCCAAATGACAGAGAGTTTTGTAGCTAGATTACCAAGCATTTTACTTAGAGGCACAATAGAATGCAGAAAAGGCCACTTCTCCGTCTTTTTCTGCTCAAAGGTCACTCACCATCTCAGAAGTTTTCCATAAATTTAGACTATATAATGTCACTTAATGTGAATGTAGCTCAACATTCTGTTTTAGTACAGCTAATCTCACATTATTTTATTGGTCCTAAATATGTAAATCATCAGCAAATTTTTGTACTTAACTTTTTTTTTTTTGATGTGGACCACTTTTTAAAGCCTTTATTGAATTTGTTACAATACTGCTTCTGTTTTATGTTCTGGTTTTTTGGCTGCGAGGCATGTGGGACCATAGCTCCCCGACTAGGGATTGAACCCACACCCCCTGCATTGGAACGCGAAGTCTTAACCACTGGACCGCCAGGGAAGTCCCTGTACTTAACTTCTAAAAATAATTAAAATAAGCTATTCAACATATTTTTCCTAAAAAAAGAAAAAAAAAAACAAGCAATTCTTCTTAGGCTGGCCCTGGGCACATACATGACTTTGCCATTTTTTCCATGGATTATTTTCTTATGTGTTCTATTGTGTCACATTTGTTCTACCTTCTCAAAAAGAAGCATTTAAAAATTCATCTACGCGTTCAAGCATTCATACATTTATTAAATAAATCTACTGAACACCTACATACGGCACAGAAAAAGAGGCAGAAAACTAATCTGGGTTGCACAGAAAGTAATGAACTCAGTTAAAATTTTTGGTGAAAACAGGTGTTACTCAATCTACTGGAAATTACATTTCATTATGGGGACTCACAGACTCAAGGAAAACCAAGACCGAAATAATAATAAAGTAATAAAAGCACTAGCCATTTACTGAGTGCCTGCTTTTACCTGACTCTGAAACTCTAAAATCATTACGGATGTTTTGAGGATTGTCTGATATAATTGTAATTTCTATTTTACAGATGAAAACAACAAGGTTCAGAGACATTAGGTTACTTGCCTAAAGTGAAGTGGCCCAGAAACTACAGAACTGGAAATTGAACCTTAGATTTCATAATGCCAAAATCTGTGCTTTTAATCACCAAGTGTGTGTGTGTGTGTGTGTGTGTGTGTGTGTGAGAGAGAGAGAGAGAGAGAGACAGACAGACAGAGACAGAGAGAGACAGAGAGACAGAGAGAGAAAGAGAGAGAATGTGTTTAATAGAGAACTTCCGAGAAATGGCAAGAAAACTGCCAGGTATCCATAAAACAATAAATTAGGAGCTTCTTACTATACAAGTAATTGTTAATCTTATGGCTGAACTAAGGATCTCTCACTTTTGAACTAAGAAATCAAAAGCTTCCAGAAGTTGAGTCTAAATTTTACACTTACATAAGATACTTCACACAGAATGCTAAAGTATACTAACTAAAGAGCTCTGAAAATACTGGAAGCATTCATACTAGTATGATTTCATAATGTGGATAATAGAGGATTTAAGAAATTGGCAGATGCAACTGCAGACTCATTTGTTATCATTTCTGTGAAGGGCAAGATAAATCAATAAAATGAGAAAAATGAAAAAAGAATGGCTAGCAATTTTAGGTAGTTTGCTTCATCTCCATACCAGGAAAGACTAAGCAAAAAAAAAAAAAAATTCTCGAAATTTTATTTTGAAAGCACCTACAAGTGTATATGGTCTTTTTATACCAAATAACTTGGAATTATGAACTGTCAAATAAGTCTAATCTTCTCTGATGATAAAATTGCTGACTTTATTTGAAACTATGAAATGAAAAATGAGGTAAGGGTCAGAAATTCTTAAGAAAAGGAGTAGACAAAACAAAATTATAAGAGTTATGTTAAAAAATATTTTGAAACAAACATAAAATCCCCATTACTGGTACAGAGCTTTTAAAACTTTATTTTGGTTTTAAGTTTTAATAAATATTGATATGTTTACATAATTACTGTCACAAGGAAGACACAATTTTAGGTCAGCTTTCTTCATTCTTTCTTTATTAAGCATTATTTTATTTTGCTCCATCATCGTGTAATTATACTATAGTAACTGTGTCACTTTCTACTAAGTGGATATAATTTCCTAAACTGTTTTCCTATTGTTAACAATTAAAGGTGTTTCCCATTTTTTGTTATTACAAATGACATGACAATGAGCATCTTTATATAATAATTTTCTGGATTATAAATTATTTATCGGCATAAGCTTCCAGAATTAGAGTTAATGTGTAAAAAGCTATTAACATTTTTATCTTGCTAGACATTGCCAAATTACTTGTCAAAAGACGGAACCAAATTATATTGCAAAAATCTCTGCCAACAGAAAACATTATACACAATTTTTGATTTTGCTAAATTAATAAGTTGGAAACCTATGTTCCATTTCTTTGAATTCTTTGATAACAGAGTGCTGCTGGAGGCTGGGAGGGCAGCCATGTCCATGAAGGCTCCCCAGAGTTGGAGCGGGGAAGTGGAAAACGGTAAACAAAAATACTAATTGTATTTTCCCTCGATTGTTATCTCTCATTCTTTTCTGCCTCTGTGTAACTTATATCCAGGTAGCCGGAGAAAAATCATGTGGCAGGGCAAATTGGTATTCCAATAAATTAATAATCACCAACTCCAAATGGATTTTCGAGACTGGAAATATTGCTCTGACTTACAGTAAGTTCTTTCTAATTCTCCTTAAGGACTATTTTCTTAGAAGCTTTCCCTACCCTCCTCAAATTTTCCTCCATCCTCTCTACTTCCTTCACTCTGAGCTGGTGAGGCGCTTCCTAACTCATTAGGAACACAGAAGTCAGTAAATAGTCCACTGCCAAATCCGTTAATTCATTAGCATTTGCATTGATCTTTGTATTCCCTTTCACTACAGGAGTTCAAGTTCAAAGGCCACGTGCACTACAGATAGCATTTCATTTTCTCTCATCTTCTCAAGTACTTCACAGCACTGCATTTTCTACAACCCATCTACTCCTTATGAATGATTCTTGCCAAAATTCAACCTCATTCGAGACTAGTAACTCCAACTTAAAATGTTGAAAACCGTACGTGTAACACGAAAGCCTCCCTCCTCCTCTAATCCCTGCATATCTTCTTTAGCCAATTCATGTCTGAACTTTTCAAAATTGTTATCATCATATATTGTTTCCATTTCCTCACGTCCCACTTACTCTATAATTTACATCCACCTGACTTCTCTCACCGTAATCTCTCTGCCCACTGTCCTGAAATTTTACTTATGAAGGTCACCAGCGGTCTCCATGTCAGTATAGCCAATGAATAGTTTTTGTCCTATTTCTAGGCTCTTTCCTTCTTTAAAAAAGAAAAAGAAATACAAAAACCATTTTTCTCCTCCTCTATGTTTTCACACTCTCATCATCTTCTCTCCTGGTATATTTTACTGGCTTTCTGTGTTTAATCTGATTTCTAATATTCTATGAGTTTCCTTTATCTTCAGTGGAATAAACCACTATATGAAGGATTATTCTCAACAGTTAGTTCTCATAATAACAGTACTAGTAGCAGCAGTCAATACTTCTATAATGCTTATCATGTGCCAGACACTATTCTAAGACACTGTTTAAATACATATACATAGACACACACACACACACACACACACACACACATATGTAAAGTTCTCCTCCTCATAGGCGTATGAAATAAGCCGATTATTATACCCATGTTACAAATGAGAAAAGTGAGGCAATGAGAGGCCAAGGTCACATGGTCAGTACTTGGTGAAGCCCCGCCTGAGTTAATGCTGGAACTTTAGAGTAGACAAGTTAAATAATGTCTCACAGATTGGCCTTAAAAGTGAGCAACATTTAATCAATGACTTGTGAAAGTATCAGAAAAAAAGGGAACATTTTAAATTGAATGGGATCTACTAAGTCACGTATTAGTAACTAAGAATGACTCTTATTGAATGAAATTATTTTTCATTATTCTTTTGAAAGAAGAATATTCTTGTGTTAGTGTTTCACAGGTTTTTTTCATTCACGTATTTATTCTTTATTAGACACACATTTCCTACACACCTATGTGCCAGTGTGTGCTGCAAGCCTTGGAAGATTCAGTGGTGAGCAAAAAATTACAAAGTCCCTGCTCTTAAGCAAATGTCCAGTGGTGGAGGAAGACAGAGTAAACATGTAAATAAATGTTGTACGGTGACAGAAATACGACTGGACAAAGGGATGGAGAGGCACTGAGGAGGCAGGTCTCTTTGGTCAAGATAGCAGTGGTGGCGTTTGAACCGAGACCTTAACGATAAGAGGGAAATTGGTCTGGGTACATGGATTAGCCAATCTAAAGCTGGGAGAGCAAGAAGTAGAGCTTGTTGCATCTGAGGGACTGAAAAAGACAACTGTGCCTCGAACCCCATGAAGGTCAGGGAAAGATGTAGTAAGTGACCAGAGCACATGGTCTCTGTGAGCCTGGCTAAGTAGTTGAAAATTTAATCTCTTTACAATAGATAGCCTTTAGAGGTTAGAAGCAGTGCAATAATAGCGTCTGATTTGTGCTTTTTAAAAGACTACTTTGACTGTTGAGTGTCCTACAAAAGCAAAATACTCGTGTCTCTATGAAGCGCAGATAGTAAATTTTAAAAAGCCCAATGAGCTCATAAGCAGTTGGTTTACTAACTGTAATCATTTATCTTAACTAGACTTCATTAATATAAGCTTGGTGACCTTGGGGTCCTGGGACATATTAGATCTGGGCAACCCAACTATTTTCAAATAGTGTGATTTGAAAAATTCTTGAAATTGTTGGGGTTCAGGAAGATTATTTTATTGCTGGGGCTGGATGGGAAGTTTAGAATAAGAAAAGAAAGTATGATGGCTGGCTTCCATCTATTCTCCCTTTCTCTGGGAGAAATGATGGTGGGGTGACTACTTTGCTGTTGACCCAATGCTTAAATTTCAGAGCTGGTTCAATCCAGTAAATATGTGCTGAACAACTATTATATGTTAGGCACCTAGCTGGAACTGGGAATAGAAGGAGAATAATTAATAATAAAAGCAGGTATTACTAACAAGAGACAGGCACTGTGCTAATGCTTAACATGCACCATCTCAAGTTACATTAATTTACACACTAACCATATGAGGAAGATGCATTTATTACACCATTTTCCGGGTGAGAAATCTAATCCCTTTAAGGGGCTTAAGTTACTTCTCCAAGGTTACACAGCTAGTTAGGGGCATAGGCAGTATTTGGACTCAGGTCTGGTATCAGCACCAATTCTCTTAGCCATTATGCTCTCTAAGGACCTTACTTGAGAAGTTCAGGATTATACGTATATGGGTACAACCAACCCTAAGACCATCTGGCAAAACTGGCTGCTTGAGAAGTCCTGGATTTATGTAAGATGCTCTTGGAATGCAAAAGATCGTGAAGGAGGGTCCCCAAAACACACTCTCTATACTAAGGGGCGACAGAAGAGAGAAAGAATTAGCCTACAGCAGCATGATATTGAGGACCAAGAAACAGTGTTTCTCTCTTTTGTGAACAGTTATTAAATTATTTCTACTTCAGAATATCAGAAAGAAATCACAGGACTATGGACAGTTTGTTGAGCCACCCTATCTATCTTAGCGTGAATCCTGGCAGGTGTAGAGCTCATAGTATGACCCTGGCACCTAAGTGTAGTTAAGTAAGCTTTCATTTTTTCTTCAGCCTTAAAGCAAAGCAGCTTTCTGATAGGTATAATTTAGGAAAGTCTTCCAAGAAAATAGTTAAAGTCCACTTTAAATATCTCAGAGAAAAGCAATTTTGCAAAAGATCAATCAACAAAAGCAAGGCCAAACACACCAATTATTTCGTGAGACTTGTATTGTTATGTCATTGCTCACGTTGTTTCTTTATGCATTTAACTGGAAGAAGGCTTTTAATGTTCAACAATTCTCAAAGAGATAAAGACCCACACTGATGTGTCAGAAAGAGCTTTGCCCTGGAATTAGATCAGTTTAGGTTTGGCTGCTTACTAGAATTAGGTAACATTCTTAATCTTTCTGAGCCTGTTTCCTATCTGCAAATAGGGATAACACTATCTATTACAAAGGGATGTGGTTAAATTAAATGACACATGTCAGTGAAATATATCCTTCCAGACTGAGAACATACCTAGTAAATGTTAAGTGATCTGCAAATATTCTGCTTCCTTGAAATGGATGAAACCTGTTATCATGATTTTAACCAATGGTCTAAATATCAAGACAATATTTAGTTAAAAGTTATATTTGTTCTTTCACTGTCCATCTGCATTTTAACATATTCTAACATATTCTCCTCGATAAATTGTGTCAATATTAGTAACATTTGTCATTTCAGCTATTACTGTTCATATGTTTAAAATATTTCAATGTGATATAAGTCATTACGCAAAGGGATGCCTAGCTGGCTTTGTCAAAGATTTATTTTAAGTAAAAATGAAAGACTCATTTTCACCAAGTTTTATTGAACAGTGGATTCATTAACTGTATGAACTTTCTGGCCAACCCAATACAGGAGCCAAGACATGGAAACAACCTCAGTGTTTTTTTGTGGATGAATGGATGAAGAAAATGGGATGCATACAACCTACTATTATTCAGCCGTGATAAAGAAGGAAATCTGCCTATTTGTGACCACATGGGTGGATTTGGGGGGCATTATGCTAAATGAAATGTCAGACAGAGAAAGATAAATACTTTATGATCTCATATGTGAAATCTAAAATACTGAACTCATGATAGAAAGAATGGAATGACGGTTGCCAGAGCTGGGGGTTGGAGGTGAGGAAAATGAGGGAAGACGATCAAAAGGTAAAAACTTCCAGTTATAAGACAAGGGAGTAATGGTGATGTAATGTACAGCTCGGTCACTACAGTTAACAATACCGTATTTTATGTTTGAAAGTTGCTAAGAGAGTACATCTTGAAAGTTCTCATCACAAAGATAACATTTGTAATTATGTGAATTAAGGTTAACTAAACTTATTGTGGTAATCATTTCACACACTATATATCAATCATCACATTGTACACCTTGGACAGATACAATATTATATATCAATTAAGTTAAATTTCCGTCTGGCCTGTCATTTTCCAAAGGCCACTCAAGGTCAGGGGACAGAACGCCTCCTCTCCAAGTGTCCTGCCAGCCCACCCACTCAAGATCAGAGGGACAAAATGCCTAACTAAAACAAAACGAAACAGAAACACAAAAAAACTGGGGAGAGGGAGGAAAGGGTGCCCTGAAAAAAAAAAAAAAAAAAACTAAGCACGTTGACAGCGCTAAGAATAAACTACCAGGAAAAAGAAACCCTACACGTCAGATCCTAAAGTACAGAAGGGCAAGCCCGCCGGCAGTCCAGGCCCGGGGGGACCGGGGTCCCCAGCCCTGCAGAGCCAACCGCAGACCGGCTCAGGCGCCCCTCGGAAGCGCGGGGTCCCCGCGGGCGAGTCGACGCCCCCGGACGGCGCCGGCTCCCCTCTGCCCACCCGGCGCGCGGGGGCTGGAAACTGCCGCGGAGAACCACGGCGGGGCGGGAAGGGGGGCTCCAAAGAGGGTCTGGCGACTCGAGTCGCTCCGTTTCTCGTAGGCTCAGCGCGCGCCGTGGGGGAGGAGGGGCGGGGGTCCGGGAGGAGGGGACGGGCGGTACTTACGTAGACCGGCAGCGGCCACGGGTAGACGGCGGGCTCGGTCCCCAAGAGCGACTCCAGCCTCAGCTCCAGCTTCTCCCCCATGTCTTCGCGCGCGGTCCCCGCACCGCGCTAGTCTGGCGCTTGGGGGAGGGGCACGGCGCCGCCGGCGGGGCCGGGGCAGAAGGGCGGCTGAAGGGAGGGGGCCTGGCCTGGGCCTCAGCTGCCGCCGCCGCGCTCCCGTCCGGGCCCCGGCTCCCTCTTTGTGGTCACAGGCCCGGGGCCCCCAGCGCTGCTGCGAACTCGGGCCTGCGTGAGGCGAGCACACAGAGCCTGGCGCCGTACTGAAACACTCCCGGCGCGCGCGGCCCGCCTCCTGGACTCGCTCGCTCCCACGCACGCACGCACGTAAGCACATCATCGGCTGCCCCTGGCCACACCCACCGGCCCGAAGTGGGGACCCGGCCAAACCTCTCAGGGCCAGTGGTGGCGGGTTCGACTCCTGACCTCGACATACCGTCACACACACACACACACACACACACACACACACACACACACACACACACACACACACACACACACACACACACACACACACACACACACACACACACACACACACACACACACACACACGACTATTCCTATTAAATATGACAGCTGGAATCCCGGCTACTGTTCACAAAAATGCCGTGTATTTAGCCTATGCTAGGCACCAGACCGCGGACGCTCAGTACTGGCAAAAAAGGAAATGCCCTGCCCTCATAGCACTGCCATTTTAATTGGAATAGTAGTGACAATGGTCAAGGGAGAAAATAAAGCGTCATCATCGCCACGGGGATGGTTAATCTCATGTGCGCACTGCGTGGGGCCCCGGCAACCACAAACGTTATTCCAGATGTGGCCAGGAAGGTATTCTTCAGAACAGATGAACACTGAAATTGGTCCACTTTGCGTAAAGGAGATTGGCAATGCCGCGGCGTGGGTGGGCCTCGTCCATCAGTTGAAGGACTGGAGAGAAAAATGAGGTGCCCTAGAAAGAGGGAAGTGTTCCTCCAATGGACTTGGCACATCAGCTCTTCCCTGTGTCTCCAGCCCAGAGTCCTGCCCTGACTTGCCTGCCTCACGGTCACAAGAGTCAACTCCTTAAAACGAAACTATGTATGTAAAAATATTGAATATATACAAGCCTATTAATTTGTATATGTGTGTATAGGTATTATATATATATGTATACACATATGTTTATATGTGCATGCGTTTGTAGTCTATGTGTAAGTACTATATACAGTATACATACAAGCCTATATATTTGTGTGTATATATTGTATACATGTATGTATGTGTATATATACAGTATACATATTATGAAGGTGAACATGCTGTATATATACACACACCCATGGATTGATATATGGGTGTGTATATGTACAGTATATGTACACTGTATGTATGTATGTATACAGTGTATATTGATATATAGGTGTGTATATATGTTGTATACCTGTATGTGTATAGGTATTATATGTATATATGTATGTACTCTCTCTCTATACACACTTGCGTGTGTACTTATATGTGTATGTACATGCACATATTTACATATAGGTGTGTGTGTATACATTGTATATATGTATGTGTATGTATCCTATATATGATATGTGTGTGTATATATACGACGAATTTATAGATGCAGTACATATATATTTTTATTCTACATGCTTTTATATGTAGGTGTATATGTGTGTCTATATGTATGTACGTGTATGTATTGCATATATTATATGTGTATGTATGTGTACTGTATATATACACACCTAAATATCTTTGTATGTGTGTATATATGTAGGATATAGACGAACCTAGGTGTGTATATTGCATATCTTATACGAATGTGTACATACTGTATATATATATACAAACTATGCATTTCATATGTGTGTATGTGTAGTGTATATGTATGTGTCTATTGTATATATTATGTGTATATGTGTGTAGACATACTGTATATATACAAACTATGCATTATATATATGTGTGTATATATGTATTTGCGTATTGCATATACTATATGTGTATATGTCTGTATGCGTACTGCATATATACACAGCTGTATATTTTTGTATGCGTGTACATGTGTACGTGTGTGTGTATATACACACAGAGGCTATGGATTCTGTTTGTCTGGAGAACCCTCACTGATACGGACACTTATGACAATTGAGCACCTGCTCTTTGCCAGCCAGGGAGCCAAACGCTTGTCCTTTCTGTGTCTCCCTTAAGTGTCACAAGTCCCGGGAGGGAAGGTGATGCCGCTCCTACCAGTTGAGGTGCCTCAGGGTCAGAGAGGTGCACAGGGCGGGGGGCTGGAGCCTGGTGGAGCCCAGGTGGAGTTCTAGCAGCAGTACAGCCTAGCAGTCCCACTTCCCCGGGTGCCTCTCACAAAGACGCCGAGGGAGAGACGGGGTCTGAAGGAGGGGATGAGGAAGTTTCCGTGGGTCTGCAAGCCCAGACCAAGGCTGACTCGTCAAGGGTGTTAGAGGTCAGGACTCTGGTTACCTTGGGGATGGGGTTACACAGAGCCATTCCCATTCTGAAAAAGTATCCATTCTGCTCTTGTTTGTATGTTTACCCCCCTCCCCCAAATCTTTTAAAAACAGATTATCTTGGTTGCTGGGAGCACACAAGGGGAAGTTGTGTGTGAGGGGGTGTGATCCAGGGGACAGGGAGGATAAGCCCCCCACTCGTAGGGCCAGGAGTGGCTCAGCTTTGTGAGCTAAGGATGGCCCGCGAGGTCCCAGTGAGAAGGGTCCCTGCTCCGTCCCTGCTCCGTGCACCCCATTCCCAGCCTGAGAAGTCCGGAGCCCACCCCCTCCCCCCCCCACACACACCAGGGAGGAGAGCCAGTCACCCTGGCTCCCAGGCTCTGGCTCCAAGGCTCCCGGCACTAGGAGCTATTTTCAGCTTTCATGCCCTAGGACACGGCCAGAGCTAGTGTCTCCGGAAACTCTCTGTCTCTCGCCCGCCCGCCATCCCTCCCTCCCTCCTCCGCCTCTTCCCCTCCCGCTCCAGCTGTCCTGCCCTCCACCCTGCATTTCTACACAGGATGGCTCACAGACAGCTGCTCCCCGTGCCCACCCGCCACCATTCGATGGATGTCAAAGCAAGCCCTGGGGACTTCTCTGGAGGTCCAGCGATTAAGACTCTGAGCTTCCACTGCAAGGGGTGCGGGTTCGATCCCTGGTCAGGGAAATAAGATCCCACATGCCGCCCGGCACGGCCAAAGAAATAAATGAATAAAAAATAAAGTTATAGTGATGAAACAGCCCTAGTGGTGCAAGGATGGGACGTATAGCTCTATGGTAGAGAATAAAGGTCCAGAAACAGATAGATGAGAACTTGATATGACAGAAAGTGGGGAAATTAAGGAGTTTTCAATAAATGGCATTAGGACAATTGCATATCCATGTGGGAAAAAGTAAATTAGAAAAAAAGGAAAAAAGCAAGCCCTGGTCAGGTGTGACCTCGGGCCCAGGGCCATTGGCACACGTTGTCGTGTGGGATGTTCTTCCTTAGACTCCTCCCTCCCTCCTGTGTCACTGTCACTTCCTCCAGAACCTTCCTGGACTCCCCTACACAAGCCCGGGGTGTGCCCTCACCCGCCCACCCTGGATCACTGGAATTCCAATCCCGGCCCACCCTTCCCCGCCAGGTAAAGAAGTGGGCCTGGTCAATAAGACCGT
Source organism: Lagenorhynchus albirostris (assembly GCF_949774975.1). NCBI lineage: Eukaryota > Metazoa > Chordata > Mammalia > Artiodactyla > Delphinidae > Lagenorhynchus > Lagenorhynchus albirostris. The sequence goes on along the minus strand of NC_083101.1, from coordinate 90,605,236 downwards.
AGAGGTCCTTGGCCATTGCTATTGCAGTTGGAATTGTTACTGTGTTTACACAGGGTGACCAACACCCGCCCCCAGTTTGCCCAGGACCGCTCAGGTTTGAGCGCTGGAACTGTGGGGAAACCCTCATTTCCGGGGAACCCCAGAAGGCTGGTCAGCCTATTTAGGATGGATCTTTCACTTGATATCCCAACCCCCGAGAGCCAGAAAGGGAATCTCCCCCCTCCTTCCATGGTAACCTTCATTCATTCATCCACTCAGCCCTTTATTCAACTCCTTTATTCAGCAAGTATTTAGGAAGCATCTACTACATAGCAGACACTCTTCTAGGTGCTGGGGACAGTAAACTGAGAAGGTGTGATTTGTTACACGGGGATGATGTCTCGGAGACCACTGCAGGGCATGGGAGGTGGGAGAGGGAAGGGGCAGTTCTAAATGCAGGCTCAGACGGGACTGGGGCAGACCTTGCCCTAAGCCAGGCTGGTTGCTTCAACACAGCTGCTTCAACACAGCTCCTCACCCAGGGCCATCCTGCTTCTGCCTCACCCAGTTCTTCGGTGATGTCTGGGGAAAATCTGTGGTTGTCACAACTGGGGGGGAAGGGGCCCCGGAATCAAATGGGTGGGGACAGGGATGCTGCTGAACCCCACACAGTGCCCAGGAGGGGCCCCCAGCAGAGAATGACCCGCCCCCAAATAACCCCAGTGCCATGGGGGAGACCCTGCACTAATATTATTCAGACCCGCTGGTGCCCCTAGATTCCTGCACAGGCTGGGACTCTAACCGGGTCACCTCTGTATCCCGAGGTGACCTAGAGTGGGGCAGCCAGGAGGGCTGAGTATCAGGGATGAAATGACAAATCTCCGTGCCCACTCTCCCCGCCGCACCCCAGGGTCGATGGCCTCTATCTCCTCCCTGTGCAGGTAGCTTTTCCCTGAGCCATTTCTTCTTGTCAAGGTCCCTGTCGCAGGTTGTGTTCCCCGAAGATGACGTTGAGAGCAAGCAGCGGAGTGCAGGTGGTTGATGTGAGACGTGCAGAGAACAGATACAGCTGCCATAGGGTCCCGCAATTCCACTCCTGGGCATAGATCTGGAGAAAACTCTAATTCAAAAATATACATACACCCCTGGGATTTCCCTGGTGGTCTAGTGGTTAAGACTCTGTGCTTCCGGTGCAGGGAGCATGGGTTCCATCTCTGGCCAGGGAACTAAGATCCCACATACTGTGTGACAAAAAAATAAAGAAAGACAGAAAGAAAGAAAAAGAAAAGAAAAGTAAAGAAAGAAAGAAAGAAAGAAAGAAAGAAAGAAAGAAAGAAAGAAAGAAAGAAAGAAAGAAAAGATACATGCACCCCAATGTTCATTGCATCACTATTTATAATAGGCAAGATGTGGAAGCTACCTAAATGTCCACTGATGGATGAATGGATAAAGAAGATGTGGTACATATATACAATGGAATATATTCAGCCATAAAAAGAATGAAATAATGCTATTTGCAGCAACGTCGTGGATGGACCTAGAGATTATCATACTAAGTGAAGTAAGTCAGAAGAGAAAGACACATATATGATCTCTCTTATATGTGAAATCCAAAATACGACACAAATGAACTTGTCTACGAAACAAAAACAGACTCACAGACATAGAGAACAGACTTGTGGTTGCCAAGGGGGAGAAAGAGGGAGGGAGGGTTGGATTGGGAGTTTGGGGTTAGCAGACGCAAACTATTAAATATAGGATGGATAAGCTACAAGGTCCTACTGTCTAGCACAGGGAACTATATTCAATATCCTGTGATAAGCCATAATGGAAAAGAAAGAGAGTTTTATTTATAGGTTCCATCCCTAACTGAGCTGGCCCATCCCCTCCCATGGTTCTAAGTGCAGCCCGAGGCTGCAGACTTCCCACCGTGGTCTTCAGCTCCAGAGCAAGCCACCTGCAAACCAGCCGCATCTTCCCAGGGGCTGGCAACTCTCCTTTGCTACTGATTCCAAGACACATCCAGATAGCACAAATGTGACCATGAAAACAAACTCAGGCATGTTCAAATCAGGGAAATAACATTCTTATCTCTGTTTAGTAGTCGCTTAATTTTAGAATAGCTTAGAGTTACAAAAAAAGTTGCAAAGATCTGTACAGAGTGTGCAGAGTGCTGTGGACCCCCGACCCAGTACCCCTATTTCCAACACGTTAGTACTTTAGTACGTTAGTACGACATGCTTATCCAACTAAGGAACCGAGATGGATACGTTATTATTAACTAAAGTCCACACTTTACTAGAATTTCCCTAGCTTTCCCCTAACATCCTTTTTCTGTCCCAGTCTCCTCTGGGCTGTGACATTTCTCAGACGTCCCTGGGTTTTGATACCTTGAAAGTTTTGAGGAGGACTGGTCAGGTATTTTGTCCCTCAATTTGTTTGTCTGTTGGTTTTCTGATGTTTTTCTTATGGTTGGGCTGGAGTTACGGGGTTTGGGGCTGAAGATCCAGACAGAGATAAAAATGTCATTCTCCTCAGGTCACATCATCAAGGATACACACCATCAAGGATACACACATCAAGGATACACCCCATCAACGGGACTTGTGACAAACCATTTTACCCTTGATCACCTGGCCAGTATCGTCTTTTTTTTTTTTTTTGCTGCGTTGGGTCTTCATTGCTGCACACGGGCTTTCTCTAGTTGCGGCGAGCAGGGGCTCCTCTTTGTTGCGGGCACGTGCTTCTCATTACAGTGGCTTCTTTTGTTTCGGAGCACGGGCTCTAGCTGTGCGGGCTTCTGTAGTTGTGGCATGGGGGCTCAGTAGTTGTGGCTCCCAGGATCTAGAGCGCAGGCTCAATAGTTGTGGCCCACGGGCTTAGTTGATCTGCGGTACAGGGGATCTTCCTGGACCAGGGCTCGGACCCGTGTCCCCTGCATTGGCAGGTGGATCCTTTTTTTGTTTTCTTTGTTCCTTTTGGAACCAAAACTTTAATCCCAAGGAGTCTCACAAAACATATTACAAATGACAGCATGAAAAAAAAAGCACTCTGCACAGTAACTCAAAGTTCAGCTCTACAATATACTCTTCATCTGGCAAGACATTGGTATCTTGATCATCTCAACTTCCAAAAAACATTACAAAGAGCTATGTATTCATGTACGGCAATCACAGAGGGGACTTATGACCTAACTCAAAGGGAAACTAACTTCCTTGAAACTTCTTAGATTCTAAACTCACTGGACAACCTCTTGTCCAGTGTGAAGACTAGTGGAATTCTTAAACCTCTAATCTAGGGTAAGGGTGCGGCTTTCACTTCTACCTGCTGGCTTGTGTTCACAGCACCTTTTAAAGACTGCTTGCTTAACTACAGCTGCATACCATATCCCAGCTACAGAAAGTCTCTTCAATGTTTGCCAGTGTTGTTTCCATAATAATAAACATCACACTTTAGGTGGGCAGGAGTTAGAGTTTTATTCTCAGTCTAGGCAAGACCAAAAATTCAAAGCAAATTCAATTTTGCTTAAGAGAACATTGTAAAGAAACAATTCTTCATATTACATGCCTCATATGACCCATTTCAAACCATAGAGAATGACACCTTTATGTGTCACTGTCCCAAGAGACAAACAAATGTGAACAGCTAAAACATTTAAAAAGTGCATCAAGCTTCGGAAGTCTCAAACGAAACTTGAATTTTCTGTACATACTCCTGTCAAATGAAGTTATTTCCTGTGCACCACTCCTCTTGCAAAGTGGTCTGCTATTTCCTTTCATTTGACCTGGATCGGCTAGGAGACCTAGAGAAAGATCGGGACGGCTTGCGATTTCTCTCCTGGGACAGTGATCTCTCTCTTCTCCTATATCTACTAAAGGGACCTGCTCCGGCTGCGGGAGAAGCTTCTCCGTCTTGGACATCTGTGGTGAGGGGGAGGCCTCCTCCTCCGATAATCATCTCGAGGGCGACGACCCCAAGAAGGAGGCGGCCACGATTTCGACTTCTCCTTTCCCCATTGGACAGGTCCACTCTTACTCGGCAGCCACAGAGTGTTCTCCCGTCTAGTTCTCAGACAGCATCCGCTGCATCTCGGGGATCTTCATTTTCAACAAGAGCAAAGCTGGGAGGGTTTTTAGCAACCCACACACTTCGGAGTGGTCCATAATATCCTAAAGCTCGCTCGAATTCACTCTTGTTACCACTGTTTCCAAGATTCCTTACACAAACGTTACAGTCCAACGGACAGGAATCCCGATGCAAGACCCTCCTGGCTCCTGGGTTTCATGGGCCACAGGGTGATCCCGGGCCTCTAGAATCTCGCAGCTGAATCGGCTCGCACAAGCTGTCCTGTGGGGATGCTTTTCCCCCCATGTGTCCAGCCCGGGGCCCTGCTGTCTAGGCCCGACCTCCAGGGTGACAGGGTGAACCCCAGGTCCCTGGAGCAAACACTCAGAGCCCTGGTGACCAGACTCAGGGGGCTGGGGCGGCAGCTGGACATGTGTGGCCACCCTGGTGGTGTTTGGCCCCATCTGCAGTTCCAGTTCCAGCTGAGAAAGAGCCTCGCTGTGTTATTTTCTCCTGGTTGTGTAAGGATCCCCGGTGTCATTTGACAGAAATGTACATGGTGTGTTCTTTCTCTCTTTTCTCCCTGCTTCCTCTCGTCCCTCTCCCCCTCCCTCTCTCCCTCTCCCTCTGTCCCCCCCCTTCCCTCTCCCTCTTTCCTCTGCGTCTCTCTTTCCCTCTCTCCCTCCCCCCATCCCCCCTCCCCGTCCCTCTCCCCGTCCCTCTCCCAACTCCCTCTCCACCTCCGTCTCCCCCTCGCTCTCCCACATCCCTCTCCCTCTCCCCTCCCCCTCCCTCTACCTCCTCCCTCTCCCCCATCTCTCTCCCGCCTCCCCCCTCCGTCTTCCCGCCTCCCCCGTCCCTCTTCCCTGTCCCTCTCTCCCTTCCTCTCTCCCTGTCCCTGTTTCCCTGTTCCGCACGCCCTCCCTCTACCTCTTTCCCTCTCCCTGTCCCTCCACTTCCTTCCCTCTCTGGAGAGGGAAGGAGGTGGAGGGACAGGGAGAGAGAGCAGGATGGGGGCAGAGGGAGAGAGAGGGGGGAGAGGGAGAGAGGGATAGAGGGAGGGAGCGAAAGACGTCTCTCCCTCCCTCCCTCTATCCCTCCCTCCCTCTATCCCTCTCTCCCTCCCTCCCTCTATCCCTCTCTCCCTCCCTCTCCCTCCCTCCTTCTCCTCCCTCTCCCTCTCCCTCTCCCTCCAACTCTCCCGCTCCCTCCATCTCTCCATCTCCCTCACTCCCTCCCAGAGAGGGAGAGATGGAGAGGCAGAGACAAGGGAGAGGGAGAGACAGAGAGGGAGAGATGGAGGGAGAGGGAGGGAGAGGAAGAGAGGGAGAGAGATATGGAGAGGAGAGCGAGAGAGAGGGGGGAGAGGGAGAGGGAAAGAGGTCTCTTCCTCCCTCCCTCTCCCTCTGTCCTCCTTCTCTCCCTCTCCCTCCCTCTCTCCCTGTCCCTGTTTCCCTGTTCAGCTCTCCCTCTCCCTCTTTCCCTCTCCCTCTCCCTCCACCTCCTTCCCTCTCCAGAGATGGAAGGAGGTGGAGGGAGAGGGACAGGGAAAGAGGGACAGGGAGAGCAGGAGAGGGAGGGGGAGAGGGAGGGAGAGGGGGGAAAGGGAGAGAGGGATAGAGAGAGGGAGCGAAGACGTCTCTCCCTCTCTCCCTCCCTCTCTCCTTCTCCTCCCTCTCCCTCTTCCACCAACTCTCCCTCTCCCTCCATGTCTCCATCTCCCTCACTCCTTCCCACATAGGGAGAGATGGAGGGAGAGGCAGAGATAAGGGAGAGGGAGAGAGGGAGAGGGAGAGATGGAGGGAGAGGGAGAGAGGAAAAGAGAGAGGGACAGAGGGAGAGAGGGGGGGGGAGAGAGAGAGAGAGGGAGAGCGGGAGAGGGAAAATGGTCTCTTCTTCCCTCCCTCTCCCTCTCTCCTCCGACTCTCCCTCTCTCACCCTCCCTCCGTCTCCCCCTCTCCTTCCCTCGCCCTTTCCCTTCCTCTCTCCCTCTTCCTCCCTCTGTCACTCCCTCTCCCTCCATCTCTCCCTCGCCCTCACTCCCTCTCAGAGAGGGAGAGATGGAGGGAGAGGCAGAGACAAGGGAGAGGGAGAGAGGGAGAGGGAGACCAGAACAGGGAAACAGGGACAGGGAGAGAGAGAGGGAGAGGGAGAGAGGGAGAGAAGGAGGAGAGAGGGAGAGGGAGGGAGGAAGAGACCTCTTTCTCCCTCCCTCTCCCTCCCTCTCTCCCTCCCTCCCTCTCTCCCTCTCCCTCTCTCCCTCTGCCTTATCTCTGCCTCTCTGGGAGGGAGTGAGGGAGATGGAGAGACGGAGGGAGAAGGAGAGTTGGAGCGAGAGGGAGAGGGAGGAGAAGGAGGGAGGGAGAGGGAGAGAGGGAGGGAGAGAGGGAGGGAGGGAGGGAGGGAGAGACATCTTTCGCTCCCTCCATCACTCTCTCCCTCTCCCCCCTCTCCCTCTCCCCCCTTTCTCTCCCTCTCCCCCCTCCCTCTCCATCTCTCTCCCCTCCCTCTCCATCTCTCTCTCCCCCTCCCCCCTCCCTCTCCCCCTCCCTCTCCATCTCTCTCTCCCTCTCCCCCCTCCCTCTCCATCTCTCTCTCCCTCTCCCCCCTCCCTCTCCATCTCTCTCTCCCTCTCCCTCCACCTCCTTCCCTCTCCAGAGAGGGAAGGAGGTGGAGGGAGAGGGAGAGGGAAAGAGGTAGAGCCAGAGCGTGCGGAACAGGGAAGCAGGGACAGGAAGAGAGGAAGGGAGAGAGGGAGAAGGGGAGAGGGAGAGGGAAAGGGGGAGAGGGAGAGGGGGAGGGAAAGAGGGAGAGAGAGAGAGGGACAGGGAAAGAGGGACAGGGAGAGAGGGAGGGAGAGAGGCAGGGGGAGAGCTGGAGGGAGAGGGAGAGGCAGCGAGGTAGAGGGAGAGAGGGAGAAAGGGAGAGAGAGAGGGAGAGCGGTAGAAGTGCTGAGGAGGGGGGCTCCCTCCCCCTCCCCCTCCCATCCTCTCCCTACTGCTTTCTCTTTTCTCTGCTTCAACAAACACCAGGCGCCTTTTAGATCAGCCCTGAAGTCAACGTTGATGCTTGGACAGCCTGACCTCCCCGCTGACTTCCAGCCCAGGACCACCGCTGGGAGATGAAGTCTGCGGGGCCCTGGGCGCAGGCTGCACAGGCACCTCCCCTGATGCCCAATCTCTCCTCGTTTACGACGCAGCCGACACTCCCCTCCCTGACTCCCCAAGATTTGGGGCCTTTTTAGTATGTGTGGATAATGCCATGAGCTACTATTTAACTCTTCCACGAGGACCCATCTCCCAAAATGCAGTAGTTTTCAGCCTTGGCTGCACTAGAGAACCCCCAGGGAAGGGAGAGACGTCTCTCCCTCCCTCTCTCTTTCTCTCCCTCTGTACTTCTGTCTACCTCTCTCCCTCTCCCTCTCCCTCTGGGGTGATGCCCGATGAGCTCAGAATCGCAGATGGCCCCCCCATCCCCTCTCTGTGGCTTGCATGGGGGATGCACCTTCTCACTGTGGCCCGGGCATGGCCTTGACAGTCAGACATCGGGTCCTGCACGGACACTTGTGTTTGTTCCATAGCGCAGGTGGCTGCAGTCTGTGCTTCTGTAGATGGGGGCTGTGCGTGAGCCCTTCATCTTACCCGCAGACACCACTGGTGCTCGCTCGGCCTCGTGGGTGATGCGGGGGGCACGGGGGACAGTCTTGTGTCCCCACCTTCTTGGGCTACAGACAGGCCACGCTGGTCCTGTGGTGACTGGGGGCTCCCAGGAGAACCCCACTGCAGACCGGAGAGGTGGCCCCAGAGAAGGTGGCGTACGCCTGGGGCCGGGCCTCATCAGTGAGCCACGGGCCACCTGCAGCAACAGCTGTCTCACCGTCCAGGGGCTGGGTGTTCGGGCGCCGTGGGGTTGAGCCACTGTCTGCACGGCAGCCGTGTTTGTCTTGTTGAGCCCGGGGAGGCCCCTTGGTGGCTCCTGGAAAGACTGGCCGCATTTCTTCCTGCCCTTGGCCTTAGAGCCATCACGTTCATGCCGTTTCTGGTTCCAAAAGGACCTGTGTTAATAAAGACCACGTGTTAGGACAGCACCAAAGTGTCTAGAAATCCGGGCCAGGAGGAGGAGGGAGGGGGATTGGCTGTGCCCGCCAGTGGCCTGGGAGCCCTGCCCGCCTGCAGAGACCTGGCCCGGGGCCCGCGGGGAGGCCGTGGCCCTCGGTCCCCAGCGCCTTCCATCTCTGGGTTCCAGGAGAACTGCGTGATCCTCAGGGAGCTGGTGAGGCTGCAGGCCCTGAAGTCCCGCCTGCTGGGGTTCCGCACGCATGCCGACTCCGTGCTGGAGATGAACATGGACAAGACCAGCCAGGTGGTGGCCACTGTCCTAGGTAACACCGCCTCCCCCTGAGTCCCAGTGGGGACGGGGTCAGGCGGACCTTGACCGGACGTGGTGCTGCCTGAGACCCCACTGTGTCAGCCCTTGGGGGTCACCTTCCCAGACCCTTCATTCTGCCTCGAGGGGCGCGGGGTCGGGGGTGGCTGGGGGGCCGCCCCAGGGACGTAGCCGAGCCTCTCCCCTCCGCCCGCAGGTGAGCTGGCCCAGAAGCTGAAGCCCCTCGGGGAGCAGGAGCGGCCGTGATCCTGGAGCTAAAGAAGGCCGAGTGCCAGAGGCGGGGCCTGCACTTGGACGGCCCCATCAACGCCTGGGACCTGCGCTACTACATGAACCAGGGAGAGGAGACGCGCTACCACGTGAACCTGTACCTGCTCAATGAGGCTTTCCCCATGCAGGCGCTCACACGCGGGCTGCTGGCCATCTCCCAGGAGCTGCTGGGGCTGACCTTCGACCTGGAGGAGGGCACCAGCATGTGTCACGAAGACGTGAGGCTCTAAACGGTCTGGGACGCGGCCTCGGGCAAGGTCATCCATCGGCAAGTTCTACCTGATCTCTATCCTCGGTGCGTGCGTGGGGGAACCTGTCGGCCGTGGGCCGGGGCTCCTCTGTGGAAGCGGGGCCCCATCCACGTCCCTCCGCAGGGTGGGGAAGTCCGGGCACGCGGCCTGCTTCGGCCTGCAGCCGGGCTGCCTACAGCACGATGGGAGCTGCCAGATTGCCATCGCGGCCATGGTGGCCAACTTCACCAAGCCTACGCCCAACCTGCCCTCCCTGCTTGCAGCATGATGAGCGGGAGACCAACTTCCACGACGTCGGGCACGCGATGCACCAGCTCCGCTCCCAGGCGCAGGGCTGCAGGCAGGGGGCGGGGAGGGCCCGGGCGTGCGTGGTCCTCAGGCAGGCCCTCGCCATGGGATTCTTCCACTGACATCACCCCGCACGTGGTGACGCCCTCGGTGTCAGCTTCCATCATCAGACCCCAGGCACTGGGCGCGTAAATAACGGAAATGGATGTCCTCGAGGCTCTAGAGGCTGGAAGACCCAGATCAAGGAGTCAGGGCTGGTTCCCTGCATGTTAAATACATGCACTCAAGAGTTGCCTTGAAAAAAGACAAAAGAAAAGAAAGGAACGTTGCCTGCAAGTCTGCTGACAGCCGGTGATGAGAACCAGAGGGAAGGCTCTGGGGCCGGGGGCGCAGTGCCCTGTGAGCTCGGGGGCTGCTGCCAGTCTCCGTGCAGGCTCAGCAAGTCCCCGTGACTTCCCCACGTGGGGGGCGCCAGCTGAGCGTCTGGGCCCAGGACCCACTGCTCGTTCAGTCTTCCTGTGGTCAGCCCTTCATCCTGAGCGCGATGCTCTCACACGCTGCACCGGGGCGTGTGGGGACAGTTTACTGAGCTGTACAGACGTCACTACTGCTTTGGACCATTTCCGTCACCCCGAAAATGTCCCTCACGCCCTTAGCTATCACTCCGTCCCCCCGCCAGCCCCTGACAACCTGGAACCCACTCGCTGACTCTGTGGATCTACCTGCTCTGGACGTTTCTCCTCAGTGGGGTCACGCCCTGTGTGTCCTTCTGTGTATGACTTCTCTCGCTGAGCATCGTGTTCTCAGGGTGTATCGACGCGGCAGCGAGCGTCAGGGCTTCACCGCATTGCGTGGCTGAGGGACGTAAAGACGACAAGAGAAAAGAAAAGAACGTTGCATGCAAGTCTGGTGACAGCCGGTGAAGAGAACCAGAGGGAAGGCTCTGGGGCCGGGGGCGCCGTGCCCTGGGAGGCCCTGGCGCTGCTGCCAGTCTTGGTGGGGCACGGGCAGCACCGTCCCTCAGGAGCTGCTGGACAAGCTCATCAAGTCCCGGGAGGCCAACCCAGATGCGGCCGGACCGAGGGAAGGGAAGGGGGCTTCCGGTCTGCCCGGCTGGAAAGCGCGGCCTGGACACGGTGCCAGCCCCCCGTCTCCTTCCTCCCGCCCCCCAGGCCTCTTCAACCTGTGCCAGATCGTCCTGGCCAAGGTGGTTCAGGCCCTGCACACGCAGACTCCCGCGGACCCGGCCCAGGAGAATGCCCGCCTCTGCCAGGAGATCCCGGGGTTCCCAGCCATGCCAGGTAGCCAAGCGCGCACCGGGCTCACCTCAGCGGTCGGTTGGCGGCTACTGCCCAGGTCAAGAGGATCATCTGGTGGTGTGTGAATGGGGACCGACTGACGGGCTCCGGCCGAGGCCCGCTGACCTCTGGCCTCTTCCTGCCACGGTTCTTGGCTGGTCCCTCCAGCTGTGGCCCGCGGAGTCCGAGGGTGGGGTGGGAGGCTCTGCACATGCTTTCTAGAGAGCCTGGAAGAGGCAGGAGAGGGCTTCATACCCCGAACAGAAGGCATCGACGAGGTCTGCCCGAGCATGTCGGTGCGGACACGCGGTTCACTCCCTCGTGAGCGCTTTAACCAGCGATCTCCCCGTGGTGGAGGGCGAGCCCCGACTCATCTCTCGCAGCCTCGGCAGCTGACCTTGTAAGAGGCTTAGGAGTGAACCCTCGTGAGCTTCAGCAGAAAGTCGGCAAAGATTTATTTGTGTCCCTCCACTGAACTGCCAGCAAGGTCCCCGTTTTCTACAAGTGTTGGGCCAATACTCTCTCTAGTGGCAGGGGACTCAGACAAGGCTGCTTTGGGGCCCCCACCCCCGCTCTGGGGCAGGGGCACTGAGCGGCCAGGGAGCCGGGCAGGAGCCCCTCCGCGTGTGTCCCAGTGACCCACCTGCCTGCGACCTTCGGCCGCCTGGCAGGAAGCTACGACGCCCAGTCCTCTGGCCAGTCATTCCTGCAAGAAACACTGGAACCAGTTTCTGCCAACCCGCCAAAAAAAAACGACTTCAAAGGCAACGTGGTGTCACAGGAAGGGCTTGTTTCTGTGTTTCTTTGTTTTTAGTTCATTAGGCCTCACTTAAAATTCTGATTCCACAGTGCACTTGCTTTGGGATCTTCAACAACACTCATAACCTCTGCAAGTTTCAGTAGAGTAAGTTTATGTGATTACCTTCATCTGTAATATCCCTGTGTTGCAGTCTTAATTAATTCAGATTAATTCATCTTAATCTTAATCTCAAGTTCAGATCAAAGACTAGTTCCTCTGTGACTTCTCCTCTGAACTGATTCAAAAGCCTCCTCTCCCGTCCTCATCTGGCTTCTCTTCTCTTCTGGAATCTCATAAGAACTTCTATGACCTCTCTGGTTTTTTGTTGTTGCTGTTGTCTGTTTGTTTGGTTTTTAATTGAAATATAGTTGATTTTCGATGTCGTGTCCGTTTCAGGTGTACAGCACAGTGATTCCGTTTTCAGATTCTTTTCCCTTATAAGTTATTACAAAATATTGAGTACAGTTCCCTGTGCCATAGAGGAGATCCTTGTTGTATCAACTCTATGCCTTCTTTGAATGACCGTAGCACTTGTTGTCTGTATCATTTTTATGTCTGTTGTGGCTTTGTGACTGAAAACGAAAATTTTCTATTTGTTCATGTCCTGGCCCTTCCTTAGAAATGTGTTCATTTACCTATTTCATATTTATTGACTACATCTTAGACACCGTGTTAGCTGCTTGCTCTAGATGTTAGTAAAACATAGACCTTCCTGCTCAAAGGGTCACAGTATTTGTGGGAAAACAAAAAACTGAACAACCTATGTCTCTAAGAGCTTTGTACTTCCCAAAGAGAACACACCTCGTAGGTACAATAAATACATGTATCATACGTAAATGTATAAATAGTTAATGGGATTATACACCTGAGATAAATGCTTTTCGATTCTGAGGAAATGATGATTATATTTCACCAGGAGCTCAATACCACTCTGAGAATGAGGGCTTAACCCCCGACTTGACTCACTGCATCGCTTTCCTATATAAAAATACACAAGTCTGTACATACGCTCTAGAAAAAGGCTTATCTGGCATGAATTTCAGATAGCAAGAAGAAAACTTCAAGAGGTTCAGAGAAGCATCCAGAAGCTCAGATGACTGTCTGGCACTAATACAACTTGCTTGACAGGAAAATAGAGCTGTAAATCTCACAAAATTAGATGATCTTCTAAGAATTTCAAAACCGCCTGCTAGTAATTAGAAATCCTAGAAGAACCGCTTCTTTTAAAGCATACTGATAATATGCTTTACAGCTTAATATTCAGAAGCCTATGTTTTGGCTAAGTGAGCTTCAGGAATGAAGGAAACTTGTGGTTCAGTTCCATCTACTCTGGAACCTCTGGTCAAAACACCTACTTCTGTGCTCAGCCATCTTATCATCTGTAAAATGGAGGCAACTCTAAGAAAACATAGTCACAGAGATGTTGCACAGTTTCCTGTGTCACTGTCTTCATTTGTTTCAGAAAACCAATAACGTCTAAGCTACTACTGCAAAGAGTGCAGTGTTACTTGGGGTCATCTAGTGCAGCTCTGTCAAAGTAAAGAAAAGGAAAGGGGCCTAGAATAACTGTAATTTTCCCAAGAGGACACTATTATTTTATGGCAAATCTGAGTCAAGAACCCTGATCTCTTTGATGCCATTCCATTGTTCTTTCGTTGGGTTCTCAGCAACCCAGAGAAAGAAAGAGAAATAAAACTCCTATGTGCTGTGTCACTGGTACAGGACGTGGCAAGATTGGAATTGGAGAACTACATATTAACAGGTATTTGGGAAATTCTTCAAACTAATTAAGATATATACCAGGTACATAAAAAACAGTTATGTTTTCCCAAGACGATTCTGTGGAATGAACAGAACTGGTAACTGAAGGTGCCTGTGTGCTGCAGTTCCAAACAGGACGGGTGAATGCTTGTTTTCTGGCACCTTTAAGACTCCACCCCAATATACACATTAAAATAAAATTAACATTTCAACTGGGTCATATTTAATTCTGCATGCTCTTGTAAGTCAGCAAAATAGTCCATATATCATTTAAGTTGTCACTCACTTTCTTTTCTTTTCTTTTCTTTTTTTTGCGGTACACGGGCCTCTCACTGCTGTGGCCTCTCCCGTTGCGGAGCACAGGCTCCGGACGCGCAGGCTCAGCGGCCATGGCTCACGGGCCTAGCCGCTCCGCGGCATGTGGGATCTTCCCGGACCGGGGCACGAACCCGTATCCCCTGCATCGGCAGGTGGACTCTCAACCACTGAGCCACCAGGGAAGCCCGTCACTCACTTTTTAACTTGAGTTTCAATTTCTAAAAGTCTTTCCAAACACAAAACAGAGGTGGGAAAATGGTATATGGGAAGCTGCAGAGATGAAATAAGCTTACTGCATTCGGCATAAAGATGAATACCCAAACAACTTCTGCATAGCTGGAAGTGTCCAAATCTACTATCTTCGTTTTGTAGTCAAGGCTTCCGGAAAAATATGCTAACGGATTCCTAATTACCCAAATGCCCCATATCTGTTTCAGTAAGTATCATTATATATTATGGAAATTTTTCTCAGTGACAGAGAAAGACATCCTGGCCGAGCATCCCCCTGCCCATGACACACAGATGATGGGTCTCAAGCTACCTTGAAGGCGTTGGAGCCCACTTTATCCATTACTAATATTAATGGAGGACAAAACTTCATATTCTGTTTGCTCTGTGTTTGTTAAATCACTTCTTCCCTTCATTCAAATGGATGACACATAATTGAGTCTGTAGTGTGTGTATCACTGGAAACTGAACACACTTTTGTTGGTTTTATTAACGTCATAGGTTTCTAGGGGGGGTCTACTAAATAACTAAGTCTAGTTTCACAGTTACAAATAAATTATGATGTAATTTTGAATAATAGTTATGATGTAATAAATTATGATGTAATTTTGAATAAAGTAAGCTCATCATAAAGGAAGGATACTGAGAGTTGCTACTACCCCTTCCTTGAGGGGCTCTTGTAAAGCACTAAATCAAGTAACAGAGGTTTATATGCATGCATATATTTTCAATGATATTTGAACACACTTGAAAAGAACTCTACGGAATGCATTATAAAACCTCGATGCTGTGTGTCCCTAGTTCCCAGCTCTCTCGTTCAAACTATTTAAATGAACAAAATGTTATCTATTAGGATAGCTATCAGAGTACTCCAAATACTACTTCTTGCAGTACCCTGTCCCAACCATTTGCCTTCCTCTTCCCATTAGTCCTTAATTCAGAAACCCCAGAGATTTGTTCATTAATTTATGAACATATTTCTTCATTCAGCCGAGAAAATTGATGGATCCCTTACCAAATTTCAGGCACCCTTCTTCAGGATGTTTTCTAGGCATGTTCAGGAAACACAGCAGTGATTAACACAGATGAATATAGCCTCTCTCGAGCTGAGGGGAGAGACAAAAGTAAAGAAGCAAATATAAAATCATAAGTGTAAATACGTACATAAAAATTGAATAAATGGGTAGAATAACTAGTATATCAGGTAAGTGCTGGAGAAAAACAGCAAGCAGGGAAGGCGGATGGAGATTGTTAGCTGGTAGGAGGAGGCTGCGATCGGAAACTAAGTGATCACTGAGGGCTTTCTGGGGAAGATAAAATTTACGAGGGAACCTAAGGTTGTGAGAGGGAGCAAGGTGCATATCTGGGAAGTGAATAGTACAAGCAGAGGGAACAGTCAGATGGAAAGGCAATGAGGCAAGAGTGGGCTTGGAGTATCCAAGGAGCAGAAAGGATGTCAGTGTGTGGAAAACAGAGGGAGCAAAGTGGAGAGGAGAAGGAAACCGTCAGAGAGGAAACAGAGGCCCAGACTTCTAGGGCTGTGGAGGCACTTTGAGGACTTTGCTTTTCCTGTGAAGAAGCCATTGAAGAGACTTGAGTGACATGATCTGACTTATGTTTTAACAGGATCTCTCTGGATGCCATGTTGATTAGAGACTGCAGGAGAATAAGGACAAGCCCCAGAAGACCAATAGTTGATTCAAATGTCAAGAAACATTTATGCCTTCACCCTTCAACTTCACAAATGATGCCATTTCCACTGAGCTATTGAAAAATATCATCTGGCTTTCAAAACAATAAACCAGAAGGCATTTTCTCACATAAGCAAGGTCACAAACAACTGTCAGCTAAAGGTGAAATAGCAACCAATCAAATAATAACAAAAACATTTTTTATAGATTTTAAAACCTTACAAAGCATTTTCTTGTCCATTATCTAAGTTAATCCTCAAATCAACGCCATGAGATAGTTATTATTTTCCCATTAGAAGTGACCGCATATTAAATCCTTAGTGATTGCTCAAGAAAAGCTGAAATCTTGAGTGTACATCTATTAATGCCAAGGTTGGGTTTTTTACCCATGGGAACATTGGATGCTAAAATCCACGGGGATTTTCAGCTCAAGATGGCAGACTAGGAAATATATTTACTTTCTGGTCCTCCTGAAACCATGTTTAAATAAAACTGCAGAAATACCAAAATTAATCAACCAATAAAAGCCAAGACATTGTGGAAGTCATCAACCACAGAAAGATTTCAACACATTTCGAGAAGGCAAACAATGAAATGGAGGGGCCATGAATAAAATAATGAAGAAAAGACTACCCTAAGTAGGGTCTGCACAAAGCCAGGCAGCTTTTGCTGAGCCCTGGTTATAGTAAAGGACAGAGGAAAGAAGAGGGGCTGAAAACAAGGAGACAAAAGTCATTTTAGGAAAAAACGTTCACTTAATGAGCTCCAGGGAACACTCAGCCTGCTGCCATACTCACTCATGGATTACAGTGGATTGTTGGTAAGCAAGACGAGAAAACAGGGAACCAACAAACAAAAATCAAGACACGGTTTCTTACTGAGCTCTTCTCAAATGAGATCAAGAAATTATGGTTCAATGCCATAGCTGTAAATCATTTCTGCTCCTGGAGAGGTTAGAAAGGGCTTATAATAGTTACCCTTTTTCTTCAGACAGAATTTAGGTCTGAGCAAAAGCTTTTGTGTCCTCCAACCTCAAAGTTTATTGGGGATGGAAGTCCAAATTTGCTTTGACATACCATAAAAAGAATCTCATGAGCAGAGGGTCAAACTACTTTTGGAATATATGAATTATGCCCAGTGTGATTTTAAATAGATTTTAAACAAAAATATATAAATTTTCACTGATCTATATGGTTCTGAAACTTCTACATGTTACATGCCTGATATATAACACACAATGTCAGTCCCAGGAGAGAGAAAACACTCCAATGAAGCAAGCCAAAGAAACAAGATTCGAACAAGGTAAAGTGATGTGTAGACCAAGACCAGGATTTTTCAGTTCTTTCCTGTCATGCTGTAGCTTCCAGCTCCTGAATAACAACACGTGTTTCCCTTGTCCTAGACACACAAGAGTATGTCTCCTCTATGGGGCGTAAGAAGCTCTAGAGTTACATATGTGTAGTAAAGAGTGGACCCAGCCGGCATACTCACAATGACCAAATTGTGTTGATCGTACTTTATTTTAAACCAATACATCGCTCCATGCTGAAGTTGCAATAAATGATATATTTGCTTTCTAGACATGAATGAGAAGCCTTACTGGATATACTCCAGGAAGGCCAGAGAAACTGGCTTCTAATCCATACAGAATAATTCATTGATGAATTCCTTTCAGGAGAGCCCCTGATTTATCTAGAATATAAGCTTTACATACCTGGATCCTTCAAACTAGACCAAAGGGACAAATCTAGGCTGCAAGCCTCAATTAGAAATGTGGGATGGTGCTATGCTGACAACTGGTGGTCCCTGACCTATCTTCTGAGATTAGAAGCCAGTGTGGTGGATGACCAATTCACGCGTTGAACAAAAGAACACCTCCTACAGGGCAGTGTATGTGTTCATTACAGGTATGGCACTTAGGGCTAAAAGTAACACATGAAGCATATATGATAAGGAGGCACCAGAGTCCAGAGCACGAGCTCTGGAATCACACAGGCTTGCTTCGAATCCCGGCTAAGCCACTACCATCTGTATACCCTGAAGAACAGTCGAAGGTTTAAATGTTCTTTTACCAAATTTCGAAAAACAAGTGAAGAAAGAACCTACCTGCCAGGAAGGGACATCGTGGGGTGCAGCATCCAGTCGCGTCAGGGCTCTGCATCCCCTGCTCAGAAACCTGCACCGCCTGGCTCATGGTGATGCTGGCAGCTCAGCAGCCCTGGAGAAGGCGCTCCTGTCTCCAGGGCTCGTGGACAAGCTGGGGAGGTCCACGTAGGCGGCGGGCCACAGCCTGGCAAACTCTGGGTGCCTCCTCCACTCAGCTCTGGGCAGGCTCTGGCCTCTGGGCCCCGTTGCGGGGAAGGGCTGGCCGATACATAGCCAGGGCTGAGGGGTCTGCAGAGCCGGTGCCCAGGCAGGGTGAGCTCTGGAGGAGAAGACTTCCACAGTCCCACAACAGCATGGTGGCCCATCCGGTGCCAAACACCTGCCACCCACAGCGACAAGTCCCAGCCGCTAGAAAGCCCAGAAGGGCTCGGGCTCTTTGCCCTCGGGCCGGGTTTCTCCAGGGGCTGGGCTTGTGTGGGGCCCCCATACCACCCCCTGACCCGCCCTTGCTCTGTGACACGTACAATGCAATGTCAACACCCAGGCTGAGCCGGCCAGTGTTCAGTGCGTGCTAGACCTTGAGAAGACTTAGCAGCTAGAGAGAAGCTCTCCCACTTTCACTCGCTTTTCTCAGATCAGGCAGGCAGCCCATCTCACCCCAAAGCTATGGACACCACACTTCCTTCCCAGGCTATCGTTTTCCGTTCTGCCCCTGTTGTCCCTTTCCATTCTGCCCCCCTTTTCCCCAGCACCCCATTTACGGCTTCGGGTGTCATCGGTGCTGCAGCAGGCAGCACCTCTGATCCCGAAGCTATGGACACCACACCTCCTTCCCAGGCTATCGTTTTCCGTTCTGCCCCTGTTGTCCCTTTCCATTCTGCCCCCCTTTTCCCCAGCACCCCATTTACGGCTTCGGGTGTCATCGGTGCTGCAGCAGGCAGCACCTCTGACCCCGAAGCTATGGACACCACACCTCCTTCCCAGGCTATCGTTTTCCGTTCTGCCCCTGTTGTCCCTTTCCATTCTGCCCCCCATTTCCCCAGCACCCCATTTACGGCTTCGGGTGTCATCGGTGCTGCAGCAGGCAGCACCTCTGACCCCGAAGCTATGGACACCACACCTCCTTCCCAGGCTATCGTTTTCCGTTCTGCCCCTGTTGTCCCTTTCCATTCTGCCCCCCTTTTCCCCAGCACCCCATTTACGGCTTCGGGTGTCATCGGTGCTGCAGCAGGCAGCACCTCTGACCCCGAAGCTATGGACACCACACCTCCTTCCCAGGCTATCGTTTTCCGTTCTGCCCCTGTTGTCCCTTTCCATTCTGCCCCCCTTTTCCCCAGCACCCCATTTACGGCTTCGGGTGTCATCGGTGCTGCAGCAGGCAGCACCTCTGACCCCGAAGCTATGGACACCACACCTCCTTCCCAGGCTATCGTTTTCCGTTCTGCCCCTGTTGTCCCTTTCCATTCTGCCCCCCTTTTCCCCAGCACCCCATTTACGGCTTCGGGTATCATCGGTGCTGCAGCAGGCAGCACTTCTGACCCCGAAGCTAATGACACCACACCTCCTCCCTAGGCTATCTTTCTCCCTTCTTCCCCTGTTTTCCCTTTCTATTCTGCCCCTGTTTTCCCCAGCACCCCACCCCATTTACGGCTTAGGCCGGCATCGGTGCTTCAGCAGGCAGCAGCTCTGACACCAAACCTATGGACACCACACCTCCTTCCCAGCGCTGTCATTTTCCAGTCTGCCCTGTCTCCATGTAGAACCGCTACCTATTTCACACGGCTGTTCCTAGTTCTGGGAACACACCACTCACTGGTAGCAATGCCTCAGCCCATGCCTCGACTCATTTACCTGCAACGCTGGCCAACAGATAGACCAACACTTCAAAGTTATGACAGAAAGTTGAGTAAGTTATACGCTTGGAATTGCATTTATTATTATTAACAAGCACAACTGTAGTGCTTAGACTATAACAAGTAATCTTCTAAGTGCTTAGCAAATATTAACTCACTTAATCCTCATAATGGCAACCCTATAGGTAGGTAATGTTCATAATATTCACCTGTTTTGGGGGAAACTGAGGCCCAGAGGGGTTGAATAGCTTGTCTAATGCCACACAGTAAGTAGCGGGCAGAAACCCAGGATGAAAACCAGACCGTCGAGACTTTCATCACTTTGCTGTGTCACCTTATTAGATGTTGTGGTTAGGGAAGGGACTAAACTGGCAAGACTCTGAACTTGAGAAGGGAGAAATTAGAAAGTGACTGATCCTAGAAACTAGAGAGGATTTCAGCTCAGAAATTTCTGGTGATGAGACCCGGAAGAACAAGAACATGGTTGGATTATTAACTTGGGGTAGTATCTGAATCCATTGAGAAATGGTTTTGTCTTGTTTTTTTTTTTTAACTTAGAAAGGCCAGTTGGATGAAGATTAATGAAAAAAAAAAGTAGAAAGGAAAAGAGGAAGGTGCCTGAAGTGAGACATAACCTCTTCCCTATAAGTACTAGGGGTGGGTATTCTGTGGGAAAGGATGGAGCTCTCTCTACAGGTTTGTCACCAGGATGAACAAGGAGGAACATGGCAACCATTGTACTGGTTTTGATGATTCCTCAAAAACCAAGGCTTTAGTTTCCAAGAACTACCCACAGTAGCATACCTACCGTGTGTCAGACATGCCACCAAGTGTGTTTCCAGTCACACATTTTCATTGGAGAAATAGTTCCTATGAGGTACGCATTAGTTCCCTATGGCTGCTGTAACAAATTACTACCAATGAGCTTGCGTAAAACAAAACACACTCATTCTCTTATGGTTCTGGAAGACAGAGGTCCAAAACCAGTTTCCCTGGGCTGGAACCAGGAGTTGACAAGGCCGTCCATCCACCTTCTAGAGGCTCTAAGGGAGAATCTGTTTCCTTGACAGCATTCCTTGACTTCTGGCCACATCAATCCAACCCCAACTTCATCATCACATTCTCTTTGGAGTAAAAACTCCCTCTGCCTCTCTCTTACGAGAACACCAGTGGTTACATCTGGGTCCATCCAGGTAGGCCAGAAGAATCTCCCCATCTCAAAACCCTTACTTTCATCCCATTGGCAAAGTCCCTTCTGCCATTTAAGGTGACATTCACAGGTTCTGGGGATTAGAAGGTGGACATTTGGGGGCAATGGTACTACTATTCAGTCTACTGCAAGGTAGATACTATTATCTTCCTCAGATGTAGGAAATGAAGTTTAGGAAAGTAATTTGTCTCAGGTCTACAATTTCCAGAGTAGAGGTTTAAATTCTGCCAGTGAGACTTTAGGACACACTCTAAACAACTTTAACCTGTGTCCTTAATTACTGCATAATCCTTGGTTAAGAGTCACACTAAGGTATCAAGATCCAACTGATAATAACACAAGTACGGTCTCCTCTTTCACTATGTTTGCCTGGTGTATTTATGAATCTTGCCCAGAGCAGAAGAGTTCAGAAAATTGTTATGCACCTTTACTAGGAGAAAGCATTTACTGTTTGATGTGCACGGAGTAATGGAAGGCTATTTAAAATAAAATAAAACAAAATAAAATAAAATAAAATAAAATAAAATAAAATATGCCACCAAATCGTCAAGTGTCACAACAGAGGTAACCCCTGAGGAGACTAAAATTATCTCCAATTGTGCAGGTGAGAAAAGTGTCACTAAAGGCAGTTGTAGTTCAGCCAAGCCCTACAGCACAGAAGTAGGAATTTGGATAGGTACGAATGGGAAAAAAGACATTTTAGGCATGGGAAACAGTTTAATGCTGAATGGATGAGAAATATACGTTAGACCTTTCTAAATCAACTGGCTTATTAACTCAGTAAATCAGATTTGGTCAGTCAAACTAGCTTTAGCTGATTACTTATCCAGGGCATAGCTGTTGAGAGTAATTTTTGTCATAGAACAGTAAATAAAATTGTTGAACTATAGCTTTAGGCTTGCTAAGTGAAATAGATTGCTCTAGCTGATGTTCAAGTGACTTACTTGGTACTATTCACGAAATTGGGGGTTAACAACTGCTTAAGACAACATAGAGAATTGATCTTAAATAGTACTTGAAGTAGTTACTGTGTAAAGTATCTGTTCAGTAGCTCATGGTAAATGGATGTTTATAATCCCCACTGGACAACCAACTGCTTTTTTGCAAATGGTAATGTGAATTGCTGTCGCATAAACTATAGTAATGACCACCTATCTAATTTGTTGTCCAAACCAGAAATCTTCTAACAATACTGGTCTCCTAATAAAAGTAAGCAGGAAGCTAACACACACTGGGTGTCTCCCGTGTGCCTGTGCATGCATCTATATCTCACTGAACCCCCATAACAGCCCCCAAGAGAGGGACTCTGAGTGTCCCCATGCTGCTGGTGGAGAAACAGGCACAGGAAGGTTCAATAGTCTATCTACCTAAGATAACACAGAGGGTGGGAGAGCCTGTTTTTGAACCATCTGCCTCCAATTCCAGGTGCCAGGAGCCAGATTCAGCCTACAGGCCTCTTCCGCTCATCTGGAGGCGAAACCACGTGTAAGGATTAGTCAAATCCTGTCTTCACTCCTCAAGGTAGCTTGAACACTTGCACGTCCTCCAAATAGCATGTAGCATAAGCAATAAGATGTTTGCCCCGGGTATTGTCCAGGAACTTGGAATCAGCTGTGTCTAGTTAGGCTGAGCTGGTTAAGACTGGAGAGGACCACCGATCTTCCACCTGGGCCAGTGCCTTTTGACCTCCTGCCATCAGAGGGCCGAAAACTACAGCCTGAGAATGTGCTGAGCCCCGTAGCCTAGTTAGGCCAGCTCAGAACAATGACGAGCACACCTTTTTCCAATCACCTTTCCTCATGCTCCCTATGCCTCATACTGCCCTGCTTCTTTATTCTTTATCCCATAGATACCCCAAGCCCCTTGCCTTTGGGGAGGCGGATTTGAGACCTATTGTCACGTCACTTCCTCGCTTGGCTGCCTTGTGAATAAACCTCCTCTTTGCTGCAAACCTCAGCGTGTCAGTGTTTTGGCTTGCTGCGCCTCAGACAAAATGGTAGGGAGCTGTGGTAAAGATCCCTTGCCTGTGAGGGAAGCTGGTTACTAGCAGTCACGTTGCGGATGTTTTCTCCTCCCGGGGTGGGGGGGCAGACGTCCTGCTCTTCCAGAAAGAAGGGAGAAAGGCAGGAGCTGGACCCTTGCTCTCAGGGTCACCATCACCTAGGAGCTCGTTAGAAGCACAGAATCCAGGCCCCACCCAGAACTACTGAATTACAGCCTGCATTTAACAAGATCCACAAGAGAGGCATAGCCATAGTAAAGTTGGAGAGGCACCAAGCTGGAGTCCACGTAGCAGAGAAGCAGACAGGATTCTAGACCACGCAGAGTGTTAAAGGCCAACAGTTTGTTTTCTATTCTCAAAACAATGTTTTTGAGCCATGTTTATGAGCAATGTCCCAACTTGCTTTTAAGGTTTCTTGTGTGAAGAATGGATTGGAAGGAAACAAGATATATGGACACTGGTTAGGACCTCATTGCAACAGACAGGCAAGTTCAGTATTAGGATGTTGAGGAAGAGTTGACAGATTCAGAAGAAATTCAGGAGATAAACTGAAGCGGGCTTAATGGGGTATGAGATGGAGGAAAGGAAGGTCTTAGGGAATTAAAGGGTTTACTACACGTATGAGCAAAGCCTCAAAATTAATCCTTTGAACGTACAGAGGTAGAGCTCTCAAAGGACACCGGTTAGGAAGCAACTGTACGCCCTTTATAATTCCAAGAGACAACACAGATCAACTGTTGCGATGGAAAATTCGGCGGTACCGGTGCGTTTTTTCACTCAAACTTAGTTCCAGTGACTATTACTCACATTTTCTGTGCCTAAACAACACAGCTTGAGGAACTGAAGGGGATTCCATCCTGGTAATTAGGAGGGTCCCCAACACTGACAGTCCCATCTTAAAAAGCAGTCCCCCTGCATTTTACCCGAGGAGCAATGGCCAGAGCCTCCCTTTTAAAACGATGGGGAGAAACCAGAACATCACACACTGTCCCTTTCAGCTACTGTGAACTGAGCCGCGAGACGACCAGTACCCCCTAGCACAGCGCGGACGGGCCAGCGCGCGGGGGCCACTGTGACAGGCGACAGCACAAGAGACGAAGCCCAGGCCCAGGGGCTCTGAGCTCCACCGGCAACGCCCAGGGGCCAAGGCGTATTACCTTTCCGGGATGTGCTTTCCGCCCTTCCTCGTGGCCGACGAACTGGCTCATGTCACCCCCAAGATACCGCCCACCCAACGCCAGGACTGCCAAAGTCGCCAACCCGGCGTCCCCGGTGCCAGCACAAGGCCACGAACCACAGGCGCCTAGGCACAAGCCCACGCAGCTCGCGGACCTCCTTCTACCGCGCATGCGCCACCGCGGGGCGTCTCGAGATGACTCTCAGCACGCAGGCGGATTAACGCGCTTGATTGGTAAAGAGGATTCTGATGCCTGCAATCTCCCTCCTTAGCCGGAGGCTGGGAGCACACGTCCATTAGTTCGTGTGTGTACGAATTCCAATCATACGGGACATGGAAAGTTGTCCGACTCTCCCAGTTCCTTGTGTGGTTCGTCCAGATATTTCCCAAGTGCTTACATTCACACTTGTATCTTGTATGTAAGTATTTGTACGTAACAGGTATCCTGTAGTTTATAGAAGAGCAGCACACTATACACATACTATATGCATAGTCTACAACGTGTCTTGGATAGTGACGCTGTTATCTTTCTAAAATATAAACTTGGCTGGATTGCTCTGTTGCTTGAACATCTTCACTTAGCACAGAATACAGCCCAGGTTGTTAGCATAGCATTGAGAACTCTTTATAAACAAGTATCAGTCTGTCTCTCCAACTGAATTAGAAGTTCAAACTATGACTTCCAAGGACCTACATCATCCACCTCCCTCCTTTGCCCTGCCAGCCTCCCCTGATCTCATTCTCTACTGCCCTGCCCTCACTCACTTTCCCCTGTCCAGCCACACTGGCTTCCTTACTATTCCTCAAACATGCCAAGCACAGTCGGGCCTCAGGGACTTTGCACCTACTATTCCTTCTGCTTCAGAACACACCCTCCCACCCCATCTCCACTCTCCCAGAACACACCCTCCCACCCCATCTCCACTCTCCCAGAACACACCCTCCCACCCCATCTCCACTCTCCCAGATAGCCAATGGCTTGTTTCTCACTTCAAGGCTCTGCTCAATCGACATCTTAATAGAGGGGACTTCCCTGATCACCTACCACATTCCCTCACCTCTTCATCTTCTTTTGTTATTCTCCAAAGCACTTACCACCGCTTGACACTCCATATATTGACTTATTTATTCATCTCTCTCCCCCACTACAATGGAAAGTACGTAAGGGCAAGAACTTTGTTCTCTTCCTACTTCCTAGAACAGTGCCTTCAATTTAGAAGGTGTTATACAAATATTTGCTGAAAATCAACGTATGACTTCTTTGCCCTTTCACACTACCCTCTAGTCACACCAGAGGCTGCCCCTCCAGAGCACAAGTTCAAGCCCTGTGCCTTCTGTACCTGTCCCCAATACCTGGGCTGTCCTTTCCTCATTCCGGCAAAATCCTCTTCCCCCAAGCCCAGCTCAAACGCTGTCTCCTCAGTCAGGCCTTCCTCAATTTCTCCTCTATATTCCTGCTGCACTTGATTCTTTTATCATAATTAACCCACTTATACTCACTACATGTTTCTCTTCCTAGATAACTGTAAGTTGCTACTGAACAAAGACTTCTACTCACCTCTGTATCCCCGTGCCCTAACAACAAACCTATAAGGCTCTCGGTGTTTACTGAAACAATTTATTTTCTGAGTCTCTACCAATCCTAGGGAGTGCATAGTATAGTCTCCTCCTCATTATCAGTGAGCCTGGCACCTGTGGGAGGGCCTTACAGCAGAGGAGAGTCACCAATGGATCATAACTAAGGTCCTGAGACTGCAATGGCAGACAGCATGGTGAAGTTAGCCCACTGCATGCAGAAGACCCACAGAGGAGTCAGCATATGCAATGGACTACACTTGGTATAACATGTGAACAATCAAGGTTTACAAACGTGTTCTCATGCACTTGTAAGGATCTTCTAGCCCACGCGCAACAGACAGAACACACACAAAGGAGCCTGGAGGAAGTGAGTAGGCCGGCAGCTGCGCCCTAACATCTTAAGAGGGAACATTTCTGTGACTACAGTTTAAACAAATCAGATAATTTGCCTCCTTTCTAGACACCCTGGTTATCACAGGACAGGCCAAGCCTCTCAAGTTTTAAAGCTAAAGTACACGGAAGATCTGTGAATAGGGCTTAAGATATTTAAGAGCTAGTACCTGCATTAAGCAACCAGGTTATAGAATGAAAATTTATCTTGAAATGCCCGTCTCTCCCTCTCTCTCTCGCCTCCTATCCCCTATCTTCCCACCTCCATCTCTATTCCTTCTCCCCTACTCCCTGTTTTATGTATATACGTGCATCATTTTATATATGCACGGAATATTTACTGTCTGTTACGTTTATTTAATAAAGTGCACACTCCTCAGGCTAAATTTAGAAAGAGGACAAAATGAACACTTTCGCATGGGCGTCAGTGGTGTTCCAAAGACAAAAGATTCCTCCGTCTTAAAACATGGCAAACACCACGTTCCTTCTGATAGTTAGATGCTAGAAAAAGGCAAGTGGATCCTTAAAATTCACACGCTATTAAGACCTACTATCAACAGAGTAGATCTTAAAGCGGAAACAAGAAAACACCAGCCTTTTAAGTTCTTCCTGTCTGAAGATAAGAATAAGAGGTGGTAGTGTTCTTCCTCACTTGCACCGAAGTGTAAAAGCGGCAAAAATATCTTCAACACATATATGATGAGGAAGCCGCTCTTCTGGTCCACTCTGTTTTGTTTTGCTTCTAGGGATCTGTCTCACTCGGAACCTTTGCTTTTTGTTTTCTCTTTTATGTACGCTAAGAACCCGAGAGTCTTAACCTTTTCTTCCACCTCTCAGCCAATAAATAGGACACAAGAACATTTTTATGTTTTTATGTATTTTCCATTCAAATTTTTAAAAAAGAGATAAGTAAGCTAGTTCAGTTCATATTTCTCACAAAAATCACTTTCCAAACTAAACTAAATTGTTTGTGACCATAAACAGGAAAAACACCGTACTCTATTAGCACCATCTGACATTTCCACCTTAATGTTACCAAACACAACTTGACACTAATGTCAGAACTATTAAAAATGTTAAAAACCCCCAAGCCCACTCAAAATGCATACCAAAGTTCAGGTAAAGGAAAAACAAAAACAAAAACAAAAGCAACTCACCGTTATCTTTATGTTCTTTCAGAAACCCATTAACAACACACTGGAATTTAAAACTAGCGTCGTCATCTGACACCTGATGCCCAATTGTACAACTTTTTAAATAAGGAATAGTTTCTGGTAAGTCCTATAAGGCAAAACCATGAAAATATGTATTATTTCCTTTGTAGGGAAAGAATAAAAAATTAATTAGAGAAGGCAGACTATAAACCAGGAGAGTACATTAAACTTTGTATGTCAGTCATTCTGATGAGAGCCATTTTTTCCAAAGCTGCTTTAACCAGTAATTATCACTTGATTTTCATTAAAACTGCAGAACGGACAGTTACCAGGCATGCAAAAAGGAAAAGCAAATCTATGTGAATGAATGCACATGTAACTCAAAATGATATAAAGAGTTTCACCTACACTTATGTTCTATCTTACATTTCAAGGGCCATAAAGCGGCTGTGATTTAAGGAGAGTAGTAGAATAGAGTCAGAAGAACTTGGATTCGAATCAGGAAATAGAGGCAATTTCAGGCATTGTTGAGAACTGGTATTCTTGAGGTGGGAGAAAGTAGACTATCAATAGAAGACAGAAAAGGATAAGTGAAAATTCTCTAGTTCTGAATTTAAATG
The DNA here is from genome assembly GCF_949774975.1 of Lagenorhynchus albirostris. Lineage (NCBI taxonomy): Eukaryota > Metazoa > Chordata > Mammalia > Artiodactyla > Delphinidae > Lagenorhynchus > Lagenorhynchus albirostris. Next base: position 90,577,812 of record NC_083101.1, on the reverse strand, counting down.
GAAAGTAGCAGCAGGAACCTATGACATATTTTAAAAATATTAAAAACAAACATACATATTTCCTAGCTCTGACCACTGAAAAAGTCTAGAAACAACTGATGTCACGTCAAAAGGACTCAGGAGTCACCGAGAAGCTCCAACTGGCCAAAGACAGGGCCTCAGTTAGAATAATAACTGTAACGGAGTCCACGGTGATAGGAATAAATAAAATTTTACAAAACTGCTCACCACTGGAGGATATTTGTGAATCAACTCATTATTCTGAAAACTGTTAAATAAAAGAAGAGAATCACGCCTCTACAACTGGGCAACCAAACAGTTGATGAGGGGAATCTTCTCCTCGTACAAATATACCCAGCTAATAAGTGAAAAGAAGAACAACAGAATTCACCATTCTTTGAAGCCTCAACTGAATTAATGGATGGAGGTATGAATCATCAGTGACTGCTAATACCACAGAAAGACACAATTATATATGTCTCCATGGAAGAACACATCATCACCTATGAAACTGTCTCGCCAAAACAAAACATGCAAGCTTCATTCGGATCAACTACCAATTTACAGGAAATAAAAGGACTGAAGAATATGTTACCAACACATGGAATGTAATCATCGACATCTAGATGGGAAAGATTACCTGGTTTCTTTAAAAACAAAATTCAAGGAGGAAAAAAAAGTGAGAGAGACATGGAGGGAGAACCTATAGATTAAACAAGACTTCAGAGACCTAACAATCCACGGCAAAGTGTGGACCTTATTGGGATCTAATTCAAAATTCTTATAAACAATTTTTTATGACGTTTAGGAGACAACTGCAAATTTGAGCACTCCCTGGGTATTTAATATTAAAAAATGATATTAAGGAATGAAAGTCCTATATTTTAAATAAACGTACCAAAAACGTACAGGTGTAATCACATGCTGTCTCGGAGCTGCTTCAAGATAATATGGAATGGGGTGAAACAGGTGGGGGTACAGATAAAACATGACAGCCATCAGTTGCTAAATAAGAAAGCTGGATGAGTTCATGGGTATACAAGGAACACTCACAGTATTTTTATACTTTTGTATATGCTTAAAATTTGTGATAATTGTTTAAAAACAAGACGACACTGTAGAAAACAGTTTGGCACTTTCTCAAAGGTTAAGTGTAGAGCTACCGTATGATCCAACAACTCTGCTACTACCTACGCTGCACATCTAACAGAACTGAAAGCAGGGATTTGAACAAATATCTGTACACCAATGATCAAAGCAGCATGATTCACAATACCTACAAGGTGGAAAACAACCAAGTGTCAATCAACCGCTGAATAACAAACTATGGTCTATATACACACAATGGGATTTTCTAAGCCAAAAAAGAAACGGCATTTCATTACGTGCTATAACATGGATAAACCTTGAAAACATGATGTTTAGTGCAATAAGCCAGATACAGAAGGACAAATACTGCAGATTCCACTTACACGAGGTACCTAGAATAGGCCAATTCACAGAGACAGAAAATAGAATAGAGGTTACCAAGGGTTGGTGGGAGGGAAAATGGGGTTGTTACTGTTTGATGGTTACAGAGTTTTTGTCGAGGATGATGAAAAAGTTTTGGTTATAGACAGCGGTGATGGTTACACAACACTGTAACTGTACTTAATGCCACTGAACTGCGTATTTATAAATGGTTAAAATAAATATGATTTCTCTATATTTTACCACAATAAAAAAAAAGGAATAACAGAGCTGAAATTTCAATTCTTCCTTTTCCGAGAGTCAGTTTCATCGTCTGTAAAATTAGTAATTGTAGTTGTCTATCCTCTGAGCTTAGTGCAGGGTAAGCACTCAGTAGGAGATAGCAGTACTACTTCCACTTCAAGAGCAAAGGATTGCTGTGAAGATTAACTAAGTCAATGGATATGAAAGAACTTTCTAAATGGCAAACTGCTCTACAAATATTAAAAGACATTAGGTGTTACTGTCTCCCAAGGCCATGGAACAGGTCAGAAGAAGGATAATTCTTTTGCACTGGAATGTCCTACGTGGGCCAAGAGAATCTATGGGTTTCTGTACTATATCAGAAGGCATTAGGAAAAGGAAGCATAAAACTTAGAGAATTGTCTTTTACAGTGATGCTTAAACACGCTCAAGCAACTGCTTAAAATAAGTGCCAAAGACATAATGGACATACCTTTCTTTCTTTTTAGGATACTACTGTAACTACTAAAAGTTTACTTCGTTTTCAAAATATAGAACATGGAAGCTTATAGAATTTCTTAAGCATATCTAGAGTCTACTGCCAAATACTATAGTTCAATTCATATCTTTAATCTCATTTTGAAACAGCAATTACAAATGTGTATTTAAGGAAACCACTAGCTTCCCTTTTTGAACCCACGAGAGAAGGCCAGGATTCACCTTAGCATAAGATGATAATTACTGAACTACCATGAATTACTACAGTATCAGAAAGAAGGTCATTTTCAATTACGGCTTCCATTTACCTCTGGCTTGTAATAGCGGCGAGTATTTGTTAAGTCAATAATCAGCCCAAGTTCTTCATTCTGTCCTTGGATTTTGTTAAGAGATCCAAGGGGGAGAAACGTTCTTCTGGAGCAAGATTCTTTTCAAAACTCTGTCAGAAAGAATAAAATAAGGAAGAACATATGTTTAAAATCCTTTACTACATTATCCATTTATTCAAATCCTGTGATGCTAACATATGAGATTCAAAGTAAAGTTTCCTCCTCTGGAGTTTACAAGCGATATTACAATCCTTTCTTCCAGAGAGATTAGACGGAAGAAAATAAGCTCACTTCTATATAGTTATTTCTGTGTTTGTTTATTTCATGTTGGTCTCCTAACCTGACTCTAAAACTCCCAGAAGGCAGGGACCACATCCATTTTGCCTACCACTGTATTGCCAGCTCCAAGCAGAGTGCCTGAAAATAGACACAGAAATAAATACTTCTTGAATATCTACATATAGGAAGGATGGCTTTCACTGCTAAATATTCTTTCATGTATTTGGCTTATACATGTACCCTGTTCCATTGATCTCTTTGGTTATTCAAGTGTCAGCAACACACACTTTTTTTAAAATTAGTAGACTCGTTTTAGAGCAGTTTGAGATTCACAGCAAAACTGAGCAAAATGTACACAGTTCCCACTTATACCCTCTCTCCTTCACCCCACACAGCCTTCCCCATTATCAACATGCCATACCAGTGTGCTTCATTTGTTAGAATTCATGAACCAACACTGACACATCATTACCAATCAAAGTCCATAGTTTATTGCATTCATGGTACAAGTAACTGACTATTTCTTTATTTCTAGTATAGTCATCCCCAAACATTTACATACTGAGATACATATTACTTTCTTATAAATTACTTTATTCTTTATTTATAGTTAGGGCATTGCATTGTTTTTTTTGTTTTTTAATTAAGTACAAAAGTTGGTTGTATTTGTCTATGAATCCCATTTCTGGATAGTAAAAGAGGTATTAAAAAGTATTTGCTATAAAAAGGGAAAATGGAGTACGACAGGGTTGAGAGCCAGGGCTCTATATGGTGAATTCAGATTTCTGGAAGAATACGGTATTAACTTTTGCTCACCTTTTTTAAAGGAACTTTGAAAGCAGTGAAACGAGTCCCAGGCATCCGCTGTTCAACTGGGAGATAGTCTTTCCACCTGTTAATATATTTTTTGTTAGGCAAATTTTATGTTAGGCTGTCTCCCTGCATAGGATGAATGCGCCTTGAAAATGGAAATCATATCCCTCTACATCGGCTCCCAGGTGGTCCCAGCGTCCCGACCCCGACCCCGGCCGCGACACACTTTCCACAAACTGACACACACGGAGCCCGCGCGAGGGCCGGGTCGCGCGGGCCTCCCCGCCGGGTCGCCTGGAGGCCGGTCCCCCGCAAGCCGAGCGCACGAAAGGGCGCCCCAAAGGCTCCGGCCCAAGGCGCCCGCTGCGCTTTCCCTCCGGAAGGTGGGCTGCGGGGCCCAAGCGTAAACCCTGACACAAGGAACACGCGCACCACACCGCCACGGGGGACGACGAGAGGCCGGGCGCCCACCTAGCCGGACACGCTGCATTTCTGGAATCACCGGACGCCTGTGTACATTTCCGTCTGGCCTGTCATTTTCCAAAGGCCACTCAAGATCAGGGGACAGAACGCCTCCTCTCCAAGTGTCCTGCCAGCCCACCCACTCAAGATCAGAGGGACAAAATGCCTAACTAAAACAAAACGAAACAGAAACACAATAAAACTGGAGAGAGGGAGGAAAGGGTGACCTGAAAAAAAAAAACAACAAAAAAAAACTAAGCACGTTGACAGCGCTAAGAATAAACTACCAGGAAAAAGAAACCCTACATGTCAGATCCTAAAGTACAGAAGGGCAAGCCAGCCGACATTCCAGGCCCGGGGGGACCGGGGTCCCCAGCCCTGCAGAGCCAACCGCAGACCGGCTCGGGCGCCCCGCAGAAGCGCGGGGTCCCCGCGGCCGAGTCTGTGCCCCCCGGCCGGCGCCGGCTCCCCTCTGCCCACCCTGCGCGCGGGGGCTGGAAACTGCCGCGGAGAACCACGGCGGGGCGGGAAGGGGGGCTCCAAAGAGGGTCTGGCGACTCGAGTCGCTCCGTTTCTCAGTGGGCTCAGCGCGCGCCGTTGGGGAAGAGGAGCGGGGTTCCGGGAGGAGGGGACGGGCGGCACTTACGTAGACCGGCAGCGGCCACGGGCAGACGGCGGGCTCGGTCCCCAAGAGCGACTCCAGCCTCAGCTCCAGCTTCTCCCCCATGTCTTCGCGCGCGGCCCATATAGCAACTTTGAATTTTAATAATAAATACATATATGTATCAAACATTAATAAAAGAATAAAATGATCCAATATGAGTACATTTGCTCTTGTTTTGCAATTAGTTCCAGGATTCTATTTTAGATTACTACTTCATATCTGCGAGAGTTGGGTGTGTGTTTGTGTGTTTGGTTTTGTGGAAGCTGCATTGTGCTAAATTTTACATTTCTTTCTTGAATTAAATGGCTTTTGTTATCCCTTGGGAATACAGCAACAGCAGATTACTGAAGACAGCAACAGCAGATGACTACCTACCAGTGGAAAAGTGTAAGTAGCAATTTTAGCCGCTAGTGATTCTGAAATTGCCTTAACTTTGTCCTTATAAAAGTGCTCCAAGAATTACACAAATCCACAGATTTGCTATCCATATTCAAGTCATTTACGTAGACAAAGAATGTAGCCAGCCTTATCGGTAACACAGGATGTTATAGCCATCAAGCCATCAGCCACTGAAGCCACACCCAAAGCCGCACCCTGAGGGGATTCAGGATGGAGAAAACAGGATACTGGCCCTAGATAATTAAAGTGAACATCAAGGGACTGATTTCCAGGAGACCAGATTCTTGCATCTCACCATATATAGAAAAGTGCTACATTTATTAACTTAAGATGTCTAGTTTCTTTAATTAACAGTAATCTTTTGATGTTCCAACTACCTGGTTTATTTTTTTGGAACAACCTCTAAATACCCTGCGCCCTCCCTTACCTCTTCAGAACAGTCCCTCACAGCTATCTGAGAGGCTGTCTCCTGATTTCAGTCCTCAGTATGTCCTCCACATAAAACATAATTCTCAATTTCTAGGTTGTGCATTGAAGTCAACACACGAAAATACAAGGATAAAACACATTTTCTACCATATTAAATTTTTTCGTTCATTAATTCATCCCTAAGTCATTCAACACGCATCTTCTTATTGAATACTGATGAGGGGTCAAATGCTATGCTAAACACTCAGTATATAACTGCAAACGAGATGGATAGGCCCTGATTTTGATGTCACTACTATCTTTTGTCCTGCCATATAATGGGACAGCTTCATTATTCCCTTTACCCTAAGTTTTTATCACAAATTGCTAATGAAAATAAAGCTGTTAGTGGAGTTTCAACATGCATAGGTAAATGAGAACACAGAACTCCCCTTTCGCATGCCCCATTCTCCTCCTTCTAACTCCCTATGTGAACTCACTTTGTGCCAAGACCAAGAAGCTGTGCCCCAATAAGAACCAAGCTGATTTCCTCACACTGACTGGGGCTATTGCTCACTTAGAAGACTTGATGCTTAATTTTGATAAGCAACTAGAAGACCATGGAGACAACCTATAAAAATGATTTGTCTTGGGAGAAAATACTAAAGTGGGTTAATGTGCTGTTCCACATGTCTAACCTCCTGGGATTAAACCACAGGCACCAAGATCACCAAGTGTACTTGGCAACAATGAGCTAAAAATTTAAAAAAAAAAGCATCATACTGTTATTGTATTCATTTTCCCCCAAGGCACTCTCTGATAAGCACCACAACCTCTAAGGGAATTGAGAACAGCTTCCTTGTGGGGTAGGTTATATAATATATATGCATCTTTTTCCAAGCAGTTAAATCATATCCAGCTATCAGCACACCTTACTTAAGGTGATCATAATGTATGAGATTAAATGTTCCTACCTGATTGGAAACCTTCTTGTCCTCAATTCATTGGCTGTACTGGATTTGTTTTTCTTGGGTCAGACCTTCAGACTTCTACCAGAAATCGTTCCTTTGGGGAAACCAGGCCTTCCCAGAAACTCAGGAAACTGAAATGGAGACAGCAAGAGAGAAGGAAATTATTTGGACATATAGACCTCATTGTTTGGTTTTAAGTAAACGTCCAAGCAAACATCTTCTACATGGTATAATAACTTTAGGGAAATTCACGGTTTATAAGTTTGTGTACTCATGAACTGAACATATTATGATAAGAGTACAGGTTGCATTTTGTGTCTTCAACTCAAGCAAAGGCTTCAAAAAAGGCCCAGTTATCCTTTGTTCATTAAGACACAAAGAGAGGGCAAAAAGGGCAAGTTTCAAAGTCTTTTTCTTTACAATTTACTTCCTTTCTTCAGTCTTCAACAAGATCTTCAGGAAATTAACTTTACTAAAGTTAATTATTCATAAAATAAACATAGGAACCTGCAGAAGACTATTTCACACAGACATGTAATGTACAATATCCATCGCATACATGCACCATGAGCTTGTCTTTTCTAGCACTGGCATACACAAACTCTGTGTGTGTGTGTGTGTGTGTGTGTGTGCGCGCGCGCGCGCACATGTGTGTCTTTTTTTGTGATGGAGCCATAGGGAGAAAATAAATCTATTGGTTGCAATTCAGTGATGCAGAAAGATTTAAGGGTAAAGGAGAAGGTTACATCAAGTGAAACAATAAAGTCATGAGGTTGTGGTTCCATAATAATAACAACAGCAGTCTTCTGTAACCAAGGGAGCAGGCTCCTCAAATTATAGTCACACCTGTTAGACCATCTGCCCATACATTTCACACCATCATTAATGGAAAACAAATGGCACTGTCTCTCCTTCCCTTTATCCATTGGCTGTCCTCATATAAACTCTTTTTCTCTTCAAGGTCATGCTCTTTCCTATCTGTTTAAAAATATTAGGATTTAGGAGTGATACATAATGTGCCGTGCCTTGGTACTTGTACCAGTGACGGCTGTGTAAGGAGCACTAGGTTGTTAGGAGGCTATCAATTGAATTCCCCTAGAAGCAGAACTTGAGGCAATAATTTGAGTGAAAACTGCTCATCTGGGAGGTGCTTCCAGAAAACTCAGAAGTGGAGTGGGAATTGAGAATGGAGGCATGGAAGGCAGCCAACAGAGGTGCATTACCGAATAAAAATTACTCCTGCAGGGAACTGCTGCCAGTACTTCAGGGGAGTTCTGTGAAACTCTACAGAACATGTCTCAGAGTTATCCCAAGAATCGGTGAGAAACTTGAAGTACTAATCTTCCAGTCCCCTCTGTCCTTGGTTGAAAGCTACACCCAGATACATTAACTCCTGTACACTTCTGACCTGCCCTAAGGTGGATAATTGCAGGTGGCAGCATGATTCTATCAGCATATACTGGAAGGATGAGTGCTGGGGAGATATGAGTGGAGCATCGAAACCATCTAATACAGTCGGGGCAGGAGATATCAATTATTGGCTTGAAAGTCCAAATGGATAACCTTACATTCCTGGGTTTATGGTTTTACTTTGAGGTATTTAAGCATGATGTATTAGTAAAAATTTCCTCTGTTAAATCAAGTTTAAGGTCCTAAATCCCTAATCTTCTGGAAAACGGTGGTATCTTTTAACAGATTTTGGAAAGGTAACATGATTAAGATTTCAAATTGACCATTCATTCATTCACTCATTCAACAAACATTTATTGAACACCTAAAGTATGTCACGGGTTAAACTAGGCAGTAGTGTTACTGCTACTAAAATCATTAGAGTGCCACCTAGAATTCAATGTACTGTGACACTCAAATAAGAAAATCCATAGTTACCGTAAAAGATATTACAGAGTGCTATAGGAAGACACGGTAAGACGTTAATCCATGCTGTGGACAGTAGTATATGGGTGATATCAGTAGGGCTTCCTGTAGAAGGCAATTGAAATGGATATGTAACATGAAGGAAGGGTGAAGTTTTGAGGAAAAGAGAAGATAAATTCATGGTTGCCAGAAAAATGAATGGTTAAGGATCAGTCCAGAAAGGAGTTCCATTCATAATCAGTATAAGAAATGCTCACTGGGGCTTCCCTGGTGGCGCAGTGGTTCAGAGTCCGCCTGCCGATGCAGGGGACACGGGTTCGTGTCCCGGTCCGGGAAGATCCCACATGCTGCGCAGCGGCTAGGCCCCGTGACCCATGGACACTGAGCCTGCGCGTCCGGAGCCCGTGCTCTGCAACGGGAGAGGCCACAACAGTGAGAGGCCCGCGTACCGCAAAAAAAAAAAAAGAGAAATGCTCACTGGAGTGTAGGAAAAGAAGACAATGGAGAGTGTGGTAGAAGCCAGATCATGCATGGTCCATGTATGGATAGTAAGTGCTATGGTCTAGTCTTTGTGTTCCCCTCCAAATTCATACGTTGAAATCTTAATTTCCGTAGCTGATAGTATTAGCAGGTGGGGCCTTTGGGAAATGATTATGGTATTAGTGCTCTTATAAAAGAGACCCCACAGAGCTCCCTAAGCTCTTCTGCCATGTGAGGATACAATGAGAAGTCTGTGATTCAGAAGAGGGCCCTCATCTGACCATACTGGCACCCTATTCTTGAACTTGCAGCCTCCGGAACCGTGAGAAAAAAAAATTCCTGTCGTTTAGGAGCCACCCAAGCTGCAGGATAATCTTACAGCAGCCCAAAAGGACAAAGAGAGTTTGGATGGGAGCTTTTACTCCAAGAAAGATGGGAATCCGTTGAAGGGTTTTACCTGGTAACTTAGAAGAGAGAAAAGTTTCATAACACAGTCAGGTATTTTTATAAGAAAAATTTGTTTCTTTTTCAGAAAGATCACTCTGGAAATACTGTGACTAGATTTTTGGAGAAGTGTGATGGCAGGCCTGGATATAGAAAGATGAGTTAGTAGTCCATTAATATAAGTCAAACAAGAAAGTGGATATAAAAAGTGTGAATTTGTGGCTGAGAGTTCTTTTCTTTTACTACTTGAAAAATGTTATGTCAATGCTTCTGACTCCATAATTTTAGACACGAAATATGCTGTCATTGGAACTGGTTTCTCAATAAGTGATGCATCGTTTCTGCCTGTCCACTTTCGAGATTTTTTTTGTCTCTACTTTTCAGAAGTTTAATTACGACGCGTCTTGACAAGGATACCTTTGTGGTTTTCCTCTTTGGATTTGCTCAGATTCTTGAATGTGTGCTTATGTCTTCTAAAAAATTGGGAACTTTTTAGTCATTATTTCTTTGAATACTTTGTCAGTCCTACGTGCTCTCTTTTTTCATTCTGGAACTTTGATGATATGAATGTTAGTGCTTTTGTTACTGTTTATAGGTTCTTGAGATCCTGTTCTTTCTCCCATCTCTACCCCTCAGCCTATTTTTCTCTGTACATTTGGTACACTGTATTGATCTCTTCGAAGTTCATGATTCTATGCTTTGTAATCTCCAGTCTACTCTTGAGCAAAGTTTTTTGATTGTTGTATTTTTCAGTTCTACTGTTCTCATTTGTTTTTATTCTTATAACTTCTAGTTCTTCGTTTACATTTTCTATTTTTCCCATTTCTGTCAAGGAACACATAATTGCTAACTGAAGCATTTATGTAACAGCTTATTTAAAATCCCTGTCTGATAATTTCAACAGATGTTTTATCTCAGTGCCGGTGTAGGTTTATTGTCTTTTCTCATTTATTCTGTGATTTCCTGGTTCTTGGTGCCATGAATATTTTTCAATTGGATTCTAAACATTGTGAGTTATTACATGACTCTGTATCCCACTTAATTTTATTATTACTTTTTAGAAGGAAGTCATCCTATTGGAGGTGTAGTATGAGGACTGGGGGCTTACGTACAGATTTCCATTGGGCCCTATTGTCAATACCCCAGCAAAAGTGGGCACTTACATTCTCTCACTGCAGACAGATCAAGTAGAAGTTCAGCTATCCTATTGGCCCTTCTGACACCTTCCCCCCAAAAGTGGGAACATTAATATCATTGTGTTGCCTTTTAGTACGAGTGGAAGTTCATCTCCCCAGTAGATTTCTTGACACCAGGGGAGGGGAGAAGTGAAGTGTTTGCTGTCCTTCCTCCCACTTCATTCCTTCTTGTTGATGCCGGGTATGGGTAGAGGGTCAGCTACCTGCTGGCCCCACTGACACCAGGGTAAGAGGAAGAGAACTGCCAACTAGCCCTGCTTGTGCCATCTCATTCTGTCTTACTGCCTCAGGACGGTTATAGGGATTCAGCACCCCATTGGGTCTCACTGACACCATGTGTTGGGGGTTAGTGGGGTGCCTACTCCCTCCAACCTGTAACATCCTATTCTTATCGATGTCAGGGAGAGACGGAGGCTAGGTCCCACCATTGGACCCCACGACTGTGTGAGGGCAGCCCAGTGTTAACTAGCCTGTCAGGCACCACCTTTGAAAGTCTCTTTGCTAATGCAAAGGGGTGGAGGCTCAGCTCACCACTGCACCACACTGAAACAGCCCTGGTGGCGAATCAGAGCGCTGCCTCTTCTGGAGGGCAGGAGTGGGGTGGTGTGCAAGATCAAATCCTAGCTTGGCCCAACTGAAACCACAGGACATAGGGGATGGGTGCAATATCCACTGGCACTTGGCTCGAGTAGTGTGTATATTATTGCCCAAACGCTTTTTTGTCTTTGGCAACCGCTTTCCTCACACCTTGGCTAGGGGGAACGGGCGTTTTGTGTTTTCTTTTTTGAAGCTTTTTCGTCTGTTGTTCTGTTGGTGGTTATTGATTGGGGGTTCCTGTAATACCCTCTCCAGGATGTATGGGAAGCAACAGGAAACACAGGGGACTCATCACCATGTTATTCCTCAAGTCCCAAAGTCCCTAGCTAAGTCTGCCTTCTCATTTCCACCTTTCAGTGTCTTCCTATGTTTGTCTGTTGTTATGTTCAGGGTTTTAGTTTTAAGTGGAAGAACCTGGGAGAAATGGGCTACTTCATCTTCTTGGAAGCAGAGGTCTGGAGGCCTATGGATGTTACAAAGTACTGCTGACTGTAAATTAAAATTTGATGATATACACCTTGCCCTTTCAGAATTATTCTGCTAGATGATGTGGCTTCCCAAAGTAGCTACAATTTGATTTCCATACTTCTAAAAGTCAAGTGTTTTGCTGGAGTTGAAATTTAAAGATAAGCAAGAGATGAGGCTAAGATGGTCTATGTGGTAACAGATTAAAGTTGGAAACATCAATATACATTCATGTTTAGCTTAATATTGCTTCATGTTACCTTAATACACATGGTTATGTAGAGAGATACTTATAGATATGTGCATATACATGGGTAATGTACACACATGTTATCTCTTTGCTCTGTCAGCTGAGAAGATCTAGAAGCAATGACATCTGGGCAGCAATCAGCACACCCCACACCCAGATCCTGCTGTCTAATACTGTTCTCCACTAAGAAGACCTGGTTATCCTTGAAGAAGTAGCTGATTCTAGGACCGAGGCAGTAAATATACAAGATTTATATACAAGACCATCTTATAGTGTCAGAAAGTAAGGAAGTTCCAAAAAAATATATAGGATGGGGATACCTCAGAGTGGCACACGAGCCACTGAACTGAAAAGAGTTCACAAGGGTCAGGACTAGAGCAATTTGAGGAACAAAGTAACTAACGTAGAATTAGATTATAACCCAAAGTATAAAATAAAAATCCATGAGTTCTTCTGATATAAATAAATGATTGGATATGTAAATAAATGCGGGAGACGAGATAAATCTCCAGTGCAAAAGAATTCCAAATAGTTTATGTAGTACTCCATCTTAAGCATATCTCTCCATTCCTTAGTTGTGGGCTGGGCATATTGACTTCCTTCCAAAAAGTACAATATGGAGAAGGGAAAACAGTAATTTTACAATGGAGAAACCTGAAAAACACTACCTCAGCCTGGTGATCAAGGTCGACCTCAGCATTCATAATGCATATTGATACTTTGTACACTTGATGGGATCTGACAAAATAACCCTTCTACTCTTGTGGTCTTCCTCCCCAAAACACATAATCCCAATATTACCATGAAAAATGCATCGAACAAATTCTAGTAGTGGGCATCCTACGCAAACCTAACTACTCAAAATTGCCAAGGTCATGCAAGGAAAATCTGAGAAGCTATCAAACCCAAGAGGAGCCTAAGGAAACATGGCAACTAAATGTAATGTGATGTTTTGGATGAAATCCTGGAATAGAAAAAGGACATTAGGTAAAAACTAAGGAACTGGACTAATGTATGGACTATAGTAAACAACAATGTATCAATATTTGTTCACTGATTGTAACAATGGAACATACTAATATAAGTTGATCATCATAGAGGGAAATGGGTATAGTGTATATGGAAACACTTTATACTATCTTCTCAATTTTTCTGTAAAATTAAAACACTTCTAAAAAATAAAGTCTATAAAAACGTTGTTTTCTTGTTTTATGATTACGTGCCTGTATTTCCTAATAAATATGTAAATTTGCTTTGCCTTCCTTGATACTGATATTAAAGAAAATACTAAGTAACTCTGAAAGAATTTCTAACTCCAATTTAACAAGCAATAATTCTTGGTATTAACTTTTTAGGAGAACCCACTGAATAAATCAAAGCAAATTGTCTTTAAAGGCTGAATTTCTTTTCAGTGTTTCATCTTTTATATGATTAATGCATACCACAAGCATGGTTCTGTTTCAAAGGGCAGAAAACATTGATTGTAGGCCATGTCTAAAATACAGTGAAATATTAATGGATGATGCTATAACAACTTTAATGTATTTTATGTTTTCAAAATGATGAATTGTTATTTCAGTCAATAAAGTATTCACTTGTATACATTTCTTACCCACCTCTCCTCAGAACACCCACAAGGAAATGATACTATCATCTGATATTAGGTTCATCAATTTAAATTGGAGTTTTTGGTAGCTGTGGTTGCCAACGGTACTGGAACGTGTGATACTTTTACAAATCCTCTCCATGGCAAAATCTGATCTTCACAAGGTAAATCACAGTACGTGCCTAAAGCCAAATGACATAGAGCTTTGTAGCTAGAATACCAAGCATTTTACTTAGAGGCACAATAGAATGTAGAAAAGGCCATTTCTCCTTCTGTCTTTTTCTGCTCAAAGGTCACTCACCATCTCAGAAGTTTTCCATAAATTTAGACTATATAATGTCACTTAATGTGAATGTAGCTCAACATTCTGTTTTAGTGCAGCTAATCTCACATTATTTTATTGGTCCTAAATATGTAAGTCATCAGCAAATTTTTGTACTTAACTTTTTTTTTGATATGGACCACTTTTTAAAGTCTTTATTGAATTTGTTACAATACTGCTTCTGTTTTATGTTCTGGGTTTTTGGCTGGGAGGCATGTGGGACCATAGCTCCCCGACTAGGGATTGAACCCACACCCCCTGTATTGGAACGCGAAGTCTTAACCACTGGACCGCCAGGGAAGTCCCTGTACTTAACTTCTAAAAATAATTAAAATAAGCTATTCAACACATTTTTCCTAAAAAAAAAAAAAGCAATTCTTCTTAGGCTGGCCCTGGGCACATACATGACTTTGCCATTTTTTCCATGGATTATTTTCTTATCTGTTCTACTGTGTCACATTTGTTCGACCTTCTCAAAAAGAAGCATTTAAAAATTCATCTACGCGTTCACGCATTCATACATTTATTAAATAAATCTACTGAACACCTACATACGGCACAGAAAAAGAGGCAGAAAACTAATCTGGGTTGCACAGAAAGTAATGAACTCAGTTAAAATTTTTGGTGAAAACAGGTGTTACTCAATCTACTGGAAATTACATTTCATTATGGGGACTCACACACTCAAGGAAAACCAAGACCTAAATAATAATAAAGTAATAAAAGCACTAGCTACTTACTGAGTGCCTGCTTTTACCTGACTCTGAAACTCTAAAATCATTACGAATGTTTTGAGGAATGTCTGATATAATTGTAATTTCTATTTTACAGATGAAAACAACAAGGTTCAGAGACATTAGGTTACTTGCCTAAAGTGAAGTGGCCCAGAAACTACAGAACTGGAAATTGAACCTTAGATTTCATAATGCCAAAATCTGTGCTTTTAATCACAGTGTGTGTGTGTGTGTGTGTGTGTGTGTGTGTGTGTGTGTGTGTGTGTGTGTGTGTGTGTGTGTGTGTGTGTGTGTGTGTGTGAGAGAGACAGAGACAGAGACAGACAGAGACAGAGACAGAGAGATAGAGAGAGAGAATGTGTTTAATAGAGAACTTCTGAGAAATGGCAAGAAAACTGCCAGGTATCCATAAAACAATAATTTAGGAGCTTCTTACTATACAAGTAATTGTTAATCATACGGCTGAACTAAGGATCTCTCACTTTTGAACTAAGAAATCAAAAGCTTCCAGAAGTTGAGTCTAAATTTTACACTTACATGAGATACTTCATACAGAATGCTAAAGTATACTAACTAAAGAGCTCTGAAAATACTGGAAGCATTCATACTAGTATGATTTCATAATGTGGATAATAGAGGATTTAAGAAATTGGCAGATGCAACTGCAGACTCATTTGTTATCATTTCTGTGAAGGGCAAGATAAATCAATAAAATGAGAAAAATGAAAGAAGAATGGCTAGCAATTTTAGGTAGTTTGCTTCATCTCCATACTAGGAAAGACTAAGCAAAAAAAAAAAAAAATTCTCGAAATTTTATTTTGAAAGCTCCTACAAGTGTATATGGTCTTTTTATACCAAATAACTTAGAATTATGAACTGTCAAATAAGTCTAATCTTCTCTGATAATAAAATTGCTGACTTTATTTGAAACTATGAAATGAAAAATGAGATAAGAGTCAGAAATTCTTAAGAAAAGGAGTAGACAAAACAAAATTATAAGAGTTATGTTAAAAAATATTTTGAAACAAACATAAAATCCCCATTACTGGTACAGAGCTTTTAAATCCTTATTTTGGTTTTAAGTTTTAATAAATATTGATATGTTTACATAATTACTGTCACAAGGAAGACACAATTTTAGGTCAGCTTTCTTCATTCTTTCTTTATTAAGCATTATTTTATTTTGCTCCATCATCGTGTAATTATAATATAGTAACTGTGTCATTTTCTACTAAGTGGATATAATTTCCTAAACTGTTTTCCTATTGTTAACAATTAAAGGTGTTTCCAATTTTTTGTTATTACAAATGGCATGACAATGAGCATCTTTATATAATAATTTTCTGGATTATAAATTATTTATCGGCATAAGCTTCCAGAATTAGAGTTAACGTGTAAAAAGCTATTAACATTTTTATCTTGCTAGACATTGCCAAATTACTTGTCAAAAGATGGAACCAAATTATATTGCAAAAATCTTTGGCAACAGAAAACATTATATACAATTTTTGATTTTGCTAAATTAATAAGTTGGAAATCTATGTTCCATTTCTTTGAATTCTTTGATAACAGAGTGCTGCTGGAGGCTGGGAGGGCAGCCAGGTCCATGAAGGCTTCCCAGAGTTGGAGCGGGAAAGTGGAAAAAGGTAAAAAAAATACTAATTGTATTTTCCCTCGATTGTTATCTCTCATTCTTTTCTGCCTCTGTGTAACTTATATCCAGGTAGCTGGAGAAAAATCATGTGGCAGGGCAAATTGGTATTCCAATAAATTAATAATCACCAACTTTAAATAGATTTTCAAGACTGGAAATATTGCTCTTACAGTAAATTCTTTCTAATTCTCCTTAAGGACTATTTTCTTAGAAGCTTTCCCTACCCTCCTCAAATTTTCCTCCATCCTCTCTACTTCCTTCACTCTGAGCTGGTGAGGTGCTTCGTAACTCATTAGGAACACAGAAGTCAGTAAATAGTCCACTGCCAAATCCGTTAATTCATTAGCATTTGCATTGATCTTTGTATTCCCTTTCACTACAGAAGCTCAAGTTAAAAGGCCACGTGCACTACAGATAGCATTTCATTTTCTCTCATCTTCTCAAGTACTTCACAGCTCTGCATTTTCTACAACCCATCTACTACTCCTTATGAATGATTCTTGCCAAAATTCAACCTCATTCTAGACTACTAACTCCAACTTAAAATGTTAAAATCTATACGTGTAACATGAAAGCCTCCCTCATGCTCTAATCCCTGCATATCTTCTTTAGCCAATTCATGTCTGAACTTTTCAAAATTGTTATCATCATATATTGTTTCCATTTCCTCACGTCCCATTTACTGTATAATTTACATCCATCTGACTTCTCTCACCATAATCTCTCTGCCCACTGTCCTGAAATTTTACTTATGAAGGTCACCAGCGGTCTCCATGTCAGTATAGCCAATGAATAGTTTTTGTCCTATTTCTAGACTCTTTCCTTCTTTAAAAAAGAAAAAGAAAAAGAAAAAGCATTTTTTTCTCTATGCTTTCATACTCTCATCATCTTCTGTCCTGGTATATTTTACTGGCTTTCTGTGTTTAATCTGATTTCTAATATTCTATGAGTTTCCTTTATCTTCAGTGGAATAAACCACTATATGAAGGATTATTCTCAACAGTTAGTTCTCATAATAACAGTACTAGTAGCAGCAGTCAATACTTCTATAATGCTTATCATGTTCCAGACACTATTCTAAGACGTTTAAATACATATATATAGACACACACACACACACACACACACATATATATATATAGTTTTCCTGCTCATAGGCGTATGAAATAAGACTATTATTATACCCATGTTACAAATGAGAAAACTGAGGCAATGAGAGGCCAAGGTCACATGATCAGTACTTGGTGAAGCCCCGCCTGAGTTAATGCTGGAACTTTAGAGTAGACAAGTTAAATAATGTCTCACAGATTGGCCTTAAAAGTGAGCAACAACAATAAAAAAAAAGTGAGCAACATTTAATTAATGACTTGTAAAAGTATCAGAAAAAAAGGGAACATTTTAGTTAACAGATTATTGGCAAAGATATAAAAATAATTAGAATGCCAATTTCCCTGGGTATTCCCTGTGTACTTTAGGGGTAAAAATAGTATTTGTAAAGTGATTTCAAAATGTGCAAATATTACCTGTGGGATATAACCTACGTGTGAAGAGCACTAACTCTAAAATTAATTTGCCTGGATCTTTTTTCCCCAGCTCCACCACTTATTAGTGGTGGGAGTTCAGGAGTGGTACTTCTTTGTGTTCCACTTCCTCTTTGAAAATCAAGGGTTTAATAACCTCACCCATTTTACAGGGCTGTGGCGTGGAGTTAATACATGTAGAGTGGTTAGGAATCCATGCCACTCTTAAGTCTTTGAAAATCAATCTTACTATTGTTGTTACTACTATTATTAATTTGTTAGCTGTCCTTGAAAAAGTCTGCCAGCAGTACTCGCTTTTCTTTTTGTTTTATATTCTCTACATCCCACTTAAGCGTTCTACCAAACCTTCAGAGGCTCTTTTCAGATATTTTACACCTCCTTACTTGTTTGTCACAGCAAAAGTAAAAGGAGTGTGGCTCCCCTTGATCAAACAAACCAGAACTTTGGTTTTCTCCCATTCATACACATTGCTGAACAGATGTGAAAAAACGACTCCATGGGGCTTTCAGTCTGGAGCCAAACATCCAGGCTCTGTGTAACTGGACACTATTATGCACATATGTTGGTCCCTTAGGACCCAAAAGAATCTCAACTAAGCCCATC
The DNA here is from genome assembly GCF_949774975.1 of Lagenorhynchus albirostris. Taxonomy (NCBI): domain Eukaryota; kingdom Metazoa; phylum Chordata; class Mammalia; order Artiodactyla; family Delphinidae; genus Lagenorhynchus; species Lagenorhynchus albirostris. Next base: position 90,559,530 of record NC_083101.1, on the reverse strand, counting down.
ATTATTTCAGGAATATGACGAATGCTTTTTGTGAAGTAGGTGAATGTCACAGAAATACAAGAAAAGACAGGGGTGTTTCGTATCACAATGTTTTGAGAAATGCTCAGCGCTCTAAGATGTAGCTGACAATTCCCCCATCAGCTAATGCTTTCAAAGTGACCATAAATTTCACCATAAAGACATTTTTTCAGCAATGGCAATTACGCAGTGACTATACTGCTCAATTCCTCACAGTGTCAGCATTAAATACATTAAAAGGGTAAGTTAAAATATCTGTCTGATTGCTTCTGACATAACCCCGAGATCTCTTTTACTTCTGTACTCCATCAATTATAATGTGGAACATTAAGACAAATTATTTCTAAACACTAACAAGGAATGTAGCAACAAGTGGCAGACAATCAAGGGGAATTTTGCCATAGCATGGTGCTTATTTTGTTACAAGCAGGAGTGCAAACCCAAAGGATGTAATTTAGAGGAAACTCTGTCCTGTCTATTCTCTAGCAACTAGAACAAGGAGACTGAGAGAAGATGATTCTGGGTAAATCAAACTGTTTTCTCCTAATTACAGCTGACTAATAGGGAGCAAACTCCCATGGAAGGCTGTGATCTGCTTGAAGAAAGCTACGAGGTTGCCCTGGTTAGGGTCTTTCATATACAGTGATTCAAGCTCAGACTTGATCATCTGTCAGGGATGCTACAGTAGGGAGAGTTTTGCCATAGCTCTGAGACTCAGCAAGATCACTTCCAACTCTAAAACCTACAATTTTAATTTAATCACCAACACCAGTCATCATTAAGAGCGACCTTAAATAATTCCAAATCTGTTCATCTACTCACATATTCTTTTTTTTTTTTTTTTTTTTTTTTTGCGGTACGCGGGCCTCTCACTGTTGTGGCCTCTCCCGCTGCAGAGCACAGGCTCCGAACGTGCAGATTCAGCGGCCATGGCTCACGGGCCCAGCCGCTTCGCGGCATGTGGGATCTTCCCGGACCGGGGCACAAACCCGTGTCCCCTGCATCGGCAGGCGGACTCTCAACCACTGCGCCACCAGGGAAGCCCTACTCACATATTCTTTACACAGTCAACAGTCCTCGAGTGATTACTACATGCCAGACACAGTTCTAAGACACAGAATAAGGGATAAGAAAGGTAACAACCTCTGTCACTGTGGGGCTTGAGTTCTTTGGGAAGAAGTTCATCTAAATACAAAGAGACACCAAAGATAATATTTGTTTTTATGATTATTCTGTGAAAGAAGTAAGGTAATCTGATAAATTGGAACTAAGTTAGGCCGGTAGAACAATCAAGGAAAAAATATCTTTAAGAGATGAGTGCCAAAGAATAGAAAGGAATCATTTATGGACAATTTTTCTGGAAATACTATTTCCAAAACATGGGAAAAACAAATACAAAGGCCCTGAGGCAAGATGAAGCTTAACTACAATCAAGGAACAAAAAGAAGCTAAAAGGTTAGCTTCTTGCACCCTCTTGCACTGCTGGTGGGAATGTAAATTGATATAGCCACTATGGAGAACAGTATGGAGGTTTCTTAAAAAACCAAAAATAGAATTACCATATGATCCAGCAATCCCACTACTGGGCATATACCCAGAGAAATCCATAATTCAAAAAGACACATGCACCCCAATGTTCACTGCAGCACTATTTACAATAGCCAGGTCATGGAAGCAACCTAAATGCCCATCGACAGACGAATAGATAAAGAAGTGGTGGTACATATCCACAATGGAATATTACTCAGCCATAAAAAGGAACGGAGTTGAGTCATTTGTTGAGACATGGATGGATCTAGAGACTGTCATACAGAGTGAAGTAAGTCAGAAAGAGAAAAACAAATATCGTACGTTAACACATGTATGTGGAACTTAGAAAAATGGTACAGATGAACCGGTTTGCAGGGCAGAAGTTGAGACACAGATGTAGAGAACAAACGTATGGACACCAAGGGGGGAAAGCCACGGGGGGAGGGTAGGGATGGTGGTGTGCTCAACTGGGCGAGTCAGATTGACATGTATACACTGATGTGTATAAAACTGATGACTAATAAGAACGTGCTGTATAAAAAAATAAATTAAATTCAAAAATAAAAAAAAAGAATACTGACTACTGTCCTCCGTGCCCCCTGGAACACTCACTCTAAATATCCAGGAGGTGCTTGCAGAATGAATGAATCAATGAACAAACAAGCTCACTCATTTCAAACGTGCGGTCACATGAGTAATCTGACCTTCTAAGAAGTTAAGCTTCTGGAAGGAGCCCATTTTCTTAACGTAGTCAGCATCGAGTCATCACAAAATATGAACTCTTATAAAGTACTGCCCCCTCACTTCCCATGAGAAAGCAAAATTCCTCAGCAGGGAAATGGGAGGGTAGCAGACATTACCTGCAAAGCTTTGGTAAGGCTGCAGCTCGCTGAGCACTTCACTAGGGCCCCTGACCGCCTGACTGGTAGTAGGACAGACACACCAGGAACGGCTGCTGACCGGCAGAAAGAGCGCCCGGCTAGGCAGGCAGCACACCCTGCACCCTGCCAAGCGAGGTCTGACCAGCAAGGGAAAGAGCTCTCTCCACTTCAGAACCGCCCACCACTAGAAAGCTGGGTCCTGCCAGGGCCTGGACGCACGAGGCCTTCCTTACAAGGGTTACAAATCTGTGGCCTTGCTCTGCCTCGAATAAAAGACAGAGACGGGGACAACGTGACCATCTCCAGATGAACTTTCAACTTCGTTTCAAGTGCCTGGGTGCTGGGTCACGGTGCATTTCTAAACTCTTCCAATACTCAAAAATACCAATTTCTAAGATGCAGAAGGGTTGTTAAACATACACTTAGCACAGATCCCAGTCCCACTCCTGAGTATTTTCTCAAGTGAGGTAAAAACCCGAGTTCACATGGAAACCTGCCCTGGGATGTTTACAGCAGCTTTATTCCTGATCCCCTCAAAACTGGAAACATCCCACAAGTCCTGCCACCCGCAGGCGAATGGACAAACGGAACATGGAATACAACACAGCCAGAAAAAGGAGTGGCTTCTCATATCCGCAACAACAGGGATGACGGACTTCCCTGGTGGTCCAGTGGCTAAGACTCCGCGCTCCCAATGCAGGGGGCCCGGGGTCCATCCCTGCTCGGGGAACTAGATCCCGCACGCTGCAACGAAAACATACTGCATGCGCCAATGAAGATCCCATGTGCCGCAACTAAGACCCGGCACAGCCAAGTAAATAACTAACTAAATCAATGTTTAAAACAACAACAACAAAAAAAAAACAAACCCGGGATGAATCTCGCATAGGTTTTGCTGAGCCAAAGCAGCCAGAATCAAAAAGCTACATGCTGTTGTTCCGTTAATCTGGCTTTCTGGAAAAGCCAAAACCTTAGGGACAGACAGGAGATTAGCGGCCAAGAAGCTAGAGGCATGCTGGCGCCAAAGGGCAGCAAATGGCATGACAGGATTGCTCTGCCGCCTGACGGCGATCATCTGTCAAAACTCCTACAACTGTGCACTACAAGTGAACTATGCTTCACGGCTACTAAGGATAAACAAATGATTACATTTTGAAAAATGCGCCGGCCAGCCAACCCGTGCATGACAAGTGCAGTAAGAGGGGCGGGAAGGCGAGGCAAGTGGATCAGCTGGACTTCTGAAGGTTCTCCCCACTTTCAGTTTCCCTCCCCTGGGATGTCTCCCCGCCCTGCCCACTGCTCAGCCGCCCACCAGGGCCACCCGGAGTTACCCAACCGGAAAAGCCAGAGCCCAGGCTCAGCCGCGCCTCCGGGCACAGGAAGGGCAAAAATAGAAAGCGCCAGTGCGCGGTGGTGGGCTGGAAACCCTCGGGCCTCAGATAACTGCGGAGAACCGGGGCCCGGGAGTCAACATCGGCTCCCAGGCGGTCCCAGCGTCCCGACCCCGACCCCGGCCGCGACACACTTTCCACAAACTGACACACACGGAGCCCGCGCGAGGGCCGGGTCGCCTGGAGGACGGTCCCCCGCAAGCCGAGTGCACGAAAGGGTGCCCCAAAGGCGCCGGCCCAAGGCGCCCGCTGCGCTTTCCCTCCGGAAGGTGGGCTGCGGGGCCCAAGCGTAAACCCTGACACAAGGAACACGCGCACCACGCCGCCACGGGGGACGAGAGGCCGGGCGCCCACCTAGCCGGACACGCTGCATTGCTGGAATCACCGGACGCCTGTGTACATTTCCGTCTGGCCTGTCATTTTCCAAAGGCCACTCAAGATCAGGGGACAGAACGCCTCCTCTCCAAGTGTCCTGCCAGCCCACCCACTCAAGATCAGAGGGACAAAATGCCTAACTAAAACAAAACAAAACAGAAACACAAAAAAACTGGAGTGAGGGAGAAAAGGGTGCCCTGAAAAATAAAAAAAAAAACTGAGCACGTTGACAGCGCTAAGAATAAACTACCAGGGAAAAGAAACCCTACATGTCAGATCCTAAAGTACATAAGGGCAAGCCCGCCGGCAGTCCAGGCCTGGGGGGACCGGGGTCCCCAGCCCTGCAGAGCCAACCGCAGACCGGCTCGGGCGCCCCTCAGAAGCGCGGGGTTCCCGCGGCCGAGTCTGCGCCCCCGGCCGGCGCCGGCTCCCCTCTGCCCACCCTGCGCGCGGGGGCTGGAAACTGCCGCGGAGAACCACGGCGTGACGAGAAGGGAGGCTCCAAAGAGGCTCTGGCAACTCGAGTCGCTCCGTTTCTCGGTGGGCTCAGCGCGCGCCGTGGGGGAAGAGGGGCGGGGGTCCGAGAGGAGGGGACGGGCGGCACTTACGTAGACCGGCAGCGGCCACGGGTAGACTGCGGGCTCGGTCCCCAAGAGCGACTCCAGCCTCAGCTCCAGCTTCTCCCCCATGTCTTCGCGCGCGGTCCCCGCACCGCGCTAGTCTGGCGGTTGGGGGAGGGGCGCGGCGCCGCCTGCGGGGTCGGGGCAGACGGGCAGGCGGGAGGCTGAGGGGAGGGGGCCTGGCCTGGGCCTCAGCTGCCGCCGCCGCGCTCCCGTCCGGCCCCCGGCTCCCTCTTTGTGCTCAGAGGCCCGGGGCCTCCAGTGCTGCCGCCAACTCGGGCCGGCGTGAGGCGAGCACAACGAGCCGGGAGCCGGGCTGAAACACTCGCGGCGCGCGCGGCCTGCCCCGTGGACTCGCTCGCTCTCACGCACGCACGCACGCACGTACGCCCGTCTTCGACTGCCCCCTGCCACCCCCACCGGCCCGAAGTGGGGACCCGGGGAGACCATTACTCTGGCTTGAGGTGCTTAAAGGGAAACTCCACATTCTTGTCCAAAGCAAGGAAAGTTCTTTTTAAGAGCAAAAATGTTGCAGTTGGAATGACTTGGGCGGGACTCCTACCTTTACGTTTTGGGTAATTGTTGCAGTTTCCCTGAACCCTAGTCCCTCATCTGACTGTGGAAATAAACATAACATAAATGAATAGCTCATTAAATAACTGATGTCTTCTCTCTCCCATCCTTGCTTTAATCAAGAATTGGTTCACTCAAACACTGATTCTCCTTTGATTTGCTCTAACACAGAGACAAGAAAGCTAAGTATTCAATTTTCTGAGCTGCAATCCAGCTAGCGGTGGAGATATGACACAGTTCTGACCAATGGTATGTAAATTTAGTCTGATGGGAAGGGCTTCCATTAGGTAGTAGACCTGTGGTCCTCCTATCTTCTTCTTGATTGGGAAGCAGGCATGATGGCTGAAGGTGCAACACATCTCCTGCCATCATGAGGATGAGAGTCATGTCCTAAGGATGGTGGGACCAGAGGATAGTAAAAGCCTGGTCCCCAACAATACCATAGAATGGATATTAAATGATACCGGACAGGCAGAAAATTTCATTCAGAAAAAAACTTTTATTATCCTTCATGAGAGATTAGTTTTTTTCCTATTACCATAACACAGAACCCATTTCATATAAACAAATCATCTGGTTTTGCTATGCTAAGAGAGAATGTGCCTCCTCATTGCCTAGAATTACATTTCAGAATGACTGAATGCTGGAAATATCGTGTGGCTCAACCTTAAATATCTGACAGAAGCAGGACTCAGACCCAGGTCTTTCTGATTCCGGGGCCCATGTTATTTATCACTGCACTCACATGTTGCCCCGCTCCGGGTACTCAGCAAACTCTTAAAGAAAAGTTGCTGATTGATGATTAATTAAATAATTTCTCTCTATTTTTACATTAAAGAGTCTCTTCTTTCAGCATAATCTCATACTGACACTGAAACCAAAGGTCTCCATTAGTGGATTCTTCTCTCTGTAGAAGTGAGAACTGAGCTGGGAGACAGCTGAAATAAATTTTGCGTGACGTTGGCCTTGAATGTACTGATGAAATGCACGACCCGGAGTTCTTTGGCTGGGCCCCGCAGGATAGCACACTTGTGGCCTTAGAAGCATGGGACTGGGGAACCACGCAGAGAAAACTGTCAAGTGCACACACAGCAAGAATGAGCCTCCAACTCGGATGGCCTTGCTTGTCTCCGTAATCGTAACCCTTTTCAGGGATCATAGCAGAGACAGCAAATTCCACATTAATCCACTTTTTAAGAATAGAAGAGATGTTGTTCGGTATGAGCCAATAAGCTGTCGTGACTCAAAATGGGTCACAGACTTTGCCTTTTGCCCAGGTTGAAGGCCAAAAACATACTGGGCATTGTGTCCAAAATGGGAGTAAAGTAGTCTAAGTCCAGACAGCTTACATCCTTGATTCTATGGCTTAGTCAAGCATTGTGTTCATTGGAAATAGAATCTAGATTTCCTCCTACTTATCCAAATCCTGAAGTATTTGTTTCAGACACAAAATGCTTGGGACAGTTATATATTTCCCTCTAAATGCTCTGTTGCTTCTTTCTAATAACATAATGAAAAAGCCTCAGTTATACACTAATGATAGTAAATTTTTAGTCAGGAAAATAGTATACGCACATAGTTGAATTTTCGAATAGTATCAAAAGGTCAAGAGGAGCATCCACCCTGTGCCTGCTGCTGGACCAGGACTTTTATCCGTTTGTGATGTTTTCTCATGGATGAAACAAACTCATCCCATTGTAGGAGACGGGCTGGAGAGTGTGAGATGGAAGGTCTTTCTCTACCTCCAGGGACCTGGGAGACTAAGGAAGTCGGGAGAAAGAATGGTTCTGTCACAGGGTGATGCTGTGTCGGAAATGCTTTCCAACTCAGCCATGCTGGATGGGAGGTCTGTTTTGGGAAAGTGGCTTAGAGTGTGTGTCACTAAACTTACATATCATTGGTCAGAACTCTGTCACATCACCACTTCTAGCTAGATTGCAGCTAGGAAAATTGAATACTTAGTTTTCTTGTCTCTATGCTAGAGTAAAGCAAAGGAGAATCAGAACCAATTCTTGGTTAAGGCAGGGATAGGGGAGAGAAGACATCAGTTATAACCTAAACATCAGCCAGGTAGCCTAAACGTTAGTAATATGAAAACTGACCCAAGAGTTGGGATAGGCAAATGAAGCTTCCATAGCAACATATGCCTCCAGGGGAGACAGGTCCCTCCTGTATCATCCACAGAGGTTCTTTCTGCACCCATGCTGCGTGCCTGCTGACCACAGCAGCTGCACTGAGCTGGGCCCCATCTTGGCCTTGTGGGTTTGGTGGTCAGGGGCATGTGGCAGCACAGTGGGATGCTTTGGTAGTGAATTAGCCAAGAGGGGCAGGCGGCTTTTACTCTGAAACAGTGGCAGCTGCAGCCTCATTGAAAGTATGCAGCCACCTGTGGGACTGAGCAGCTTTTCTCTCTGTAAAACGAGGGCTAAATATTCGAACTGGGGAAAGCCCTGGGAGGAGTGGTAACCTGAAAAAGGCCAGAAGAAACTTCTTAAGATGATAAGGTGAGGGGGCTGGGGGTGGTTAGAGAGGTTTAATTTAATTCAAATAGCTGGGTTTGAAGTTATTTTATACCCTACCTGGGTAAAGAAGGAAGACACCCATCACTGCCTTTAATCCTCAAAATATTCACTGAGGTCTGTATTATTATCTACATTTTGTGGATGAAGAAATTGAAGCTGAAAAAGATGAAGGGGCTCGGCCAAGTTCACGTGGTTGGCCGGTAGGTGGACACCAGTTTGGCCCATAAGATGTGTTTTTACCACAAGCCATAGCATCTCAAGACTGAGACATGCTACATGCTAGCCTGAACGTACTAGTTTAGGGGCTAAGTGCCCAATTTTACCAGCATGAATATCCATTCCTCAGGGCCATCTGATAGCCAGGAGGAGCACATAGCTTGTCAAGGAGATCCTATTACTGTGTTTTGTAACAGGTATTATTAGGGCAGAGCAGGATGACCTAAGATGTGGAATGGAATTGGTCCAATGTCTAGGAGCCATTCCTCTATCCTTAACCTTTCTCAAAATCATCAGGTCGAGGGCTTCCCTGGTGGCTCAGTGGTTGAGAGTCCGCCTGCCGATGCAGGGGACACGGGTTCGTGCCCCGGTCCGGGAAGATCCCACATGCCGCGGAGCGGCTGGGCCCGTGAGCCATGGCCGCTGAGCCTGCGCGTCCGGAGCCTGTGCTCCACAGCGGGAGAGGCCACAACAGTGAGAGGCCCGCGTACCGCCAAAAAACAAAAAACAAACAAAAAAAAAAACAAAAAATCATCAGGTCGAGTCTGGTTAGGCTATCATAGTAGAGTGAAGGTTCACTTGCCTTATAGGCAACAGTTGGCAGGGACCCCAGTTAACTGTGTTCAGAGACTATCTCAAAATTGTTTCAGGGGTTGCCAGTAGCAGTGAAATTATACTAGGGTAGAGTTTCTGAACTTCATATTGTGACAGTCCTGTAGTCAGTGACTCTTTAAGTGCCTGCCTCACCATGAACTCCCTTTTGAGAAAAGTGCATGTAATTACATACTTTAGTGCTTGCCAACTCAGATGCCTACAAGGGTCAGGCATGTAAGTAAATCAGTGAAGCTGGTTGACGGTAGGGATATTGGAGACTATGTTGAACTGAGAGCTTATGGGCCTCTAAAGGGGTCACGGGTCACTCACTATGCAGTATCTGTTGACTGTGGCTAGTGTTGTCTGATATTCCAAGTTTTCAAGGGCAGCTGGAAATCTGGAATTTTACATGAAAGCTTTCTATTTAAAAATGTTGGTTGCACATTAACTTAAAAACAACACTGTGTAAGCTTTCATGCTCCACCCACAGCACCACTGTGCCGCCTTCTGCTCTCTGGGGAGGAAATGTCATTGGGGTGATGGCAGGTCTCTTTAGCTTTTGCCCAGAAATGACCCGTGGGAAGCATGCTCTTCAACATGGAAGCCTAATACTAGAAGGTGACTGCTCGGCTCAGTCAGACCCTCGCTTTTGTGGAACTGGACCCGAAGATAGAGAGAGTTATGTCATAATAACAGGAGGAGAAGAAGCAGACCCTGAGACTTAATGCCAAGAAACCTTAATCGCAGCGCATTCAGACTGGAGGCCTGCTGCTGAGAGGCTGATCACATGATGGAATGGCTAGTGCTTTTGCTGTGTGCAGTGCATTGCTAGAGCTAATGTTTTCTGAATGAACATCAGGTTTTACTTAATGTCCTGTTTTATCTTTACAATAAAACCCACTGCCCAGGGTAAACCTGAGTATGTCTGGGGATCTTGTAATTTCAGAGATGCTGGTCAATGCAGCAACTTGTGCCCAGATACATATATTTGTTTGTATTAGAACGCCCACTCTTCCTCATGATGATTGGCTCTGAAGACCACGTGATCCTGCCCCTCCTGCTGATTGGATAAGTGGGGACTACGTCAGCCAAGTTGAACCAATCAGATTTTACACCTTGTGAGTTCGAAGTCTTGTTAGTTCATTCATGATGAATGCTTGAAGAGATAATATAAACGCAGGACTTGAGGTTCTTCTGATGGGATGGCCATTTCTAGTAAAATTCATTAACATAGTTTAAAAGGTCCAGCCAGAAGTGACTTCTGTTTCCTTTTCTAACCTCATCGCTCACCAGTCTCCCTGACACTCCCTCTGCTCCAGGCGTCCTGGCCTCCTTTCAGGTCTACACAAAGCTGTGGTCATCCTGCCTCAGGGCCTTTGCACGTGCTATTCTTTCTTCCTGGTGACCAGTTAGCTCCTAGGCAACCTTTCAGATCTCAGCCCAAAGGTCACTTCTTCAGAGAGATCTATTCTTAAGCTTCAGGTTAGATCAGATCCCCCCATTCTTCCTTTGACCCTCATTACACACTTCTGTGGCACTATACATTTTCTGTTTCTTCATAACATTAGTTCACTATTGCCCTTCATTATGGTTTTCCTTCCTGCCTCTTTTCCTTGTCACAGAAGTAGTTAAGAGCATTACTCTGGGGTCAGATTTTGGGGCTCAAATCCTGGTTCTACTATTTACTAGGTAGGTGACTGTGCACATGTTTCTTAACCTCTCATAATCTTAGTTTGGTCACCTATGAAATAAGGATAGTAATGGTAACCAGAAAACTTCCTGTATTCTCATTTGGGGCAGCTGCTGAGTTTGAGTGATTTTTCCATCTTTTTGTGTGCCCTCATCTTCTACTTGCAAAAGACTAATGCTTTTTGGAATGTCATTTTAAACGTGTTTATTCCTAGAATTTCGTTCTGCTATTACATAACAGGAAAGAGGTTCTGAGCTCATTGTCTCAGGAATATGATGGCACATCAGAAGGCGAAAGTGTTCTTCCTTGATATTTGTATTTCAAAAGTCTAAGCATTCAGGGGGATCTGAAAGGATGCGTATGAACACACTATCCCAGAGATTTGGGAAAATGCAAAGAGGAAAGAGTCATAAACAGCCCTACTGAGTTTCCTGTAGTTCTGTCTGGCATAAGTACGAAGAATGACCCTGAGTGTTTAGGAAGTTAGCCAGGAGAAAGCCTAGAGTCAAGAATAGAGACCATAGGGACTTCCCTGTTTGGTCCAGTGGGTAAGACTCTGTGCTCCCAATGCAGGGGGCCCGGGTTCGATCCCTGGCTGGGGAACTAGATCCCATGTGCATGCTGCAACTAAGAAGTCTGCATGCCGCAACTAAGAGTCTACAATCCGCAACTAAAAGATCCCGCATGCCACAATGGAGATCCCACGTGCCGCAACTAAGACCCGGCGCAGCCAAAATAAATTTAAAAAATAAAGAATGGAGACCATCTATTCCAAACATGATTGAATCAATTATTGAAGAAGGAAAGGGGACCTAAAAAGGGAGACAGCTCAGTTGATGCCTGTGAGGTTAAATAAACCAAATCACATGCCCTCATCCCAACCATGCAGGATGCAGTAGCACTCCATAAAATCCCCTCAAATTAGAGGTAACCCCTTTCAAAGGAGAGGGACTCCTCAATTTCTTAAGATTAAACCTCTAGTAATCTGGGAACTTGCAATAGAAATAAAGTCAAGAAATTAAAACAAACATATTTCTCACACATTTGAGCTTGGAGACTACCTTTCTGACATATTTTCTAAGGAGAGTATATAATGAGGTTTTTTTGGCACCATTTGATAAGAATCTCATCATTTTCCCTGTAGTTCATGATAGTTGCTCCAAAGGTAACCAGACCTTGTACAGCCCCTTGGGACAGTCTTGTCAGCAATGGCAAGGGTGACAGGTGACTATACCTTATTAACATTAATGACAACTCTGGCAAGGAAGGCCACCTGGGACCACTTTCCTAGAAGAGTGACTGGGTTTGTGGCAGGCACTTAAGAATTTATGAACTCCTTAGAGATAGGGTATCTTTGGACCATGTGGCTTTGAGGAGAGAGACAGGACATTCAAGTGGATTAGGATGCATAATACAGAGTCCCATTGGGATCTCTGATTAATTTCATAGAGGTTTTGCTTAGTGTTTTCAGATGAGCATTGTTAGAGATTTCACACTCTGTGTGAGGGTTGCGAGACTCTGAGGCAAGGTTGGGTGCCCATAAAGTGGAGGTTTCAAAACATAGGATTGGTGCAGAATGGAGAAATCTTAATTCGATTTTTGCTGCATTAATAGATTGAGGATGGTGAGATTTCCGGTCTTCTTGGTGAGGCCAGATGACAGTTGAAGAGGAACATGTATAAAGTAGAAAGCAATTAAGAGAGTGAACCATGTTATATGAAGGATGGCTGAAGGATCTGGGAATATTAACCCACAAGAAAGAGAACTCCATGTGACACGATTGTCAGCTTCAAATATTCAAAACCCTGTCACTTGGAAGAGAGATTACACTTATTCAGTATGGCCCTAGGCCACATCTAGGTTCAGTAGGTAGGAGTTATAGAAAGGTAACTTTTAACACAGAGCAGACAACTCAAACAGAGATGTCTGAGGATTGGATAGACTGAGTTCATGGCCAAAAAAGGAAGTCAAGCGTAGGTTGGCAGCAGTATCATAGAAACAAAGTGGTGCAGTGTATTAGTTGGGACTTAGGGATGGAATTGAGTTCCAGTTTTGGCACTTACCACGTATAGGACACATAGTAAGTTGCTTCATTTTTCTGCTTCAGTTTCATAATCTTTAAAATGAAGAAAAGGCATAATTGTTGGCAAGGCTTAAATTAAATAATTAACTTTCGTTCTTAGTTGTCTAGAAAGGAGGTGTGTGTGTGTGTGTGTGTGTGTGTGTGTGTGTATTATTTGTGTGTGTGTGTTTTTCATTTCTAGTTCCTCTTAACCTGAAATTCTATGATTCCAAAGTCTTTGTAGAGAAAAGTTGAAAGAATAAGCTATTCTGCATTCCTTAGGTACTGCTCAATATTTTGAAATGAGCTTAAAAGCCTTTGGAAGTGCTCCATTTTCTTATGAAATTGTTTTGATGTGGTTTTCTCCAATCACAAATTCAGTTTAGAACAGGTGGAAAATACTTAACTCTCATTCTAGTGCCATCTAAGACTGAAAAATATCCCTCCCTTCACCTGTGCAGAATGAGGTATGAGGATGTTTTACCAAGAAGTTGAAAAAGACAGAGAAGGATGAACAATCACAACTCGATCCCCTGGTTAATAGTACGATTTGATTATGTTTACATATCAGACTTGTGTTTGGGGACCTCTGAGCCTCTGTGCACGTTTATCAAATTGCAAACAGCACCACTTACGCGCAGCTGGTGATAAAGTACTACCACACAGTTGAATAGCTCTCCCAGTAGAAAATTATTATTTGCCAAGATAAAAGCTGGCTACATGATGCCAAAGTAATTCATCAATTCAATGACAAAAAAAAAAAATCAGACAAACCACTCTTTTGGTATAGGGTAGGGTGAACAATTGGTTGATTGACTGGGTTTTGGCTGCAAATACAGCCAAAGCAAACCTAAAGCAACATTAGTTCATGGGAATTTTCATTATAATGTAATTTTTCTGCTGAACTTTCCAATTTGCTCTCAAGTTAACTGTGGGAGTCGAAGTTAGGTGTTCTCATGACCATTAAGGGTATTGTGTTTGTTTGCAAACAGGAATTGTGGTTTTCATTTCCAATTTGATGGTACTGTGCCATTTTCCATGATAATTTATCTGGACGGGGAGGTTTGGTTTGTAAAGGAAGAAAGTCTATCCTGATATCAATACACCGCAGAGGAGACATCTTAAAATCTCAGAGCAAGTGCTGTTTGAGTTTTGTTTTTCTAGCCACAAGTAAGGTGGAGTAGGATAACCCTGGTCTATGAAGGAAGAAAGAACTCATTCATTTTCTCATTTACTTAGCATATGTTCATTGAGCTCCTTTTAATGTGTCAAGTGCTATGTGAGGTTCTGGGGATTCAGCAACAGACTGAAGAGCTGCTTGCTCCCCTAGATGTTACAACTTCTAGAACAGTGGAGGTGGAGAGACCAGATAATGAACATACAAATACTCCTTAACTCTTGGCCTCTGTATTTGCTTTCTTTCCTTATTTTGTGCCCTAGGGTAAGTTATTAACTTGTGCAATAGTGTCTCACACACAGCAGGGCTCAGCAAATGATAGCTTTCTCACCTCCTCTACTCCCTACCCTACTTGGCTCTAGAAAAAGAACAAACTGTCTCCTTTTCAGTTTGGTTGATGCCTTTCTTGAGGCCAGAAAAATGAAGATCCTTGTCATCTTATGAACTGTGGATTCAGGATGAATTGGGTTATTGTCTAATGTTCCTGTGAGGGTCTGTCTGTCTTTTAAGTCCCAGAGCTAATCAACTTTTTTTTTTTGGGCTAGCCAAAGAGAATACTTCCAGATGAACTACTTTCAACCCATAAATGACTTTTTTTAAAAGCACCTACTGCAAATAGCTTGTCTTGACTGTAGACCCATTCTATCTTTTCCTGAATTTCCATCAGTTAAGGTGTTTAAGGAAAGATGTGAAAGGTAGTGGATTTTATAATCACTCTCCAGGAGGTAGAAGTTGCTTTGGGGGTATTGCTGGGATGACTGTGTAGTTACCTGGTTAGAAATTGGGACACAGAAGAACTAATGGTAAATCGATTGATAGGGAAATAAATATCATTATTAATAATTATAATTTTAAGTGCAAACACAATTTACGATGGATAAAATATGTAGCCATAATGCTGTTTCTCAAATAAAATATGTCTGGCGTTTCACACAATTGAACTGAAACAAATATTTGTACTACATTGGCAGCCCACTGGGAAGTTGAGGGAATGAATAAGATGTGAACTGAATATTCCCTTTACCCCTCTCATTGCCCTTCCCATGCTCCAGTACTTATAGTTTATCCTTCATCGTTAGTATAGATTTCATATGTGCTACCAAAATCTTTTCTCCTTGAAACCTGAGTACATCTATATTATATAGAGAAAAAATTATTTGAAATCTTAACGTAACTCCCACTCTCCCCAGAAGATGCTTGTGCTGCTCTGATTGATAAATCAATCCATCTCTTTAGCTGTGTTAATTGGACATGGTGCCAAAGGGAAATCTGGAAAAGCCTGGAAGAGACAACAGGGATTTTCATTGGAAAGGCAGAGTTACTGGTAGGAGGGAAAATATCCAGAAAGGATAAAGGAATCCAGAAAAGATGGAGACAGGGAGCCTGTCGGGAGAAATCTTGAAAGCTTGGGATGGGTTGGAAAAGATTTTGTGAGTAGCTGCCATATATAGAATACATAGAAAGAATGATGAAGGAAAGAAAGAGGCTTTTAAGAAGTCTGGCTCTGCACTGAAAATGTAATTTACTCCTGGCCTCTTTTTAGGAGAATACAGTAAAGATGTCAATTACATTCCAATTATTGTGGCTGCTGGGTAGGGTTGTCTTTTTTTTTTTTTTCCTTATGCAATACTAAGGAGAGATGGGTCCTCAGAATGGCTTTATAAAGTTTAACTTTGATAAAGCATTTAAGCCATTCTGGCATTTTTGTGCCTTAAAATGCTTTGTTTCTCCAGGCATCCTTTAAGACATTTCTTCCAGCTATAAAATAAATAAGTAACGAGATGTATTTTACAGCATAGAGCATATACTCAATAATATCATAATATCCCTATATGGTGACAGATGGTAACTAGATTTACCATGGGGATCATTTTGCAATGTGTAAAAATATGAAATCACTATGTTGTACACCTGGAACTAATATCATATGTCAATTATAACTCAATAATAAAAAAGACATTTCTTCAGTGTTGAGGAGAAATAGCTAAAAATCCAAGGTCTTTGAAGTTAGACAAATCTGGGTTTGAATCCTAACTCCTCACTTGCTAGCTTGTCTCCTAGGACAAGTTATATCACCTCAGTAAGCTTCAATTTCCTCATCGTAACATGGGTTAAGAGTACCTACCCCGTAGGACTGTTGTAATCACTGAAATAAAGGGACATCTAGAAGAAAACCTTGAAAGGATTGGGCTTCATCAGCCTGAGTCCCTTTAGGAAACAGGTGGTCCATTCAAAGTAGGAAAATTTGAGGAAAGTGTAGTAGCAGGACTATTTTAAAAATGTATATGCAAAGTGTAGGAAAACCACAAAAGATAATGCAATACTCCATTTACAATAGCCAAGACATGGAAGCAACCCAGGTTTCCATCAACAGATGAATGGATAAAGATGTAGTATGTGTATATATATATATATATATATATATATATATATATATATATATATATACTACAGATGAATGGGTAAAGATGTAGTGTGTGTGTGTGTGTATATATATATATATATACACACACACACACACACACATACACAAAATGGACTATTACTCAGCCTTAAAAAGAATGTAATAATGCCATTTGCAGCAATATGGATGGACCTACAGATTATTATACTAAGAAAAACAAATATCATATGATATCACTTATATGTGGAATCTAAAAAATGATACAAATCAGCTTATTTACAAAACCGAAACAGACACACAGACAGAAAACAAACTTATTGTTACCAAAGGGGAAAAGCAGGAGGTGGGATGGGGTGGGATGGGCGGGATAAATTAGGAGTTTGGGATGAACAGATACACACTACTGTATATAAAATAGACAAACAACAAGGGCCTACTGTAGAGCACGGGGAACTATGTTTAATATTTTGTAATAACCTATAACGGAAAATAATTTGAAAAAGAATATATATATGTATATGTGTAACTGAATCACTTTGCTGTACACCTGAAACAAACACAACATTATAAATCAACTATACTTCAATAAAAAATTAAGATAGTGCAATACTCTAGGGATACCAGCTCCAGGCCTGAAAGTCTGGGTAAAAGCAGTGTTTCCTGGGACTTGGAGATGGAGAAGGCTGTGCCGAGGGAGCTGCCAGAGAGGTGCTGAGACCTCTGTGAGAGATATTGCCAGCCTTGGAAACAACTGGGGGCCTGGGAAATGAACAGAGTAGCTTCCCTCCCTCCCTCTTGCTTTCTCTCCCTCCAATTCCTTCAGAATTCTCTAGTGGCCAAACCCAACCTGAAGCCATTTGGTAAGAGAGTCCATTAAGGTCACAGGAAGTGATCTGGGGAGCAGAGTAGAGAGAGATGGAGAGTGGATCTGGGAGCAAATGGAACATGCCCAGCATGCTCAGTAAGCGTATTTCCTTTCTTTTTCTCTTTCGGAGACTGTAAACAAGAAGGTGTCTTTCCCTTGGAAGAATAAGCATACAGTAGAGCTGCCACTAGCCTCTGAAAGACTGTGCCTTAAATGTGAGTTCTATAGATTATGACACATCACAGACATAGCTCTGGAGTTGGAAACAAACACATATTAATCTTTATTTAAAGGACAATGGGAGAAGCACAGATGATCTAGTGGTTGATTCTCCAAGAGAGTGAATGATGCAAAGAATCTGATATTCTGGTCAGACGAAAACAGGAGCTCTTGTTTCAATAGTGGCTTTTCAAGTTTGCCTCTTGGCATGAAGCTAACTCTGGCAGAAAGTATCGTGTAAACAGGGCACATGCCTAAGCATGTAAGCCAGTCACTACTTGTTGGATACATTTTCACCCTCTAGCCCATGACCCACAGTTAGCTGACAAAGCTGATGGCAAGGCATCTTTTCAGAGAATGTGTTATGGACCACTTAGATCTTTTCAAAATTTGTAAATGAGTTGAAGGCCACCTTTGGAAAAGAGTGCTTTGTCATCACTGGTGGTGCAGCAGATCTTTGATTCACTCCACTTGTAAGCCTTCTGACCTTCGGGAAAATAACTCTTCTCCTGTCAACACATAAATAAATAAATAATCTTTCTCCTTTGCCTCTCATAGTGTGCTCAATGGTGGCCCCCCAAAAGATATATCCATGTCTTAATCCCCAGAACCTGGGCAGGTTACCTTATTTGGCAAAAGGGTCTTTGTAGATGTAATTGAGGTAAAAGATACTGAGATGAGAAGATCATTCTGGATTATCTGGGTGGGCCCTACATCCAATGCCGAGTATCCTTATAGGAGATATGCAGAGGGCAGGCACAATGAGAAGTCTATGTAAAGGTGGAGGAAGAGATTTGTGTGATATGTGGTCACAAGCTAAGAATGCCAGCAATCACTGGAAGCTGGAAGAGGCATGGAATGGATCCTCCCTTAGAGCCTTTGGAGGGAGTATGACCCCTGGTTGTGGACTTCTGGCCTCCAGCATTGTGACCCCCCTGTGGAGGGGTCCATGTAGCAAAAAACTGAGACCTCCTGCCAGCAACTATCTTGGAAGCGAAAGAGTTTAAACGACTGCAGTCCAGTCTGCTGTGGTGACTGCAGCCTTATGAGAGATTCTGAACCAGAACCACCTAGATCACTCCTGAATCCCTAACCCACTGGAACTGTGAGAAAGCAACTGATTATTATTTTAAGCTGTTAAATTTTGAGCGTAGCAACAGGTCATTTGGTCTCAGCTTAACACTTTATTTTTCCTCCATCACTGAACTTACACTTTACAAAACCATATGGGTTTGTCTTCCTCATTATAGTCTGAGCTTCCTGAGGGCAGGTACTGTAATTCCAAGCTCACTGCTGTATCCCTGAGTAGTAGGTTATATTGCTATTTCACAAAGGTGGCTGCAACAATATCTCCTATTTCAAGTATTCTTCTAGAACCTTGTCACTTCCCCATCCACAGGTGGATTTCCTGTCTCCTCCCTTTGAAACTGGATGGAACTTTGTGACTGTCTCAAACAGTAGAGCTGAAGGGTGATATGTTATTTCCAAAGGTAGGTCATAGAAATGCCATGCACATTTGCTTCTCTCCTTTAGACCCTTGCTGTTGGAATACAACCACTGTGCTGTGGGGAAACTCAAACAATCTGTAAAAATGCCCACAGGGAGAGGAAGCATGGGCCCCAGCTCACAGTTGGAGCCAAGCTCCCAGACGACAGCCAGTGCTAACTAGCCATGTGAGTGAACCATCCTGGAAGTCAATCTTCCAGCCCCTAGTTGAATCTACCAAGCCAATGCCACGTGGATCAGGGATGAGCTGCCCCTGCTGAGCTCTGCTCAAATTGCAGCTTTGTGAGGAAGATAAATGATTGTGATTGTTTTAAGCCACTAAGTTTCAGGATAATCTGCTATGCAGCAGTATGTAACGGGAACATCCAGCACAGTATCTGTGACATCACAGGCATTTGACAAGCATTTGTAAACTGATTGAAGATCCTAGTTTCCTTATACAGCTACTTTCTGGGCACATTACTACACGTGTCTTTCTTTAAACAAATCTTGAACTCATCTGACTCAAGATTTGTGTTCAAGCTGTTCCTTCTGCTATGAATTGCCTCCCTACTTTCCTTATACATTTACCTGCTCAAGTCTTATGCTTCTGAAAAAATGCTGTTGAAACTTCCTTTCCTCCCTTCCTTGCATCCTTTTAATAACTATGTCGTGAATGTCTACTATAAGCCCAGGATATCATATGGAGCAATATAGACAAAATCCCCATCTTCTTGGAGTTTTACATTTCAATGGGGATCCAGTCAACAAATAAATATGTCATTAAAAATTATACAGTGTGATTAGCACCTTAAAGGAATTAAACTGTGTGTAGTAATAGAAAAAAACGGGGCGGGTGGGAGGGGCAGGAGGAATGGGGTCCTATTTTAAATGAAGTGTCTTGGGAAGATCTCTTTAAGGAGGTGATATTTGAGATCTGAACAATAAGGAGGAACAAGTCTGGAAGAAAAGACCATGGCATCCTGGGCAGAGAAAACAGCAAGTGCAAAGCCATGAGATGAGATCAAAAATGTTTTCTGTTGGATAAAATAAAGGAGGCATTTATGGCTGCAGGATGATGAGTGGAGAGAAGACATTGACTAGATGAAGTGGGAAAAATAAGCAGACACCAGATCATGTATACGTAGTGTCACGGAAAGGAATTTAGATTTAATTCTAAATACAAATGATATTTACTGGAGGACTTTAAAGTGGGGGAGTGCCACAGTCGGATTTGCATTTTAACCTTACCCTTGCTGTTGTGCAGAGAATGGATTTTAGGTTGGCAGGAAGGGGTGCAGGGAGATCAGTAGGGAAACCAAACTGAATGTGAGATGGTGGTACTTTGGGTTAAGGTGGTAGCAGTAGACAGATAGATAAAAATGATGTATTGGGATAAAATTCGTGGCTATAACTTATAGGACTTGTTGGGGACTCAAAGAAAAGGAAAGGAAAAGAGGATTTCCGGCTTTGGTAAAGGGTTTGTACTTTATTGTAAAGCAGTAAGGAGCCATGGGTGGATTAGCAGGGCAGTGCATGCTCCACTTTCTTTCTTCAAGAAGCCTCTCTAGATGCCTCCTGATAGAATTAATCTCTCTCTCTTCTGGGTATTTATTCATAGTTTTGATTCTCACAGGTAATGTAGCATAAAGTATGGATTAAAAGCATAAGGAATTTTGGGGGCTGAATTGATATGAGTTGATCTGGGTTCCACCACTACTTTATGTGAGGTGTAAGACTTGGAGAAGCCCATTCATCTCTGTGGCCTCAACTTCTCCAAATGTGGGTAGCATCTATGTTACAGGCTTGTTGGGTTCATTAAATGAAACTCTGGAGGAGAAAGATATACTTCAGAAAGAATAGGGAGAAGACCTAGCTTTACATTAATTTTAAATTCACTTAATAACTAACTCTATCTAACATTTATGGTATATAATACCTGATACTAGGTATTTTACTCTTCATAACAACCTTGTGATTTAGCTACTTTTGTCATCCTCCTTTACGAACAGGCACAAAGAGCTTAAAAATGTACCCAAGGTCCTGCTGTAACACTTAACTTGTATAGATTTGTCTTTCTATATCCCTATTTCTCCCCATTTCTCTCAGATAACAGGGAGTGTGTGTGTCTTGCTCACAACTTTCTTCCTCATCTCTGACACATGGCAGAAAGTAACTTCATGTACGCTGAGTGAGTGAACTTTCAGGCATTGACTCACATGTCAAAGTTGACAAGACAAAGGTCAGAGTTATGGGGTACTGGCTTTACTTGAGTGGGTCCACCCAGCTGAGCTGGGGAGAGTCCTGAGCCAGACTAGCTTTGAAAGCTGGTCAGATCCATGATGAGATCAGATCCTCACGTGGTCAGATCAGATCCCCCCCTGCTGCCTCGTCTGCAGTACAATGATAATGTGCCTAATTTACTTGTGCTGTTTGGTTTCAGAAGTGTAGCAATGGCACAATACAACCTTTATTAACAAGACTACTGAGGGAATGGTGTATTCCAACTACTCAGGCAGAGATGAAATCTCCTTTGTTTAAAACCTTTTGGAAAATCTCTATAAGATGTAGTGGCCGCTGTTTCGCCTTGGGAAGGACTGTGCAGTGGGTAGGAGGAGATTGGGCTAAACATATTCTTAGATGAGGCACTACCTTGAGATGCTCATTTTAAAATAACATTATGATATGGGCTTATGTTCCTTCAGAATTGACACTGTCCCTTAAAGAAATAGAGTGATGGAAAAAGGGAAAATTAATGAAAGATTCTGTTCAAAGTCTTTAAGTCTTCCTGTAAATATCAGCTTAATTTCTCCCATAAGAAGACTGTAAAATGATGTTTACTTATCAGAACTGGGCTTGCTCTGTGTGGTTTAGTATATGTAACATTTTCTGCCTGGTCTTTAGAGTACAAAAGAAGACAAAGGGGGTAGTCACAGATGAGGGAAGAGTCGAGAAGGGACTGTTTTATATCCTTTAAAGGGAGTCTTGAGTGGATTTACCAGAAGAGCAAAGTGCCCTGCGATAGAAGGGGACATGATGTGATTTTAGCAGGCACTGAGAAGGTCCTTCTGCCAAAAATAGACCCACCTGCTTGTGGATGTGTGGCATTCCTTTGACTGGGGACAATGCCAGAGAGGCCAGCTGTTCCCTCAGATACTCCTCCCACAGTCTGGCTGAGACCTGAAATTCCAGCCTTGAACTTAAGGCTAAATTTTCCTCCACAATCTACCCTAAAGCATGTGCTTCTCACTTCCTCCCCTTCCTTCTCACTCTAAAACAAAGGTGTTACCAGCTATTTACACCGAAGTATGAACTATATAGATTTGTGCAAAGAACAGAAATTATGGAAGTGGGAGAATCCTTGGTTCCCTCCTCCCCACTTAACTCTGTGACTTTTGGCCAAGTTCTTAACTACTTATGCAGTAGTTTCTTTTTCTATAAAATAAGACTAAGCCAAACATACTGGACTCTTGGGAGGGCAAAATAAGACAAATGTAGAGAACCAATTAGCAAAAAGCTAGAAACAACCCAAATGTCTATCGAAGGGAGGCTAGTTAAATAAACTTTGGAGCATCCACACAATGCCATATTATGTAGCTGTGAAAAGGAATCAGGAAGATCTCTACATCGTAATATAGAGTGACAGCTGAGACATATTGTTAAGTAACAAAAACAAAATGCATCACAGTGTTTGCACAATGCTATAGTTTAGACAAGAAAGGAGGAGACATAGTAAATACGTACTTATTTATAATTTCAGTAGCTGGATAAACCAAAAATTAATTAAAAATGGGATGGAGGGAACAAGGAATTAGAGGATATGGAGGGGACATAGACTTCTCTATGAAATTTATTTTGTTTTTTTGACTTTGGAATCATGTAAATATTTTACATAATTAAAAACAAAGTTAAATCAAAGAGAAAAGCAACCAAAACACAACAAGCCCTAAAACTTTAAAATAAACTGGAAAAAAGTAAACTTAACTTTATATCAATTCTGTGGCATAACCATCTCAAGAATTATTTCAACTGATTTTAAAAGACATATTTCGATTTTACATTCCTAGGGAGATATATCCTAAGGACAAAAAAAATGTATAAAGATCTCTTACATAAATGAACTTTTCTACGAAACAGATACAGACTCAGACATAGAGAACAGACTTGTGGTTGCCAAGGGGGAGGTGAGGGGAGGGAGGGATGGATTGGGAGTTTGGGGTTAGTAGATGAAAACTATTATATAGAGAATGGATAAACAACAAGGTCCTACTGTATAGCACAGGGAACTATATTCAATATCTTATGATAACCATAATGGAAAAGAATATGGAAGAATGTATATGTATATATAACTGATCACTTTGCTGTACAGTAGAAATTAACACAACATTGTAAAGCAACTATACTTCAATAAAATAAATTTTAAAAAAGATCTTTTAGATTGAATTCTTTCAGCTAGTTGTTAGTGGTAATATTCACATTATTATTTTAAATACCATTATATAGAGAGCAAGATAAAGCAACTAAGAAATTAAGTTAATACACTTAGGAGATAAGGTTTTCAGAGTAAACAAAGACAAACAAAGTAAAAGAATTGAAGTAAAAATTCTGTAATCTTTGATTTGAATTAGAAATATCAGTATTTACGATTTATTTTTCTCTTTCTAAAAACTACAAATTTCCTAGTCCTGTCCACTGAAAAGGCCTAGAAGCATGACCAACTCAGTTTAAATGATCACTCTGGGTACCCAGAATGTAAAATCTAAGTACCACTTCCATCTTAAAGGGAACAGGGCTCCTTAGAAAAATGCCTAATTTTACTTCTGGGGAAGAAAGTGAGATGAATTAGGGGCATATTATTATGCCCCAGAGCAAGATTATACGAGCCAACTTGAAGGATTTCCCACTGGCCAAATTTGGGAAGAATGTAAAAACAAATAATGATTACAACACTTTGAAACACATCAAGTATGTAAAATCAACAAGTTAGTTTGGAGGTTGTGTGGGCACCAGCTCACTATTCTGAAAATAGACAAATAGACGGTAAGAAAGAAGCATCTACCCCGCCTCTTTTGTTTCAGGTAATTCAACAATTGTTGAGAGAACATTCTTTATTGGATAATTCTAGCTAATAAATGCAGGAGGAATGATAGGATTAAAAAATCTCCATTCTTGGTGGAAATCATTCTGCAACATACAAGTGTATCAATTCAACAGGCATCCACCTTAAACTTACAGAATGTTATATGTCAATTAAATCTCTATAAAGCTGGAAATAAAAAAAAACCCTCCATTCTGATGACTCCATCCCAGTCATCAATATCTGCCAAAACCATTAAGCGAAGACCTATGAGAAACTTTACGATGGAAGTGGCCATGTGATGCTCAAAACAAAACAAATAGCAAGCAGTTTTATTACTACAACAGACAAGGTTGTAGCACAGAAATGGCTGTCTCTACTGCAAACACAGACGTGAGCTGCCCAATCATCGTGGGTGGTGGTAGGGAACAGTTGCAGGCTGTGGTCTCAGTTTGGCAGCGGGTAGGACCCACGTTTCTCCACCTCCCACTCTTCTGATTCTTTCCGTCAGCGGAACCGGATGGAGAACCACCTATCGGAGGAGAGGTTCAGGTGCCTGCGCTGAATTCAGAGCCCTCAGCGGCTGGTGTTATCTCCTCTCACTTTGCCACATCTTGCCCTGGAGGAGGAAAGAGTCTTGGTCTTGGACCCTGCATTTCTTTTTCCTTGTTTTTTACAGTCTTTATTGAATTTGTTGCAGTATTACTTCTGTTTTATGTTTCGGTTTTTTGGCTGGGAGGCGTGTGGGATCTTAGCTCCGCGGACCAGGGATCCAACCCATAACCCCTGCTTCTAACATGCGGTCCTCGGGAGTATCAGGTGAGTTGATGGAATTCGAGTGTTTAGCACATCCAATGCCTGGAGAGCTTTCCCAAGGCCAGAGACAACTTGTGGATCTCTTCATTCAGAGAGAATAGGAGCCAGGGGTTGTGTCCTTGTTTCTACATAGCTTTATTTGCATACTCCTTTCTCTCTCAGAGGGACGATTGTGATTGGTCAATTAGAGCAGAACGCTGGCTAAGAGAACTCAGCCCAAATCAGTGAAACAGCAGTTACCGATTTTGATCTTTTGGATAAATCACTTTTTCTCTTTTTACACTGGCTGTTTTTCTTCTTCAAGCGGGCCTTATTTTATTTCGTTCCAGCTTTACTTTTGAAAATGTCTCTCTTCTCCTCTTGTAACATCGTCCTTGGTTCCACGCAAAGGAAGCAAACTTAAGTCTTGTTAAGTCTATACATGTCAAAATGTTACTTAGGTAACATTTCACCAAATGTATCCTTGAGTTACCTAAAATCATTACTTACCTAATCTTAAAGCAGATGCATGATCTACTGCAAGGCCATATTTGCTACAGTATTTTCTTTATACCTCCAGTATCACTTGAATAGTCAAAGGCCTGTGATACAGCAATGGAAGAACACTTTGACAGAATTCTGTTCTTCAGGGGATGTTGTTCTATTGTTCTTTGGAATCCTCACATACTGAATACCCAGGGGCATTTTTTTCCAAATGGGCTATCAGATGGGGAACAATGGAGAAAATTGAAGCCTATTGAAAGGCTATTTCGTGTGACTCACCTTCCACCCTTTACTTTCCCAAGTGTGGACCCGGCTCTGCCTTAAAAAAAAAAAAATCAGTCCCAGCCTGGACTACGCAGTTATTTGCCAACTGTTGTCATCTAATGGTGATATGTAGTAATGCAGGATGAAGTAAAGACCTGGGGTGATTTTCTGTTCCCTGGAATACGGGTAGACTTAAGACTTACTGATTATATGATGTCATTTAAAGGGTGATAGGAAAGCTGCAAACTCCCTAAACACCATTTGTACCTACTGATTGGTGCCAGGTAGATCAACATTGGGCTTTGATTTTCTAGCTCTGCATTTTGAGCCCATTATCTTTGGAAAGAATAACCCTGTGTCAATGGGATGCTAACATATCCCCTAGGGGCTCATATCAGCTGAAGACAGTAAGTTTCCTTCATGGCAGGTGCTAGAGTAGGATCAATACCCACCAATTCCTAAGGAAACAACCTCAACAGTCCCACATGTCACCAATATATTTTTCCTCTCTCTACTTTGGACAAATAATGTCACCTGCTATATCAGTAAACAAAGGATGTCATGACCATGAAGACATCAGCCCCTGAAGCTGCCCTGACTGCACTACATGGGCACCTACTATGTGCTAATGACTTTGTGTATACCATCTCTCATCCTCAAAACAATTTTTATTCCACTTTAGTATGAAGACTCCAAAAACTCCGATTAAATGCATTGACTACAAACACAGTGTGTTATGTTGCATAGCTGTTATTTAACTTAGTTATGTTTATTTTACTAAAGAAGCCTCTCAGTTTCCTGCATTTAATGTCATTAATTGGGGGAAGGGGATCCAATTGCTCCCCCCACCCAACTTACCCAATTTTTTTCTTTTATTGAAGTCTAGTTCATTTACAATGTTGTGTTAGCTTAAGGTGTATAGCAAAGTGATTCAGTTTCACATATGTATATATATATCTATTATTTTTCAGATTCTAAAAATATGGAACACTTCATGAATGTGCGTGTCATCTTTGCTCAGGGGCCATGCTAATCTTCTCTGTACTGTTCCAATTTCAGTACATGTGCTGCCGAAGCGAGCCTCCAACATATGTTCTTTCAATTAAACCTATCCCTTCTAAAAGAAACTCAAATACTACTTCCTCTCAGCTTAATGCTGATGTCTGGGTAGATCAGATATTTTCTTCAGATGATACTCTGTGTCTTTTGTGGGGAGCTTGCCCACTTTCCATGGGGAAAAAAGTGAAATCTTGGCTCCTTTTTGAGTCCAGAGTGGGATAAGTACCTTAGTTTAGACTAGTATAAGACATAAATTAATATATTACATATATTATCTTGCCATAACCAAAGATTTCCAGTTTTCTCCTGGCTGAAATTCTTTAAAGTCAAATCCTTTTAAAGTGAAATCCTTTGGTTCCCCTTTGAGATGTGACTTCTACTGCAAATGTCCTTGAGAAAGGGAATACATTGTCATAGCTGTAGTGTCAATTTTGTTTAAATCTAAAAACTAACAGCTCTTTATTTGACAAAAGGTTTGATTTTGGGTTGATCAATGGGGCAAAATGCTAGACATGGGGATGAACTAGATTTCCCATTATTTGGTCCTATTAATCAGGGCCATTTTTGTTCCCTGGAAGCTATTCATTTCCTTATTATGCAAAATTCTGCAACCCTTTCCTCCAAACCTTAAAATCAAACATGTTATCTGACATTGGTTTTTGTTCCCCTCTCAAATGCCAGGGACGGTCTGAGATATAGTGTTTGAACGTCAAAGTGTTGGTTTTAGACATTATGATGGTGTGTAACACGAAGGTCAAATACATTCAATCTCATGTCAACTCTGTTTAGCTGCTAGTGGTTGCCCCAGTTGCAGGGTTGAGGAGGATTCTGAAGCTGTGTCTGGGCTCAGCAGGAAAGAGCGATAAGTGATACCTGTCACAGAGGCTGCAACCATGGAGGTGTGGCACAATTTTAACCCTGTTTCTGAGGATTGGAGGACAAAGTATTCGAAACCAGAAATGATCAGGAAAATCAGGGCCATAGAGTTGTTAAGTCTTTTCTTGGAAATCAATTGTTCTGTGGTTGGTGAATAGAATTGTAGAGATGCAGAGAGATAGGGAAGCAAATGATTATTACATGAAGGCTGGTGGGCAGATGACAAGACTTAGGAACTCATTGCTTTCCCTGTAGAGGGCTCTAGACTTTGTAGGTCTGGTAATGGTGGAAGTGGTAGTATTAGATAGAGATGGTGGTGATATGGAAGGTGAGTAGAGAAGGAGCTCTGATCATCTCTGATCTTCAATTTCAGAAATTTCTCTGATACTGACTGAAGGACACCAAGGAAGGCCAACCATGGAACTAAAATATCAGACACATTGAAGGTTTTCTGTTTTTTGTTTGTTTGTTGCCTCGAAGTCCATACTACGAGAACTGATTGGTATTTTGATTACTGATTAGTTTTGAGTATTGATATTTTTGGCTCCAAATCATATTTTGTACAGAAAATTCTAAAGCTATCAAAACATCCTTTGCCCTATGTCATGTCTCTAAAAGTGTGAGCTAAGATTAAACTTTTGTCATAAGGGAGGAAGCTATTTATTTATTTAAGTAGGTGTTTCTAAGTTATGTAAGTGCAAAAACAGTAATAAAATTTTATTTGGTGTCACATGACATTTTTCTACACCCTTAACCTTCAGCCACTTGAATTGCTTAAATAAATTTCTTTGGCAAATAATAAGACCATAATGTTCCAATTATTGTTAGTGCTTTACAAATAAACCATATAAATGCCTGACATTTCCAACTTTGAAAAATGCCTGAGGATGGCTGAATATATGGTATATAAGCTCACCTACTGGTTGAAAATCCAACCTGTCTCTTTAAGGCTTGTAATTTGTTTATTCTTTTTCAGTGTGTGACATAAATTTTATGATTAGCAAAATGAGACAGTATGTGTTGGAGGCTAAAATGACTTGTCTCCTCAATGAAAGAAAAAAAAATCCAACAAGTCTTTGGGAAGAATAATAAACACTAAAGAGTAAAAATTGTACTCTTGTTCCAGATTTGCTGATAACATATAGGTAAAGACTTGGTTTGTCCATGACAGCAACATATCTGAACAAGGCATGAAAATTCCATTCTGGTAATTCATCTTATGATGTACATACCTGATTTCAACAGGCTAGATTGGAAATCAAGAAGTATAATTGAGCAACTAATCATCTTTTTGAGAAGATTAAAGAGTATCACCTAAATCAGTGTTTTTTGAGATATTTAGTTTGAGGCGCACTGTAAGAAATGCATTTTACATCAAAATACAGAGAGTGCTGAGGACTTAAATAGACGCGTGCGCGCATGTGCGCGCATGAAACAAAGGTTTACTTGAAAATATCCTTACTATGTGTACCTATATGGTGTTTTACATTTTATCTATTTCATTTATTTATTTATTATTTATTAATTTTTGCGGTACACGGGCCTCTCACTGTTGTGGCTTCTCCCGTTGTGGAGCATAGGCTACGGACGCGCAGGCTCAGCGGCCATGGCTCACGGGCCAGGGAAGCCCTATTTCATTTTTTTAAAAGAAGCTGATTACCATTGACCAAATTGGTTTCACAACTCCCTAATGGGTTGCTATTTCCCCTAATATGAAAAACAACTGGGTAGGTGATTTGAAATCTTATTTTTCACTGATCAATTGTTTTGGCATCATATTGGTGCAGTTTGGGTGTAATGATCAAATCTGAATCACAGAGATTAAATCAAGTAATTCTGAATGAGAGGTACATGGAGGGGAAGAAATGAGAAGTCTGGGTTCGGATTCTGGCTTCCTTGCCTTCCTTGCCTTCTGTGCACAGCTAACTGAGGGCTAGTTTCCTGTTGTGACTAAGAACACAGATTCTGCAGTCAGACTGCCTGGGTCTGAATTCTGGCTCACACAGACTGCATGAATGAACACGGGTGAGCTACTTAACTTCTTTGGGCCTCAGTTTCCTCATCTGTAAAATGGAAATAATATTACCCCTTTTTGACATATTGTGACGATTTAACATAAGGTGAATAGAGTAAGCACTCGATAGTAGCTATTATTATTGAACAATCCCATAAAAACGTAAGAATCAAGGTGTTTTCAAATCTGTGTCTATAATGTCACATGGATCAAAACTGACATAGGGGGCTTCCCTGGTGGCGCAGTGGTTGAGAGTCCGCCTGCCGATGCAGGGGACACGGGGTCGTGCCCCTGTCCGGGAAGAACCCACATGCCGCGGAGCGGCTGGGCGCGTGAACCATGGCGGCTGAGCCTGAGCGTACGGAGCCTGTGCTCCGCAATGGGAGAGGCCACAACAGTGAGAGGCCCACACACCGCAAAAAAAAAAAAAAAACTGACATAGGTAATAGCTAATGTTTATTGGTTTTTTTTATTGAAAGATAGTTGATTTACAATGTGTCAACTTCAGGTATACAACAAAGTAATTCATATATATATATATATACTTTTTCAGATTCTTTTCCCTTATAGGTTATTACAAAATATTGAGTAGAGTTCCCTGTGTTACACAGTAGGTCCTCGTTGGTTATCTATTTTATATATAGTAGTGTGTACATGCTAATCCCAAACTCCTAATTTATCCCCCCCTACTTTTGTATACAAGCCACGTGCCTGGCACTGTGCAAAGCACTTTATATGCATATAACCTTTGCAACATTTTATCCCCATTTGATCTTCCAAGAGTATAACGAAGAAAGCATTTTAATTCTCATTTTGTAGTTGAAGAAATGCAAGCTTGGAGAGATCAAGTAACAGAGTTGCTAAATGATAAGCTGGGGCTCTAGCTCAAGTGTGTCTGACTCCAGAGCCTGAGCACCTCTGTCTCTTAGTCCCCTTTGGGTCTGTTTTCCCCTTAAAGCCACATGACTCACTCCCTCACTTCATGTCTCTGCTCATTTTCATTCTATCCGTCCCAGATAAAACAGTAATGCCCTCTCTCACCCCCATGATTCCTATCTGCCACATCCTGCTTTGGTTAGCATTGTAGCACCCAATCCCAACTGGCACTTTATATTTACTTGTTTATTTCTGGATTGTTTATCTTCCACTGAAACAGAAGCTTCATTGGTCAGGAGCTGCTGTATCTCCCACCCACAGAGTGCTATTTGGGGCACATCATGTATGTTCAATAAATATTCTTTGTTGAATGAATAAATGAATTAATTGAGGTAAATGAAACAGAAGTCACAGGAAACTTAATATTAAGAAAACTTTACTTACAAATGTCATTACTTTTAGATTTGTTCTGAATGTTTTCAGGTGTATCTCATCTTTGTAATGTTTGGAATGTTCTATGAGCCATTGTTTCCCCTCGGAAGAATTGGGAAACCTCAGTCCATACATTGGGCTTTTCCCGCTATTTAATTTCACTTGGTTCGTTGCAAATGTACCAAGAAAGTGAAGTTACTGTTTGCAGTTACTGTACAGTTGAGAGAGAGGAAGAAGGCGTCAGAAGCCGTCAGCTGCACTATCCTTTTAAGCCACAAGATGGCGCTCCTATCATACAGACATTAGCTTGTATTTCCCGCTCCCCACCCCACCCCCCAGCTTGTTTTGCTCACCCTGCCTGGTTTTTCCTTCTTTGTAATTTGTTTGTGTTTGTCTCTGCCTCTGCCTTTTCCTTGAAATTTTTGTTCTCCGTTTCTATTTCTCTTCTATCCTCTTTCTTTCCCTTCTATTTAGTCCTTTATTTATTACCTGGGCAGTCTATTATATAAATCTCTTTATTGTTTAACATAAAAGGTAACTTTCATGTTTCTTGATCTTATCTTTAAAACCCACTGGATGCACCATAATATAGATTATATATTTATTCCTCGAAGGAAAACCAATACCTAATTAAGTTGCTTCTGAAGTCACTCATGTGACCGTTGACTGTTTTCTTTTTCCTTTGTTAGGTCAGTTTTGTAAGTTTTTAAAGGAGTGTTAAGGCTTAAAAGTTATGAGGTCATTTGTCCCAAGTTCATACAGCTTTCAGGAAGAACCTGCTGACCTGAAGTCTACCCCACACTCCCTCTGCCTCACAGATGTCCTGCTCTTTGATTCCTTTAATCAAGCCTAATATTCAAGGGAGATGTTTAAAAAGTAGATTAATGAAAAAGACAGAAGGAGATGATTACTGACAACTGAGACAAAACCAAAACAAGTAGGTCAGCTGCTGTGATATGCTCCACTTTGGTACTGTAATGTCCATCCACTGTTTGTTTTTTGTTTGTTTCTCTTTTCCAGCATCCCTTCCTTAGAGGAAATGTTCTTTACCACTTTTACATAATTATGGTAGGACCATCAGGACCCTCAATCCTGGGGCTTGGTCTCCTTCAATTTGAGAATGTGTAAGTGACTCAGACTGACTAATCAGACAAACTTTTCTGTGTGGGCTCTATGCCTCTTAAAATACTCTGTGTGTCGGTGGGGGGCATTAATATTAGTGTGATTGGGGTTTGTAAACACTTAGTTCCACAAGTAACTGTTTTCTTGATTGAATTAATTGAATACAAAGAGGAAATAACATTGTTTTCTGCCTACTGCTGCCTTCTTTGATGTGTCTTTCTTCCCTGTCCCTTGATAACAGCTTGGAAAAAATCCCATAGCTGCCAAGTCACTTTAACAGAAAGAAACAGTCTGATTTCAGGTATTGAAAAATATAGTCTGGTCCAAGTCAAGACTTCAATCTTATATCCTAATCAGAGTTGTTTCCCTTTCCCCTCCATCAAGCTCAGACTTGCTCTGTGGTCCACGGTCATATGACGGGTAGAGGCACCCCACCCTCGACTCTGCTGCATATCAGGTTCTCTTCTTTCTTCTCCAGTTGTTGGGTCCAGGACGAGCAGATGGGGAAGAGCAGGAGGGTGTCACACGCTTGGTGTCACACTGACCTTCCCAAGATGGCTCTATCAGAGATGCCCCCTGGGTTTTCAGATCCTTGATGTGAGCAATGCATGATACGATTGTCTCTGAAGTGGGTTCATCCATCTTGTTCTTTGTTCTCTGGGGTCCAGTCCCTGTCTCTGGACTTTTCAGCACCTTAATAATTGCTTCTCCCATCTTGCCCTTGTTCTCTCGGTTTCAAAATGTTTCAGGGTGGTCAGTGACTTTCGATAGCTTTTTTTTCTTTTATTTGTTTTTTTATATAGCAGGTTCTTATTAGTCATCAGTTTTATACACATCTGTGTATACATGTCAATCCCAATCACCCAATTCATCCCACCACCATCACAACCCCCCCGCGGCTTTCCCCCCTTGATGTCCATACGTTTGTTTTCTACATCTGTGTCTCAAATTCTGCCCTGCAAACCGGTTCATCTGCACCATTTTTCTAGGTTCCACATACATGTGTTAATATACGATATTTGTTTTTCTCTTTCTGACTTACTTCACTCTGTATGACAGTCTCTAGATCCATCCACCTCTCAACAAATGACCCAATTTCGTTCCTTTTTATGGTTGAGTAATATTCCATTGTATATATGTACCGCATCTTCTTTATCCATTCGTCTGTCGATGGGCATTTGGGTTGCTTCCATGACCTGGCTATTGTAAATAGTGCTGCAGTGAACATTGGGGTGTGTGTGTCTTTTTGAATTATGGTTTTCTCTGGGTATATGCCCAGTAGTGGGATTGCTGGATCATATGGTAATTCTATTTTTAGTTTTTTAAAGAATCTCCATACTGTTCTCCATAGTGGCTGTATCAATCTACATTCCCACCAACAGTGCAAGAGGGTTCCCTTTTCTCCACACCCTCTCCAGCATTTGTTGTTTGTAAATTTTCTGATGATGCCCATTCTAACTAGTGTGAGGTGATACCTTATTGTAGTTTTGATTTGCATTTCTCTAATAGTTAGTGATGTTGAGCAGCTGTTCCTGTGCTTCTTGGCCATCTGTATGTCTTCTTTGGAGAAATGTCTACTTAGGTCTTCTGCCCATTTTTGGATTGGGTTGTTTGTTTCTTTAATATTGAGCTACATGAGCTGTTTATATATTTTGGAGATTAATCCTTTGTCTGATGATTCATTTGCAAATATTTTCTCCCATTCTGAGGGTTGTCTTTTCGTCTTGTTTATGGTTTCCTTTGCTGTGCAAAAGCGTTTAAGTTTCATTAGGACCCATTTGTTTATTTTTGTTTTTATTTCCATTACTCTGGGAGGTGGATCAAAAAAGATCTTGCTGTGATTTATGTCAAAGAGTGTTCTTCCTACGTTTTCCTCTAAGAGTTTTATAGTGTCCAGTCTTAAATTTAGGTCTGGAATCCATTTTGAGTTTATTTTTGTGTATGGTGTTAGGAAGTGTCCTAATTTCATTCTTTTACATGTAGCTGTCCAGTTTTCCCAGCACCACTTATTAAAGAGACTGTCTTTTCTCCATTGTATATCCTTGCCTCCTTTGTCATAGATTAGCTGACCATAGGTGCATGGGTTTATCTGTGGGCTTTCTATCTTTTTCCATTGATCTGTGTTTCTGTTTTTGTGGCAGTACCAAATTGTCTGATTACTGTAGCTTTGTAGTATAGTTTGAAGTCAGGGAGTCTGATTCCTCCCACTCCATTTTTTTCCCTCAAGACTGCTTTAGCTATTCGGGGTCTTTTGTGTCTCCATACAAATTTTAAGATTTTTTGTTCTAGTTCCGTAAAAAATGCCACTGGTAATTTGATAGGGATTGCATTGAACCTGTAGATTGCTTTGGGTAGTATAGTCATTTTCACAATATTGATTCTTCCAATCCAAGAACATGGTATATCTCTCCATCTGTTGGTATCATCTTTAATTTCTTTCATGAGTGTCTTTTAGTTTTCTGCATACAGGTCTTTTGTCTCCCTAGGTAGGTTTATACCTAGGTATTTTATTCATTTTGTTGCAGTGGTAAATGGGAGTGTTTCCTTAATTTGTCTTTCAGATTTTTCATTAGTGGATAGCTATTTAAAAAATCTTTTTTTATTGAGGTAGAGTTGATTTACAACGTTGTGCCGATCACTGCTGCACAGCAAAGTGACATAAAATCTTTTGGCTTAAAGTGTGTCCTTATCATTTTCAAATCTCCACCTCCCTTTATGCTATTTTAACCTAATTTAAAATGACTTCTCTTTTGGAATGAACAGACTAGGTAGGTTTTAATGAATGATGTAACTTTGTTTTTGTTTCCATATTACACAACTGATCACATCACTGTGCTATTTTATAGTTGACTCTATAAACACTACTTTTGTGAGGTTTTTGTGGGTTTCTGTTTTGTGTTCTGTCAGATCTTGACATCAAGATCAGTGATTTTTCAGCCTCTGTATAGCCGTATAATCCCATTATACCATGATTTAATTACACAGACTGTTTTAACTGTGGGTGAAATTATTATGATTTTCATTATTATACCAAAAATCTGACAAAGAGTAATTTTCCTATAGCAGCGAGGTTGGGTTCTGTTCCCCTACCAGAGTCATAAAAGACCCTCTAGTCCAACTAGACACTTTGGACTTGCATTGTGTTCAAGTTTTCTTTTTTTATTATTTTAAATTTATTTATTTTTAAATTTGTGGCTGCGTTGCGTCTTCATTGCTGTGCGCAGGCTTTCTCTAGTTGTGGTGAGCGAGGGCTACTATTCGTTGGGGTGCGCGGGCTTCTTATTGCAGTGGCTTCTCTTGTTGTGGAGCATGGGTCCTAGGAGTGTGGGCTTCAGTAGTTGTGGCATGCAGGCTCAGTAGTTGTGGCTTGCGGGCTGAGTTGCTCCACGGCATGTGGGATCTTCCCGGACAAGGGATCGAACCCGTGTCCCCTGCATTGGCTGGCAGATTCTTAACCACTGTGCCACCAGGGAAGTCCCGCATTGTGTTCAAGTTTAATTGCTGGGTTTAAATTGTCTTTTTTAAAGACTGAGCCTATGGTAAAATATCAATAACATGATTGGGTAAACAGGGGACTATCTAATCATCTGATTGTTACTGTAAGAGTTTGGTAATTGCTTCCACTAAAATGACTGATTTTCGACAGGTTATTTTAGAGTCAGCCTGACTTGGCCTGTGTGTCCCTTCTAACTCCAGGACTCTACCTGCTCTCCTAAAGGGATGCCAGTAATGCCTCGGGCACACCACCTGCCCCAGCATCAGCTGCTGCTCAAATGGCTCTGTGCTCCCAGACGCTGCACCAGGTAAATTACCAGCTTCGCGTTCACAAGGTGCTGCTCTCTACAAGCCAATACCGGCACCTGGAGGCTGCTGCAAAATGTTGGAAATCCCACGTAAAAGTAGCACTTTCCTTTTTTTCATTTTTTAATGCATGTGTATAAACCTCTAATAGTCTACTACCTCTTAGGGTTTGAAACCCTAAAGACAAACAATATTTCTTTGCCCAATTTACCATGCCTTATAAACTTAGTGGGGAGGGAGACCCAGGAATTAAAGATAACATATGAAGTTACATACAATGTCATGTAACAGTGAATTGCAGGATTCACTGGAATTGCTCAGAACACGGGATGTTGTGCATTCCAAACTCTGCTAAACCAGGAGGCTTAGAGAGACTGTACTGGAATTCAGGGGTGCAAGATCCATGATTATACCATAAAGATAAGACAACTCTTGACTTGGAAACTACTTAGCAGTCTGGTTCACTCCATTCAGTTCAAAGCAATTCAATTCCATTCTGTTTCATTCAATTCAATTTAGTGGATCCATTTTCATGGGTGTTTATGGCCCACTGCCAGGCACTGAGGGGGATGCAAAGAAATGTAGAGCTAGGAAGACCTCTGCTGGTGCTGGTACCACTCCAAATCTACCCTCCCTTCTTCTCCACCCTGCTCTGCACCCTGGAAACCTGGTTTAGATGGACCACATCACTGTACTTCCTTGTCCTGTGGCTTTGGATTTTTTCAGGCAATGGAAGACACCAACAGGAGATGGGGGTGGAGAGGAGGGAGAAGTTCAGGTATTCATTCCCTGACTCCCTGCTGAATTGCAGGTTCATATCAGCTTTTCTTCTGCTCAGGTATCCTTCTCTGTGCAGCCCTATCTCTGAGTAGATCCTGACCGAGGCTCCGTTCTGTTCCCCTTTGTGCCTTGGGGTGGTAAGTGCTTCCTTAGGTTCATGTCTTAGGATGCTGTTCCACCCTTGCTGCTTTCCTTAGGCTGTGCCCACAGTTTGGAAAAAATACACCTTTTATTCAGTTCTTTTTGATTATTCAGCTTGTGTCCTGCAGAGGACCATGCCAGATACCCTTAAGCAGCTTCAATCCAAGTTTAGGAATTCGTTTATAGTCAAATCCTCATTATGTATTTATTATTCTGGGTTAAGTGACTAGGTGCTAGGTCTTGAGGATATAAACCCATGTAAATATGGCAGATGCAATTCTAACTCTCAGCGGAACCATGGCCTATGAGAGAGCACAGAAATTAAATCAGTGATTGCAAAATAGTATAATGAGTGTATGACAGGTGATGGAAGGGTCCATGGGGCCCTTGCCCTGTCTCAGGCGGGGGACCTCCCTGAAGGATTGTAATAGATTAGACTGCAATCTGAAGAATGGGCAGACACTGATTAGGTGAAGGGGGAGGCAGATGTGATAGGACTGGGCATGGCGGAGCGTATGTTGGAAAAAGGGAACACGTGTGTGGAGACCTAATATGGAGAGTGCGGCTAGTTGGAGATGGGTAAACATTCAGTGCAGCTAAGATGGGAGAGGAAGTGGAGGACCAAATGAAGGTAGACACTAAGGAGAAACCAGATGCCATTTCACAGCCCCGTGAGTAGCTTTGGAGCTTACCCTCAGGGTGCGGGAAATCACTGAAAGGTTTTTAAGCAATTGGGTGTGGGTTTTAGAAGGAGTCCTTGGGCTGCAGGGCGGAGAATGAGTTGGAGGAGAGTGGGAGGCAGGGAGCTGGAGGGCGAGAGCTCATGGGGACAGGAATGAAGAGAAATTGAGTTGTCCAGAGGCACTTAGTTGCCTGCTCTGTATTCTAACTCTTTCTCCGCTCCCCATGACGGGTAAGCCCCAGAGACCTCTATCCTGAATGGCTTAGCTGCTCGGATAGAAGCCTCAGAAACAAAAGTCTCTGGCAACATCAGAGTGGCGGAGAGGAGAAATGGTGCAGAAGAAGTGGGTGTACAGGCGAATCTTGCAAACAAGGGAGCCATGTGAAGAGGGCTCTGCAGATTCCACCAGTGGAGCCTCCTGGGCTCCTTGCCCCTCAGAGAGGAAAAGCTGCGTCCATAAGAAGGAGAGCAGGGGGTATCCCAGGAGCCACCACGTCCTTCCCCACCTCAACCTAGAAAGAGCAAGTGCAGACCACGGCCCCCTCTCCATCTGAGGGCCTCTAAGCTGGGGCATTGCCTGGGGTTGGAGCCGGAGAGAGCCCCAAAGCAGAGAACAGACTCTGTTTTAAAATGAAAAGACTGAGTTTCCAAATCACTGAAAGAATCCAGAAATTGTGGACTCTGCCTAGGGTATCAACATGGGAGGGAAAAGGGAGATTTGACAAAATAAGAATGAAATGATTTCTTATTTATGCCCCATTGAGTTTAAAATTCTCAATAAACACACACACGAATACATACAAACTTAAATGTGCAAAATTTAAAAAATCATTTATGTGTATGTATATATATATATATACATGTGTGTATGTATAGCAATATATGTGTTTATATGTATGTACATACACACACATTGTCCTGTAGATACTTACTGTAAAAATTTGGAAAATATAGACATGTAAACATGTTTACATGTAGACATGTAAACAAAGAAGATGAAAATCATCCTATCACCTAATAACTGCCTTGCGTTTTATCATATAAATGTAATGTATTTTTAAAACACTTCCCCACTGAGACAAGTTATAATGACATTTTTTAAGGTGTTTGTTACACATTATTAAAGTGTTTGCTACAGAATTACTCAGTGCATTCAGTGTTGTAATAGTATTGATACAACTAAAAAACTTTTGTCAATGTGGTGTGTGAAAATAGAAACTCATAGTTTATTTAATTTGTATTTCTTTCATTATTAGAGAACCTGTATTTTTAAATTAGATGTATTCTTCCCCTATCTAGATTTGACTGTATGACTGTTGAGTATATTTTTATATTGAAGTGTTGATTAATATTTTTATTTCAGAAGAAATATGTATATACTAAGACTATTTATCTTGCATAATGTATTTTGGAAATATTTTTCCTGTTTGTCTTTGGATTCAATTCATAGAACTTTTTGTGCTACAGATGTTTTTAATAGGTATGCAGTCAAATATATCAATAATGTCCTTTAAGATGTTTCCTTTGTTTAGCTTAGAAGGGCTTTCCCCACCCTGAGATCAGAAAAATCTTGCCTATATTTTATTCTACTTGGTTATTGCTTCATTTCTAAACATTGAACTCTTTAATCTACCTTGAATTTATGTTGATATATGTTCAGTGGCAGAAATTTACCCCTCCCTCACATAGTTAAACCGTTTATTATCAAGTAACGTTTATTAAAAGTGTTTTCTGATTTAAGTCCATTAAGGGTATGTTTCTTTCCCCATTGCAGAGGATGGATATGATGTGGGGTAAAGAACATAGACTTGGCATTCCAAACGATCTGGTGTTGAATCATCTTGTTTTTCTAATTTGTTAGCTGAGACACAAGACAATTTACTTGAAATTCTCATTTACTTCATAGCGTTAAATAAGCCTAATAGTATCCCAGATGGCTATGAAGAGGATTCAGTGAGATAAGGGGTCTATAATACTTCATTAGTAAGTGTTAAAGCATTTGGTTTTATGCTTTTGTGTGTTGTTTACTTAAAAGCATTCTGGGCTGGAGCCAGAAAATCTGAGGACATTTACAATGCCATTCTTTTTCTTTTTTCATTTCACTTTTTTCTGTGTTCAATAGCTATTTATGTCACAGAGTTGGAGAGCTGTTTGTTTTATTTTAGTCTCAGTTGAGAATGATTCTCTCTTTCTCTATCCCTCTCCACACACACACACACATACACACACACACGCACGTGTATATATGAATGCGTACTTATATATATGCACATGGTGTGTGTGTGTGTGTGTGTGTGTGTGTGTGTGTGTGTGTGTGTGTGTGTGTGTGTGTGTGTGTGTGTGTGTGTGGAGAGAGAGAGAGAGAGTACTTTAAAGCCTGGGAAGTGCCACACAAATATAATGTACATTTACAAAGATTTCCTTGAATATTGGAAGCATAGACCATCTTTAGAGACCAGTTACATCCTTGAGTTGGTTTTATTAAACTGAGAAAAAAATGAACCTATTATGCAGCTGCTTGGTTTCAAGTATCAGAAACTGACTCTGGTTAACTGATGCTAAGAATGAATTTATTGGAAGAATGTGGAATTACTCATGGAACAGAAGGGAGGCTGATGAACAGGACAACAGCATACGTCTGTGTGTGCTGGGGGCAGTAGAAGGTGGATAAGTGGACTCTTTAGAGCGGGAACTGATAATGTGTCTTCCCCTAAACAGTCCTCTTCCTCAAGAAAAAAATCTGTGTTCAGTTTTTCTAATCATCCTGCTGAAGAGTAAAATTTGGTGGGGGGAAGGTATGTGGCCCCAGCTTGTGACATGTGCTCACCCACTGGTTAGAGGTGGGCAGGGTGATTCGTTGCCAGTTGCCAGTCTGTGTCTAGAGAGGGAACTCCTTAAAAGCCTATTGAGGTGACATTCATATAAGAAGAAGGGTATGATTATTGGGTAGCCTACATACAATAAATGTCACAAAGCATCCTCAGGCCTGTTTTCCTGCTCTAGCTTTAGGCTGGCCCAACAGAGAGAAGCAATCAGGAGAGGAGACCTAGAATAGAAGCCAAAAAGCTCTTAACCTAGCTTATCTAATGAAGTTCCAGCCCTAGGATGTAGCCAGCATTGCCCTTGACCCTGACTCAACAACACACTGCCTCTTCAAGAAGGTAGAGTATAGGTAGAGGGATCTGTGATGCTGATGCTGTGAGGCCCACGAGGTCCGAGCTGAAGGAAGGTTGGCCATTGGGATACTGTAGCCTAGGAGCATGGCTGCAAGCAAGTGTCAAATTCCCCACAGCTGAGAAATGGCAGAGAGGGAACACAGTTGATTGCTGTCTTAGTCTTAAGACTCAAGATTTTTCTGCTTCAGCATAATTAAATCTCCTTAAGTCTGTTTCTAAAGAGAAGAAAAGAAATGGAAAGAGGAATTCATAAGGCTGCACATTTCCCCCACTGTGCGTATTCCCCTGGGAAGGTGATCCATTAGAAACAGAGGCAGACATGCCAAGAGCAATAAAGGGGCAGGCTCTGTGGGCTAAGCAGACTGTAGTTAAAGGCTTTCCCTGAGAATCCTGCTCATTCATTAATTCTAGCCTTGGAAGTGGGCCAAGCCGTGTGGTTTCACCACAGCAAGGGGCAAGATCCTAATGATTTAATGCTCTTTGTTGCCTTGCATTTCACTTTTTCTGGTAATGCACTTTGAAGAATGGAAACTTGAGTTTTCAATACTTGGTTGTTTGTTGAAGCTAAATCTAGAGGTAATTGAAGCCAGTTGAAAGCTGAGGGGAACAGACAAGGTAAAGCTTCGAGCACAGAGGAGGCTGGAGGACTCAAGCTTGGTGCCTCAGTGTGTCATGCTATCGCCTTCTGTGCCATTTCTCCCTCTTTCTTGTGTTGGAAACTGTAGTGAAACTTGTGTTTGGAGAATCAGGTTATTCATTGGAGAATAAATTCCTTTCAACATTCTCTTTGGATAAATACTTTAGTGTGTACAGAAGACATAGGACCAGAGTAATAAGAAATGGTTTCTCAATGGACAGTCAAGTGTCATCATTCTTTGCTTAAAAATCTTAAGCAACTAGAGTATGCTTTTTACTTTTTCTGGATAGCTGACCAGACCTTAATTTAATTAAATTTGCATTCCTATTTGATCTACAGGAGCACATGAGAGTCATCTTGAGGAGATAAAATGCTTCTGTTTGATGTTGTCCAAGTAGATCAATAGTCTGAGTATATGCAACACTTGGACTAGTGCTTGGCACTGAGTAGGTGATCTAAAAATATTAACTAAATGAATGAATAAGTTATGTTATGTTTCTTTTCTTAAACAACCCATAAACACAGAGGAAAAATTCATTCAAACAATGGTGTGACTGAATAAGTCATTAAAATCTTTTAGTCTGGTCACCTTGTTAAAACAACATTCTGATCTTCAGACTGGTTGTGTATGGAAGAGAGTGTGTGTATTTGTAGGTGAGAGATTATTGCTTATTTAGACCAAAGAGCCAGCCAGCAAGGGGTCTAGTTCCTACACCAATACCTACTGCAAGAAAAATGTCCCCACTTTCAACTTCTTTAGGTTGGCTTTGGCACTTGATTCAACTTGATTTCTGGCTAGGAGGGGAAGGAAGACTCTTTGGCAATGGCAGGACATTTCAGAGGAAAAGTTAGGCTTCTCTATTTTGCTCTTCATTCAATAGCTACATTTTGAATGTTTATAACACACAAACCAATACATTCGACATCCCAGCCAGGAACCTACAGTAGATGTAGTTACCATTCAATACACACATACCTAGTGTTATTGTGTTTCACAGATACTGCGTTTTTTACAAATTAAGTGTTTGTGGCAACCCTGAGTTGTCAGATGATGGCTAACATTCTTTAGCAATAAATTGTTTTTAATTAAGGTACGTACATTTTTTTTTAGACACAATGCTATTGCACACTTAACAGACTACTATAGTGGAAACGTAACTTTTATATGCACTGGGAAACCAAAAAATTCATGTGACTTGCTTTATTGTAACATTCCCTTTATTGTGGTGATCTGGAACCAAACTTGAAATATCTCTGTAGTGTGCCTATATATTCTTTGTAGACAGCTTTATTGAGATGTAATTTACATACCATACAATTCACCCGTTTTAAGTGTATAATTCAATGGTTTTTAGTGTGCTTACAGAGTTACTCAGCCATCATCACAATAGAATTTTGGAATATTTTCATTACCCCCAAAAGAAACCTCACACCAGTTTACACCTCATCCCCCCACCACTAGTTCTTGGCAACCACTAATCTATAGATACTTCCAACCTCTGTAGACTTGCCTATTCTGGATATTCCATACAAATGGAATCACACATGTACATACTGCCACATATAAAATAGATAACCAACAAGGACCTACTGTATAGCACAGGGAACTATACTCAATATTTTGTAATGAGCTATGAGGGGAAAAATATGAAAAAGAATATATATAAAACCTTTATATATATAACTGAATCACTGTGCTGTACACCTGAAACTAACATGACATTGTAAATCAACTATTCTTCAGTTAAAAGAAAATGGAATCATACAATATGTGGTCTTTTGTGTCTGGTTTCTTTCACTTAGCATATAGTTTTTGAGGTCCATCCATGTTATAGAATGTATTGGTACTTCATTTCTTTTTATTGCTGAATAGTATTTGATAGTGTTCATTCATCAGTTGATGGACATTTGGGTTGTTTTCACATTTTGGATATTATGACTCAATCTCATACAAACATTTGCATACATGTTTTTGTGTGGACATATGTCTTCATTTTGGAGGGAGTATTTACCTAGCAGTAGAGTTGCTGGATCACATAGCAATCCTATAGTTAACTTTTTGAGGAACTGCCAAACTGTTTTCCACAGTGATTGCATCATTTTACGTTTACATTGACCATGTCTTTATTTGAAGAAAAAATGAGGCTTAAAGGCTTAAAGGATTTCTGTACTCACCGAAGACTTAAAGGATTAACTCTTACAAGGCTTAAAGGATTTCTGTACTCACCGAAGACTTATTATGTTTATAAAATGTTTAGCACAGTGTCTGTCACATCAGATTTAATCCTCATAGTAATCCTATAAAAGTGGTATTGTTATAAAGTTCATTTAAAGATAAGAATGCTGAGCAGTGGAGAAGTTCAGCGACTTGCCCAAGGCCACACAGAATGTGGGATTCTTAATATTTGTCTATCTGGCTCCAAAACTAAGCTTTTAACAACTGTACTATAAAGCCTTTTTCCCTCTTTTAGTTCTGGAGGTACAAATTAGTATCACACTAATCATATGCTGGGTGAACAGGATAAACCTATTTGGGGGGGATATACTTTCTGGAGCCATGGGCCACCCTTGTGATATAGGATGAGAGACAGATTCTACCCACAGGTTGATCATCATACTGTAGTGATTGATGGGCTCAAGATATTAGAAAGAGGAAATTTCTGTCTGATCCATTATGCAGGCCCTAAATCTAAGAAAACAATTGGGAAAATAAAATGTCTTCTTACCTTACACATTCCAGGGAGTGCTTACCAAGCATTATGCTGAGTGATCACATCGGTTACCCTCAGTTCTTTAATCTCCACAGCAACACTCTAAAACAGGCACTGGATTTGTCCCCATTCTACAGATTGGGAAATACTGGCTTAGAGAAAGTAAATCCCTTTGCCCTTGTTGCACAGCTAGCAGGAATGACAGAACTGGAATTTAAGCATATGCAACTTGGCTCCAATGCCTGGACTTGTAAGCACAATGCCATGAAATCCTTTCAGAAGCAGCAACCACTGTGAAATTTACTCTGATATGAGGCTTCACTGTAAAAAATTGGTCTGCGGTTACTTTGAAAATAGTAAATTTAGTAAATTTAAATCTATGTCCAGTAAATGTAATTTTAGTTTTCAACTTCAAAGTAGTATGTGAATAGAATTATAGCTTTTTATTCTTGACAGATGTCACCATTTGATGGTGAACTTTTAGGGAGAAATGTTGTGTTCCAAAAGCTGCAAGGACATTAAATCTTTGGGTCAAAAGCCAAAAACCTTTTTCTCTCAGTAGGGTGTTTTATTGTGGAATTCCTGGATAACCCACAGGAAGGATTATCTAGAAAGTGAGATAATCTAGAGACAGCATCATACAAGACAAAATAACAGCCCATAGGTTGTCTTGCCAGCAAAGGCTGGCATCCTGGGGGACAGCTCAATTCTGCTACTGGGATAACTGGTAGAAGATATCCTTTGAGGCTGATCTCAGAACTTGGCTTTAGGGTTGCATGCAGAGTTGGAAGGGTCCTGGGAAGTTGTCAGGATCAGGGACTGGGGGTGGGGGGGCAGGTTCTGATCAGACACACACTCTAAAGGGTGTTATTATAAAGCCCATTTAAAGATAAGAATGTTGAGTAGTGGAGAAGTTCAGTGAGTTGCCCAAGGTCACACAGAACAAGCTGTTTGATCCTTCTGGGTCGTGTTTTGTCTATCAAATAATAGGACTCACTTCATAGAGTTGTTTTGAGGATGAAGTGATTTGAAACATGGACAGCATAGGGGCAATACTGAGCTCTTGGCTGGCTTTGTGATTACCAGTGTTTAGAAGCATGGACTCTGGAGACAGACAGACCTGGATTGGAGTCATGCCTTTGGTACTTACTTTTTGTCTAGAGAAGACTGAAGACACAAATATTTGTGCTTCCATTCCATAGGACAGAATTATGCACAGGAGATGGCTGCCCAGCCAGGGTCTACATTCCCCATTTCTCCCTGGAGTTAAGAGTGACCACATGTCTAAATTCTAGACTATGGAAAATTAGCAGAAGGGATGTGCACCACTTTCAGGTCTGGCCCACTAAATCTCCCATGTACCTGTCTA
Source organism: Lagenorhynchus albirostris (assembly GCF_949774975.1). Taxonomy (NCBI): domain Eukaryota; kingdom Metazoa; phylum Chordata; class Mammalia; order Artiodactyla; family Delphinidae; genus Lagenorhynchus; species Lagenorhynchus albirostris. The sequence goes on along the minus strand of NC_083101.1, from coordinate 90,514,589 downwards.
AATCCTCTTTCTCCTCCCTATTTTATTAAAATATACATGTTGACAGAGCTTCTGGCAACCTGTGTCTCTGCCTTCCTGTTCGCCTGCTCAGTATTATTATGTAAGCAAGAGTGAAACTTCTCTTGTGTTTGTGACATTACACAACTTCGAGTTTATTTGTTAGAGCAGTTACACTTGATATGTAACTTGGTTACACTTAAAGTTGGAGGAAGTTATCAAGAGGATGTGACTGCTGGTTGACCAGAGAGCTGGACCCGGGCAATTGGAGGCTCCTCACCCACTTCTCTGTCCTTGAAATATACATTCCACCCATAGTTCCCATAACTGGAGCCATTTCAAGGACTGAACCTTGAGAGAATTTAGGTATCGGGACTATCTGCCTGGTATATGTGACTGAAACTGGTTAAGGCCTCTCTCTGTATATATATATATAAACGTTTAAGATTTTGGAAGGCGGGTGCTGAGATCTATGCATCTTGTAGCCACCCAAGACGAGCCTTGTATGTAGGTTCCCTTGATTATTACACCTGCCACCTACCAATCTGGAGGGCTCTGTCTCTTTCTTTGGTCTCCCTTTGCCCTCCATATATGGGGTCACTTTCAGATTTTACCCAAGAAGCTCCCGAGGTTGTGAACCAGCAATTGAATTCCTTCAGCCAGGAGACAAGAAATGGGTCTTGGGATAGATACACCCACAGGGGAAATCCCGAGTTGGCCATCAACCTCTATGTGGTGAGGGGTGGCCAGTATGTCAGATGTTTGTGGACCGCTGAGCAGGTATTGGGATGTCCCAAAAATGTTGGCTGGTTTGATGTGCTTGTTTGAGGAACTTCAAGAAGTTCTTTGCAGGAAGGCAAAGAAGGGAAATGCCTGGCTGGGCGGTGGGCTGACCTCCACTGTGGGCAGTTCTGTGGCCACTGATGCCTAACTAGAGGCTGAAGATATTGTGAGAAGGTTGGAAGAAAAGCTGAGGTTGGAGAAGGGCCTGCAGTGTTCAGCGCTCTGCTAGCTTTGGGCTGGCAGACAAGGTGGGAGAACAGGCTGATAAGTCAGAGACCTTGGTGTGCCATTTTGCAAAGCTAGGAGGGCGAAAGCTGCTCGGATTAAGGTCTGAGCCCTTGTGACACAGCCTGATCGGGATGCCAGGAGGTGGAATTCCTGGGAAAGTGAGAACAAAGAGGAAGATGCTGTGCTGGCCCCATGCCATCTGATTTCTAACACAAAGGAAAGCAGAAGCACAGCAACAACCGTGCCAGCCAACAGGGCAGTCCCTAATTCACGAAGTGCTCATGATGAGAGAATATACTCCTGCTGAGCTTATTGGCTTAGCTGCCAAGTTCCAGCAAAAGGCCAGGGAAAGTATCCAGGCATGGTTAGTGCAGTTATGGGATACACTTGATATGTGACCTCGGGCAATTATTTATCTTTTCTGAACTTCAATCTGTAAATAGAGGGCAACTATACTTGTTTTGCAATTTTGTTGTAAGGATTAAATGAGATCAAATATAGAATTTTCAGCATGGTAAGGTTATTATTATTACTATTATTATCTGTATCCAAATTACATCCAAGAGCTGAAGAGTTAGAAGCCATTTAACAGTCCATTTACATGGCTGCTGTAAAAATTCTTTTTCTCTCAATTGTGTGCTGGTCCAGAGCTCTGAAGAAACAATGGAGGGAAAGTGTAACTATCCCTGTTATCATTGTTACCCAGATTGAGATCCTTTCTGCCTAGAATCTAAATTCTATGAGGGTTGGGATTGGGTCTTGTCTCTCTTCCACAGCAGCTAGCTGAGTTTCTGGTATACAGCAGGTGATTAACAAATGTTTCTTTGGCTTTTTTTATTTTCTAGTATTTATTATTTACTGTGTTCCCACCACCATACATGTGTTCCATTTTCTTGCATTATCTTCAAACATAGCATCTCATGTGAACCTCACAGCAATGCTGTAAAGTGAGCTGTATTGTTTTCCTATTACAGAGCTAAAGTAATAAGGCATTGAGCAGTTAAGTTACATGTGGGTCACATAGCAGTGATGGAAGAATTAGGATATGATTCTAGGTAATCTGGCTTCAGAGTCACTCTTCTGCCTCTTGTAGATAAATAATGTAATATTTAGCTTATTGAGTACATATCATGTAAACGCTAAACTCCCTACATGTGTAAACTCATTTCATACTCATTGCAAGAACTGTACATTAGGTGAAATTGGGTTATTAAAAAATGCAAAAGGATGCCTTAGTGTGTGTGGTCTTTGGAAAAATGCCCACATCAGAGGAAAAAATCTACCCATGAAAATTGGATAATCACATGGAGAAGAAAACTGGCTGTGCATCCTGTTACAAGAATTCTTAAATTCTCATTCATTCCTTCATCATTGAATGAGCACCTACTGTGTGTCAGGCGCTGAACTAGATGCTGAAGATACAACAAGGAAGAAGTCAGTCCCTGCCCTGAAGGTCTTTTCTTTCTAGTGGGAGAGGGACACATATACACCTAGTGAACCTAAGGCATATCCAAGCCAGAGCCAGCCGAATTCCTTATGCCAGAACAGGTGGACTTAACATGGCCAGTTTGCACCATCAGAAGCAGCCTAATAGGAGGTAACCACTGTGCTTATACATAAAATGGATGATTTATGAGTGTCTTTTTGTTGTTGTTTTTGGGGGCAGGGAAGCAAGAAAAACAAATGTGATTTACAAGTATTTGTTGTGTTCACTTATTTTAACATTTCCCATATGCTCAGAAGATAGCATACATGGAATATATTTTCTTGGTTACATACAGAAGGCTCTGGCAGGTTTTCCTATTTATTCCTTGTTATGATGTCTGCTAATATTTGTTATATGTTTGTGCAAAAACTGACAACAACAAAACACATACACACAAGGATGACAATTCAAGTGGTTTCTAGTCCACATTTTTCTGGGAGTATATTTGCTATAAGGAAGTAAATTAATTCTGTAGGATTAAAAATTACAGACCACTAAGGTATGTAGCACTGCTAATAAGATCTTTCATTTTTAGAGCACTTTGGAGCCCCTCAAGGCTTGCTGTGTACTTATTCATCTCCTGCCCCATATAATGATTTTGGGAAGTTTGCAAAGCAAATAAAATTATGTTCATTTTCAAGGAAACAAAATCTCAGAGAAGCTAAATTACTTGTCTCAGATCAGATTAATAGTAAGTTGCAGAATCATGATTTGAACCAAAATCTTTCTATACAGCTTTGTTCCAATGCTGCAGTTATATTGATTTGAATTATGGCCAGAAACCAGTGTTTTAATAATTGTCATATATTTTTGTATCAAAAATTTTACGATTCTAAAAAAAATTCCTCCTAGACAAATGATGCTTTTGGTATTTAAACAGATCCCGCAAGGGCATTAAAAATTTTTTTCCTGCTTCCTACCCATCTATCAATTTAAAAATTGATGCTTTCCTTAGTCTTTTATGGAAATTATGTAAAAAGATTTTCTGGGTGAGTTCACCCAGTTTGCCCAGCTCTTGGCAAGGATTAGGTGTTTCAGACCCATCTACACCTCAGCAGCCCAGCAGTTTGACTGAAACAAACATGGGCAGCTCAAGGTAGGTCCTTCTGTTTTCCACCATGACAGCCATGAGTGTACCTTGCTGACAGCTCCCCTGTGGATCTTGTTAGTGGGGGTCTGTGCTTGTTCATTTCTTGGCAAGGCACAAGAACAATCTTTCTAATCTTGGCATTGAGTTCTCCAGGAGAGCTGCATGAATATTTATAAGCCATCCACCCAATTTCCTAAGAGGGTAAATATTATGTTAAGTTTTCTTAGCGCATGGGTGCACACACACACACACACACACACCACACACGCACTACTAAAGAGGAGCAGGAGGGAACTTTAGGAAGTGATGGACGTGTTTATGGCCTTAATGCATTCACAGGTATATATTTATCCTCAAACTCATCATGTTGTGTAAACTAAATACGTACAGATCTTTACATGTCAATCGTACCTCTCAATAAAGTGGTTTTTAAAAATTAAAAAAAAAAAAAAAAAAAAAAGAGGGCCTCCCTGGCGGCGCAGTGGTTGAGAGTCCGCCTGCCTATGCAGGGGACGCGGGTTCATGCCCCGGTCCGGGAAGATCCCACGTGCCGCGGAGCGGCTGGGCCCGTGAGCCATGGCCGCTGAGCCTGCGCGTCCGGAGCCTGTGCTCCGCAACGGTGAGAGGCCCAAGTACCGCAAAAAAAAAAAAGAAATACGTGGGCTTCCCTGGTGGCGCAGTGGTTGAGAGTCCGCCTGCTGATGCAGGGGACACGGGTTCGTGCCCCGGTCCAGGAGGATCCCACATGCCACGTGAGCGCCTGGGCCCGTGAGCCATGGCCGCTGAGCCTGAGCGTCTGGAGCCTGTGCTCTGCAATGGGAGAGGCCACAACACTGAGAGGCCCGCGTACAGCCAAAAAAAAAAAAAAAAGAAGAAAGAAAGAAATACGTGCACTTTTGGCAATTCTTTTTCGTTTTCAAAGAAGGAAGGCCACTGCAGTGTCTTCCATCTGTCTCCTTTCTATCTGTAACCTGGAGCCCCAACTTCTTACCCTTGGATGTTATTAACTATTTCCTGATAGTTTTCCCTGTCTCTGGTCCCTTTCTTCTCTGATCCATTTGCCACATTACAACTGGAGTTATTTTTCTCTCTGGAATCCTAGAACTGATTATATAATTCTCCTACCTAAAAACCTTGGAATGTTTAGTATATCCAAATCAAGATAAAGTCCAAATTTAAGGAATTCAGGCTCCCAGGACACCCCAGTAAATTGACCTTAAATGACCTTTCTGGGTTCATCACCACCACGTCACCTACAGCACTCTGCATTCTAACCACTGTAGCTTTCCTGCCTCTCCTCTATCAAAGCCAACATTCTCACATCACAAATTTTTTCTTGTGTAGTTTCCCAGCCAAGAATGCATTTGGTCACACTCTCTCCCTATAAAAATGTCTTCACTCATTTAAAGTCCAGTTTAACTACTTCCTATTGTCAGTTACTTACCCTGATTATCCTTTAGAATTACATGTCTATACGATAAGTTGTTACTTGTTCAGATGTTTAACATAAGTTCTTTGTTGCTTTATCAGGTAGCTAACTTGTGTCTATGTCATCCACTAGATTATGAGGGCTGGCTTCCATGGACATGAGTGGCACAGTACCCCGTGTTTAGAAGGACCTCACACTTAGTTGAATGTTATGTTATCACCATCTTGAAAATCTTAAGAATTTTCCAACAAGTGGTCCTGCATTTTCATTTTGCACCGAGTTCTGCAAATATTGTAAGTGGTGCTGTCCATACGGAGAAGGGCTATTTCAGATTCATCTTTATCTGTACCAGCACTATGCCTTTCTCCTAGTTGCTGCCTATTTTAAAATGCTTGTTGGAAAAACCATGAAAACGAGTAGTCAAGTAACTTGCTTAATTAAAACATGTCAAAGCAGAAAATAGGCTTTGAACCCATCCGAGAAGGCTGGCTATCAACGGAAATAAGATATCCCAAGGTCTAGTCTCTATGGCATTAAGTTCCAAGGATTTTCCAAAAACCACATTTACTACTTATTAGGGAGCAACATATTTCTACCAGAAGCAAATAACAGGCTTCAAGATGAAGCTACCTCTGGGACTGCCCAGTGAAGCTCTGATGCATGGGATTGGAGTCACTTTTAAAGATGGGAGGCAATGAATTTCCTTCCAAAAGCTCACATGATGTGAGAGATTCTTGGCAACTAGCCCACACATTTGGTTTCCTAAGGAATCATCTTCTGATTGTTTCTAGACCAAGTTGCTTCAGGGAGATGGAATAGAATTATTCCTAGAAAGGATTGCCTCTGAGTGAGAATGAGTATTAAGTATAGGAAGCAGGAGGTAGAAATCTGTAAAAAGAACAACCATTTTATTTCTAAACAGCATAAACATTCCTCTCAGTCATGTCTAAATTACTATCCCCAAGATGAACACAAGGATTTCCCTTTACCTTTCAGAGTGTTTGAAATTTAGTGTTCTTGCTTTCAAGAAAAGGGAATTATTTTTTAAAAGCAATTGCTAATAATTCCGGGTGGTTCTTTAAGAGACTATAAAGATGGTGATTTTTTTCAAAAAAGGGAAAAAAACTAGACTGTTTGGAGGGATACAGAGATTTTGTGTTGCAGTCTGGGGGAAGGAGGCACCATTCAGGAGAGCAAATGTGATCCTGTGATACAGTGGTGGGAAGCAACCATAGACAATATGTAAATGAATGAACGTGACTATTTTCTAATAAAGCTTTATTTACAAAAACTGATGGCAGCCTGGATTTGGCCCTTGGGATGTAATTTGCTGACTCCTGCTCTAGAACAACTGACAATGATACACTGGGAGAAGCTGTACAGAAGTGCTTCTTTTAATACTGTTCATAAGAACAAGGATCTCAAATGGCCACATCACCAGTAGAATGGTTACATATGTTATTTTATATTCAATCGGTGGAATGCTAGATAGCAGTGAAAAGAAGTGATCTCCAGCCACATACATCAATGTGAACTAATTCTAGACACAGTGTGGAACAAGTGCAATAAGGCACACATAACATTATTCTACAGTTCAGAGCAGGTAAGCCGACTATAAGTGTATTTAGGGATACATATAGGGGTGAGGAAAGGAAGGGAATGATTAAGAGAGGCTTGGAGTTACCACCACAGAGGAAGGGAATATGAGAATGGGTCAAGTTCTAGGATCTTCAAGAGTACTAGTCAGATGTATACACTGATGTGTATAAAATTGATGACTAATAAGAACCTGCTGTATAAAAAAATAAATAAAATTAAATAAAATTGTTTAAAAAGAAGGTGGACTTTCTTCTAGTCTTAGGTAGAGTCAAACCTTTTCAAATCTCATGTTTCAGACTCTTCTGATAGAGGATGATAAACTGTCCTTTACACACAGGTAGTTCAAGTGCAGTCGCATAGTACAGAATAGTTTATACATAAAGTCTGAATTCAGAATTAGAGACTGAAGTGTGATCATTCCTTCATCACTCAATCTATCTCCCAAGTCAGTGATTTAAACCCTTATATACAGGCTTCCATGGTGGCACAGTGGTTATAAATCCGCCTGCGGATGCAGGGGACACGGGTTCGAGCCCTGATCCATGAAGATCCCACATGCTGCGGAGCAACTAAATCCGTGCGCCACAACGACTGCGCTTGCGCTCTACAGCCCGTGAGCCACGACTACTGACTGCCCCCGCCCCCCGCCCCCCAAAGAAAGAAAGAGTACTAGTCAGTTCCATTTCTTAAGCTGGTAGGTTGAACAGAAATTTATTTATTTCCTTTAAGAAGCAAGGTTCTTCCTCCTCCCCTTCCACCTCCCGGGCTACGGCGGGCGAAGGGCTGAGGGCTGCTGTATTTTGTCCCACGAGGCGACCCCTTCTCCCGCGGAGGTTGCGCGCGGCGGCGCCATAGCGGTGGTGGCGACGGGGACAGTGGAGCGCTGACCGCAGGCCTGGCCGTCCACCTGCCCCACCCTGTCGTCCGGGGCGGGGAAGAAGCACACATCTTTATAAACGCATTTTTGGGTAAATATATAGTTTAAGATAAAGTAGGGCTAAGTACACTCATCCCTTGGCCGGCGGGGGATTGGTTTCAGGACCCTTCACAGGTACCAAAATCCGAGGATGCTCAAGTCCCTTTTATGCAGTGACACAGTACAGAAGGCGCTCTTTATCTGCTGGTTCTGCAACCGCGGATACGGGGTGCTGACTGTAACTTTTTGAAGCCTTTTTAACTAGGAAGTGGCAGAACTGGGATTTGAACTTCGGTCTCTTTGGCTCCAAAGCTCAAAATCGTTCTACTCACTCCGCGTGTTCCTGGGTTTAAGCCAGTATTATTTTATTGTAGTCCTTGGACTTAATTGCTTCTTTATATCTACCGAGATACTACAAAACAGATTTGTACAGTCTCCATTTCTACCCGAATCAGTGAAGCCTGTCAAGTTAATTGGTTGTGACACTCAGCTTCCAGAATGTGTAATTATCAGCTGTATTGAGTGGGAAGCTCAGATGACAGTTAATAGTACATGTAGACGGAAATCTGTGTGTTGCAGTAACTGAAGAACGAGCCAAGAATGTAACATTAATCAAAACGTCCATATAGTGTACCAGAAAGTTTCTATGTGGAAATGCAAGCCAGAGCGTTTCTTTATCTATAAACATTCCTAATTATAATTCACAGTTAATCTCTGTGCATCTTGTTCTCCTTTGAACCGCAGATATGGAAGACCAGTATATCCAACTGGGCACAGATGGAAAAATATCCCTATCCCAGCTTCACAATGAAACCACTTTTTGTGCTTGACACCTGCAGCAGCTGATAGGTGAATGTGGCTGATCAGTCAGCTAAGCAACTTTTCAAATATGAGCAGCCAAAGCTCTGGAAATAGCATCAGGCACTTGATAATGTGTCAGGAGTTCTTGTACCACAGGCAGTGGGTGGAAGTTTGCAGCCAGACAACTAGAGTTTGTGTTCTGCTTTTGCCACTTGAAAGATACGTGAGAATGAGTATACAGACCTGAGTCTGTATTCTCAGTGGTAAAAATTTGTAAAATAGCTCATAGTTTTAATCCTGGCTGCTCGTTAGAAGTTTTTTTAAAAACCGCCAATACGATGAATGGTTTCATCTGCCCTGGACCAATGACCAGTTTGGGGAGAAGAGGAGAGTCCTGGGTATTGGCATTTTTGGAAAGCTCAATAAATTTTATAAAGTGGATCAGAACTTCTGCCTTATGGATGGCTGTGTGACTCCTGCCCTGGAAGAGAGGACCTTACAAAAGTGTCTGTGTTGTTTCTCTCCTTTATGATGGGAAAGTGACATCCAGAGAGGTGAAGTGACTCAGCCAGTGTCCAAGCCAGTTAAGTAGCAGAACCAACTCTAGACCAAAGGTCTCCTAACCTGTAGCCTTATTATACTCATTAGAGAGACACTGGATTTTCAAGCTGAAAACACCAATGAAACAGTATACCTCCTCACTTTCAAAAATGTCTGGTTTGGGTGATAAATTATATGTTACTTATATGTTAAAAAATGCATTATAGGCAAACAAGTAAAACATACTAAGTGCATGTGTGTGTGTGTGTGTGTGTGTGTGTGTGTGTGTGTATTTGGGAAGTACTAGCAGTGAGAAATAGGACTTGAGAAGTTTTGAAGAGAACTGGTGTATATTAGTCAGCTTGGGCTGCCATAACAAAGTACCATAGATTGTGTAGCTTAAATAACAAATATTTATTTCTAACAGTTCTGGAGGCCGGGAAGTCCAAGATCAAGGTGCAAACAGGTAGTTTCATTCTGAGGTCTCTTCTCTTGGCTTGTAGATGGTCGTTGTCCTTCTCTGTGCTCATATGACCTCTTTATTTGTGGGAGTGTGGAGAGGGAGAGAAAGCAAGCTTTCTGGTGTCTCTTATAAGGGTAGTAATCCCATCGTGGATGCCTCACCCTCATGACCTCATCTAATTAGGTACTAATTCCATCTTGCAGGTCCCACCTCATGACCTCATGCAACCCTAATTAACCACCCAAAGGCCCCATCTGCAAATACCATTATGTTGGGAGTTAGGGCTTCAATATATGAGTTTGGGGGGGGGGCACAAACATTCAGTCCATAACAAATAGTATGTAAATCTCCTTATTTTCAGAGTGGTTTGCTAGACCAAAAATTATGTCTATTATCCTGGTCCATGGAATATTATAAAAAATCCTATGTTAGTGATTCTCAGTCTTGGATGTAAATTAGAATAACCTGGGAGCTTTTATATAGTACTAATCCTCAAAACCTCTTCTCCCAATAACTGAATCAGAATCTTGGAAGAGGGTTGGGGACCAGGGTTGAGGATTACAGCCGAGGTTGGGAGCCACTGATCTCTGGGCAGCTGGGCCCTGGAGCAGAAGGAGGTAGTCAGTGACTTGTCACCTAGTGACAAGAAGGAAGTGAGACTCAGATGCCATAAATGTCTGAATAGAAGGGGAGAAGTTTCTCCAAAATCATCGCTCCTAAAAGAGGAAGGATTATGTTCCAGTCCTTACAAAGTTTCTCATGTTATTGGGTACTCTCTCATTTGCTGTGTTTTGTGCGATGTTGATTTTACATCTGTCTTAACGCTATGCAAATTCAGTGGCTTGGGATTGCTTTATATTTAGACATATATAATTTATATTATCACCAGACCTTCCTTTCTTTTCACAACACTCCTTAACTGACACATTAGCAGGTTATGTACCGGTCCACAGACTTTCAGGACCTTGAGCAAGTTACTTCTCCTCCCTGGGCTTCAGTTCTTTTCCTCTCAAAAAATGAGGGCATTGAGCAAGACTAGGGAATTGATAAAATTATAGAAGCCCCCAATCGTAGTAACTCTAACTGTACCCTTTTATCTCTTCCACACACATGCCTTAGGCACACCATTTATATCATTTTATTTTTTCTTTATGTTTGCCATTGTTCACTGTGGAAGATTGTATTTTATTCAAAATACTTGCTGCCCCTCCTTGGGGGCAATTATACTTTCTCACCCTACTGAACTCAGGAGTGGATATGAGACCTTGATTTAGCCAATGAAAGGTGGGAAGAAGTGACATGCATCATTTCTGAACAGAAACTTTTAAGAGCCAGCTTGTATTTTTGCAACATCTCTTTTTTTCTTTGCCAGGAAATCATCAATAACCCAGATAGGAAAAGTGACATATAATTTATTGTCCAAACCAGGCAGTTTTGAAAGTGCGAAGATGAACTCTTGAGAGTGAAAAGATAAGCTATTAATAATTACTCTGGGACATAGACATAAGCTAGGACTGTGTTGGATAAACTGGAATGTGGAGTCCAGTTAGAGGCTGCTTTGTCAGCTTGGTTTCTGGAGAGAAGATGGCAGGGAGCAGGGCCAGAGCCGGCCCATAATGGACACACATGAGAGAGAAATCACCCTCTGTAAGTCACTAGGATTTTGGGGTCCATTGTTACTACAGCACAGCTCAGCCAACTGGTAACAGAAGTTTAATCAATACAGCTGATTGATGCAGAAAACTCATTGAAAAGTGGCCTTCTGTTGGCCTGAGTAACTGGGTCGTTCAAGGGACTGCTGAACAATAAAGATATGTTCAGAGGTTTCTGGAGTTACTGGCAGCTTCTTCCAATTTAAAACAAGGAAAGCACTGTCTACATGGGCCTTCTTATTATGTCCTGGACAGACCAAATTTGAGAGTACCTGCATCACCCAAAATATCATTCCCAGGGATTTCTTTTGTAAACTGATGTTGATTCATTTGACCAGTTTACTCTGGCCAAAGCTGATAGAATCATGGTAGAGACTCAAATGTGAGCAATCTGCAGGCTGGCCAGCAGCCTACTTAGTGGCATTGTGTAAATGCTTTGCTAATCAGACAAGATGTTACCACTGGAGCGTTCAGATCCTCCCTGGAAAATATCTGACCTAGATACATGAGGAGATAATGTAATGAGTTTGCAGAATTTGAAAGTCACACAGAAAAAGGGGCAAAGGATATAATTGAGCCATGCTAACAGTGGTTAATAGAGCATGGTTTAGCAAGCTTGGGCTGCTGAAAATACAAGCAATTTACTTGACTACTAGAGATGTTGCTAAGTGAAATCTATGTATATCCTGATCTTGGTGAGGCCGTCATGGTGGCTCTTCCTGGGTTCCCATGAAACTTGACTTCCCCTCTTCCTTGCTCTCCCTAATGCTGGTAGCACAGATAAGATCCTCGTCAGTCTTCCTTCTATGCGTCCTTTCAGTGCCATCCCTTCCCTTTTCCAAAATATGAACCAGTATGTCCCTGTTCTTGAAACCACAAAATGTTCTAACACAGGCCAGAAAGGACAACAAAGGCTAATTACAAATATCGTAATTGACAATAGCAAAACCACACATGTAAAGTTAAAATTCCTGTCTATTTTGAGAGTGGAGCTTCTGGGTCCAACTCGGCAAGAACCTTGCACCATTTGCCTTCCCCTAAATGAAACTGCTTTGCATTGGAATGGACTTTTACTTTGTCTGAATTTTGTTTTGTTTTGTTTTGTTTTGAGGGGTTGGCTCGAATCTCCTCATAAAAAAAGTATTTCCTCTTACTTCATGTGGTTTGTCCTACCTCCAGAGATTATCCTTTTATATTGTTTCTGAGCCAATATTTCTTTTTCTTATGTCTTTAAAGCTTTTGCTTAGAAATGCTGTGGCTCTTTCCTCCTGGCCTCAGTTAGGAAAGGGATTCTTGTACCCTAGAACTTCATTAGCATGTGAATTAACTCTTGCAGCACACAGAGACTTAGGTCATTGGTTAGCTTGTTGATCTCTTTCAAGCCCTATAGTATGTTAGAATAGGAAGTGATGTCAGAGATCCTTGGGTTTAAGAGTACTGAGGAGTAAACTTACACCTTTATAGCCACATGGCTAGTGAACGGCATAGATGGAGTAACGCTCAGGTGTATGGATTATTAATGCAGTGCTATTTCTCCAAATCAGATTCTTATTCTCCTTTGCAACTTTTACATTTGTTTAATTCATGCTATGTATACTTTCCTTCAGATACCTTTTCTAATCTTCCTAAAAGCTAGATATGCCAGGTAAAGTGCCAAGCACTGGGGTTACAAAGATAAAGATAACACAACTTTTACTCCTGAGGAATGGCAGGAATTGAAAAATAGATATCACAATTCAATGTAACAAGTGCTGTGGGAACTCAGAGTAGAAATCAACCAACTGTGCTGCTGGGAGTGGGAAAAAAGAGTTTTTGTAGAGGAAGTTACATTTAGCAGTATTTTGAAGAATGTGTAAGAGATTGACAGATGGGGTAGGATTGGGAAGAGGACGGAAGAGCAGCTTGTACAAAGGATCGTGAAAGGAATGGTGCTGATGTCAGGTTGGCAGAAGTGTAGACTGTGATAAGAGAAGTGAGCTAGATGCACTTGGAAAAGAAGGTCAAGAGAGTGTCAGGCCTGACTTGTCATTTAAGGAGTTTGGAGTTTATTCTACAGGAAATGTAGATGAGAGATCCGTAAACAAGGAGAAAGGAGAGGTAGAAACAGAGGGACCAGTTGGGAAGATGGTACATACAATTATAAGGTAAAAAGTTCCAGCTCTCCCAAACTACCAGTGGTAGGTAAGGTTTGAGGCAGGGGGCTAAACTCAATCAATCTTGAAACAATGTATTATGGGTTGAAGGGGAGAAGAGGATGAAAGATAACTGAGGATATGAATTTTGGGGACCTGTGTGGATGATGTCAGCACACTGTGAAAAGAAAGGAGTGGAAAGAGCAACAAAGTTTGGGGCAAAAATGATCGGAGGTTTAAATCTGTCCTAAAGAAGGTGATGCTGAAGTGGTAGTTATAATTATTTGATTCTCATTTGCTGAAAAGGATCAAAATAAGATCTGGATTGAAGGAAGCAGTAATTAACATTTTAGTTTTGGTTCTAAATTTAAAAGGAGAGAGATAAAGATACTTGAGTGTTCTTCCAAATTTCCTAGGTTAGGCCACATAAAAAGAAGGAGAAAAGGAATTTAGGGCAGTTTGTACAGTGGCTAAGCATAGGAAAGGACCTTAGCTTAAAAACGGCATGGTCTTTAAGTTAATCACCTCTCTGCAGTACATTCCAGGACTGTGATGAGGATTAGTAGAAACATCAGAAAGGAAAGTGTCCTAGACAACATAGGCTCTGCTCCATTGTGGTAAACAGACAAACAAAACTCCCCAAATTGCAGTGGTTTAAGATAACCAATGTTTTCTTTCACTTAATAACTTTATGAAAAAGATAGATCATCTTCATTTTGTGGATAAAGAAATAGACTTGTTCAAGAGCATACAAGAGGGAGAGCTCTGAGATCTCTCATACTCCGAAGGCTGGGTATCCTCTTTCCATTCCATTGTGCAGAAATGCCTCTCACAAGGAGGACACCCCTAGTCCCAGACTATGTGCTCCTGGCCAGAATGGAGCTCTGAAGCTGAAATATCTACACTATTTTCTTTGTGTTTCCTAACTGTGAAGTTCTTCCCTGGGCAGAGAGGGAGGAGAGAATTTATCTCCCACCTCCTCTGTCTCATTGTTTCCCAAGGAGGAGGGCAGGGCAGGCCAGTGTCCACAGAGTTGACAGGGTAAGTTGACATATTGGGGTATAAATCCTGATTAGCTGCTTGTCAGCTGTGTGGACCTAGATAAGATACTTAACATCTCTGTATCTCACTTTCCTTGGCCTCTGTAATGGGAGTACTAATGGTATTTATTTCAAATGTTTATTGTGAGGATTAAATGAAATAATACACCTAGAGGCCTTAGCACATTGCTTAATGTGTAGTAAATAATCTGTTCATATTTGCCACTATTATGATGACTGTTTTAGAAACTCTTGACCTCTTGCTTTCCATTTCTTTACATGATGATTTCCACAAAGCATTGACCAGAGAAAGCTGAATTGCAGACAGTTCAGCTTATATTTATAAGTGTTTTTTTGGAAAAAGGTGGTCTTGTGGGTATGGAGTATGAAAATGTTCTGTGTGGACGGGTGAATTCCAATCATACTTATGTTTATTCTAAAGTCACAGAGTTGGTTATATGGAATCCATGAGTCTTAATTAGAGGTGTGAAGAAGGATGTGGATTTTTTGTGTGTATTTTTGATGGAGGTATAAAGTACATTTCGTAAACTGAACAAACCTTAAGTTACAACTTGATTAGCTTTTACCTAAAGTGAACGTATTTGTGTAATACTCAAGTGATACTCCCGATAAAAACAGAGAATGTTGCCCATACCACAGAATATCCCCATGCATCTCCTGGTCAGCCCCTTCTTCCACCAAAGGTGGAAGCCACTCTGTTGGCTTCTATTGCCCTAGATTAGTTTTTCCCCTCTTTGAACTTTATAAAAAAGGAATCATGGAACATGTATTTTTGATCACTATTATGCTTGTGAAATTCATCCATGCCATTGTGTATAGCAGTAGTTTATTCCTTTTTATTGTTGTTTGATATTCTGTCATATGAATCTACCACCATGATTTTATTTTCCAATGTTTATGAGCTTTTGCATTGTTTTCTCATTTTTGGCTATTACAATGACTGCTTTGAATATTCTTAAATATACCCTTTTCTCTTAGTGGACACATTCCTTTCTATTAGGAATATACCCTGGAGAGGAATTGCTGGGTAATGAATATGTGTGTCTCTTCAGGTTTAGTAGATAGCATCGAATAGTTTCTAAAGTAGTGACAATTTTCACTCCCACCAGTGAGATGGGAGAGTTCCAGTTCCCTATACTCTCTAACACTGATCCATTCCATTGTTACTGTTAAATTTTAGCCATTTTAGTGGGTATGTAGAACTTTTTGACTGATTTGAATCAGCAGTTCTCTAATGCCTTGTGATGTTGAGCATCTTTTCATGTGCTTATTGGAATTTAGATTTCCTCATTTATGAACTATCAAAGTTTTTTACCTATTTAAAAAACTTGGGTTGTCCTTTCCTATTAATATAAAGTAGATTTCAAAAAAATCTGAATTTAAGTTCCTTATCAGATTTATATAATGCAAATATATTTTTGTAGCTTTTTCACTGTCTTAGTGATATCTTTTGATGAACAGAAGTTCTTAATTTTACTAAAGTTCAATTTTCAATATTTCCCTTTGTGATAGTGTTCAGTTGTCCTGTTTTGTATGCTGGATATTAGACACTTGTGAAACAGCTACTGCTGCTGATGGGTGATTGGAATAAAAGGGAAGAGATGAAAATGTTTGATTAAACTGAAGGGAGTGAGGATATACTTTTGAAGCCAGAGGGGAAGAACGTCACAAAGACTAGAGGGATCACGATTTGGGGTCAGGGAGATACAGTAGAGCAGGACAACCTTGAAGAGACTGTAGAGGTCCGACATGGGCAAGGATATGATTACTTCTTTATTTTGCCAAAGAGAGACATTTTCTAAGACTTTAACTTCAAGACAAGACCCTGGATAGAGTCCAGAGTTATGGTTTGATTTTTCTCTTTATTTTTTACTTGTGCCCAATCTATGGCAAGGTGGTACAGTGCTGATTCAAAGCTTCTGAAGTCTGAGAGGTTGCATATGGTGTAAAACCAAACCTAAATTGCTTTCAGGATCCAATGAATTAGCAGAGGTCATGTTCTCATGCATTATATGCTTAATAAGTGCCTCTTCCTTTCCTTGTACATAATTATATTAACTTAAGTAATAGCATGGGGGTGATTTAGTATTGTGATTGGGCGAAAGCCAAAATAAGGTTTTTGTTTTTTGGTTTTGTGCGTGTTTGTGTGTTCTTCTTATTTGTTTTATTTAAAGCATGGACCATAGTTTCCCTTTTATTTTAAAAAAAGAATCTCACATTTATTTAACTAATATTACTAATTAGTATTACTAATTTTACATGTGTCACCTAGGTGCTTTCATATAGGTTATCTCATTTAATCTCCACAATAAAGGGTGTGTTATTGTCACTATTTTACAAATGGGCAAGTAGAGGCTAAGAGAGATGAAATTATTTGCCCAAGAACCCTTGACTAGTAAGATATTTAAGAATTCAGATTTAAGCTATATTTTTGTAACAAAAGTCTCTGTCACAGTTTTGAATTTTAGGATTAAGAATTATTCACTTTAAGGGAGGGTGGGAGAGAGACACAAGAGGGAGAGGATATGGGGATATATGTATACATATAGCGGATTCACTTTGTTATACAGCAGAAACTAACACAACATTGTAAAGCAATTATACTCCAATAAAGATGTTAAAAAAAAGAATTATTCACTAAAATAGGCCTCTATTTTATTTTTATTTATGAATAACAACTTATATTTTCAATTATTTGAATATTCTAGTACCATTAATAAATTATTTTTGTATTTCATAGGCTCCAGAATATAAGCGTGAATGTGAAAGAGAGCTTCACTGTATAAAATATAGCAAGAATAACTTTTAAACATATGCTGAACTCAATGGTAACCATATATCCATGGATAGGTAACTTTTTAGGAAGACGTATCATGATAATAGGGGAAATTCTGGAAGGGTTCTTATACCTTACTTGGAACATCAACTCAATAGGGAGAAATGTAATATGCTAGTGTGATTAAGGTCAAGTGTCATTCTATAATTACAGGGACACATATAGTCCCAATGGTCCCAGGGCTGACTTTTCCCTAAAAAAAAGTAGTTGGGCTGGATTTTGGTTGTCAACTTTGCACTGCTGTCACTCTTTTCTAAGGTTTTCTCTGCTTTCAAGAAGCATATTTGAACAAGATTTCTTTAAAAGATAGTTATGAGTTAGGATTTTCCAATGATAGGTATTTGAACAATACTTGGAAGGTACAGAGAAAGAAAGGCTGTTATTCTCAGGAGATTATTGAAACTTCGTACTCATGATGG
This sequence comes from Lagenorhynchus albirostris, assembly GCF_949774975.1. Lineage (NCBI taxonomy): Eukaryota > Metazoa > Chordata > Mammalia > Artiodactyla > Delphinidae > Lagenorhynchus > Lagenorhynchus albirostris. The sequence continues at coordinate 90,497,157 of NC_083101.1, read as the reverse complement.
CGTCTCAGACATCTCTTTCAGCTCCTATTTTGCGGCTTGGATGACCAGAAATGGTAGATTTTCAGACTTCTCTGCAAGTACCATTTTACTCTTTGGTGGCCAGATGTGGAGGCATCTCCGATTTTCCCATGAGCTTCCACTTCAAGGACACTGTAGGCAAGCACAATAGTTTTCTGATTTCCCTGGGCCCTAGCATCTCTACTTGTGCTTTTGCCTTAGTAACTCTATCTTCACTATTTTGAACAAGCCTCTATTTTAACGCACCACATTTCAAAGCATTCAACTAAGAGGTTGAGTCCTCAGCTAAAATTCTCAGTTGCTGACTTATGCTGATTTAACTAAGCTATTCAGCCTCTGTACCTCATTTTCCTTAATTGTTAAATGAGATTCAACAATGCCTACCTTAAAAAGTAGTTCTACAGGGAGACCTTCAAGATGGCAGATGAGTAAGATGTGGAGATCACCTTCCTCCCCACAAACACATCAAAAATACATCTAGGGCTTCCCTGGTGGCGCAGTGGTTGAGAATCCGCCTGCCGATGCAGGGGACACGGGTTCGTGCCCCGGTCCAGGAAGATCCCACATGCCGCAAAGCGGCTGGGCCCGTGAGCCATGGCCGCTGAGCCTGCGCGTCCGGAGCCTGTGCTCCGCAACGGGAGAGGCCACAACAGTGAGAGGCCTGAGTACTGCAAAAAAAAAAAAAAAAAAAACCCATCTACATGTGGAACAACTCCTACAGGACACCTACTGAACACTGACAGAAGACCTCAGACTTCCCAAAAGATACCTATTTTTTTTCCTTTTTCTCTTTTTGTGAGTGTGTATGTGTATGCTTCTTTGTGTGATTTTGTCTGTATAGCTTTGCTCTTACCATTTGTCCTAGGGTTCTGTCTGTCCATTTTTTTTGTATAGTTTTTAGCCCTTGTTATCATTGGTGGATTTGTTGTTTGGTTTGGTTGCACTCTTTCTTTTTTATTACTTTTTAATAATTTTTATTTTAATAACTTTTTCACTTATTTTTTTCTTTCTTTTTTCTTTTTTTCTCCCTTTTCTTCTGAGCCATGTGGCTGATGGGTTTTGGCGCTCTGGCTGGGTGTCAGGCCTGTGCCTCTGAGGTGGGAGAGCTGAGTTCAGGACATTGGTCCACAAGAGACCTCCCAGCTCCAACTAGTGACAGGAACACAACCCCACGCATCAGCAGAGAGGCTACCTAAAATCATAATAAGGTCACAGACACCCCCAAACACTACCAGATGTGGTCCTGCCCACCAGAAAGACAAGATCCAGCCTCATCCACCAGAACACAGGCACTAGTCCCCTCCACCAGGAAGCCTACACAACCCACTAAACCAACCTAAGCCACTGGGGGCAGACACCAAAAACAACAGGAACTACGAACCTGCAGGTTGTGAAAAGGAGACACCAAATACAGTAAATTAAACAAAATGCAAAGACAGAGAAACACACAGCAGATGAAGGAGTAAGGTAAAAACCCACCAGACCAAACAAATGAAGAGGAAATAAGCAGTGTACCTGAAAAAGAATTCAGAGTAATGAGAGTAAAGATGATACAAAATCTTGGAAATACAATGGAGAAAATACAAGAAACGTTTAACAAGGACCTAGAAGAACTGAAGAGCAAACAAACAATGATGAACAACACAATAAATGAAATTTAAAATTTTCTAGAAGGAATCAATAGTGGAATAACTGAGGCAGAAGAACGAATAAATGATCTAGAAGATAAAACAGAGCAGAAAAAAGAAAAAAGAAGGAAAACAATTTAGGACAGTCTCAGAGACCTCTGGGACAACATTAAATGCATTAACACTTGAATTACAGGCGTCCCAGAAGAAGAGAAAAAGAAAGGGACTCAGAAAATATTTGAAGAGATTATAGTTGAAAACTTACCTAATATGGGAAAGGAAATAGTCAATCAAGTCCAGAAAGCACAGAGAGTCTCATACAGGATAAACCCAGGGAGAAACATGCTAAGGCACATATTAATCAAACTATCAAAAATTTAGTACAAAGAAAAAAACAGCAAGGGAAAAACAACAAATAACACACAAGGGAATGACCATAAGGTTAACAGCTGATCTTTCAGCAGAAACTCTGCAAGCCAGAAGGGACTGGCAGGACATATTTAAAGTGATGAAGGAGAAAAACCTGCAACCAAGATTACTCTACCCAGCAAGGATCTCATTCAGATTTGACAGAGAAATTAAAAACGTTTACAGACAAGCAAAAGCTAAGAGAGCTCAGCACCACCAAACCAGCTTTACAACAAATGCTAAAGGAACTTCTCTAGGCAGGAAACACAAGAGAAGGAAAAGACCTACAATAACAAACCCAAAACAATTAAGAAAATGGTAATAGGAACATACATATTGATAATTACCATAAATGTAAATGGATTAAATGTTCCAACCAAACGACATAGACTGGCTGAATGGATACAGAAACAAGACCCATATATATGCTGTATACTGGAGAGACATTTCAGACCTAGGGACACATACAGAATGAAAATGAGGGGATGGAAAAAGATATTCCATGCAAATGGAAATCAAAAGAAAGCTGTAGTAGCAATTCTCATATCAGACAAAATAGACTTTAAAACAAAGATTATCACAAGAGACAAAGAAGGACACTACATAATGATCAAGGGATCAATCCAAGAAGAAGATATAACAATTTAAAATATTTATGCACCCAACATAGGAGTACTTCAATACATAAGGCAAATGCTAACAGCCATAAAAGGGGAAATCACAGTAACACAATAATATTAAGGGACTTTAACATCCCACTTTCACCAATGGACAGATCAACCTAAATGAAAGTAAATAAGGAAACACAAGCTTTAAATGACACATGAAACAAGATGGACTTAATTGATATTTACAGGACATCCCATCCAAAAAAAAACAGAATATATTTTCTTTTCAAGTGCTTATGGAAAAATCTCCAGGATAGATCATATCTTGGGTTACAAATCAAGCCTTGGTAAATTTAAGAAAATTGACATATCAAGTATCTTTTCCAACCACAAAGCTATGATACTAGATACCAATTACAGGAAAAAAACTGTAAAAAATACAAACAGTTGGAAGCTAAACAACACACTACTAAATAACCAAGATATCAATGAAGAAATCAAAGAGGAAATTAAAAAAATACCCAGAAACAAATGACAATGAAAACACGATGACCCAAAACCTATCGGATGCAGCAAAAGCAGTTCTAAGAGGGAAGTTTATAGCAGTACAATCCTACCTCAAGAAACAAGAAACATCTCAAATAAACAACCTAACCTTGCACCTAAAGCAATTAGAGATAGAAGAACGAAAAAAAAAAAAAACCCAAAGTTAGCAGAAGGAAAGAAATCATAAAGGAGACAAAAGACCTGTATGCAGAAAACTATAAGACACTGATGAAAGATATTAAAGATGATACAAACAGATGGAGAGATATACCATGTTCTTGGATTGGAAGAATCAACATTGTGAAAATGACTATACTACCCAAAGCAATCTACAGATTCAGTGCAATCTCTATCAAACTACCAGTGGCATTTTTCACAGAACTAGAGCAAAAATTTCAGATTTGTATGGAAACACAAAAGACCCCAAATAGCCAAAGCTATCTTGATAAAGAAAAATGAAGCTGGAGGAATCAGGCTCCCTAACATCAGACAATACTACAAAGCTACAGTAATCAAGACAGTATGGTACTGGCACAAAAACAGAAATATAGATCAATGGAGCAGGATAGAAAGTCCAAAGATAAACTCACACACATATGGTCACTTTATTTTTGATAAAGGAGGCAAGAATATACAGTGGAGAAAAGACAGCCTCTTCAATAAGTGGTGCTGGGAAAACTGGATAGCTACGTGTAAAAGAGTGAAGTTAGAACACTACCTAGCACCATACACAAAAATAAACTCAAAATGGATTAAAGACCTAAATGTAAGTCCAGACAGCATAAAACTCTTAGAGGAAAACATAGCAAGAACACTCTTGGACATAAATCACAGCAAGATCCTTTTTGACCCACCTCCTGGAGAAAGGGAAATAAAAACAAAAATAAACAAATGGGACCTAATGAAACTTCAAAGCTTTTGCACAGCAAAGGAAACCATAAAGGAGACGAAAAAAGAGCCCTCAGAATGGGAGAAAATATTTGCAAATGAAGCAGCTGATAAAGGATTTATCTCCAAAATTTTCAAGCAGCTCATGCAACTCAATATCAAAAAAAAAACACAACAACAACAACCCAATCCCAAAATGGGCAGACCTAAATAGACATTTCTTCAAAGAAGATATACAAATGGCCAGCAAACACATGAAAGGATGCTCAACGTCACTAATCATTAGAGAAATGCAAATCAAAACTGCAATGAGGTATCACCTCATACCAGTCAGAATGGCCATCATCAAAAAATCTACAAACAGTAAATGCTAGAGAGGGTGTGGAGAAAAGGGAACCTCTTGCACTGTTGGTGGGAATGTAAATTGATACAGTCACTATGGAGAACAGTATGGAGGTTCCTTAAAAGTCTAAAAAGAGAACTACCATACGACTTAGCAATCCCACTACTGGGCACATACCCTGAGAAAACCATAATTCAAAAAGAGTCATGTACCACAATGTTCATTGCAGCTCTGTTTCCAAGAGCCAGGATATGGAAGCAACCTAAGTGTCCATCGACTGATGAATGGATAAAGAAGATGTGGCACATATATACAATGGAATATTACTCAGCCATAAAAGGAAACGAAATTGAGCTATTTGTAGTGAGGTGGATAGACCTAGAGTCTATCATACAGAGTGAAGTAAGTCAGAAAGAAAAAGACAAATACCGTATGCTAACACATATATATGGAATTTAAGAAAAAAAATGTCATGAAGAACCTAGGGGTAAGACAGGAATAAAGACGCAGACCTACTGGAGAATGGACTTGAGGATATGGGGAGGGGGAAGGGTGAGCTGTGACAGGGCGAGAGAGAGTCATGGACATATACACACTAACAAACGTAAGGTAGATAGCTAGTGGGAAGCAGCGCATGGCACAGGGATATTGGCTCGGTGCTTTGTGACAGCCTGGAGGGGTGGGATGGGGAGGGTGGGAGGGAGGGAGACGCAAGAGGGAGGACATATGGGAACATATGTATATGTATAACTGATTCACTTTGTTATAAAGCAGAAACTAACACACCATTGTAAAGCAATTATACCCCAATAAAGATGTTAAAAAAAAAAGAATAACAACCATTGGATCATATGGTGCAACTATGTTTAGCTTTGTATGAAACTGCCAAACTGTATTCCAAAATGTCTTCATCCTTTTGCATTCCCACCAGCAATGAGTAAGTTCTTGATGCTCCACATCCTCACCAGCGTTTTTGTACTGTCACATGATAAATTTTACCCATTTTGATAGATGTATAGTGATATCTCATTATTTTAACATTGTCATTAAGCAGTCCTCTAAAGACTTGATGTTAAGCATTTTTTTCACATGCTATTGCCATCTGTTTATCTTCTTTGTGGAGGTGTCTCTCCAGATATTTTGCCCATTTTAAAATTGAATTGTTTGTTTTCTTATGGTTGAATTTTAAGAGTTCTTCGTATATTCTGGATACGAGTCTTTTATCATATATATGTCTTGCAGATATTTTCTTCCAGTGTATACCTTGTCTTTCATTCTCTTATTAGTATTGTCACAAATCAGAAGTTTTAAATTTTAATGAAGTCTAACTTATCAATGTTTTTCCCCAAGGATTGTGCTTTTGTTGTTGTAACTAAAAACTTCTCACCAAACCAAAGACTGTTAGATTTTCTTTTGTTATCTTCCAGGAGTTTAATAGCTTATAGCATCTAATATTTATATCTATGATATATTTTGAGTTAATTCTTGTGGAAGGTATAAGAACAGTTTCTAGGTTCATTATTTGGCATGTATATGTCCAGTTGTACCAACACCATTTGTTTAAAAGTCTATGCTTTCTCCATTGAATTGCCTATCCTTTGTCAAAGATCAGTTGATTATATCCATGTGGGCCTATTTCTGGGCTCTGCATCCTGTTTCATTAATCTATCTATTCTTTCAACGATATCATGTCCTTTTTAAAAATTTTATTGAAGTATAGTAGATTTACAATGTTGTGTTAATACAATGTCTTTTTTAAAAATTGTAGTTAATTTACAATGTTGTGTTACTTTCAAGTATACAGCAAAGTGATTCAGTTATGCATATATGTATATATATTCTTTTTCAGATTCTTTTCCATTATGGGTTATTACAAAATACTGAATGTAAATCCCTGTGCTATACAGTATGTCCTTTTTGTTTACCTATTTTATATACAGCAGTGTGTGTATGTTAATCCCCATCTCCTAATTTATCCCTCACACACGCTATGCCTTGGTAAGCATAAGTTTGTTTTCTACGTCTGTGAGTCTATTTCTGTTCTGTAAATAAGTTCATTTGTATCATTTTAGTTTTAGATTCCACATATAAGTGGTATCATGATATTTGTCTTTGACTTACTTCACTCAAAAAGATAAACTTTAGATTCATCCATGTTGATGCAAATGGCATTATTTCATTATTTTTTATGGCCGAGTAATATTTCATTGTGTATGTATGTATATATATGTATATATATATATATATATATATATATATATACCACATCTTCTTTATCCATTCATCTGTCAATGGACATTTAGGTGGCTTCCATGTCTTGGCTATTGTAAATAGTGCTGCTATGAATATTGGGGTGCATGTATATTTTTCAATTAGAGTTTTCTTCAGATATACGTCTAGGAGTGGAAGTGCAGCGTCATATGGTTACAATATTTTTAGTTTTTTAAGGAACATCCATACTGTACTCAAGGGTTCTTTTTCTCCAAACCTGCTCCAGGATTTATTATTTGTACACTTTTTAAAGATGGCCATCTCATTGCAGTTTTTTTTTTTTTTTTTTTTGCAGTACATGGGCCTCTCACTGTTGTGGCCTCTCCCGTTGCGGAGCACAGGCTCCGGACGTGCAGGCTCAGCGGCCATGGCTCACGGGCCCAGCCACTCCGCGGCATGTGGGATCTTCCCGGACCAGGGCATGATCCCATGTCTCCTGCATCAGCAGGCGGACTCTCAACCACTGCACCACCAGGGAAGCCCTCATCACAGTTTTGATTTGCATTCCTCTAGCAATTAACAATATTGAGCATCTTTTTTTGTGCCTGTTGGTGATCTGTACTTCTTTGGAGAAATGTCTGTTTAGGTCTTCTGCCCATCTTCTGATTGGGTTGTTTTTCGATATTAAGCTGTATGAGCTGTTAGTATACTTTGGAAATTAATCCTTTGTCAGCAGCATCATTTGCAAATATTTTCTCCCAGTCCTTAGTTGTCTTTTCATTTGGTTTCAGGTTTCCTTTGCTGTGCAAAATCTTTTAAGTTTAATTAAGTCCCATTGGTTTATATTTGTTTTTATTTCCATTACTCTAGGTGACAGGTTCAAAATATATTGCTACAATTTATGTCAAAGAGTGTTCTGTCTATATTTTACTCTAGGAATTTTAGAGTATCTAGTCTTATATTTAGGTCTTTAATCCATTTTGAGTTTATTTTTGTGTATGGTGTTAAAGAATGTTCTAAATTCATTTCTTTTATATGTAGCTGTCCATATTTCCCAGCACCATTTATTGAAGATGCTGTTTTTCCTGCCTTGTATAGTCTTGCCTCCTTTGTTGTAGATTAATTGACCATAGGTGCATGGGTTTACTTCTGGGATTTCTATCCTGTTCTATTGATCTATATGTCTGTTTTTGTGCCAGTACCATACTGTTTTGTGCCAGTACCATACTACTGCTTTGTAGTGTAGTCTGAAGTCAGGGAGTGTGATTCTTCCAGCTCTGTTCTTCTTTCTTAAGATTATTTTGGCAATTCTGGGTTTTTTGTGTTTCCATACAAATTTTTAAAAATTTTGTTCTAGTTCTGTGAAAAATGCCATTTGTAATTTGATAGAGATTGCTTTGAATCTGTAGATTGCCTTGGGTAGTATGGTCATTTTGACAATATTTATTCAGGAATTCCCCAGTGCTCCAGTTGTTGGGACTCTGCACTTTCACTGCCAGAGGCCCAGGTTCGATCTCTGGTTGGGGAACTAAGATCCCACAAGCCACGTGGCACAGCCAAAAAACTATAGATAGATAGATAGATAGATAGATAGATAGATAGATAGATAGATAGACAGATTCCTCCAATCCAAGAACATGGTATATCTTTCCATCTGTTTGTGTCAACTCCAGTTTTTTTTCATAAGCATCTTATAGATTTTGGAGTATAGAGTTTTTGACTTCTTAGGTAGGTTTATTCCTATGTAATTTATTGTTTTTGATGTAATGGTAAATGGGATTGTTTCCTTAATTTCTCTTTCTGATATTTCATTGTTAGTGTATAGCAATGCAACAGATTTCTGTATATTAATTTTGTATCCTTCAACTTTACCAAAATCATTGATGAGCTCTAGTAGTTGTCTGGTAGCATCTTTAGGATTTTCTGTGTGTAGCATCATGTCATCTGCAAAAAAAGACAGTTTTATTTCTTCTTTTCCAATTTAGATTTCTTTTATTATTTTTCTTCTCTGACTGCTGTGCCTATGACTTCCAAAACTATGTTGCATAAAAGTGGCAAGAATAGGCATCCTTGTCTTGTTCCTGATCTTAGAGGAAATACTTTCAGCTTTTCACCATTGGGTATGATGTTATCTGTGGGTTTGTCATATATGGCCTTTATTATGTTGAGGTATTTTCCCTCTATGCCCACTTGCTGAAGAGTTTTTTTTATCATAAATTGATGTGGAATTTCATCAAAAGCTTTTACTGCATCTATTGAGATGATCATATGGTTTTCATTTTTCAATTTGTTAATGTGGTGTATCACATTGTTTGATTTGTGGATATTGAAAGATCCTTGCATCCCTGGGATAAATCCCTCTTCCACAATGTCTTGATTATTGTAGATTTATAGTAAGTCCTGAAATCAGTCTTCTGCCTTTGTTCTTCTGCTTCAATATTGTGTTGGCTCTTCCAGTCTTTTGCTTTCCATATATACTTTAGAATCAATTTTTCAGTATTCACAAAATAGCTGGCTGGTATTTTGGTTGGGATTGCACTGAATCTGTAGATCAAATAGTGAAGAACTGACATCTTGTCAATCTTGAGTCTTCCTGTTCATGAATGTTGAATATCTTACATTTATTCAGATATTCCTTGAGTTTTTTATCAGAGTTTTGTAGTTTTCCTTATACAAATTTTGAACATATTTCTTAGATTCCTAAGGGCTTCATTTTGTTGATTCTAATATAGTGGTCCCCGACCTTTTTGGCACCAGGGACTGGTTTCGTGGAAGACACTTTTTACATGGACGATGGTGGGGGATGATTCAGGTGGTACTGTGAGTGATGATGCAGGCGGTAATGCGAGCGATGGGGAGTGATGGGGAATGGCAGATGAAGCTTCACTCCCTCGCCTGCTGCTCACCTCCTGCTGTGCAGCTCAGGTCCTAATAGGCTGTGAACTGCTAATGGTCCACAGCCAGGGGGTTGGGGACCCCTGTTCTAATGTAAATGGCCTTGTATTTTCATTCCAGATTCCAATTATTCATTGCTGGTACGTAGGAAAGCAATAGACTTTTGCTGTTCTTGGAAGAAGTATTTTATAATGTCAACTAGATCCAGTTGATTGATGGTGTTATTCAGATGAAGTATGTCCTTACTGATTATAGAGGTATTGAAGTCTCCAACTATAGTATCGGATTTCTTTATTTTTTTCTTCAAGTTCTATCAATTTTTGCTTCAAGTCTTCTGAACCTGTTTTTAGATTCTTACACATTAAGGATTGTTATGCCTTCTTGGAGAAATGACCCCTTTATCATTATGTAATTATCCCTGTTAATTTTCCTTGTTCTGGAGTCTGCTTTAAACAAAATTAATATCACTACACTAGATTTCTTTCGATTAGTTTTAATGTAGTTTTCTCCATCCCTTTACTTTTTTTTTTTTTTGTCTCCCTAGGTAGTTTATTCCTAGGTATTTTATTCTTTTTGTTGCAATGGTAAAGGGGAGTGTTTCCTTAATTTCTCTTTCATATTTTTCATCATTACTGTATAGGAACGCAAAAGATTTCTGTTCATTAATTTTGTATCCTGCAATTTTACCACATTCATTGATTAGCTCTAGTAGTTTTCTGGTGGCATTTTTAGGATTCTCTATGTATAGTATCATGTCATCTGCAAACAGTGACAGTTTTACTTCTTCTTTTCCTTTTATTTCTTTTTCTTCTCTGATTGCCATGGCTAAGACTTCTAAAACTATGTTGAATAAGAGTGGTGAGAGTGGACATCCTTGTCTCGTTCCTGATCTTAGAGGAAATGCTTTCAGTTTTTCACCATTGAGAATGATGTTTGCTGTGGGTTTGTCATATATGGCCTTTATTATGTTGAGGTATGTTCCCTCTATGCCCACTTTCTGGAGAGTTTTTATCATAAATGGGTGTTGAATTTTGTCAGAAGCTTTTTCTGCATCTATTGAGATGATCATATGGTTTTTATTCTTCAATTTGTTAATCTGGTTTATCACATTGATTGATTTGCGTATATTGAAGAATCCTTGCATCCCTGGGATAAATCCCACTTGATCATGGTGTATGATCCTTTTAATGTGTTGCTCGATTCTGTTTGCTAGTATTCTGTTGAGGATTTTTGCATCTATATTCATCAGTGATATTGTTCTGTAATTTTTTTTTTGTAGTATCTTTGTCTGGTTTTGGTATCTAGCTGATGGTGGTCTCATAGAATGAGTTTGGGAGTGTTCCTTCCTCTGCAATTTTTTGGAAGAGTTTGAAAAGGATGGGTGTTAGCTCTCCTCTAAATGTTTGATAGAATTCACCTGTGAAGCCATCTGGTTCTGGACTTTTGTTTGTTGGAATATTTTAAATCACAGTTTCAATTTCATTACTTGTGATTGGTCTGTTCATATTTTCTATTTCTTCCTGATTCAGTCTTGGAAGGTTATACCTTTCTAAGAACTTGTCCATTTCTTCCAGATTGTCCATTTTATTGGCATAGAGTTGCTTGTAGTAGTTTCTTAGAATGCTTTGTATTTCTGTGGTGTCTGTTTTAACTTCTCCTTTTTCATTTCCAATTTTATTGATTTGAGTCCTCTCCCTCTGTTTCTTGATGAGTCTGGCTAAAGGTTTATCAATTTTTATCTTCTCAAAGAACCAGCTTTTAGTTTTATTGATCTTTGCTATTGTTTTATTTGTTTCTATTTCATTTATTTCTGCTCTGATCTTTATGATTTCTTTCCTTCTGCTAACTTTGGGTTTTGTTTGCTCTTCTTTCTCTAGTTCCTTTAGGTGTAAGGTTAGATTGTTTATTTGAGATTTGTCTTGTTTCTTGAGGTAGGCTTGTATAGCTATAAACTTCCCTCGTAAAACTGCTTTTGCTGCATCCCATAGGTTTTGGATCGTCGTGTTTTCATTGTCATTTGCCTCTAGGTATTTTTTGATTTCCTCTTTGATTTCTTCAGTGATCTCTTGGTTATTTAGTAGCGTATTGATTAGCCTCCATGTGTTTGTGTTTTTTATGTTGTTTTCCCTAATCTCATAGTGTTGTGGTTGGAAAAGATACCTGATATGATTTCAATTTTTCTTAAATTTACCCAGGCTTGATTTGTGACCCAAGATGTGATCTATCCTGGAGAATGTTCCGCATGCACTTGAGAAGAAAGTGTAACCTGCTGTTTTGGGATGGAATGTTCTATAAATATTAATTAAATCTACCTGGTCTATTGTGTCATTTAAAGCTTGTGTTTCCTTATTAATTTTCTGTCTGGATGATCTGTCCATTGGTGTAAGTGAGGTGTTAAATTCCCCCACTATTATTGCATTACAGTCAATTTCCTCTTTTATAGCTGTTAGCATTTGCCTTATGTATTGTGGTGCTCCTATGTTGGGTGCATATATATATGTGGGTGCAAATATATATAATTGTTACATCTTCCTCTTGGATTGATTCCTTGATCATTATGTAGTGTCCTTCCTAGTCTCTTGTAACATTATTTTAGTCTATTTTATCTGATATGAGTATTGCTACTCCAGCTTTCTTTTGATTTATATTTTCATGGAATATCTTTTTCCATCCCCTCACTTTCTCTTGTAGACAGCATATATATGGGTCTTGTTCTGTATCCTTTCAGCAAGCCTGTGTCTTTTGTTTGGAGCATTTAATCCATTCACATTTAACGTAATTATCGATATGTATGTTCCTATTACCATTTTCTTAATTGTTTTGGGTTTGTTTTTGTAGACCCTTTTCTTCTGTTGTGTTTCCCACTTAGAGAAGTTCCTTTAGCATTTGTTCTAGAGCTGCTTTGGTGTTGCTGAATTCTCTTAGCTTTTGCTTGTCTGTAAAGTTTTTTATTTCTCTGTCAAAGTTGAATGAGATACTTGCCAGGTAGAGTAATCTTGGTTTTGGGGTTCTTCCCTTTCATCACTTTAAATATATTGTGCCACTCCCTTCTGGCTTGTAGAATTGCTACTGAGAAATCAGCTGTTAACTTTATGGGAGTTCCCTTATGGGAGTTCCCTGTTATTTGTTGTTTTCCCCTTGTTACTTTTAATAATTTTCTTTGCTTTCAATTCTTGTCAATTTGATTACTATGTTTCTAGGCATATTTATCCTTGGGTTTATCCTGCCTGGGACTCTCTGCACTTCCTGGACTTGGTGGCTATTTCCTTTCCCATTTTAGGGAAGTTCTCGACTATAGTCTCTTCAAATATTTTCTCGGGTCTCTTCTCTGTCTCTTCTCCTTCTGGAACCACTATAATGCAAATATTGGTGCGTTTATTGTTGTTCCAGAGGTCTCTTAGTCTGTCTTCATTTCTTCTCATTCTTTTTTCTTTATTCTGTTCTGTGACAGTGTTTTCCACCATTCTGTCTTCCAGGTCACTTATCCGTTCTTCTGCCTCAGTTATTCTGCTATTAATTCCCTCTAGTGTATTTTTCATTTTAGTTATTGTATTATTATCTCATTGTTTGTTTGTTCTTGAATTCTTCTAGGTGTTTGTTCTTTAATTCTTCTAGGTCTTTGTTAAACATTTCTTACATCTTCTCCATCTTTGCCTCCATTCTTTATCCGAGGTCCTGGATTGTCTTCACTACCATTATTCTGAATTCTTTTTCTGGAAGATTGTCTCTCTCTACTTCATTTAGTTGTTCTTCTGGTGTTTTATCTTGCTCCTTCATGTGGTATATAGTCCTCTGCCTTTTCAGTTTGTCTGTCTTTTTTGAATGTGGTTTTCATTCCACAAGCTGCAGGATTGTAGTTTATTCTGCTTCTGCTGTCTTCCCCTCTGGTGGATGAGGCTATCTAAGAGGCTTGTGCAAGCATCCTGATGGGAGGGACTGGTGGTGGGTAGAGCTGGGTGTTGCTCTGGTGGGCAGAGCTCAGTAAAACGTTAATACACTTGTCTGCTGATGCATGGTCTGAGTTCCCTCCCTGTTGGTTGTTTGGCTTGAGGTGACACAGCACTGGAGCCTTCAGTGTCTTTGGTGGGGCTAATAGTGGACTCCGTGAGGGCTCACGCCAAGGAGTACTCCCTGAACTTCTGCTGCCAGTGTCCTTGTCCCTGCAGTGAGCCACAGCTACCCCTCACCTCTGCAGGAGACCCTCGAAAACTAGCAGGTAGTTCTGGTTCAGTCTTCTGTGGGGTCACTGCTCCTTCCCCCTGGGTCCTGGTTCACACACTACTCTGTGTGCGCTCTCCAAGAATGGAGTCTCTGTCTCCCCGAGTCCTGTCGAAGTCCTGCAATCAAATCCTGCCAACCTTCAAAGTCTGATTCTCTGGGAATTCCTCCTTCTGTTGCCAGACCCCCAGTTTGGGAAGCCTGATGGGGGGCTCAGAACCTTCACTCCAGTGGTTGGACTTCTGTGGTATAAGTGTTCTCCAGTTTGTGAGTCTCCCACTCAGTGGTTATGGGATTTGATTTTATTGTGATTGCACCCCCTCCTACCATCTCACTCTGGCTTCTCCTTTGTTTTGGATGTGGGGTATCCTTTTTGGTGAGTTCCAGTGTCTTCGTCTTGATGAGTGTTCAGCAGTTAGTTGTGATTCTGGTGCTCTCTCAAGAGAGAGTGAGCGCATGTCCTTCTACTCCACCATCTTGAGCCAATCTCTGAAGTATTTGTCTTTTTGTGACTGGTTTACTTAGCATAATGTCCTCAAGGTTTACCTATGTTGTCGTGTATGTCAGGATTTCCTTCCATTTTAAGGCTGAATAATATTGTTTTATATATATATATATATATATACATTTTGCTTATCTATATGTATATATAGATAAAACATTTTGCTTATCCATTCATCTGTCAGTGGACACTTGCATTACTACCACATTTTAGCTGTTGTAAATAATGCTGCTATGTGTCTAGGGTGGGTCTCTTTGAGTTCATTTTACTTGGAGTTTGTTGGGCTTCTTGGATGGTTATATTCATATCTTTTATCAAATTTGGGAAGGTTTTGGCCATTATTTCTTCAAATATTCTCTCTGCCCTGTTGTCTCTCTCCTCTTCTGAAGTCCCACAATGGTATGTTGATCTTCTTGATGGTGTCCCATACGTCCCTCAACTCTGTTCAATTTGCTTCATTCTTTCATCTTTCTGTTCCTCAGACTTGATAATTTTAAATTCACTGATTCTTTTTTCTGCCAGCTCAAATATGTCTTTGAATCCCTGTAGCATATTTTTAATTTCAGTTATTATACTTTTCAGCTCCAGAACTTCATTTTAGATACTTTTTAGGTTTTCTGTCTTTTTACTGATATTATCATTTTCTTCACACATCTTTTTCTTGATTTTCTCCATGTCATTATTTATTTCTTTGATCATCATTAAGATAGTTGTTTTAATTTTTTTCTAGTCGTCCACCCTCAGGTCTGGATCAATAACAGAATCTGAATAATAAACCAGTTTCTTGGTTTATTTTTTCCTTTGAATGCACCATACTTTTCTTTCTTTTTATGCCTTGTGATTTCTTTGTTGTTTTTGAAAACTGGACGTTTGGATATAAAAATTTGTTAATTCTGGAGATTCAATTTTCCCCTTTCCCAAGAGTTTGCTGTTTTATTTTTGTCCTGTTTTTATTGTTTTCATTGTTGTAGACTGTCTCTGTGCTGAGGATAAGTCTGAGGTGAAAATTAATCTTCTTGGGTCTTTTCTGAGCTGTACTTTCCCTTGGGCAAACTCCCCTATATATGCAGTTGGTTTTTAATGTCCTGGTCTTTGATGTCTGGCTCCCAAAAGGAGGAGGGAAATGAAGAGGAAAAAAAGGGCGCTAGCTCCTTAAATCTCCAGGAAGCCACTCCAGCTAGAGAAATAGATGCTTATAACAATGGGAAGAGGTTCGATGATAATGGCACCACCTCATTTTCTGCATCTCTGTTATCAGAAGCAACAATAAGTGATCAGAGCACAGATCCCAATATTTGGAGGACAGCATCCTCTTTGCCTAATCTGGTTCCCACAAGCTATGTTCAAGGCAACCCAAAAACATGTGCACAGCTTGCCTGCCCCACGGCTGGGAATGAGAAATGGGTAACTGCTACTGTGTTCAGAGGTGAAATTGATGGAAGTTAATTGCAATTTACCATACAAATCTTCCATTGGAAGTTTCAAACCTTCAGTAGACTCTAGTATAATTACATCTGACAGATTTTGCCATTGTAAATGTTTATGTGGGGAGACAGATTTCTGATATTTTCTACTCTCCCATCTTCCCAATCTTCTCTGCCTTTTGTTGATTACTGTTACAATGATTTATCTTTCTCCATTCTTTTTATTTTTAATATGTGTCAATATTTAAAGTAGGTTTATTTTAGAAAACATGGGTCTTGATTTTTTATCCACTCTGACAATGTCTATTTTTTTTTTTTTTTTTTTTTTTTTTGCGGTACGCAGGCCTCTCACTCTTGTGGCCTCTCCCGTTGTGGAGCACAGGCTCCGGACGCGCGGGCTCAGCAGCCATGGCTCACGGGCCCAGCCGCTCCACGGCATGTGGGATCTTCCCGGACCGGGGCACGAACCCATGTCCCCTGCATTGGCAGGCGGACTCTCAACCACTGTGCCACCAGGGAAGCCCCTGACAATGTCTATTTTTAATTGGTGTATCTATACCATTGATTTTTAAAGTGATTATTGATATATTTGGATTAATATCTAACTTTTTTTTTTTTACGTTTTCTATTCATTGCTCTTCTTCTTTGGTCTTATTATTGTCCTTCACGTTTTTCTTCACTTTGTGGTTTTAATTGAGCATTGTATATTATTCCATTTTCTCTCCTTTCTTATGATATGTATTATATATTTTTTAAAACTTTTTTGAGTGGTTTCCTTAGAGCTTTCAATATACATTTACAACTAACAAGAGTCTACCTTCAAATAACACTATACTGCTTCGCAAGTAGTACAAATACTTTATACTAACAAACATATCTTATTCTCCCTTCCTGTCCCTAGTTTTATTGCTGTTATTTATTTCTCTTACACATACAAAATTATATATGACACACATACACTTAAACACATATAAGCATACTTAAGCTATTATTATATTAAACAAACTGTTAGGTTAATTATGGATAAAAAATACAAGATTTTATTTTACTTTTATTTTTCCTTTCTCTAACACTCTCTTTTCTTTATATAGATCTTAGTTCTGAATTTCATTTTTTTTCCTTCTAAAACATTTCTTGCAAGGTAGGTCTACTTGTGACAAATTACCTCAATTTTTGCTTTTCTGAAAATGATTTCTCCTTCACTTTTCAAGGATCATTTCACAGGGTACAGAATTCTAGGTTAGTGGGTTCTCTCAACATTTAAATATTTCACTCCACTCTCTTCTTGTATGATTACTGAAGAGAATTCAGATGAAATTCTCTTCTTTCCTTCTCTATATATAAGTTGTCTTCCTCTGACTTTTTAGAAGATTTTCCTTCATATTTGATTTTCTGCAGTTTTAATATGAAATGTTTAGGGGTAGTTTTTTGGCATTTTCCTGCTTGAGGTTCTCTGAGATTCGTGGATCTGGGTATGATGTCTGACATTAACTTGGGAAAATTCTTGGTCATTATTGCTTCACATATAGCTTCTGTTCTTTTCTCTCTTTCTTCTTTTTCTGGTATTCCCATTACATATATGTTCCTTTTTAGCAGTAGTCACACAGTCCATAGATACTTTGCTCTTCTTTGTCTCTTTTCTCTATGCTTTTGCATTTTGGAAGTTTCTAATAAGATATCCTCTAGCTCAGAGATTATTTCCTCAGTCATGCCCAGCCTACTAATGAGGCCATCAAAAGCATTTTTCATTTCTGTTACTGTGGTTTTTTAATCTTTAGCATACTTTTTCATTCATAGAATGTCTATATCTCTACTTACATGGCCCATCTGTTCTTTCATGCAGTCTACTTTTTCCATTAGAACCGTGGCATAAGATCATAGACATTATATTTTATATTTAAATTTTTTTAGCATCTTTATTGGAGTATAATTGCTTTACAATGGTGTGTTCCTGCTGTATAACAAAATGAATCAGCTATACATATACATATATCCCCATATCTCAACCCTCTTTCGCCCCCCTCCCACCTCCCTATGCCACCCCTCTAGTTGGACACAAAGCACCGAGCTGATCTCCCTGTGCTATGTGGCTGCTTCCCACTAGCAATCTATTTTACATTTGGTAGTGTATATATGTCCATGCCACTCTCACTTCATCCCAGCTTAGCCTTCTCCCTCCATATGCCCTCAAGTCCATTCTCTATGGCTCCATCTTTATTCCTGCCCCTAGGTTCTTCAGGACCATTTTTTTAATTAGATTCCATATATATGGACTCTTGATGAGTCTGGCTAATGGTTTATCAATTTTGTCTATCTTCTCAAAGTACCAGCTTTTAGTTTTATTGATCTTTGCTATCATTTCCTTCATTTCTTTTTCATTTATTTCTGAACTGATCTTTATGATTTCTTTCCTTCCACTAACTTTGCAGTTTTTTTGTTCTTCTTTCTCTAATTTCTTTAGGTGTAAGGTTAGGTTGTTTATTTGAGATGTTTCTTGTTTCTTGAGGTAGGATTGTATTGCTATAAACTTCCCTCTTAGAACTGCTTTTGCTGCATCTCACAGGTTTTGGGTCGTCATGTTTTCATTGACATTTGTTTCTACGTATTTTTTTATTTCCTCTTTGATTTCTTCAGTGATTTCTTGGTTATTTAGTAATGTATTGTTTGTATGTTTGTATTTTTTACAGATTTTTTTTTACCATTTCATATGTTTGTATTTTTTACAGATTTTTTCCTGTTATTGATATCCAGTCTCATAGCATTGAGGTTGGAAAAATACTTGATGCAATTTCAATTTTCTTATATTTATCCAGGATTGATTTGTGACCCAAGATATGATCTATCCTGGAGAATGTTCCATGAGCACTTGAGAAGAAAGTGTATTCTGTTAGTTTTGGATGGACTGTCCTATAAATATCAATTAAGTCCATCTTGTTTAATGTATCATTTAAAGCTTATGTTTCCTTATTTATTTTCATTTTGGATGATCTATTTGGTGAAAATGGGGTGTTAAGTTCTCCTACTATTATTTTGTTACTGTCAGCTTCCCCTTTTATGGCTATTAGCATTTGTCTTTGTATTGAGGTGCTCTTATGTTGGGTTCATAAATATTTACAATTGTTATATCTTCTTCTTGGATTAATGTCTTGATCATTATTTAGTGTCCTTCTTTGTCTCTTGCAATAGTCTTTATTTTAAAGTCTATTTTGTCTGATATGAGAACTGCTACTCCATCTTTCTTTTGATTTCCACTTGCATGGAATATCTTTTTTGATTCCCTCACTTTCAGTCTGTATGTGTCCCTAGGTCTGAAGTGGGTTTCTTTGGTCTTGTTTTTGTATCCATTCAGCCAGTCTATTTCTTTTGTTTGGAGCATTTAATCCACTTCATTTAAGGTAATTATCGATATGCATGTTGCTATTACCATTTTCTTAATCGTTTTGGGTTTGTCTTTTCCTTCTCTTGTTTTTCCTACCTAGAGAAGTTCCTTTAGAATTTGTTGTAAAGCTGGTTGATTGGTGCTGAATTCTCTTACCTTTTGCTTGTATTTAAATGTTTTAATTTCTCCATTGAATCTGAATGAGATCCTTGCCTGGTAGAGTAATCTTGGTTGTAGGTTCTTACCTTTTGTCACTTTAAATATGTCCTGCCACTCTCTTCTGGCGTGCAGAGTTTCTGCTGAAAGATCAGCTGTTAACCTTATGGGAATTCCCTTGTATGTTATTTATTGATTTTCCCTTGCTGCTTTTAATATTTTTTCTTTGTATTTGATTTAATAGCTTGATTAATATGTCTCTTGGCATGTTTCTCCTTGGATTTACCCTGTATGGGACTCTCTGCACTTCCTGGACTTAATTGACTATTTCCTTTCCCATATTAAGGAAGTTTTCAATTACAATCTCTTCAAATATTTTCTCAGTCCTTCTCTTTTTCTCTTCTTCTTCTGGCACCTCTATAATTCGAATGTTGGTGTGTTTAATGTTGTCCCAGAGGTCTCTGAGACTGTCCTCAATTATTTTCATTCTTTTTTCTTTATTCTGCTCTGTGGTACTTATTTCCACAATTGTATATTCCAGGTCACTTATCCATTCTTCTGCATCAGGTATTGTGCTATTGATTCATCTAGAGAATTTTAAATTTCATTTATTGTATTGTTCTTCATTGTTTGTTTGCTCTTTATTTCTTCTAGGTCCTTGTTAAACATTTCTTGTATTTTCTGCATTCTATATCCAAGATTTTGGATCATCTTTACTATCATTACTCTGAATTCTTTTTCAGGTAGACTGCCTATTTCCTCCTCATTTGTTTGGTCTGTTGGGTTTATACTTTGCTCCTTCATCTGCTGTGTATTTGTTTCTTCTCAGTTTGTTTTTTTTTGTGTGTTTTTTTCTTTTTGTTTTTTTGCGGAATGCGGGCCTCTCACTGTTGTGGCCTCTCCCATTGTGGAGCACAGGCTCTGGACACACAGGCTCAGCGGCCATGGCTCATGGGCCCAGCTGCTCCGTGGCATGTGGGATCTTCCCAGACCGGGGCACAAACCCGTGTCCCTTGCATCAGCAGGCGGACGCTCAAGCACTGTGTCACCAGGGAAGTCTGGTTAAATTTGTTTAACTTACTGCGTTTGGGGTCTCCTGCTGCAGGTTTGTAGTTCCCACTGTTTTTGGTGTCTGCCCCCAGTGAGTAAAACTGGTTCAGTGGGTTGTGTAAGCTTCCTGGTGGAGGGGACTGGTGCCTGTCTTCTGGTGGATGAGGCTGTATCTTTTCCTTCTGGTGGGCAGGACCACATCTTGTGGTGTGTTTTGGGGTGTCTGTGAACTTAATATGATTTTAGGCAGCATCTCTTCTAATGGGTGGTGTTGTGTTCCTATGTTGCTAGTTGTTTGGCATGGGGTGTCCAGCACTGTAGCTTGCTGGTCGTTGAGTGGAGCTGGGTCTTAGTGTTGAGATGGAGATCTCTGGGAGAGCTTTTGCCACTTGATATTATGGGGGGCTGGGAGGTCTGTGGTGGACCAGTGTCCTGAACTCGGCTCTTCCACCTATCAGGCTCAGGCCTGACACCTGGCTGGGGCACCAAGACTCTGTCAGCCACATGGCTTATAAGAAAATAGAGGGAAAATAAAAGAAAGAAAGAAGAAATAAATAAATAAAATACAATAAAGTTATTGAAATTAAAAAGTATTAAAAATTAAAAAATTAGAAAGTAATAAAAAAAGAAAGTAAGAAGAAAGAGAGCAGCCAAACCAAAAAAACACATCCACCAAGTATAACAAGTGCTAAAATCTGTACTTAAAAAAGAAGAAAAACCAGACAGACAGAACCCTAGGAGAAATGGTAAAAGCAAAGCTGTACAGACAAAATCTCTCAGAGAAGCATATACACACACACACTCACAAAAAGAGAAAAGGAAAAATATGTGTGTGTATATATATATATATATATATATTTAGGAAGAGAGCAACCAAATCAATAAACAAACCTAACAATGATAATAAGCTCTAAATACTAAACTAAGATAAATATAAAACCAGAAACAAATTAGATGCAGAAAGCAAACCCCAAGTCTACAGTTGCTCCCAAAGTCCACCATCTCAATTTTGGGATGATTCATTTTCTATTCAGGTATTCCATAGATGCTGAGTACATCAAGTTGATTGTGGAGATTTAATCCACTGCTCCTGAGGCTGCTGGGAGAAATTTCCCTTTCTCTTCTTTGTTTGCACAGCTCCTGTGTTTCAGCTTTGGATTTGGCCTTGCCTCTCTGTGTAGGTCACATGAGGGCATGTGTTCCCCTCTCAGACAGTACGGGGTTAAAGTAGCAGCTAATTAGGGGGCTCTGGGTCACTCAGGCCGGAGGGAGGAAGGGGTACGGAATGCAGAGCGATCCTGCGACAGCAGAGGCCAGCGTGACGTTGCAACAGCCTGAGGTGCACTGTGTTTTCTCCTGGGGAAGTTGTCCCTGGACCCAGGACCCTGGCCATGGCAGGCTGCACAGGTTCCTGGGAGGGGAAGTGTGGATAGTGACCTGCACTTGCACACAGGCTTCTTGGTGTCTGCAGCAGCAGCCTTAGTGTTTCATGCCAGTCTCCAGTGTCCACGCTGATAGCTGTGGCTCATGTCTCTCTCTGAAGCTAATTTAGGCAGTGCTCTGAATCTCTTCTCCTCACACACCCTGAAACAATGGTCTCTTGCCTCTCTAGCAGGTCCAGACTTTTACCCCCAACTCCCTCCTGGCTAGCTGTGGTGCACTAGCCCTCTTCAGGCTGTGTTCACCCAGCCAACCCCAGTCCTCTCCCTGGGATCTGACCTCTGAAGCCCGAGCCTCAGCTCCCAGCCTCCACCCACCCTGGCAGGGGAGCAGACTCTCAGGCTGGTGATTGCTGGTCAGCACCGATCCTCTGTGTGGGAATCTCTCCACTTTTCTCTCTGCACCCCTCTTGCTATGCTGTCATCCATGGCTCTGAAGCTTCCCCCGGTCCACCCCCTGTCTCCACCAGTGAAGGGGCTTCCTAGTATGTGGAAACATTTCATCCTTCACATCTCCCTCCCAGAGATGCAGGTCCCATCCCTATTCTTTTGTCTCTGTTTTTTCTTTTGGCTTACCCCAGTATGTGGGGGAGTTTCTTGCCTTTGGGGAAATCTGAGGTTTTCTGCCAGCATTCAGTAGGTGTTCTGTACGAGTTGTTCCACATGTAGATGTATTTTTGATGTATTTGTAGGGAGGAAGGTGATCTCCACATCTTACTCCTCCACCATCTCATTATTTTTTATTTTTTGGTACACGGGCCTCTCACTGTTGTGGCCTCTCCCATTGCAGAGCACAGGCTCCGGACGTGTAGGCTCAGTGGCCATGGCTCACAGGCCCAGCCACTCCACGGCATGTGGGATCTTCCCAGACTGGGGCATGAACCCGTGTCCCCTGCATCAGCAGGTGGACTCTCAACCACTGCACCACCAGGGAAGCCCCTCCACCATCTTGAAGGTCCCCCCTAATCATAGTTATTTTAAATTTCAGGTCTGATAGTGCCAACATCCCTGCCACATCTGAGTCTGGTTCTCATGCTTGCTTTTTCTCTTCAAACTGTTTTCTCCCTTTTAGTATAATTTGTACCTTTTTCTTGATAGCTGAACATCATGTACTGAGTAAAAGGAAGTGTGGTAAATAAGCCGTTAATAATGTGGTGGCAACGTGTGGGGAATGGAAAGCATTCTGTAGTGTTATAATTAGGTCTCAGTCTTTTAGTGACCCTGTGCCCTTTGACTGTGAACTTTACAAATGTTTCTCAGTTTTTCTTCCCTTAGATGGGAAAGGATGGCTAGTGTGGACGGGAGTTGGGTATTTTCTTTCCTCATGTGGAAGGGTAGAGAGGGCTGAGGTTGGTATTTGCTATCCCCTGATGTGGTTAAGCTCTGAAAAAATACCATTTAGGCTGTGCTAAGAGTTTCTCTGGAGGGCAGGCCTTGTTAAGAAGAACAAAATGCTCTGGCAAGTTTCAAAATTGTTCCTTTTCCCTTCTCCTACTAGAAGGATGAGGGGCTTTTTCTCTGATATGTATTGTGAGAATTTGGTTAGGTTTCTGGAGATAAACTCACAAATTTGTGGGAGTCTCCTTTTGACTGAGTCCCACTGGATTTTTTAACTCTCAAACTTGTCCATACTGCATTTCCAGCAATTCATCAATTATAGTTTAGGTTTTCCTACATGTGTACTGGTTCCCATAGAAGTTTCTCCTTGTGGGTTTCTGCTCTGGTAAGTTGTGATAATTTGTTTCTCCAATTGCCTGTCTGTCTCTTCAATTTGGGGGATAATGGTTTGCCCTGTGACCTCATTTCTCTGGAAGATCCAATAATAGTTTTTATTATTCAGTATGTTCAGCTTTTTATTTATTATTAGGACAAAGTGATGACTTCCAAACTCTTTACATGCCAGATCAAAAACAGAAAGCCTCTGCTGTTGTTTTTTGTTTGTTCCTGTGTACATAAGGTGTCTTTTTTCCTTAGTCAACTTTTCAGAGTTTCTATTGTCACTAGTTTTAAGAAATGTAGTTATGATATGTTTTGGCATATTTTCTTCTTCTTCAGGTTTGTGAGGTTCTTGAATCTATGGGTATATAGAGTTCACCAAATTGGGGGAAATTTGACCATTATTTCTTTAAATATTTTTGCTTGTCCCCCCCTTTGGGGATGCTAAATATTTGTATGTTAAGGATGCCTGAAACTGTCTTGCTGCTCACTGATGCTCTGGTGTCTATTTTTTGTGTCCATTTTCTGAGATTACTTTTGGAAAGTTTCCATTGCTATGATTTTTAGTTCAGTATTTCTTCCTCAATGTAACCTAATATTAATCCAATACAGTGTACTTTTAATCTCAAGCATAGTGGTTTTCTTATTATGAAGTTTGAATCATGTCTTTTTTATACCTTCCATATCTATTTAATTCATTTAATCTTCCCTCTATCTCCTTGATCATTTTTAATACAGTTATAACTGTACTGTAATGTTCTTGCCTACTAATTCAATCATGTCATTTCTGGGTTTATTTCTAATTCATTTTTCTCCTCCTTCTGGGTTATATTTACCTCTTTATTTTCATGCCTGATAATTTATAATTGTATGCCAGACACTGTGAATTGTTGTATGCTGAATATTTTCATGTTTCCACTAATATTTTTGAGATTTGTTCTTAAATGCAGTTTAGTTACTTGGAAACATTTGATCCATTGGGTCTTTCGTCTAAAGTTTGTTAGACAGGATCAGAGCAGCATTTGGTATAGGGCTAAATTGCCCCACTAGTGAGGCAAAACGTATCTATCTGAGTACCTTACCCAGTGCCCCACAAATTATGAGACTTTCCACTGTGGGTGGCCAGAACAGGAACAATTTCCATCCCTGTGCAGTGTGAGTGGTGTGTGTGTGTGTGTGTGTGTGTGTGTGTGTGTGTGTGTGCAGCTCTCTCCTGCCTGGTTCTGTGTCCTGGAATGCTAGTCATTTTGACCTCCCTCAGCTCATCTCCCCATGCAATTTTTTAAGTAAACATTTTAGATTTAGCAAAAACTTATGAAAAATAGTACAGAGTTTCCATGTACCCCACACCTAGTACTCTCTACTATTTACATCTTACATTAGTATGGTGTTTGTCACAAGTAATGTATCAATACTGACACATTATTACTAACCTCATTCAGAATCTACTTTTTTGTATGTTCTTTTTTGTGTTCCAGGAACCCATCCAGGATTACATTTGGTCATCATGTTTCCTTCTGGCTGTGACACACTTCATTTTTGATGACCTTGACAGGTTTAAGGAGTACTAGAGAGGTATTTTGTAGGATATCCCTGAATTGAGCTTTTTCTAATGGTTTTCTCATGATTGGACTGGTGTTATGTGTTTTGAGGAGGAAGGCCATAGAGGAACGTGCTACTCATTACATCAAATCTTTAGTACATATCATTAACATGATTTATCATTGTTAATGTTAACCTTGATCATATGGCTGAGTCCCCAAGTAACTTAGAACACCATTTTGTGCTGTACGTCCTCTGTTTAGAGACAGGAAGAGCTATAAACAAATACTGAACTATAGTTTCTTATTTTGCAGAAGAGTAGATTAGCCATTCTGTACTTCCTATGTATTCTAGAGAGAGAATATGGAAATATATTGTGGATAATGGGAGCTGTGTTTCTCACTGTCAGAAAAGGGAGTTACAAATATGGAAAGGGAAGTGAGCATAAACATTTTCATTTTGGATATGAATTGGGGGTATTAAAATGAACTCATGTTTTTAAATATATAGATACTGAAACAGATCACATGTGCATGTACATGATATTTTGAATGTTTATGGGAATGTATGTATAGTTATTCACTTATTTATTAGTTCTTTCCCTGATACAGACAAGAAATTATAATATTTCAATAGCAATGTATACACAGCACCCAGATCTTGGTTTCTAATATTATCCTCTTCTATAAATAAATATGATATTATATTCTTCTATTATATTATCCTCATCTTCATGTATCCTTTATGACAGTACTAACTTGGGGCTAGGAAAAGGAAAATGAACTTGGAACACCTTGTGGCAGAAAATAAGAAGTACTCAAAAAAAAATGGGAATACATCCAAAGGACATAGGCGTTAGCCTGAAGGGATGCCCAGTTGTCTAATATGGGATAATTTGAGCATCAAAATAAATAATGGGGGATGAAGGGAAGATGGCGGAAGAGTAAGACGTGGAGATCACCTTCCTCCCCACAGATACAACAGAAATACATCTACACGTGGAACAACTCCTACAGAACACCTACTGAATGCTGGCAGAAGACCTCAGACCTCCCAAAAGACAAGAAACTCCCCACGTACCTGGGTAGGGCAAAAGAAAAAAGAATAAACAGAGACAAAAGGATAGGGACGGGACCTGCACCAGTGGGAGGGAGATGTGAAGGAGGAAAAGTTTCCACACACTAGGAAGCCCCTTGGTGGGTGGAGACTGCAGGTGGCAGAGGGGGAAGCTTCAGAGTCGCGGAGGAGAGCGCAGCCACAGGCGTGCGGAGGGCAAAGCGGAGAGATTCCCGCACAGAGGAACGGTGCCGACCGTCACTCACCAGCCCGAAAGGCTTGTCTGCTCACCCGCCGGGGTGGGTGGGGCTGGGAGCTGAGGCTAGGGCTTCGGTCAGAGCGCAGGGAGAGGACTGGTGTTGGCGGCGTGAACACAGCCTTCAGGGGGTTAGTGCATCATGTCTAGCGGGGAGGGAATCCGGGGAAAAGTCTGGACCGGCCGAAGAGGCAAGAGACATTTTCTTCCCTCTTTGTTTCCTGGTGCACAAGGAGAGAGGATTAAAAGCGCTGCTTAAAGGAGCTCCAGAGACGGGCGCGAGCCGCGGCTAAAAGCGCAGACAGCAGAGACATGCATGAGACGCTAAAGCTGTTGCTACCACCAACAAGAAGCCTGTGTGCGAGCACAGGTCACTATCCACAACTCCCTTCCGGGGAGCCTGTGCAGCCCGCCACTGCCAGGTTCCCAGGATCCAGGTACAACTTCCCCGGGAGAACGCATGGCGCGCCTCAGACTGGTGCAACGTTACGCCGGCCTCTGCCGCCGCAGGCCCGCCCTGCACTCCGTGCCCCTCCTTCCCCCCCCCCCCCCGGCCTGAGTGAGCCAGAGATCCTGAAGCAGCTGCTCCTTTAATCCCGTCCTGTCTGAGCGAAGAACAGACTCCCTCCAGCGACCTACACGCAGAGGTGGGGCCAAATCCAAAGGTGAGCCCCAGGAGCTGTGAGAACAAAGAAGAGAGAGGGAAATCTCTCCCAGCAGCCTCAGAAGCAGCAGATTAAACCTCCACAATCAACTTGATGTACCCAGCATCTGTGGAATACATGAATAGACAACCAATCATCCCAAATTGAGGAGGTGGACTTTAAGAGCAAGATTTATGATTTGTTTCCCTTTTCTTCTTTTTGTGAGTGTGTATGTGTATGCTTCTGTGTGAGATTTTGTCTGTATAGCTTTGCTTCCACCATTTGTCCTAGGGTTCTATCCGTCCAGTTTTTTTTTTGTTTTTTAAAATTTTTTTCTTAATAATTATTTTTTATTTTAATAACTTTATTTTACTTTATCTTCTTTCTTTTTCTTTCTTTCTTTCTTTCTTTCTTTCTTTCTTTCTTTCTTTCTTTCTTTCTTTCTTTCTTTCTTTCTTTCATTTTCTTTCCTTCCTTCCCTCCTTTAGACAACAAATCATCCCAAATTGAGAAGATGGACTTCGAGAGCAAGATTTATGATTTTTCCCCCTTTTCCACTTTTTGTGAGTGTGTATGTGTATGCTTCTGCATGAGATTTTGCCTGTATAGCTTTGCTTCCACCATTTGTCCTAGGGTTCTATCAGTCCGGGGTTTTTTTTAAAAATTTTTTCTTAATAATTATTTTCTATTTTAATAACATTATTATATTTTATTTTACTTTATTTTACTTCATCTTCTTTCTTTTTTCCCCTTCCTTCCCTCATTCCTTCCTTCCTTCCTCCCCCCCTCCCTCCTTCCCTCCCTCCCTCCTCCTTTCTTTCTTTCTTTCATTTTTCTTTCTACTTCTACTAATTCTTTCTTTCTACTTTTTCTCCCTTTTATTCTTAGCCGTGTGAATGAAAGTCTCTTGGTGCTGCAGCCAGGAGTCAGTGCTGTGCCCCTAATGTGGGAGAGCCACCTTCAGGACGCTGGTCCACAAGAGACCTCCCAGCTCCACATAATATCAAATGGCAAAAATCTCCCAGAGATCTCCATCTCAACACCAGTACCCAATTCACTCAACGACCAGCAAGATACAGTGCTGGACACCCTATGCCAAACAATTAGCAAGATAGCAACACAACACCACCCATTAACAGAGTCTGCCTAAAATCTTAATAAGTCCACAGACACCCCAAAACACACCACCAGTCGTGGACCTGCCCACCAGAAAGACAAGATCCAGCCTCAACCACCAGAACACAGGCACTAGTCCCCTCCACTAGGAAGCCTACACAACCCACTCAAGCAACCTTAGCCACTGGGGACAGACACCAAAAACAATGGGAACTACGAACCTGCAGCCTGCAAAAAGGAGACCCCAAACACAGTAAGATAAGCAAAACTAGAAGACAGAAAAACACACAGCAGATGAAGGAGCAAGATAAAAACCCACCAGACCTAACAAATGAAGAGGAAATGGGCAGTCTACCTGAAAAAGAATTCAGAATAATGATAGTAAAGATTACCCAAAATCTTGGAAATAGAATAGACGAAATGCAAGAAACATTTAGCAAGGACCTAGAAGAACTAAAGATGAAACAAACAATGATGAACAACACAATAAGTGAAATTAAAAATACTCTAGATGGGATCAATAGCAGAATAACTGAGGCAGAAGAACGGATAAGTGACCTGCAAGATAAAATAATGGAAATAACTACTGCAGAGCAGAATAAAGAAAAAAGAATGAAAAGAACTGAGGACAGTCTCAGAGACCTCTGGGACAACATTAAATGCACCAACATTCGAATTATAGGGGTTCCAGAAGATGAAGAGAAAAAGAAAGGGACTGAGAAAATATTTGAAGAGATTATAGTTGAAAACTTCCCTAATATGGGAAAGGAAATTTAAACAAGTCCAGGAAGCACAGAGAGTCCCATACAGGATAAATCCAAAGAGAAATACGCCAAGACACATATTAATCAAACTGTCAAAAATTAAATACAAAGAAAACATATTAAAAGCAGCAAGGGAAAAACAACAAATAATACACAAGGGAATCCCCATAAGGTTAACAGCTGATCTTTCAGCAGAAACTCTGCAAGCCAGAAGGGAGTGGCAGGACATATTTAAAATGATGAAGGAGAAAAACCTGCAACCAAGATTCCTCTACCCAGCAAGGATCTCATTCAGATTTGACGGAGAAATTAAAACCTTTACAGATAAGCAAAAGCTGAGAGAGTTCAGCACCACAAAACCAGCTTTACAATAAATGCTAAAGGAACTTCTCTAGGCAAGATACACAAGACAAGGGAAAGACCTATAATAACGAACCCAAAACAATTAAGAAAATGGGAACACGAACATACATATAAAAATTACCTTAAATGTAAATGGACTAAATGCTCCCACCAAAAGACACAGATTGGCTGAATGGATACAAAAACAAGACCCTTATATATGCTGTCTACAAGAGACCCACTTCAGACTTAGAGACACATACAGACAGAAAGTAAGGGGTTGGAAAAAGATATTCCATGCAAATGGAAACCAAAAGAAAGCTGGAGTAGCAATTCTCATATCAGACAAAATAGACTTTAAAATAAGGATTATTAGAAGAGACAAAGAAGGACACTACACAATGATGAAGGGATCAATCCAAGAAGACTATATAACAATTGTAAATATTTATGCACCCAACATAGGAGCACCTCAATACATAAGGCAAATACTAACAGCCATAAAAGGGGAAATCGACAGTAACACATTCATAGTAGGGGACTTTAACACCCCACTTTCACCCATGGACAGATCATCCAAAATGAAAATAAATAAGGAAACACAAGCTTTAAATGATACATTAAACAAGATGGACTTAATTGATATTTATAGGACACTCCATCCAAAAACAACAGAATACACATTTTTCTCAAGTGCTCATGGAACATTCTCCAGGATAGATCATATCTTGGGTCACAAATCAAGCCTTGATAAATTTAAGAAAATTGAAATTGTATCAAGTATCTTTTCTGACCACAACGCTCTGAGACTAGATATCAATTACAGGAAAAGATCTGTAAAAAATACATACACATGGACGCTAAACAATACACTATTAATAACGAAGTGATCACTGAAGAAATCAAAGAGGAAATAAAAAAATACCTAGAAACAAATGACAATGGAGACAGGATGACCCAAAAGCTATGGGATGCAGCAAGAATTTCTAAATTCTTAAAAAGGCACAACCTGCCAAGACTGAATCAGGAAGAAATAGAAAATATGAACAGATCAATCACAAGCACTGAAGTTGAAACTGTGATTAAAAATATTCCAACAAACAAAAGCCCAAGACCAGTTGGCTTCACAGGCTAATTCTATCAAACATTTAGAGAAGAGCTAACACCTATCCTTCTCAAACTCTTCCAAAATATAGCAGAGGGAGGAACACTCCCAAACTCATTCTACGAGGCACCATCACCTTGATACCAAAACCAGACAAGGATGTCACAAAGAAATAAAACTACAGGCCAATATCACTGATGAACAAACATGCAAAAATCCTCAACAAAATACTAGCAAACAGAATCCAACTGCACATTAAAAGGATCATATACCATGATCAAGTGGGGTTTATCCCAGGAATGCAAGGATTCTTCAATATATGCAAATCAATCAATGTAATATACCATATGAACAAATTGAAAGGGAAAAAACATATGATCATCTCAATAGATGCAGAGAAAGCTTTCGACTAAATTCAACACCAATTTATGATAAAAACCCTGCAGAAAGTAGGCATAGAGGGAACTTTCCTCAACATAATAAAGGCCATATATGACAAACCCACAGCCAACATCATTCTCAATGGTGAAAAACTGAAAGCATTTCCACTAAGATCAGGAAGAAGACAAGGTTGCCCACACTTACCACTCTTATTCAACATAGTTTTGGAAGTTTTAGCTACAGCAATCAGAGAAGAAAAGGAAATAAAAGGAATCAAAATCGGAAAAGAAGAAGTAAAGCTGTCACTGTTTGCAGATGACATGATACTATACATAGAGAATCCTAAAGATGCTACCAGAAAACTACTAGAGCTAATAATGAATTTGGTAAAGTAGCAGGATACAAGATGAATGCACAGAAATCTCTGGCATTCCTATACACTAATGATGAAAAATCTGAAAGTGAAATCAAGAAAACACTCCCATTTACCACTGCAACAAAAAGAATAAAATATCTAGGAATAAACCTACGTAAGGAGACAAGAAACCTGTATGCAGAAAGTTATAAGGCACTGATGAAAGACATTAAAGATGGTACAGGTAGATGGAGAGATATACCATGTTCTTGGATTGGAAGAATCAACATTGTGAAAATGAGTCTACTACCCAAAGCAATCTACAGATTCAATGCAATCCCTATCAAACTACCACTGGCATTTTTCACAGAACTAGAACAAAAAATTTCACAATTTGTATGGAAACACAAAAGACCCCGAATAGCCAAAGCAATCTTGAGAATGAAAAATGGAGCTGGAGGAATCAGGCTCCCTGACTTCAGACTATACTACAAAGCTACAGTAATCAAGACAGTATGGTACTGGCACAAAAACAGAAATATAGATCAATGGAACAGGATAGAAAGCCCAGAGATAAACCCACGCACATATGGTCACCTTATCTTTGATAAAGGAGGCAGGAATGTACAGTGGAGAAAGGAGAGCCTCTTTAATAAGTGGTGCTGTGTAAACTTGACAGGTACATGTAAAAGTATGAGATTAGATCACTTCCTAACACCATACACAAAAATAAGCTCAAAATAGGTTAAAGACCTAAATGTAAGGCCAGAAACTATCAAACTCTTAGAGGAAAACATAGGCAGAACACTCTATGACATAAATCACAGCAAGATCCTTTTTGACCCACCTCCCAGAGAAATGGAAATAAAAACAAAAATAAACAAATGGGACCTAATGAAACTTCAAAGCTTTTGCACAACAAAGGAAACCATAAACAAGACAAAAAGACAACCCTCAGAATGGGAGAAAGTATTTGCAAATGAAGCAACTGACAAAGGATACATCTCCAAAATTTACAAGTAGCTCATGCAGCTCAATAACAAAAAAACAAAAAACCCAATCCAAAAATGGGCAGAAGACCTAAATAGAAATTTCTCCAAAGAAGATATACAGACTGCCAACAAACACATGAAAGAATGCTCAACATCATTAATCATTAGAGAAATGCAAATCAAAACTACAATGAGATATCATCTCACACCATTCAGAATGGCTATCATCAAAAAATCTACAAAAAATAAATGCTGGAGAGGTTGTGGAGAAAAGCGAACCCTCTTGCACTGTTGGTGGGAATGTAAATTGATACAGCCACTATGGAGAACAGTATGGAGGTTCCTTAAAAAACTAAAAATAGAACTATCATACAACACAGAAATCCCACTACTTGACATATACCCTGAGAAAACCATAATTCAAAAAGAGTCATGTACCAAAATATTCATTGCAGCTCTATTTACAATAGCCCAGAGATGGAAACAATCTAAATGTCCATCATCGGATGAAAGGATAAAGAAGATGTGGCACATATATACAATGGAATATTACTCAGCCATAAAAAGAAACGAAATTGAGCTATTTGTGGTGAGGTGGATAGACCTAGAGTAAGTCATACAGTGTGAAGTAAGTCAGAAAGAGAAAGACAAATACCGTATGCTAACACATATATATGGAATTTAAGAAAAAAACAGTGTTATGAAGAACCTAGGGGTAAGACAAGAATAAAGACACAGACCTAGAGAATGGACTTGAGGATATGGGGAGGGGGAAGGGTAAGCTGTGACAAAGCTTAGAGAGAGGCATGGACATATATACACTACCAAATGTAAGGTAGATAGCTAGTGGGAAGCAACCACATAGCACAGGGAGATCAGCTCTGTGCTTTGTGACTGCCTGGAGGGTTGGTATAGGGAGGGTGGGAGGGAGGGAAACGCAAGAGGGAAGAGATATGGGTCATATGTATGTGTATAACTGATTCACTTTGTTATAAAGCAGAAACTAACACATCATTGTAAAGCCATTATACTCTCATAAAGATGTAAAAAATAATAAATAATGACATTAAGGTGAATAAAATAAGAATCCAGGATTCCTTATGCATATAACAAAAGAGTAAAGGAAAGCATGGGTTAATTTTAAAAATTAAAGACAGAGAAAGGAAATATCTTTCTTATACTAGAAATCATCTAGAAGAATTGACATCATCAACATGGCAGGATAAGAGTTTCTACCATCTTCCCCCCAAAAGAAAACATATTTAGACAATTAACAATGGATAAGAGACATTTGTGGATGTCCAGGAGGACAGTTCTAGCACAGCATTGGAACAAAAAAAGAAAAATCTGAGAGTTGATGCATTAAATAAGGAAGATGAACAGTTTAACATTACCTGCATCAACCCTCCCCCAAGGCAGTTTAGCTCAGTACCAAGAGGGAATTTCTTGGCCATGTTTTCTCCCATGGGGAAAAGCAAGCATATGAATGAGCACCCAGCTTCTTCAGCTCTGCAAGATGCTAAAAAACAGACCTACTTCTTTTTCACCCCACCCAGAATACTGAGGTGTGCAGTGAGATGAGTACAGGGAATGACTGGGAGAAGAGTAGCTACGTCTCTCAGAGGGCATCAAAGAGATGTGGATCCTATTAACTGCGTTACAGATTCCATCAGGGAGCCCACCCATGACTGCTGGTAATGCCTTGCCTACAGATCTTCCCAACTGACCCAATGCTTCATATGCCTCACTCACACATACCCTCACACATTGTGACCATCTCCCTGTGCATGCCCCCCCCCCACAGAATGGTGAGAGTGAGCCTGTGTGGAGGCCTAGTGAGCTTGCATAGGAAGCTGGCACAACTGCAGAATCAGGAGAAACCTGATAAACGTAGGCATTCAGCACCACCTTATGGAAAGCAAACGGGAGGTTGTCCACACCCAACCTGGCTTTGCAGTATTGATAGAAGGCATACAATCTTATTGTTTCTCCCACAAGAGGTAACAAGAAGTGTGGCACCAGCATATCCATAGAAAAGGTCTGAGAAAACCTCAGAATCCCTAACAGGGCTGATGGAAGATATTTCTCTCCCAAAGTTAGTCAGTAAAGATGGGAAGATGTCACATCCTCTTCAATACAAAGATAACAATGCAAGACTTCAAGGAACATGAAAAATCAAGGAAACAGTACGTCACTGAAGGAACACAATAATTTTCCAATAATCAAACCAAAAGAAATGGAGATCTGAAATTTGCCTGAGAAAGAATTCAAAATAGTTGTTTTAAGGAAACTCAGGGAGATACAAGGAAACACAGAAAAACTATTCAACAAAATTAGGAAAACAACACACAAACAAAAACTTTTCAGTTTAACAGAGAGATAGAAATAATAAAAAAGAACATCTCGGGCCAAAGAGCATAATGCATAAAACAAACAAAAAATAGAGAAAATCAATGAGAGAGAGGATCAAACAGAAGAATCTGTATAGTAGAAGACAGGTTTCTTGAAATTATCCAGTCAGAAAACAAAGAAAAAAGAATGAAAAAGAATGAAGAAAGCCTGTGTGAACTATGGGATAAAATTAAGAGAAGCAATCTATGCACTATTGGAGTCCCAGAAGGAGGAGACAGGGAGAAAGGGGTAGAAAGTTTATTTAAAGAAGTAATAGCTGAGGGCCTCCCTGGTGGTACAGTAGTTAAGAATCCACCTGCCAATGCAGGGGACATGGGTTTGAGCCCTGGTCCGGGAAGATCCCACATGCCACAGGGAAACTGACCATGACCACAACTACAGAACCTGCACTCTAGAGCCCACAAGCTACAACTACTGAGCCTGTGTGCCACAACTACTGAAGCCTGTGTGCCTAGAGCCTGTGCTCTGCAACAAGAGAAGCCACTGCAATGAGAAGCCCACACACCACAAGAGTAGCCCCCTTTGACACAACTAGAGAAAGCATGCAGCAATGTAGACCCAACGCAGCCAAAAATGAATAAATAAATAAATTTATTTTTTAGAAAAAGCAATAGCCGAGGACTACCCAAATCTGGGGAGAGATTTAGACATCTAAGTTCATGAAATTCATAGGTCCCTTCAAAATTTAAACCCCAAATGATCTTCTCCAAGACACATTATAACAAAACTGTCTAAAATCAAAGACAAAGAGAGAATTTTAAAAGAAGAGAGAAAATTTTTTTTACATACAAGGAAACTTCAGTTAAGCTATCAACTGATTTTTCAGGAGAAACCTTGCAGGCCAGTACAGTGGGATAATATATTCAACATGCTGAAAGGGAAAAAAAACTGTCAAAGAATTATACTTTACCTGGAAAAGCTGTCCTTCAGAAATGAAGTAGAGATAAAGACTCTCCCAAACAAACCAAAGCTGTGGCAGCTCATCACCACTAGACCTGCCTTATAGGAAGTGTTGGAGCATTCTTCAATGTGAAACAAAGGGCCCTAATTAGTAACATGAAACCATATTAAAATAAAAGCCACACTGCCAAAGGTAAGTATACTTCAAATTCAGAATATTCTAATACTATAATATGGTAGTGTGCTAACCTCTTGGTGCTAGTGTTAAGGTTAAAGAACAAAAGTATTAAAACTAACTATAGCTACAACAATTTGTTAATGGATACACAATATAAAAAGAGATTAAAAAAAAGAGGTAAATTGTGACATCAAAAGCAAAAAATGTGAAGGGGAGTAAAAGAAAAGAGTTTTTGCATATGATTGAAGTTAAGTTGTTATCAGTGTTAAATAGATGGTTACACGTATACTACGTTTTATGTAAGCCTCATGGTAACCACAAAGAAAAAACATATAGTAGATACACAAAAGATAAAGAGAAGGGAATCAAAGTATATCACTATGGAAAATCATCAATACACAAGGAAGACAATGGAAAAGAAAAAGCAAACAACAAAAAAAGCCAGAAACAGTAAGATTGCATTAATAGGTGCTTCCCTATGAATAAGTACTTTAAATGTAAATGGCTTCAATTCTCCAATTCAAAAGCATATAGTGGCTGAATGGATTTAAACAACAAGAACCAAGGATATGCTGCCTACAACTCATTTCAGTTTTAGGGACATATATAAGGCTCAAAGTAAAGGGATGGAAAAAGATATTCTGTGCAAATGGAAACCAAAAGGAAGCAGGGAGTGCAACACTTACATCAGACAAAACAGACTTTAAGCCAAAAACTGTAACAAGAGACAAAAAACGTTATCGTATAATGATAAAGGGGTAAATTTATCAAGAGGATAAACAAATTGTAAATTTAAATGTGCCCAACAACATAGTACCTAAATATATTAAGTAAATACTAACAGATCTGAGGGGAGAAATAGACAATACAATAATAGTTGCAGATTTCAATACCCCACTTTTTTTTTTCAATACCCCACCTTTAACAATGGATAGATTATCCAGAGAGTGGAAGCAGTGGACTTGAATTACACTTTAGACCAAATGGGCCTAACACACATATAACAGAACATTACATATTATAAAACCAGAATACACATTCTACTCAAGCATACAAAGAACATTCTCCAGAATAGATGATATGTTAGATGACAAAAGAAGTCTTAGCAAACTTAAGATGATTGAAATCATACCAAGTATCTTTTCTGACCACAGTGATACAAAGCTAGAAATTATTAACAGGAGGAAATCTGTAAAATTCACAAAGATGTGGAAATTAAACAGCCTGCTCCTGAACAAGCAATGAGTCAAAGAAGATATCAAAAGGAATCAGAAAATATCTTGAAACAAACAAAACCAAAAATACAACATACCAAAACTTCTGAGATGAAGCAAAAGAAGTTCTAAGAGGAAAGTTTTAGCCTACATTAAGAGAAAAGAAAGAACTCAAATAAATAACCTAACTTTACACCTCAAAGAACTAGAAAAAGAAGAACAAAGCCCAACTTTAGCAGAAGGAAAGAAACATCAGAGCAGACATAAATGAAGTAGATACCAGAAAAACAATAGAAAATATCAAGAAATCTAAGAGCTAATTTTTGAAAAGATACAGAAAATTGATAAACATTTTAACAAAGGAAAAAGAAGACTAAATAAATAATACCAGAAATAAAAGAGGAGACATTCCAACTGAAAGAGACATTACAACTGACAACACAGAAATACAAAGAATCACAAGAGGTTACTCTAACAATTATAAATCAACAAATTGGATAACCTAGAGGAAATGGAAAATTCCTAGGAACATGCAACATATCAAGACTGAATCATCAAGAAAGAAAATCTGCACAAATCAATATCAATAACATTGAAACAGTAATTTAAAAACCTCCCAACAAAGTCCATGAGCAGATGGTGTCACTGGTGAATTTTAATAAACATTTAAAGAAGAATTAATGCCACTTCTTCTCAAATTCTTCCCCCAAAACTACAGATGAAGAGAACACTCCCAAACTCATTTTACAAAACCAGCATTACTCTGATACCAAAGCCACTACAAGAAAAGAAAACTACATCCCTAGTGAATATAGATGGAAAAAAACTCACGAAATATTAGCAAACCAAATTCAATTAACACATTAAAAGAATCATACACCATGATGAAGAGGGCTATATCCCTGGGATACAAGGATAATTCAACATACACAATCAATAAATGTGATACATCACATTAATAAATTAAAGATAAAAATCACACAATCCTCTCAATAGATGTAGAAAAAGCATCTGAAAAATTAATATCCTTTCATGATAAAGATTCTCAACAAATTGAGTATAGAAAGAATGTACCTCAACATAATAAAGGCCATATATGATGAGCACACAGCTAACATCTTACCCAGTGGTGAAAGGTTGAAAGCTTTTCCTCTAAGATTAGAAATAAGACAGGCATGCCCACTCTTACCACTCTTATTCAAGACAGTACTAGATGTCCTAGCCAGAGCAATTAGTCAAGAAAATGAAATAATAGGCATCTAAATCAGAAATAAAGAAGTAAAACTGTCTCTGTTTTCAGATGACCTTATGTAAAAATAATCCTAAAGACTCTGCTAAAAACTATTAGAACTAATAAATGAATTCAGTAAAGTTTCAGGATAATGTAAAATCAACATACAAAAATCAGTTGCACTTCTATACACTAACAAATGATCAATCTGAAAAAAATTAAAAAATGAATCCTATTTACAATAGTATCAAAAACAATATAATACTTAGGAATAAATTTAACCAAGAAGGTGAAAGATCTGTACAATAAAAACTGTAAGACAGGGAATTCCCTGGTGGCCCAGTGGTTAGGACTCTGTGCTTTCACTGCCATGGGCCCAGGTTTGGTCCCTGGTCAGGGAACTAAGATCTCACAAGTCACACAGTGTAGCCAAAAAAACAAAACCAAACAAACTGTAAGACATTGATGAAAGAAATTGAAGAACACACAAATAAACAGAAAGACGTCCCATATCCATGGATCAGAAGGATTAATATTGTTTAAATATCCATACTGCCCAATGCCATCTATAGATTCAATGCAATCCCTATAAAACTTCCAGTTGTATTTTTCACAGAAATAGATAAAACAATTCTAAAATTTGCATGGAACCACAAAAGACCCCAAGTAGCCAAAACAATCTTAGGAAAGAACAAAGCTGGAGGCATAATGCTCCCTGATTTCAAAGTGTATTTCAAATCCACAGTAATCAAAACAGTATAGTATTAGCATAAAGGAGACACATTGATCAATGGAACAAAATAGAAAACATGGAAATTAGCCCATGCATATTAAGTCAAATAATATTTGACAAGGGAGGCAAGAATACTCAATGGGGAGAGAACAGTCTTCAACACATGGTGTTGGGAAAACTATATAACCACATGCAGAAAAATAAAATTGGACCCCTCCCTCACACCACTCACAAAAATTAACTCAAAATGGAAGTAAAGACTAAAGATAAGACCTTATATCATAAAACTTCTAGAAAATAACAGAGGGAAGAAGCTCTTGACATAGATGTTGGCAATGATTTTTTTTATGACACTAAAATCACAAGCAACAAAAGCAAAAGTCAATAAGTGGCACTACATAAAACTAAAAACTTCTACATAACAAAATAAATAATTAACAAAATGAAAAGGAAACCTAAAGAATGGGAGAAAATATCTGCTAATCATACCTAGGATAAGGAGTTAATATTCAAAATATAGAAAGAACTCATACAACTTAGTAGCAGAAAAAAGAAACAATCCATTTTAAAAAATGGGCAGAGAATCTGAATAGACATTTTCCCAAAGAAGATATCCAAATGGCCAACATGTACATGAAAAGATGCTCAACATCACTTATCATAAGGGAAATGCAAATCAAAACCACAAGATATTACCTCACAACTGTTAGAATGGCTATTACAAAAAACAAAAAGAAACAAGAGATAACAAGTGTTTTTAAGGATGGGAAGAAAAGGGAACTCTTGTGCACTGTTGGTAGAAATGTAAATTGGTACAGCCACTATGGAAAACCATACGGAGATTCCTCAAAAAATTAAAAATAGAACTAAGATATGACCCAGCAATTCCACTCCTGTGTCTGTATCCAAAGGTAATGAAATGAGTATCTCAAAGAGATATTTGCACTCTCATGTTCATTGCAGCATTATTCTCAATAGCCAAAGTATGGAAACAACCTAAGTGTCCATCAATGATAAAGAAAACATTATACACACATACATACACACACACACACAAATGCACACACAATAGAATATTATTCACACATAAGAAAGAAGGAAATCCTGCCATTTGAGGCAACGTGGATGGCTCTTTAGGGTATTATCCTAAGTGAAATAAGCCAGACAAAGGCAAATACTGGATGATCTCACTTATATGTGGAATCTAATAAAACCAATCTCATAGAAACAGAGAGAGTATAGTGGTGGTTGTTGCCGGGGCTGGGGGCCAAGGGAAGTGAGAGTTTGTCAAAGGATACACACTTCTAGTTTAATATTGAATAAGTTATTGGGATCTAATGTACCTCATGGTAACTATAGTTAACAATACTGTATTATATACTTGAAAGTTGCTAAGAGAGTAGATCTTAAATGTTCTCATCACACAAAAAAAGGTAATTATGTGAGACAATTGAAGTGTTAACTGACCTTATTTTAGTAATCATTTTACAATAAATGTGTATACAGTCATCACGTTGTACACCTTAAATTTACACATTATATATCAATTATGTCTCAATGAAGCTGTAAAAATAAAAATATGAATTTTTAAAAATAGAAAGTCTTCTAATACACATATAAAAAGTATGGAATTAAAAATTTATTATTTTGCAGCCATCAGAATAATAGATTCATGCAAGAAGCATCAGTAGTGTAGTGGATGAATCGATGAGGAGTTAAAAGATATTTACATAGTCTCAAAGATTCCCCCATCCAGGGAACTTATTAATATTAATGGAAAACAGAACCTTGACAGGGGAGAAACCTGATAGACAGCAACCTTAAATGACCAAAGTTAATATAACTGGTAATGAAGTAAATCAATATCATATGAGTTCTGATATGATGAACTTACAATACAAAGTCATTTCTATGGTTTTTTGAACGAAAATTATCAGAATCTAATTATAAGGAAACATCAGACAGAGACAGTCTACAAAATAACTGGTCCATACTCTTCATTTAAAATGTCATGAAGAGGAGAAGCTTCAAGATGGCAGAAGAGTAAGACGCAGAGATCACCTTCCTCCCCACAAATACATCAGAAATACATCTACATGTGGAACAACCCCTACAGAACACATACTGAACACAGGCAAAAGACCTCAGACCTCCTAAAAGGCAAGAAATTCCCCACGTACCTGGGTAGGGCAAAAGAAAAAAACAGATATAAAAGAATAGGAACGGGACCTGCACCAGTGGGAGGGAGTTGTGAAGGAGGAAAGGTTTCCACATACTAGGAAGCCCCTTTGTGGGCAGAGACTGCTGGTGGCGGAAGGGGGAAGCTTTGGAGCCACGGAGGAGAGCTTAGCAACACGGGTGCGGAGGGCAAAGCAGAGAGATCCCCACACAGAGGATTGGTGCCGACCAGCACTCACTAGCCGGAGAGGCTTGTCTGCTCACCAGCCAGGGCAGGCGGGGACTGGGAGCTGAGGCTCCAGCTTTGGTAGGATCCCGGGGAGAGGACTGGGATTGGATGTGTGAACACAGCCTAAAGGGGGTTAGTGCACCACAGCTAGACGGGAGGGAGTCCGGGAAAAAGTCTGGACCTGCCGAAGAGGCAAGAGACTTTTTCTTGCCTCTGTTTCATGGTGCGTGAGGAGAGGGGATTAACAGCGCCGCTTAAAGGAGCTCCAGAGACGGGCATGAGGTGCGGCTATCAGCGCATACCCCAGAGACGGGCATGAGATGCTAAGGCTGCTGCTGCAGCCATCAAGAAGGCTGCATGCAAGCAAAGGTCACTATCCACACCTTCCCTCCTGGGAGTCTGTGCAGCCTGCCGCTGACAGGGTCGCATGATTCAGGGACAATATCCCTGGGAGAACACACGGTGCACCTCAGGCTGGTGCAATGTCATGCCAGCCTCTGCTGCCACAGGCTCACCCTGAACTCCAAACCCCTCCCTCCCCGTGGCCTGAGTGAGCCAGAGCACCCGCATCAGATGCTTCTTTAACCCCATCCTGTCTGAGCGAAGAACAGACGCCTTCAGGCGACCGACACACAGAGGCAAGGCCAAATCCAAAGCTGAACGCCAGGAGCTGTGTGAACAAAGAAGATAAAGGGAAATCTCTCCCAGCAGCCTCAGGAGCAGCAGATAAAATCTCCACAACCAACTTGATGTACCCTGCATTTGTGGAATACCTGAATAGAAAACGAATCATCCCAAACTGAGGAGGTGGACTTTGGGAGCAACGATATACATTTTTTTGCCTTTTTCTTTTTTTGTGTGTATGTGTCCGCTTCTCTCTGTGATTTTGTCTGTATAGCTTTGCTTTTACCATTTGTCCTAGGGTTCTGTCTGTCCGTTTTTTGGGGTTTTTTAGTATAGTTTTAAGTGCTGGTTATCATTGGTGGATTTCTGTTTTGGTTTGGTTGCTCTCTTCTTTCTTTCTTTTTCTTTCTATTTTCAAATTTTTCTTTTTAATAATTAATTTTTATTTTAATAACTTTATTTCACTTTATCTTCTTTCTTTCTTAATTTTTTTCTCCATTTTATTCTGAGCTGTGTGGATGACAGGCTCTTGGTCCTCCAGCCAGGCATCAGGGCTGTGCCTATGAGGTGGGAGAGCCAAGTTCAGGACATTGGTCCACAAGAGACCTCCCAGCTCCAGGTAATATCAAATGATGAAAATCTCCCAGAGAGCTCCATCTCAATGCCAAGACCCAACTTCACTCAATGACCAGCAAACCCCAGTGCTGGACACGCTATGCCAAACAACTAGCAATACAGAAACAAAACCACACCCATTAGCAGAGAGGCTGCCTAAAATCATAATAAGGCCACAGACACACCAAAACACACCACCAGTCGTGGACCTGCCCACCAGAAAGACAAGATCCAGCCTCATCCACCAGAACACAGGCAACAGTCCCCTCCACCAGGAAGCCTACATAACCCACTGAATCAATTTTACTCACTGGGGGCAGACACCAAAAACAATAGGAACTACGAACCTGGAGCTTGAGAAAAGGAGACGCCAAACACAGTAAGTTAAGCAAAATGAGAAGACAGAGAAACACACAGCAGATGAAGGAGCAAGATAAAACCCACCAGACCTAACAAATGAAGAGGAAATAGGCAGTCTACCTGAAAAAGAATTCACACTAATGATAATAAAGATGATCCAAACTCTTGGAAATAGAATGGAGAAAATACAAGAAACGTTTAACATGGAACTAAAACAATTAAAGAGCAAACAAACAGTGATGAACAACACAATAAATGAAATTAAAAATTCTCTAGAAGGGATAAATAGCAGAATAACTGAGGCAGAAGAACGGATAAGTGACCTGCAAGATAAAATAATGGAAATAACTACTGCAGAGCAGAATAAAGAAAAAACAATGAAAGAATTAAGGACACTCTCAGAGGCCTCTGGGACAACATTAAAGGAACCAACATTTGAATTATAGGGGTGCCAGAAGAAGAGAAAAAGAAAGGGACTGAGAAAATATTTGAAGAGATTACAGTTGAAAACTTCCCTAATATGGGAAAGGAAATAGTTAAGTCCAGGAAGCACAGAGAGCCCCACGTACGTTAAACCCAAAGAGAAACACTCCAAAACACATATTAATCAAATCATCAAAAATTAAATACAAAGAAAAAATATTAAAAGCAGCAATGGAAAAACAAAAAATAACATACAAGGGAATCCCCTTAAGGTGAACAGTTGTGCTTTAAGCAGAAACTGTGCAAGCCAGAAGGGAGTGGCAGGACATATTTAAAGGGGAAAAAGCTACAACCAAGATTACTCTACCCAGCAAGGATCTCATTCAGATTTGACGCAGAAATTAAAACTTTTACAGACAGGCAAAAGCTAAGAGAATTCAGCACCACGAAACCACCTTTACAACAAATACTAATGGAACTTCTCTAGGCAGGACACACAAGAGAAGGAAAAGACCTACAATAACAAACACAAAACAGTTAAGAAAATGGTAATAGGAACATACATATCGATAATTACCTTAAATGTAAATGGATTAAATGCTCCAACCAAAAGACAAAGACTGGTTGAATAGATACAAAAATAAAACCCATATATATGCAGTCTACAAGAGACCCACTTCAGACCTAGAGACAGATACAGACTGAAAGTGAGGGGATGGAAAAAGATATTCCATGCAAATGGAAATCAAAAGAAAGCTGGGTTAGCAATTTTCATATCAGAAAAAAGACTTTTTTTTTTTTTTTTTTGCGGTATGCAGGCCTCTCACTGTTGTGCCCTCTCCCGTTGTGGAGCACAGGCTCTGGACGCGCAGGCTCAGCAGCCATGGCTCACAGGCCCAGCCGCTCCGCGGCATGTGGGATCTTCCCAAACCGGGGCACGAACCCGTGTCCCCTGCATCGGCAGGCGGACTCTCAACCACTGCGCCACCAGGGAAGCCCAAAATAGACTTTAAAACAAAGACTATAACAAGAGACAAAGAAGGACACTACATAATGATCAAGGGATCAATCCAAGAAGAAGATAACAATTGTAAATATTTATGCACCCAATGTAGGAGCACCTCAATACATAAGGCAAATACTAACAGCCATAAAAGGGGAAACTGACAGTAACACAATCAGAGCAGTGGACTTTAACACCCCACTTTCACCAATGGACAGATCATCCAAAATGAGAATAAATAAGAAAACAAGCTTTACATGATATATTAAACAAGATGGACTTAATTGATATTTATAGGACATTCCATCCAAAAACAACAGAATACACGTTCTTCTCAACAGCTCATGGAACAGTCTCAAGGATAGATCATATCTTGGGTCACAAATCAAGCCTTGGTAAATTTACGAAAACTAAAATCGTATCAAGTATCTTTTCCTACCACAACACTATGAGACTAGATATCAATTACAGGAAAAAACCTGTAAAAAATACAAATACATGGAGGCTAAACAATACGCTACTTAATAACCAAGAGATCGCTGAAGAAATAAAAAAAAACCTAGAAACAAATGACAATGA
Source organism: Lagenorhynchus albirostris (assembly GCF_949774975.1). Classification (NCBI taxonomy): domain Eukaryota; kingdom Metazoa; phylum Chordata; class Mammalia; order Artiodactyla; family Delphinidae; genus Lagenorhynchus; species Lagenorhynchus albirostris. The sequence goes on along the minus strand of NC_083101.1, from coordinate 90,452,496 downwards.
AAACACAATGACCCAAAACCTATGGGATGCAGCAAAAGCAGTTCTAAGAGGGAAGTTTATAGCAATACAATCCTACCTTAAGAAACAGGAAACATCTCAAATAAACAACCTAACATTACACCTAAAGCAATTAGAGAAAGAAGAAGAAAAAAAAAACCAAAATTAGCAGGAGGTAAGAAATCATAAAGATCACATCAGAAATAAATGAAAAAGAAATGAAGGAAACGACAGCAGATATCAATAAAACTAAAAGCTGGTTCTTTGAGAAGATAAACAAAATTGAGAGACCATTAGCCAGACTCATCAAGAAAAAAAGGGAGAAGACTCAAATCTATAGAATTAGAAATGGAAAAGGAGAAGTAACAACTGACACTGCAGAAATACAAAGGATCATGAGAGGTTACAACAAGGAACTCTATGCCAATAAAATGAACAACCTGAAGAAATGCACAAATTCTTAGAAATGCACAATCTTCCAAGACTGAATCAGGAAGAAATAGAAAATATGAACAGACCAATCACAAGCACTGAAATTGAAACTGTGATTAAAATTCTTCCAACAAACAAAAGCCCAGGATCAGATGGCTTCACAGGCGAATTCTCTCAGACATTTAGAGAAGACATAACACCTATCCTTCTCAAACTCTTCCAAAATATAGCAGAGGGAGGAACACTCCCAAACTCATTCTACGAGGCCACCATCACCTTGATACCAAAACCAGACAAGGATGTCACAAAGAAAGAAAACTACAGGCCAATATCACTGATGAACATAGATGCAAAAATCCTCTAAAAAATACTGGCAAACAGAATCCAACAGCACATTAAAAGGATCATACACCATGATCAAGAGGGGTTTATTCCAGGATTGCAAGGATTCTTCAGTATACCCAAATCAATCAATGTGAGACACCATATGAACAAATTGAAAGAGAAAAAACAAATGATCATCTCAATCGATGCAGAGAAAGCTTTCGAAAAAATTCAACACCGATTTATGATAAAAACTCTGCATAAAGTAGGTATAGAAAGAATTTACCTCAACATAATAAAGGCCATATATGACAAACCCACAGCCAACATCATTCTCAATGGTGACAAACTGAAAACATTTCCACTAAGATCAGGAACAAGACAAGGTTGCCCACTCTCACCACTCTTATTCAACATAGTTTTGGAAGTTTTAGCCACAGCAATGAGAGAAGAAAAAGAAATAAAAGGAATCCAAATCAGAAAAGAAGAAGTAAAGCTGTCTCTGTTTGAAGATGACATGACACTATACATAGAGAATCCTAAAGATGCTACCAGAAAACTACTAGAGCTAATCAATGAATCTGGTAATGTAGCAGGATATAAAATTTGTGCACTGAAATCTCTTGCATTCCTCTATACTAATGATGAAAAATCTGAAAGTGAAATCAAGAAAAGACTCCCATTTACCATTGCAACAAAAAGAATAAAATATCTAGGAATAAACCTACCTAAGGAGACAAAAGACCTGTATGCACAAAATTATAAGACACTGATGAAAGAAATTAAAGATGATACAGATAGATGGAGAGATATACCATGTTCTTGGATTGGAAGAATCAACATTGTGAAAATGACTCTACTACCCAAAGCAATCTGCAGATTCAATGCAATCCCTATCAGACTACCACTGGCATTTTTCACAGAACTAGAACAAGAAATCTCACAATTTGTATGGAAACACAAAAGACCCTGAATAGCCAAAGCAATCTTGAGAACGAAAAAAGGAGCTGGAGGAATCAGGCTCCCTGACTTCAGACTATACTACAAAGCTAGAGTAATCAAGTATGGTACTGGCACAAAAACAGAAATATAGATCAATGGAACAGGATAGAAAGCTCAGAGATAAACCCATGCATATATGGTCACCTTATCTTTGATAAAGGAGGCAAGAATATACAGTGGAGAACAGACAGCCTCGTCAATAAGTGGTGCTGGGAAAACTCGACAGCTACATGTAAAAGAATGAAATTAGAACATTCTTTAACAACATACACAAAAACTCAAAATGGATTAAAGACCTAAATTAAGGCCAGACACTATTAACCTCTTAGAGGAAAACATAGGCAGAACACTCCATGACATAAATCACAGCAAGATCCTTTTTCACCCACCTCCTAGAGAAATGGAAATAAAAACAAAAATAAACAAATGGGACCGAATGAAACTTAAAAGCTTTTGCACAGCAAAGAAACCATAAACAAGACCAAAAGACAACCCTCAGAATGGGAGAAAATATTTGCAAGCAAAGCAACTGACAGAGGATTAATCTCCAAACTTTACAAGCAGCTCATGCACCTCAATATCAAAAAAAGAAACAACCCAATCCAAAAATGGGCAGAAGACCTAAATAGACATTTCTCCAAAAAGATATACAGATTGCCAACAAATGTATGAAGGAATGCTCAGCATCATTAATCATTAGAGAAATGCAAATCAAAACTACAATGAGATATCATCTCATACCAGTCAGAATGGCCATCATCAAAAAATCTAGAAACAATAAATGCTGGAGAGGGTGTGGAGAAAAGGGAACCTTCTTGCACTGTTGGTGGGAATGTAAATTGATACAGCTACTATGGAGAACAGTATGGAAGTTCCTTAAAAAACTAAGAATAGAACTACCATACAACCGAGCATTCCCACTAATGGGCATATACCCTGAGAAAACCATAATTTAAAAAGAGTCATGTACCACAGTGTTCATTGCAGCTCTATTTACAATAGCCAGGACATGGAAGCAACCTAAGTGTCCATTGACAGATGAATGGATAAAGAAGATGTGGCACATATATACAATGGAATATTACTCAGCCATAAAAATAAACGAAATTGAGTTATTTGTAGTGAGGTGGATGGACCTAGAGTCTGTCATACAGAGTGAAGTAAGTCAGAAAGAGAAAAACAAATACCGTAAGCTAACATATGTATATATGGAATCTAAAAAAAAAAAAAAAAGTCATGAAGAACCTAGGGGCAAGACGGGAATAAAGATGCAGACCTTCAAGAGAATGGACTTGAGGATATGGGGAGGGGGAAGGGTAAGCTGGGACAAAGTGAGAGAGTGGCATGGACATATATACACTACCAAATGTAAAACACATAGCTAGTGGGAAGCAGCCACATAGCACAGGGAGATCAGCTCGGTGCTTTGTGACCACCTAGAGGGGTGGGATAGGGAGGGTGGGAGGGAGGGAGATGCAAGAGGGAAGAGATATGGGGATATCTGTGTAACTGATTCATTTTGTTATAAAGCAGAAACTAACACACCATTGTAAAGCAATTATACTCCAATAAAGATGTTAAAAAAAATGTCATGAAGAGCACAAAAAGACTGAGGAGCTGTTGTAGATTTAAGGAGACTAAAAGACATGATAACAATGTGAAACATAATCTAGGATTTTTTAGCAATTAAGTATGTTATTTGATGAAGTAGTAAAATCTGAATAAAGTCTGTTCATTAGGTAATAGCATTGAATCTGTATTAATTCCTGTTTTGGTAATTGTGCTGTGATTATATAAGAGAAGGTCCTTGTTTTTAGAAAATAAAAATTGAAAATTTGGGATAAAGAGGAATGATATCTTCAATATACTCTCAAAGTTTCAAAAAATGACGTGTGTCTCTGTGTTTTTGTGGACGTATGCATATTTTAATGGGGAAAGAGTTGAAGTAAATGTAGTTAAATATTAACATTCGGTGAATCTGGGTAAAGCATATATGAGAATTTTGTAATGTTTTTTCAAATTTTCTTTAAATCTGAAATTATATCAAAATAAAATTTGATGCATAGCTGAATGTATCACAAGCAAAATCAATAGAGAAATGACAGATTAGTAAGAACCATATGCATGGTATATGACAAAGGCATCATTTCCTAAGTGTATGGAGCCAACAAAGAAACAATAAGAAAGTAAAACAATGGGCAAAGAAAATAAGTAGGCAGTTCATAGTAAAAGAAAAAAATGGCTTCTAAACACACAAAATTCTACCACATTCATATGAAAATATAATTTAAAAATATATAGTTACCTTTTTCACTTATCAAGCTGTCAGAAAAATTTGACAATCTTTTAACTTCTATGATGTATAAGTTTAAAATATCCCCAACCTGGAAATTCTCTTCATTAAAAACTATACACTTTCTGACATATAAAAATACTAGATACAAACAAATGCCCATCAGAATGTGATGGGGTAAATAATAATGGTACACCCATTATTAATGTATATATAGGATATATACAAGTAAAATTTTAAAAATAAGTGATAAAGATATACAGGTTCTAATATTTAGACTAATTAACAAGCCATGCCTACTTTCTGCTTACATTATAATTGGCAGAGGAATGTGCGGACCATGAAATAGTGGAGGTAGCATTTACCTGCACTTTCTTTTGTAATGTTTTAAATATTTCAGGCTGGTGCATATATTATCAATAATAAAAAATGAATCACATTTTCTCATAGAATTAAATGCCATGTCTGCTGTTTTAAAACCCTCCTGCCACTAAAATCTATTCTTAATTCTGTTTCCAATGTTTGTATCATACTTGCATTTTTCATCTTATTTCATATGTCATATTTTCTAATAGTATGTTAAACAATAATGGTACCAGTGGAAATCTCTAATTACTGATTTTAATTCAACTATTTATTTCCACTTAAAATATTTGTTGTTGCTATTAGAGAATAACTACATTTAAGTAGTTTTCTACTATGCCTATTAGTAAAGAATGATGAACTAATACCTTTTCAGTAAATATTGATATCAACATATTGCTTTTCTCTTTTAATTTAATTACTTATTCTAATTTCTTGATATTCCATCACTGTTGAGTTTTAGAGTTAAAATCACTACTAATTTTCATTTTATATACTGCAAGATTCTATTTGCTAAAATGTATGTGTAGTCATACATAACACGAGTCAATAATTATTTTTGTATTGTATTTACTATGATGGCTGTATAGTGACAGCATATTTTTAAACCACAAATGGTGCAATGAAAATAGTAAAATGTACTGGGAAACACTATCTTTCTCTAGGACTTGGAAGATTTGAATAAAATTATCTCGTGTTTAAACGTGAGCTAAATTCATATATAAGTCCATCTTTTCATGTTATTTTTTAAAATCAACTTTATTGATATAATTTACATACAATAAACTGCACCCATTGTGTTGAATTCAATGCATTTTGACAGTTGCATACACCAACACAATAAAAATACAGAACATTTTCATCATCCCCAAAATGTTCCTTGTACCCATTTTCTGGTCATCCCTCCCTCTGCCCCTAGCCCCAGGCAACCACTGATGTGATTTTTGTCACTTCACTGTATATTAGTTTTCATTTCTAGAATTTCATATAAATGCAACCATTCAGTATATAATACTCGTTTGTGTCTGCTTCTTTTACTCAGAATGACTTTGAAATTCATTTATGTTGTTACATATATCAGTAGTCCATTCCTTTTCATTGCTGAATCGTATTGTAGTATTCATTTATGAACATACCACATTTTGACTATCCATTCACTTGATGATGGACATATGGGTTATTTCCAGTTTGAAGCTATTATTAATAAAACTGATATCAACATTCATGTACAAGTCTTTGTATGGACATAAGTTTTTATTTCTCTTGGATTAAATATAGGAATGTGGTGGCTGTGTTGTATAGTAGTTGTATGTTTAACTGTTAAGAATTTGCCAAACTATTTTACAGTGTTTGTGTCATTTTATATTCCCATTTGCCATGTATGAGTTCCAGTTGCTTCACACCTTTCAACACATGATGTCAATCCTTTTTAGTGTTTTTTAATGAGTGTATAGATGTGTCTCGTGATTTTAATTTGTATTTCCCTGATGGCTAACGTTGAAAATCCTTTCTTGTTCTTATTGGCTATTTCATATCTTTTTTTCATGTATGATCTCTATTTGAATTTGTTGCCACTTTGCGGGGGGCGGTTATCTGGCTTTTTACAATTGGGTTGTAAATTTCTTTATATTTTCAGAATACAAATCTTTTGTCAGATGTCTACTGCAAATATTCTCTCCCATTCTGTATCTTGCCATTTCATTTTCTTAACAGTGCCTTTCAAAGGACAAGTTTTTAATTCTGAAAAGTCAAACTTAACATTTTTTCTTTTATAGTTCATTATTTGTGTGTCCAATCTAAGAAGTATTTTCCTATGGTCCCGGTACATTTTAAATGGTTGCTCTATAATGACATTTACAATTTTTTATGATTGTTGACTGTTTTCAGTTTTTTCTTTTTCAATTTTGATCAATTATGTCTTGCTAGGAAATCATTTGCTCTTGGTAGTATTCTCTTCTGGTCCTATTGATTGACCCAGTATCTGTGGTTGTTTTTACTTATTACACATCTTGTTTAATTTTGCTATCTGTCTACTTCATTTCGGTTTCTGTGGGGTATCTAGTTTACTGGGGTTTTAAAAAGTCTTTTCTATTTATTTTAATAGAGAAAAGATGGACTACTTTATAAATTTGGTGTCTGAATAAATTCAGGCATACTTTCCCATGCAAGAGAAATCTAAAATAGAATGGTTTATATAAAGCAGGTCTATTTTTATCACATAGCAAAAGCCAGGAGGTAACTTGCTGCTAGTGTTGATTAAATATGTCAGGACATGTCTCTGATTCTTTTGGCCTCTCCCCTATGGTTGAGAAAATGTTGCCTCTGCCCCAGGCATCATGTAAAAGGAAGAAAGCATAAATTGATGACAGTAGCTAAGTCCGTCCTTTTCTTTAGGAAAGCAAAGGTTTTCCCAGAACTACCAGTGTTTTGCTTCTCCTGGCCTGAGTCAGTTCACTTGGCCACTACAAGCTTCAAAAGGTGCTAATGGAGTAAGCAGTGAGAGAGGAGTATTGGAATTGCTCAGCAAACCAACAGTGTCTACAACTGTGAAAGTGACTATCCATATCCAAGAAAAAAGATATACAAAGTATACAAAAAACCCCACAAACATCTAAAAATCTTATAATATGTGAAGATTAACTAAGACTAGAAATTCAGAAGCTGCGGAAGAATTGATGGGCACATTTAAACATGTAAAAAGGGCTTCCCTGGTGGCGCAGTGGTTGAGAGTCCGCCTGCTGATGCAGGGGACACGGGTTCGTGCCCCGGTCCAGGAGGATCCCACATGCCGTGGAGCGGCTGGGCCTGTGAGCCATGGCCACTGAGCCTGTGTGTCCGGAGCCTGTGCTCCACAACAGGAGAAGCCATAACAGTGAGAGGCCAGTGTACCGCAAAAAAAAAAAAAAAAAAAAAAACGTAAAAAACAAAATGTGAATGGGAAAATATCATATACAAAGTCAAGACACAAACAATAGGCTATTTTTTTAAAGGAGTTACTACCTTTAGAACATAAAAAGCTGTTACAAATTGACAAGACAATCCAAAAAGAAAAATTTAGGATGGTTTATAAAGGCAACTTTGCAGATTAGCAAAGTGGCGAAGGAACTTTTAAAGAGGTATATTAACGTCAATTAAAATAAAACTAGTTATCACTTTGAAATAATAAAATTCCTCAAGGTTAAAGAGTAACAGCTACTTGTAATACAGGGGAAGGGCATATTTTTATACTAATGTTAGAAATATGAAATGTTAGTCTTATTCTAGAGAAATCTGGCAACATCTATTAAAATAAGAAAACACAATTCAATCCATCAATCTCACTCTTACAGGGGGGAAAAAAAGCTCCAGTAGGTAAGGGCATGATTATGCTTGTCCACTAACCTATTATGCTATGTCAGCTCTGGAAGATGTTTATCAGATCATTTTTCCTAGTGACAAAAATGTCAATAAACAGTGGCAAAGTGGTTGAACAAATTATGGCATTCCACACCATGGAGTCTTCAGCTGGTTAAAGTACTGTTGAGTGCAAAAGATGCAAAAATGTGTGTATAATCCCATATTAAGACAATTGAAACACACACTCATATATGTGTGCACAGATAACATATTAATGTGTCCACATATGGTTATGAGTATAAAGAAAAATAAAAGAAGTTCATCAGCATTGCTTATCTGTTGACAGACTGTTGATGTCTGGAGTTGCTGAGAATGGAGAAAGTACAAAATTCAAGAGATAAAATATATTATGTCACATTTATACAAAGTTTTATGTGTGTGCACATGTGTGTCTTTAAATATTTTTTTTAATGAAAAGAAAGGAGATTTTCCGACTGACCTATTTGTCCCCACTGGTTCTAGAGACATGGGCATGAAATTAAAGCAATAAACAAGATGAATCATATTTCTTGAGGAATTTGCTTCTATAGGAAGGCTTCTTCCACTGTATCAAATATATAGTTTCCTCCCACTATGAATTTTGTGACATTTTAAGAAAATGATGTATTCTTAGAAGACTTATTTTTCTCAATTATTTATCTGATGTCCAGTAAGGTGTAACTCATGGACAAAGACTTTTTGACATATAACATACAATATACAATATCATAGGGCCTCTCTGTAGTATGAATAACTTGTAATTAATAATTTATAATTCTGACTTGTGTAAGAATACTTTCTCACTTTTAAGAAATACACAATTTTACTTGTGTATAATACATAATACTGAAAACTGATTTCTGAATGAAGCTATTCCCATATTTAGTGCATTTGTCTTCCTCTAGCAGAAATTTTCTGATAACTTCCAGGTGTAGTGTTTTCTAGTCACTGCTTTTATAGGTTTTTCTCTCCAAAATGAATTTCTGTAATGAAGTATGATTTGTGAATGCAGCCCTACCCACATTTAATCAAAGTACTCTCCCCTACGAATTACCTGATGTATAATTAAATACTGGTCCAAGTGACCATTTCCTTACATTTACTGAATTCACAGAACAAGATTCCTTTTTGAAAAATTAATATAAAGTGTATTTTTAATTTAAAAATTTCTATTGTAAAACTGCCTTAAAACAGTTTTGCTGTAAATACAAGTGAACTGTATTATAGTGCTGTCATAAAAAGATACAGCTGTGGAGAATGGACTTGAAGACATGAGGAGGGGGAAGGAAGGGTAAGCTGGGATGAAGTGAGAGAGTGGCATGGACATATATACACTACCAAATGTAAAATAGATAGCTAGTGGAAAGCAGCCACATAGCACAGGGAGATCGGCTCAGTGCTTTGTGTCCACCTAGAGGAGTGGGATAGGGAGTGGGGAGGGAGAGGCAAGAGAGGAGATATGGGGATATATGTATATGTATAGCTGATTCACTTTGTTATATAGCAGAAACTAACACACCATTGTAAACAATTATACTCCAATAAAGACGTTAAAAAAAAAAAAAGATATGGCTAACTCACACTACTTTCCCAAGTCAAGTCTATACTCCACATTTCCCCCAATCAATTTATACTGACCTTGGGGTTTACCTACTTAAGATTTAGCTCTCATATTCCACTGATAATTTTCCATCATCCATTCCTCAATCAATTCCCAAGTATCCCTTGAGATACATGGAGGCCCACAAAACACTCTTCCTTTCTCCTAGAGATTAATTGTGTGTTTACGAAAGGTAAAGTATCTTTTTTGTTTTTTTGGCTTGGTAATGTAGAATTGTATTTTTTAAAATATACCTGAGAATAAAAAAGTTGAGGGGCTTCCCTGGTGGCGCAGTGGTTGAGAATCTGCCTGCTAATGCAGGGGACATGGGTTTGCGCCCTGGTCTGGGAGGATCCCACATGCCATGGAGCAACTAGCCCCGTGAGCCACAACTACTGAGCCTGCGTGTCTGGAGCCTGTGATCCGTAACAAGAGAGGCCACGATAGTGAGAGGCCCGAGCACTGTGATGAAGAGTGGCCCCCGCTTGCCAAAACTAGAGAAAGCCCTCACACAGAAACGAAGACCCAACACAGCAAAAATAAATAAATAAATTAATAAACTCCTACCCCCAACATAGAAAAAAAAAGTTTAGAATCAAATTGATGGGCTCTTGCCACCAGTTTTCATTAACTCAACTTTCTAGTAATTATCCAGTGGGTGGGGGGGGCATACTATCAAAGAAAGAATCTGAGAGGCTCTTAGTCAATCTCCTCCTTTTGCTAAAGTTTGGCAGCTACCGTAATAAAATTTGACACCACCAGAAGTAATTTTCTCATATGTATCAAAGTTTATAAAGTGTTTAACAAAAGAGTGAATGCCTTAACTTTTAGCAGCAAAAATTGGGAATAAAGTCATGTTGCAAATCAGAGCACTTTCATATTTTGGAAAGTTTGGAGAGTTTTGGTAATTAAAAACATATATTTCTGGACTCTGCATTCCTTAAGTAGCAACAGCTATCTCAGTGAATTAAAAACTTCTGTTAATGGCAATGTAGGTGGCCTGTACCAGTACTCCCTGAGAACTAAAAAAGGTGGAAGAAAATATTAAAAACGTTTAGCTTTGTGACAGCACTGGAGAGCTACCAAGGAAATGAGAAACTGCAAGAATAAGATTAAAGACATAACCTCTGGAATTTGGAACTATTTATTAAAAAGAGTTGTTTGCTAATTCTTAAAGCAAATACTGAGCAAGAGAAACTTAAGACAGTTTTTTGACAAACTTATGGGACTAAAGGGACATATAGTAGAATTAAGTTCCCTCTAAGGAGGAGCATCCTGATAAATCTCCCAAAGTCCTAAGTCTTGAGGGTATCCCCTAAGAATAAGAGTGAAAAAAAATAGACAAGCCCTCACAGGGACTGCAGCCCAGTTTCGAATAATCTCAGTACATGATTGGATGAAGGCAATCAGGGATTGCTCATGTTCCTAGGCTGGTCACCTGTTAGAAGCAAAGGAAATCCTCTCTGAAAGATATCCAGGCCATCTAATCATATCTACAATTTTTAATATATAATGTCTAAGCAGTTCACTTAAAATCACCAGGTATATGAGAAGACAAGACATCACCAAAACCCAAGAGAAACAATAGTCAACAGAAAAATACTATCTAGACAATGGGGTCATCACTAGGAGAAGAAGAGGAACATAATGAAGTAAATGCATAATTTGAATAAATAATAGCTAGAAATTTCCCCAGATGTGCAAAAAAAGAGGAAAAAACCCAAAGAAAAAAACCATTAAGCTCCAGATTTTAAAAAACACTGCAAACCCCAAGCAGGATAAATACATAGAATATCATACCTAAGCATATCACTGTCCAACTGTTGACAGCCTAAGACAAAGACATAGATTTTAAAGGAGTGAGAGAAAAGAATAATTAAAAAAAAACATAACCTTCAAAGGTAACTGGATTGAAAGCTTACTTTTCAACAAAACAATGAAATACAAATCAAAACAAAATATCTCAAAATACTAATAGAAAATAACTGCCAACTTAGAATTCTATACTCAGTAAAAACATCCTTTAAAAATGAAGGCAAAATTAAGACATTTTCCAACAAATGAAAACAATTTGTCACTAGCAAACATACACTAAAAGAAATACTAAAAGGTGTCCTTCAGTCAGAAAAAAAAAAATGATTCTAGAAGGAAAATTCAAGAAGAAGGGAAAAAAGTAACAAAAAGGGTAAATATATGGATTAATTTAAATGCATATTGACTCTGAAACAGTAATGATTGAGTGTTTCAACTACATTCAGAATTAAAATGCATGCTACCAATACAAGTCAAGAAGGAAATAAAGTTAATGTTCTAACTCTTCACCTTATACAGAAAGTGGTGTACTCATTTACATTAGCCTTTAATAAGTAAAGTATGCATATTATATTAATATCTTACATAGTAAATTTTGAGACAAAAAGCACCACCAGAGATAAAAAACAGACATTTTATAATGATTGTTTCAACTAACCAGAAAGAGTATAACAATTCTAAATATGAATATATGTAAAGACATAGACTTAAAATATGTAAAACAAAAACTGGTAGCTCTAAAAGAGAGACAAATTCACAATTATTCTGGGAGATTAGTACACACATTCTTTTAGTATCTGATACAATATAGAGGATTAAGAATTTGAGAATATAGAGGATTTGAAAACAATTGATTAATTTGTAGAGATTGAAAGGAAATAGTACTCTTCCAAATGTGCAGCTATCTTCTAAGAATACAAGCTCAAATGCAAGATAATTGCCTCATAATAACCTAGTATGTAATAATAAATATGTAGAGAATGCATTAACGAAATTCAAAGGAAAGAATTCTAGGTTTTAAAACTCATTTTCTTAATTTGTCTCTTTTTCAAACAGAAATCAGTAAAAAGTAGGGGTTTCTGTGAAAGATGCTGAGAATCCAGAGTACTAAATCTGTAACCTGCAGCTAAATTCCATGATCTCAGGGCTAGTTCTAGTGTGACAGGTAGTCTATGGGGTGCTGCTTACATCATTGATCACTTTTGGGATACAGGCTGGGAGCACTTTATACCTCTTGGCCATGAGTTACCTGCTGCCATGGCAGGGAATTAGTAAATGAGGGAACACATTGGTTACCTAAAGATGCCTGTGAATATTCAGGTAAGTCTGTGGTTCTGATTTGCCAATCTCAAAGTCAAATTGTTAATTTTAAATTTACGAATCCAAATTTCCACACACTAGTAAACATTATAAACAATAAATAATACTGACTTCCCAAAGGAAAAAATGTAGAGTCCTTCTTTGTGCGTTTAATGTCAATTTTCACAAAAACGTCTAGCTTTTCTTCATTATAGACCTGAATTGTCTATACTGTTGCCTTGATTTCAGTGTCCTTAGGGTGCTTGGACAATGAAAATTTTTCTTAGAACACTGTTCCTTAAGAAATTCCTTTGGTCAATATTGAATATTTTTGCTATGCAGGGCATGAAAAACTCAACAGCCCTGATTTATAAAGCTCCTTATCCAAAATGTGAAACAAGAAAGATTGCCAAGTTATCTCCTTCCAAATGTACTATTATTTGCAGGGGCTTGACAATCCCAAGTAACCAAGCATGGCCATTAAGCACTGCTTAAACACTTTCTCCAGAGTGTCTCCCCATATGTATAAAACTGGACGTCAGCTATGAGATCCAGATATTCATACTTCTGACTAGATAAAGTAACTTTGGTTACCTCTTGCTTCTTAGTCAAGCTATAGCTCCTCAAAACTTTTATCCCCACACCATGATTGTGGCACTGAGCATTCTACTTCCCCAGTATCAGATTTCTGATGTATACTGAGTTGTACTTTCCAGTTGAAGGCTTTCCTAAAGTCACTACATTTATAGGGTTTCTGTTTAGTATGAATTTTCTGGTGTTTAATAAGATTTGATCTGATGGTGAAGGCCTTTCCACATTCAGCACACATATATGGTTTCTCTCCTGTGTGAATTCGATGGTGTTCAAGGAGTTGTGTCTTCTTAATAAAGGCCTTCCCACAGTCACTGCATTCATAGGGCTTCTCTCCAGTATGAATTCTCCGATGTCGATTTAAGTGTGACTTCTGGATGAAGGACTTCCCACATTCAGTACAAATATAAGGTTTCTCTCCTGTATGAATTCTCTGATGCATAATTAGTGTTGATTTTCTTGCAAAGGCTTTCCCACATTCACTGCACTCATAATGTCTTTCTCCAGTATGAGACTGCTGATGTATATGGAGGCCTGATTTCCGAGTGAAAGCTTTTCCACAGTCATTACATTTATAGGGTTTCTCACCAGTATGAATTTTCTGGTGTGTAAAGAGATTTGATCTGTCAGTAAAAGCCTTTCCACATTCAGCACATCTGTAGGGTTTCTCTCCTGTGTGAATTTGCTGATGTACATGAAGCTGTGACTTCTTCGTGAAGGATTTCCCACAATCACTGCATTCGTAAGGTTTCTCTCCAGTATGAATTCTCTCATGTGTAATAAAATGTGACTTATGGAAGAAGGCCTTCCCACATTCAGTGCAAACATAGGGTTTTTCTCCTTTATGAATTCTCTGGTGCATACTCAGTGTTGACTTCTGAATAAATGCTTTCCCACATTCACTGCATTCATAATGTCTCTCTCCAGTATGACATTTCTGATGTATCCTGAGCCGTGACTTCCAGGTGAATGATTTTCCACAGTCACTGCATTTATAGGGTTTCTCTCCAGTATGAATTTTTTGGTGTTTAATGAGATTTGACCTGTCAGTAAAGGCCTTCTCACATTCAGTACATATATAGGGTCTCTCACCAGTATGAATTTTCTGGTGTATAATGAGATTTGTCTTGTGGGTGAAGACCTTCCCACATTCTGAACATATAAAGGGATTCTCCCCTGTGTGAATTCGCTGGTGCACATGGAGCTGTGACTTCTTTATAAAGGACTTCCCACAGTCACTGCATTCATAAGGTTTCTCTCCAGTATGAATTCTCTCATGTGTAATAAAATGTGACTTCCGGATAAAGGCTTTCCCACATTCAGTACATACATAGGGTTTTTCTCCTGTATGAATTTTCTGATGCATACTTAGTGTTGATTTCCTTGTGAAAGCTTTTCCACATTCAGTACATTCAAAGTGTTTCTCACCAGTATGAACTTTCTTATGTATATTGAGGTTTGAATTCTGAGAGACATTTTTCCCACATTCATTATAATTATAGGGTTTTTTCCCTCCAGGATGAATTCTCTGGTGTCTGAACAGATCTGACTTCTGGATAAAGGCTTTTCCATGTGGACTGAATTTACAATCAGTCTCCTCAGTGTGAGGAGTTTTCTCATGGTTTGAGTTGAGGGAAAAGTCCTTCCCATATTCAGTGCATATATAAGGTTTCTCTCTTGTATAAACCTGAGGTACAGCAAATTGGGACTTCCGAGTGAAGACTGTTTCACATTTGCTGCACTCATGATGTTTCTCTTCAGTATAAATCCTTTGATGTGCAAAAAGGTGTGACTTATGGGTGGAAAGTTTTACACAATCAGAAAATAAATAGAGGTTCTCCCCATGCAATTTTTGATGTTGAATGAGAGTTTGCTTATGACTCAGAAGTTTCTTACACTGATTATATCCACAAGCATTCATTTCTGTATGAGAATTCATATGAGTAAAGATATTACCATATCCAATAATCTTATCAAAATTTTCTGTTACATTGTTTCTATTATAATTACATAGGCTTACAATAGGCTTCAAACTCTTTTGAAATGAGTCACAGTTATGGAGTCTTTTTCTTGAAGGAACACGGTATGTGTTTACACGAAACATTTTCCTAATGTCTTTATTATATTCACAGTCTCTCTCATTAGCTAGTGTATCCTTGTTGATGAAGGCAACATGACTTAAATGTTTGTTCTGGTTTTCCTCACATCTCCCTGTCTGTTCATCATCTTGCCACAATTCTTCTAAAATGGAATACAGGTCATCTCTTGTGAAGAGATTAATTCTCTCAAACTGGATTGAAACTTCTTCAGACATTCCCTGTTGTGACGTTTCAAAACCAATACCCTGATCTAAAAAATAAAATAAAATAAAACACACAAAGAACAGTTAGCAGAACACAGAAGGGATGATACATAGAGTGGATACACGGTGAACACAGAGAAATGGAAGAGATTTATATAAACATAATACTAAATATAGATAAATATATAAAATATGAATAAATATATGTGTAGTAATCTCTTTATATATAATAATATGCAATAATAAAATAAGTATTTACATTACATTTGCTGTCTGATAAACAATAGCATTTAGATTTGCCAGGCATTTTTCTAACTCATTTAAACATCATCACAACCTTTTGATATTGGTGTTATTATTATCCCTATTTTAAAGATGAGGAAACTGAGCCACAGAAGAGTTAAGTAGTGTGTCCAAATCAAATGTTTAGTAATTGGGGAAGATGAGATTCAAACTGAAGTACATCAGTTCTGTGCATGTAGCAGAACTACACAGTAAGGGGTCAGAAAAACAAAGTGACAAACTAAGTGGCTAAAAAGAAGTGTTTCTGAGTCTAGCTTCTTACTATCCTTCATCTATAAATCTTAATCTCCCTGCTTTCTCTTTTCCCTATTAACCACTGTGCCCTAAATACCAACTTATTTATGTTTAGAAAACTATTGTAGCCTCAGTCATCCTGAATTAGCTTTACCATTACAAACAATAAATGTATGTATATGATTCAATTCTTTATGTCCTGTTTGGGGTGCACATACATGCATCTAATAGGAAGAATATAACAGCAAAAAGGGCCAACTCTGAAGCAGAGACTGAAAGTTGTCCATCTGTCCCCTTCCTTCAACAGTATTAAGCTTGTAGCCAAGCATGTGTCTGCCTCAAAACAATAGGTCTAAAAACAACAAAAAAACAATAGGTCTGTGCAGCCTCATTTGTCATTAGGTAAAGCCAAGTAATTCAGTTATCACCAATCAAATGGGAGTAAAAATTATATTTGTTGTAATCAGGCCAAGGTCTTAAGGAAGTGGGTGTGTCTCCCAAAACCATCTCCTCTTCCCATTGGCTATCTTGCAGCTGGCAATGCCCAAGGCAGAGATCAGAAAACTACAGCCTCAGGCTAAATCCAGGCCTCTACCCAAAAGCTAAGAAAAGATTTTACAGTTTTGAATGGTTGAAAAAACAAAAGAAGAGTAATACTTCATGGTACATGAAAACTATATACAATTCAAATTTCCATGTCCATAAAGTTGTTATTGGAACACAACCACATCCATTCATTGATGTATTGTCTATAGATGCTTTGGGGCTTCAAAACAAAATTGAGTAATTATGACAGCAATCACATGCCTCACAAAGCCTAAAATATTTACTTCTGGGTCTTTACAGAAAATATTTGCCGACCCCTGCTCTAGGAGGTGATGGTGCAATGACTTTCTAGAAACTCTGTCCCTAAATAGTCATTGGAAGCAGAGTGGCCTGGCAGACCTGGACCACTCACTTTGGAACTGTCATGTGATGGGTCAATGTTTATATTCTCTAAGTCACTGTTTCTTGGGGGTCTCTCAGTGACAGGGGCTTAGTTTTACTCCAATATACCATTCTTGCCCAGAATAAGAATCACTAATATTCCAAATCCTGGAATAGTGTGTAAGACAAGACTCTCAGTAAATATTTAAGTAAAAATTAGATTATTCTTGAATATAGACACAGTCTAACCTCATATCCATTTCATTCTATCTCTAAGGCCTTGTAATGTCCCCAAACACATTCTTTATTTTTTATATTACATTTTTACTCACACACATTAATGGCTTTCATTAATCCTGAGGACCTCTAATACTGATTTCTAAACATGGATTTTCATCTTTTGCAACCTTTCACTTTCCTTAGCTTATAAACCCATTGCTACACCTGACAACATTTACATTATTACCAACAATGTTCAATGTAAAAAGTTTACTCCTGTGGTAAAAAGTTTATCCATAATTCCTCTGTCACACATTGAATTACTCATTCAATAAAATACAGAGTCATAATTCAGGCCAATAAAATGAATGTATGCAAGCTATCTTTCCACCAGTCACTAAGATCTATTTTATTACTGAATCCAAACATATATTCTTTTCCTTTTCCCCATTAAGCTTCCTTTTTCTGGTCCTCTGTTCCTATTCAAAATTCATTTTCTTCGTGGATCATTTAGGGTTCTATGCTCTGAAAATGAATCTCAAATCTCAGCACAACTCTAGGAAGACTCTCTTTTCTTTTAATTTAAAACCAAACACAGATATTTCTGAGCCTTTCATACTCATATTTAATCGGCATAGATTTGCACAATAACAAATGCTTAATGCTCAAAGCCTGAAATTTTAAACATTTCTTGCAGTTATCTTCCCTTTCTAATTACAATTATTGGCCCTTTGAATTACTCCTAGCAGAAAAATTTTCAAATCCCTCTGAAATAACACAAAATAACCTCCTCTGCCTATCACATAAATTAAAGAAGTTAATTTCACTAACTATTCTCTAAGGAAACATTTTAAAAAAGAGGTAAAAGACTCAGTTATCACACAAATTAATGTTGTTTTCTCTGAATTTCTGGGGGTTGGAGAATTAGAAAAGGGAAAAGCAATGTATGCTGTAATAGTTAGGTCCAATTCAAGGAGTAAGTGAAACCTGAGAGCAAAGCATAAGTATGTGGATTATCTGAATAGGCAGATAAGCCAGAAAATAAAGGGTCAGACGCAGGGGTATCATTAAAGAAAGTGTTAAAACAAAGTAAACATGATTATGGAAACTAAACAGAGATAAATGTGAATTGCAAATATGAGGCATGTTCTTCCTTTAGTTTATAAACCCATTGAGAGAGGAATTTGTCAAATGTTAGATAATATTTTGTACCATATAGCTATGACAAGATAAGCAGAATATTTTAATCAGCATCTAAGAAAAAAAGTTAAAAAAAAAAAAGGAACAGTACATCCAAATAGGGTTAGAATAATCCAGGCATAAGTAAATACAGACATGGTTTTGGTGATATCACTGGAAAGTAAAAGGAGGAGGGCATCTAACTGATATTTTATAAAAGAGAAAAATTAGTAGAAAGCATAAAGAATTATTTGAGACGATGAGTCACAGGGAAAAGCAAAAAGCACAATAAAATATGACAAAATTTTGAAAGGTGTACCATCTGCTGTTAGCATGCTGCACTGTAACTGCTCTTCCTCCACACAAGCAGCCACCTGATGGGCCCTTATATGTGTAAGGTATCAGTTGTTCCCCTGAAAGGCTTATGCCAGAATTGAGACACATGATTCAATCTGAGACACACAGATAGGTCTAGGCCACTTTAACGAAGGCATTGTCCTTTACATATGTCCCATAATGCCAATAACTTCCAACTTCAATTGGTTAAAAATATGACAGAGCATTATAATTTATTTATATTGTTTAAAATCTTATAAACCCTGCTAAGGTCTGTGTGTACATTACATGTATTTAAACTCTGTGTTATTTGTTTTTGCTTCTTTCACATAACATTTCATAGTACATTTCTGTATATTAGTACTTCCTATACTTATAATTTTTTTTTTATAGTTATGGTAGTTTTTCCTCTGTTTGGACCATTTGGGATGTTTAGTTTATCCTCATACATAGTGTAGCCATAAAAATCTTTGTGTCAACTTCTTGACTTTTCTTTTGCTTACTTCCTTGGAGTATGTCCCCAAAGTAGAATTTCCAGGGCAGGAAGAATGTTCAGTTTAATATCACTTATTATATGTTTCCAGAGTTCTTTCCAGAAAGATTTGGCTAAACTTACAGAGCTTTCAGCATTGTACCTGGTTTCTCAATGTACCTGCCATCATTGTTTTAACTGTTATTTGTTTTTTGATGTTTTTATGTTTGTCATTTTTATTTCAATTTCACTTATTGCTAATCAGCCTACAAAATATACATATAAATGTGATTATTTACTCTGATTCTTATTTCCACTTATTAATTATACTCTGAGAGAATAAATATATCCTCACCCACCCACAGAGAAAAAAAAAATATGACAGAGACTTGTGGGACTCAGCAAATGTAGCATAAAGTAACACAGCTCAAAGTGTATACTCACCAGAGAGCAGTAAAGCCACAGAACAAGAGAAGAAAGACCCCCTGGTGGTGGTCATCGCCTAAAGATCCTGTTTACTACATACCAACTGTTAAGTCACCTGCGGAGGAGGAATGGACTCCCACCCCAAATTTGGTTCAAATCTCAAGAGTGATGATTTGACACACATACCAATAAGGTGTGAAAAGGTTCATTACTCACACAATGAGGCTTTTAAAGGGAGCGCTCCCAAGCAGGTCCAAAAGTGACTTAAGAGAGCAAGAAAAGGAAACTTGCTTGGGTTTTTTATGGTGGTTGGGATATGGGGCTAAGCTGACTGATAGAGTGCAACTTCCCACTAGTACCAAGGGAGAGAGCACCTAGACTTTCTTGTAAGTTTGCCCAGATGTGCGGCAGAAGGTGAAGAGACAGTGGTGAAGTTTAGAAGGTGTCAGCAGTCAAATACCAAAAATGAAGTCAGAATCTACTACAAGGTACATGATAAGATGTTCAAAATATTTTGTTATTAGAGAAACACAAATTAAAACAATAGTTAGAAATTAAAATCCATCAGATTAGCCACATTATGTGAAATTATTAAAAATATGGGCAGAGATGTGGAGAAACTGATGCCCTTGTATGTTCAGGGGATTGCAGACTAATACATCCAATCTAGAAAACAACATGTTTATACTTAGTTAAATAAAGTATTAGTATACTCAGTAATAAAACAATCCCACTACTCTTCCTCAAGAAATTCTCATTTCCGATAAGAATAGTTCATGAAGAAATTTATTACAGTACTAGTTGTAGTAGCTAGAAAGCTGGACAAGTAAATATGGTATATATACACACTATGAAATGTATGCGTCAATTAGAAGAAATGAACTAGAAAAACACATTGTAACATGAACCAATTTAGTTCTGAGAGAAAAAAATAAGAAACTGAGTAGGACATACAGCACAGTACCATTTCTATAAATTAAAATGACCAAGAATTTAAATTTTATAAATACCCCACAAATACAAGGATAGATTGCAAACATATCAAATATAATAGAGCAGTTGCCTCTGGGAAGAATAAAAACAAACAGGGAGTGAGGATTAAAAGGGATAAGTAAAGAAATAAAATAAAATTTTTTTTAAATTGTAAAATAGGGAATTCCCTGGCCGTCCAGTGGTTAGGACTCTGAGCTTCCACTGCAGGGGGGCACGGTTCGATCCTGGTCAGAGAACTAAGATCCTGCATGCTGCAGGGTGTGGCAAAAAAAAAGAAAAAAGTTATGAAAGAAATAAAATAAGAAGGGGAGCTTAAACAGAGTGATGAATATATTGACTACAAACTGAGGACTGCGGTTTACTCGATTTCCTGCACACAAGGTACAGAAACTTTTTCTAAAATATCAAAATTAATAAATTAATCAGAAAGACCTAGTGAGTGTTGTGTTACACTAGCCAGGTAGGAAGAAAATGTCAGGAAGCATAATTACTAATATCACATACAATAAAAAACTGTCCCCAATTGTAGGTAATGGTACCCTCAAAGTCAACAGTTGGAGGAGAGGCATGGGAGAAGATATAATAAGGCCATCTCTAGGTGACAATTCTGAAGCACTAAGGGAAAAGAAAAACAATGAAAAGAAATCAGCAGGAGTGTGACCCACAGTAATTTTTTTAAAAAGCAACTCTATGAGCCCCTGAATGTGTAAGAAAATGATTTAAGACCTTGATGGAGGTAAAAAGAATAAAAAAATGCTATAAAAAGGGAGGAAAAGCAAAAAGGCAGTATCTTAAATCCAACATACCAGTAGTTGTAGCACATCCCTCCTAAAAAGTCAAGCAAAGTGGGATGAAGAGAGTGGCATGGACATATATACACTAGCAAATGTAAAACAGATAGCTAGTGGGAAGCAGCCACATAGCACAGGAAGATCAGCTCAGTGCTTTGTGACCACCTAGAGGGGTGGAATAGGGAGGGTGGGAGGAAGACGAAGAGGGAGGAGATATGGGGATATATGTATATGTATAGCTGATTCACTTTGTTATAAAGCAGAAACTAACACACCATTGTAAAGCAATTATACTCCAATAAAGATGCTTTTTAAATTAATTAATTAATTTAATTAAATAGACAACCAGCAAGGACTTACTGAATAGCACAGGGAACTCTGCTAAAAAAAAAAAAAAAAAGTCAAGCAACAAAGACACTGATATTGGAAGGGGCCTGAAGTGGGGATGGCATTTAGATGTCCAAGGGGCCAATATCAACTCTATCCATGCAGTTCCAAAAGTTCAGAATGTTGAGAAACATCATAACAATAGCACTTCAAAGTTGTCAGCCTCTGCCAGTACAACTGCAGTTCGATTGTGCTATCTCTTATGCTTTTTGTTCCCTACTCACCTAGATAGCTCTGGCTTGAGATTTCACCATCCAACATACATGGCTGTTCTCCCCACTCCAAGTTGAAAATGACTTCTGGTTTGGGAACTTGACACCCTAATAACAGGAAATGATAAAATACTTGATTTCAGAGGTCATACAATGAAATATTCCATTTACTTTCCAGAAAAGTTCATGGGGAACAGAAGTATATTCATAATATTGTTAAGAACACAGGACAAAAAATAAGGACAAAACTATTACATACTTCAGATGTCCTGCAGTCTTTAAAAGTCCCACATACCTCAGAAATCTCACAGATTTCAGAAATTCCACTGAGAAAGAAAATACACTCAATTAGGTACAGCCTTACCCAGCAGAGCTGTGCTTACCCACTGAGATCAAGTTGAAATAGTTTTCCAGCATTACATCCCTGTATAGACTTTTCTGAGCAAGGTCCAACTGTTGCCACTCCTCCCTGCTGAAGTCTACAGTTACATCCTTGAAAGACACTGATCCCTGGAAAAACACATGCTTATTCAATGTAAAGGATCAGGATTGCAGGACAGGAACAAGATATTTAGAAACTTATTTTTAATAATTTTTAACATGATATGACATATAAGATTCCGACTAAATACCTAAATTTTACATTATTATTTCAAGGAAAAAATAAATATTAAAAGTATCATGCCATTCTTTCTATGGTTCTGATAATATTCTGGAGTTGTATTTTGTTTTGTTTTTATCTGTGTGCTGGTTACAAAAGAATAAGCTGTGAAAACTCATCAATCTGCATACATGATTTGTGCATTCTTTTCTATGTATGCCATATTTCATTAACACTTCACTTAGAATATATCTTCTGCTTTTCACTTTGCACTCATCAATCTACTAAGTCAATTCTTTCTTTAAAAAAGATGAATAAAATAGGCTTCTTTTTCCAATAAACTGTGTGGTATTGGTATAAGTATAGATGATAGAATTCAATGGAATGTAACGAAGAATCCAGAAATAAACCCTCATATTTAGGGTAAACTGATAATTCAACACAGGTGTCAAAACAATTTAAAAGGGGAAAAATAGTCTTTTCAACAAATGGTGCTAGGACAAGTGGACATCCACATGCAAAAAAATGAGGTTGGACTCCTACCTCATGCCATATTAAAAAAATAAACTCAAAATGGATCAAAAGACCTAAATGTTCTTAAGTTTTAGCTAAGAAGGGTATATCTTTGTGACATTGGATTTGGCAATGATTTCTTTTTTTTTTTAATAGATCTTTATTGGAGACTAATTGCTTCACAATACTGTATTAGTTTCTGTTGTAGTTTCTGTTGTACAACAAAGTGAATCAGCTATATGTATACATATATCCCCATATCCCCTTCCTCTTGAGCCTCCCTCCCACCCTCCCTATCCCACCCCTCTAGGTCATCACAAAGCACCCAGCTGACCTCCCTGTGCTATGCTGCTACTTCCCACTAGATAACTATTTTACATTTGGTAGCATATATATGTCAATGCTTAGATATAAAATCAAAAGCACAAGCAACCAAAGAAAAAAATAGATAAATTGGACTTTATCAAAATTAAAAACTTTGTGTTTAAAAGGATACCATCAAGAAAGTGAAAATACAGGGAGAATTCTCTGGTGGTCCAGTGGTTAGGTCACTGCACTTCCACTGCAGGGGGCATGGGTTTGATCTCTGGTTGGGGAACTGAGATCTCACATGCCCTGTGGCGCAGCCAAAACAAACAAATATATAAAAGGTGTACTTTTAAAAAAAGAGAGTGAAAAGACAACCCAAAGACTGAGAGAAAATGTTTGCAATTATATATCTGATAAGGTACTTGTGTATAGAATAATAAAGAACTCTTACAACTCAATAAAAAGATAAATGATCCAATTAAAAATGGATCAAGAATCTGAATATACATAACTCCAAAGAAGATATACAAATGGCCAAAAAAGCACATGAGAGAGTCTCAATATCTTTAGTCATAAGGGATATTGAAATTCAAATCAAAGAGATACCCCTTCAAATTCACTAAGATGATTATAATTTAAAAAATGCTGTTTGTGCCTATTTGTATTTTTATTATTTTGTAGCAAAATAATAAATGACATTAAAATTTTCATTCTGACATTTAAAAAACTACTTATATCATTAGTCATTAGTCATCAGAAAAATGCACCCATTAGGATGGCTATAATGAATAAAAAAAAAGACACATAATAACAAGTGTTAGTGAGGAAGTGGAGAAACTGGAACCCTCATACAGTAAAGGTGGGAATGTAAAATGGTGCAGTCACTTTGTAAAACAGTCTGATACTTCCTCAAAAGGAATAATATGACCCAACGGTTCCACTTCTAGGTACATATCCAATAGAAATAAAAACACTTATCCACATGAAACTTGTATAGGAATGTTCATAGTAGCATTATTCTTAATAGTCAAAAATAAAACCAATGCAACGTCTGCCAACTAATGATGAATTTTAAAATGTGGTATATCCATACAAGAGATTATTCAGCCATAACAAGAAATGAAGTACTGATTTATGCTACAATATGGATGAATCTTGAAAATACTATGCTAAGTGAAAAAAGCCAGTCACAAAAGACCACATATTATATGATTCTATTTATATGAGATGTCCAGAACAGGCAAACCTATTGAGACAGAAAGAAGACTACTGGTTGCCCAGGGCTAGGGGGGAATGGAAGGATGTTGGGGGGGGGGTGTGACAGCTAAAAGGTATGAGTTGGAGTAGGGAGGGAAAGAAAGAAAATGTTCTAAAACTGTGAAAAAGGGTGCACAACTCCATGAATATACTAAAACCCACTGAATGCACACTTTAAATGGGCAATATATATGGTATGTGAAGGAGACCAGAACTCAAACACATGGCCAATCTTCCTCTCAGGACATCTGTCAAATTCTAGGGTTGTATGGGCAGAAGACTAAAAACTTAAGCAGAATAACCTCTGAAAAGCAAAGCAAAATTTTAGTAGTCTGGTAAGAAGACAGAGTTGGCATCTGTAAGGAGGAGGGTCCACAGAAGACAAACCAGGCTCTCAGCTGAAAATCTTAGATGGCCAGAGTGAACCAAAGGTAGACTATTATTAGGGCTTAAACTCAGCCTTGATTCAACATAACACTGTGCCTGACTGGATAAAGATGTTCATCTTCTACTCTATCTGCTCAGGGAAAGATGAATCCACTATTGAGAAAGATATCATAATCTAGATCTTCTACAATGCTTTATACATGTTTTGATACAATAAAAGAAATCCTATGCCTATCAGAAAACAGGGCCAAATATCCAAAACCAGAGGAAAAAAATTCAAAAGAAACAGTCCTACAGCACTTTGGAGTTAGAAGAAAAGATGGAGAATTTCATTAGAGAAAATGGGACTTATAATAAAGATATCAAATGAAAACAGAAAAATTCAGTGTCTAAAATTAAGAACTGAGAGAGGTTTAATAGCAGAATACAGAATTACTGAAATGGAAGACAAGCAAACAGAAAATATACAAACCAGACCACAGAGGTTTTTTTTAATAAAATAAACACAAGTGCATGTGACGTATCACATGTACAACACAGTGAAAAGGAATAACATATTGTAGTCTGAGAAGATAAAGAGGGAGAATATGAGGCAGAAGCAAAATTTGAAAAAGTAATGGTGAATGACAGCAACTCAAAGATTCATGAAGTTTCTCAATCCCACTTTACAATACTGTAAATACTGACTATGCAAAAACAGTAACAGTAATATCTTGTGAAGTTTAAAATATGTGTAGAATTTAAATGCAGCAAATGGAATTAAGGGGTTTTAGTATCTACTGAGAAGGGGGCAAGGGAATAATGAGTTAAAAATGGATATTGTAATATCTAGGGAAACAAATGAAAGAATGTATAACAAGCAAGTTAACAAAATTAAAATTTTGACTAATCTAAAAGAAAGTCAAGAAAGGAATGTAAAAATAATATTAAACAGACAGTTCAAACATAAAACTAATAAAACTGGATATAGGACTTCCCTGGTGACATAGTGATTAAGAATCTGCCTGCCAATACAGGGGACACGGGTTCGAGCCTTGGTCCAGGAAGATCCCACATACTGCGGAGCAACTAAGCCCTCACACTACAACTACTGAGCCCGCATGCCACAACTACTGAAGCCCGTGTGCCTAGAGCCCATGCTCCCCAACAAAGAAGCCACCACAATGAGAAGCCCGGGTACCACAACAAAGAGTAGCTCCCGCTCGCCACAACTAGAGAGAGCCCGTGCCCGGCAACAAAGACCCAACGCAGCCAAAATAATTAATTAATTAATTTAAAAAGAAATAAAGAAATAAAGAAAAAAAAACCTGGATATAAATTCAAGTATATCAGTAATTGCATTAAATATAAATAAATTAAACAATCAAATTAACAGCAAAGATTGAGACTTCCAGTTCAAAAAAAAAAAAAAGTTAAATGCATTCCACCCTATTCATCCTGCTAAATACCTAGGTTTTTTTCTAAAAACCTAGAAATATATACAAGCATCTTTCCACACCCTTGACTTTCTCTCAAGAGCATACTTTCCTACAGTGAAACTAATTTTAGCATCTTTTGGAATCTTGATAGCCCCCAAATTTCCCAAAACATCAAATCTAGTTCCTTTTTGCTCAACAGTTCTTCCTTCAATCTGTCTCTTAACATTCATATTTTACTATAAGCAAGAAGAAGAAACCAGGCTAGATCTTCAACCTTTTGCTTGAAAATCTCCTCTGAGAAAAATACAAGTTCATCATTGACAAATCTGCTTTTCACATAACTACAGGACAAAATTCAGCTAAGCTTTCTGCCACTGTATAACAGAGATGTCCTTTTCCTCTAGTTTCCAGTAACATGTTCCTCATTTCCTTCTGAGTCTTCGGCAGCGGCACCATTAACACCCATATTTCTATCAATAGTCTGTTTATAATAATTGAAATATTCTCTAAAACAATATAGCTTTTTTCCTAGTGTGCTCCTCACTTCATTCTGAGTCCTCTAGCAGAGTTAACATTCATATTTCTATTATCAATCTGTTCGAGGAAATCTAGGCTCTTGCTATTATACTCTTCAAAATTTTTACAGTTTCTATTACCAAATTCCGAAGCCATTTGACATTTTTGGGTATTTGTTACAGCATCATTCCACTTCCAGGTACCAAAATCTGTAATGGTTTCCTATTGCTGCTGCAACAAATTGCCACAAACTTAAAACACAAATTTATTATCTTACAGTTCTGGAGGTCAGAAGTTGAAAATAGGTCTTACTGGGCTAAAATCAGTGTGTTGGATGCACTCCTTCTGGAGGCTATAAGGAAGAATCCATTTCCTTGTCTTATATGACTTCTAAGAGGCTCGTGGTCCCTTCCTCTATCTTCAAAGCCAGCAGAGTAGCATCTTCAAATCTCCCCTTGACTCTGACCCTTCTGCCTCCCTCTTTCACTTATAAGGAACTGTGATTACACTGGGCCCTCCCAGATAACCCAGAATAATCACCCCATCTCAAAATCCTTAACTTAATCACATCTTCAAAGTCCCTATTGTCATGTGAAGTAACATATTCACGGGTTTCAGGAATCAGGATGTGGATACCTTTGGGGGTTATTATTCTGCCTATCACACCCAGTAAGAAAAGATGGGATAGTAAAAGTAAAAAGAGTGGCTTAAAATTTCTGAGTAAAAATGACTTACAATCTAGAATTAGCTATGAAATTACTGAGGGTAAAATAAAAATATTTCCAGACATGCAAGGTCTCAAAAAATTTACTTTCCACACAATACTTTCTAGAGAGCTACTGGATAATATTCTCTAAAAATGAAAGCATAAATCAGGAAACAGCCAGAAAACAAGAGCTCCAATACTTGAGAGACATGAAAGGAATTCCTAGTATCATGCCAAAGGGAGACCCCCAAGTCAGTAGATGAGTATCAAATAGAGAGCAACTTCAAGCAGGTCAAAGACTCTAAGGGAAGCTTCTTTCAACAGCTGAAATAAATACCTATATTCTGGAGCCAAATTGCTTGGGTTTTACTTCTGGCTTCACCACTTACTAGCAGTGTGACCCAGGGCAAGTTACTTCTCTGTGGATCTGTTTCCTTCTCTGTAAAATGAGGATAATGATTATAGATACCTCAAAGGGGTTATGATTAAATCAGTTAATAGAGAATGTTTATAGTGCCTAGCATATAGTAAGCCTATATTAATGTTTGTGATTACTGTTATTATCTAATATATTTTAACATATTGAGAAGATATTTATATACCTGGGAAGAATGTGAAGTTGAATTAGTGATCCAAATATGTAAAATGAAACATGATTAAACCAAACAATAATAAATTCCAGGTAAAACAAAAAATAGTGCATAAAAGGTAAAATAAATGGTTCAGCTGTGAATATAATTAAAATAATCATATTAATAAATACAGCCTATTGATTTACCCAAAATTATGATATACCTATATTAGAAGGAGGGGAAGAAGAAATGTTCGTATAAGTGTTGAAGCCTTAAGTGTCTGAAAGAGAGTTAAATTCCTATTTTCCATTGTGCTAAGTCAGTAGAAACTGCCTAAAACTGAAAACCAAAAGGTACCAATATAAACATGTTATTTAGACATGGGAACATAAATACTAAAAAAATTAGTTCAATTGAGTTCAGAGTGATGTGATTACCTTTAAGAAGCTGCAATTTGAGGGATAAGAGAGCAGCTAACAGGTGGTTTGTTTTTTTTTAAATGAAGCTTCAAAAAACTATTTGATTGAGTAAACATATCTATAACCTTAATAATATTCAAAATTAAATATTTACTTTTAAAAGTTAAAATGCAAAGAACAAACATGTAAAAAAATTGAAAAAAAAAAGACCATGCTTAATATATAAATAACTCCTCCTTTAAAAAAAAAAAATCAATGAACTGACTTCAACCCCTGGAAGAACAGAGTAGACGCACTTGTCCCTATTCACCCACTAAGTACCTCTAGTAACCATAGACATTATCCATAAAGCAAACATAAGAAGACTGAAAGCTTAAAGAAAAAAAAGCAAACTGTCTAGGGACCTCAGGAACCAAGGAACTACACAGCATGAGTTTCCTGAAGTCTATTGACTCATACAGCCCTGAGCAAGTACTAGAAAAGCCTACAACCCAGAAATACCAACAAAGGCACAACAAAAAAACTCACAGAAAAGTCTGCTCTCTCTAGCTAAAAGACCAGGAAAGGGGCAATCTAGAAACAGAAAACGTTTAGGCAAAACATGCTCCAGCCAAACATAATAAATAAACAGAAAACTCTGGGCCTGATCCCATGCCCATCAGCAAAGACCCAGTGGGTAGCTTAGATTCCCACTCTTACCTGGTTGAACAGAGGGGCCCCATCACACTCCAATGGAGTGGTATGGAAAAAGAAAAAAGCCAAGTGGAGTTTTGGGACTTTCATCCATGCATAGTAGTAATGAAAGAAAAAAATAGAACAATATCCCTCCTAAACATGATACAAAAATCCTTAAAAAATATACTAGCAAATACAGATATATAAAAAGAAGTATGTCATGACCAACTGGAAATTATTCAGAGGTTGCAAGCCTGCTCAATATGTGAAAATCAATCAAGGTAATCTACGGCAGCAATAAGCTAAAAAGGAAAATCACCTGACCATGTCAACTGATGCAGAAAAAGCAACTGACAAAACTCAGCATCCATTCACTCAAAACTTTGCCTCACAAGGTGGTCCTTGCACCAGCAGCACTAACATCCTGTGGGAATCCCAGTCCTATTAAATCAGAATCTGAAGTCATGTGCCAGTGTGAAACGCACTGCTTTGTAAGTCACTATAGAAAACCTGTTAGTGAACTTCTAACAGGGTTGTTAAAGACACTGTCCTATCTCCATTCATCTGAAGATCTATCAAAAATTTTCTCAAACATCAAAAACCAGGAAATAGTTACTATAGATGAAATAAATTACTTTTCAACAATATAAACCATGTATTTCACTTCCATCATTGCTATGTCTTTCAGGAAGATCAGAGACAATTTTACAGTTCAAAGTTCATAACTGTGTGAAGCCACACAACTCACATATACCTATAATCCAAGCTTGACTTGGAGTTGATAATCTCTTCTTTACTTTCTCTGATCTTAGTTTTCATTTATTTATACTTACACATTTACTATATGGGTTAATAGATGCCTCCTAAAATCCACTAAAAAATAAAGAAAGCAACAAATAAATACATGAACAAATAAGAACTCACCAGGGACTTGGTCATTTCTGGTTCTTCTGGGAAAGGGGCAGAGATCTGAAAAAACAGATTGATAGAGGGACCGATGAGAGAAGGAAGTGTGTCAATGGCACACATGGACATATACATCATTTAGTGTCCATGCAACTGACCCAAAAACTTACTCCTAGAATTACATTATAAAAAAATCATCCTGTGTTGCACAAAGATTTAAATCCAGGAGTTTTACCACAGCTAATACCAAAAAAAAAAGTTTAGAAACATCTTGATAACAATAATTGTGGACAGCTTTAAATACTTTATAGGGCATAATATAGACATAATGTCATGTAAAATTAAACTACTGTAGAAAAATGTGTTAAAATGCTAAGTAAAAATATGTACCAAACAGTATGAGTCCATTTTCATTGAATAATATGTGTGTACATACACACATACATGAATGAATTCATGCACATAGAGAAAATTATCTGGAAGGAACTATATGTTAACAGATATAATATTTGGGTGATGGTAAAATTATAAGTAATTTGAATGTTTATATTTTTCTTATTTGCTAGTAAAAAGCAAAGTAACTTTTTAATGATTTTGCTCTGAGCTTCTGTGACCAGCCCCTCACAAGTAGTGAGAACATCCATAAGTAAGACCAAAAAAAGGGCGACTGCTAGCTTTTTCACTGTTCTTTGCTTACAGTTCTTTTTGGGGGGGCCACACCCCGCGGCTTGCGGGATCTTAGCTACCAGAACAGGAATTGAACCAGGACCCAGCAGTGAAAGTGCTGAGTCCTAACCACTGAGCCACCAGGGAATTCCCACTTCCCATTCTTAAAAGGGAACTGTCAATGGAAACTTTGTCTTAACTACAACATAGTAAGTGGATTTGGTTCTAGTTAATAAACCTTAAGACCTAAGTCACCTACTAACTGAAGCCACTGTTTTCTAATTTTTTTTGTGTGTGTGTGGTACGCGGGCCTCTCACTGTTGTGGCCTCTCCCGTTGCGGAGCACAGGCTCCGGACACGCAGGCTCAGCCGCTCCGGGCCCAGCCGTTCTGCTACATGTGGGATCTTCCCGGACCGGGGCACGAACCCATGTCCCCTACATCGGCAGGCGGACTCTCAACCACTGCGCCACCAGGGAAGCCCCTCTAATTTTTTTATTGAGTTTTCTAACATAAAGAGTTGAATTATTAGTACAAGAAATACACATATACCTTCCATCTAGTTTCAACAATTAGTATTTTGCCATATTTGTTTAATCTTTCTACATACACATATAGTTACATGTAAATGCATACATATATATGAGTATACTAGTGTATATAGGGTTTTTTTGGCTGAACCATTTGAAAGTTGCAGATGTCATGACACTTCATGCCTAAATTCATAACATCAATCTCCTAAAAGATTATTATCATGCCTGAGAAAATTATTAGCAATTCTATAACACTTTAATATTCAGCTCATATTCAAAATTCCCAATGACACCAGAAAAACCTTTTCTTGCTGTTTTGTTGAAAGCATGTTCCAATCGAGACTCATACATTGGGGACTGTGTCCCTTTTACCCTAGACCTATCCTCCCCATTATCTTTTTATGATGGACTTTTAACATTTTTGCTTCTAACATACACTTTCTAATATAAACAACATTTTGGTTACTTCTTTGCTAATTTTTTTGTGTGGTATAACTTATGTAAAGTACATTAATATTAAGTATACATCACTTTCCCCTATTTTTCACATCTGCCATCCAGATCAAGAGAGAGAACATTTCTAGCACCTTTGGAAAGTATTAGGGAATCAAACCATTATTTTTGAAACTTGTCAAAAAGCAAAAGATTCAGTCAAGCATAACCAAACACTTCATGAAGGAATTTCTTTTTCTGCTTATATACTTATTCCAGCTACAAGTTGCCAACTAAAAATTGGCACTTGCCATCTGCCTCTACAAGGGTTAAGTCACTAGCCACTGCAGCTGCTGACCTTCAACACATCCTGAAAGGAGTTCAGGGTGGAGATCAGGAATGAGGCACTTGATGCTCTGGCAAAAACTGGCAGAACAGCCCTGCAGATAGTAAGATATTTTCAGGAGAATATTTTATGAGCCCAAATTCTTGCATCTCCTCATATCTAGAAAGGCATTAAAATCATTAACAGAGACATCTGCTCCTTGTGACTAGCAGCAACCTTCGCAGGACTAGCAGCAAGACTTTGCCAAAATGTGTGCTTGACTGTACGTACCACCCCCTTCACCTGAATCATATATAATACTGACCCTCCCCGCTAGCTCTCAGAGCAGTTTCTCAGAGCTATATAAAACAGTCTCCTGGGCTATAGTCCTCATTTTGCCCCAAATAAGACAACTCTCAACTCTCACATTATGCATTTTTATAAGTCAACAAAGTAAAAGAATGGTAGAAATAGAAATGTCCATTTTGCACACATAATGAAATATGGATCTAAGAAACAATCATCAATGGCTGCTCACATCACAAAACAGATAACCAGACATTATGTGCCTCCTGATCAAGTATATCACATGAGAAGTAGTCTTGCTCCCCAAAAGACAAAAACAAAAAAAGGAATCTGAATCTGATCAAGCCTCTAAATCTTACCAATCCAATCCACATAAAATGATACTTTAAAATGTATTGTAATTTTTTAAGGTGTGATAATATCACTGTGGCTATTTTTATTAAAGGAATTTTACATATTGAAATATTTATGGATAAAATGACAAAATCTTTGAGATTTGCTTCAAAATAATCCAGCAGAAGAAAAGAAATATTGGAGGAAGGGATAGACGACAAATGACTGGGCATGAGTTGATAATTGTGAAAATTGATGGGTAATTGCGGCACGAGGGCTTCTCTCTAGTTGTGGCGTGGGGTTTTTCTCTTCTCTAGTTTTGGCACACGGGCTCCAGAGCGCATGGGCTCTGTAGTTTGTGGCACATGGGCTCTCTAGTTGAGGCGTACAAGCTCAGTAGCTGTGGTGCACAGGCTTAGTTGACCCGTGGCATGTGGGATCCTAGTTCCCTGACCAGGGATTGAACCCACATCCCCTGCATTGGAAGGCGAATTCTTTACCACTGGACCACCAGGGAAGTCCCCTAAATGAAGCTTCTTTATACTAGTTTCTCTACATTTGTATTTTTTAAATTTTCATAGGAAAAGTTTAAAAAGTCATTTTTTAGATAACATCAGCTGAAAAAAATGCACAACCTAAAAGGTGAAAATTATGTTTTATTCGGCGGAATTGCTGAGAACTTAAGCCCAGGAGGCAGCCTCTCAGATAGCTCTGAGAGACTGTTCCAAAAAGGTAAGGGAGGAGCCAGGATATATAGGAGTTTTTACAAAAAAAAAAAAAAATTAGGTAGCTGGAACATGAAAAGATTACTGTTAAAGAAAATCCACTATAATAGTCTATATGGGAAAAGAATCTAAAAAAAAGTGGATATATGCATAAGTATAACTGATTCACTTTGCTGTACACCTGAAACTAACACAACATTGTAAATCAACTATATCCAATAAAAATTTTTAAAAAAGAAAAGAAAAAGAAAATCCAGACATCTCAAGTTAATGAATTTAGCAGTTCTCTATGTATGGGAAGATTCGAGAGTCTGGGCTCATTAAATCATGGCTTTGATATGCACCTTAAATATCTAGGGCCAGTATCCTGGGTTTTTTCCATACTGAATCCACTCAGGGTGCACAGTGGGGGCGAGTGCAGTGGCTGATGGATTGTTGACCACAACTTCCTTTGTTTACTGATACAGCAGATGACAACTTTCTTTGTCCAAAATAATCAGAGAACTCTGACTATAGATTGAATAGCAGATGATATTAAGGAGCTACTGTAACTTTTGTTAGGTGAGTAATGGCCTGGGGGTTATGTGGGAGAAAAAAGTCCACATCAGTTGGATTTGCATGCTAAAGTATTTGTGGGTGAAATGACATGGTATCCAAGATTTGTTTTAAGATATTCTAACTAGAACAAAGCAAGTGAGAAGAGATAGGTGAAACAACACTGGCAAATAGTTGATAATTATTGAGACTGGGTGATGAGGGCATTTGTAGGTTCATTATAACATTTTCTCTACTTTCCTGTATGTTTGAAATTTTCTATAATAAAAACTTAAAAAAATAAATCCTCTCCCACTACAGGGAACAGCCTTTGAGTACATGACATGGGCCATGCATTGTTCACATTGCAAAGGATCATGCTTTGTTTCAGCAAGTCCACCTCTGAGAAGATTCGTGCTTCTGGGCTTCCCCCTCCCCACTCACAGGAACTGTCATATTCCTGCCAAGCCAGGATTTGAACTGGATATGGGATCTATGAGACAAGCTCTTTTTGGCTGGCATGTTCACAATGAGCTTCACCTCTGTTTCCTTAGAACTCCAGTCTTCCCAGGAGCCCTAAGTTGAGTGAGGGTCCAAAGACTGCCAGTGATTATCGGGCCAAGTTGGGCTGGAGTCTGAAAAAATGATCCTGAAGGTTCAACTAAGTGGTCTGACCTCAGGGCTCTGTGGAAACACAAAGGGATCCTGACAGAGAGAGTGCCACTCAGTGACAGCCTCTCAGCTGTCCTCGCAAGAGTGCATCAAACAGTATGGAACAGGGTGGCACAGGGGAAATATATGAGGTGTGGAGCCAAATCAATGTACATTTGAATCCCAGGTCTTCCATCTTCTAGCTGTGACAATCTGAAGAACTTACTTCAGTCTCAGTTTCCTCATCCTTATACTTTTAAGATAAACCAATTTTATAATACTTAAAAAGCACTCAGTCCATGTGTGGCACATACCTGCTTGTTATATATTAATTACTGCTATTATTACAAGATCAGTAATCCACATAGAATGCAATTACTGTATCAAACATTATCTGACTTCACCAGCCCCTCAAGTCATCACCAACCCTGACACTCAATTCCTCACTCCCACTCCTCAATCTGCTTACTACAACTGTCAACTGCTGCACACTGACCTCACCCCAGCAGCCATTACTCACACATGAGAATCACTGGTTCCCTTGTCCTGCTTCCCACAGGCTGCAATTGAGGCAGAAGATAGATGGGTTCCAGGCTAGACATTTACAACCATCCTCTGTTTATATTTCTTGAGGCAAGAAATAGATGGGCTCCAGGTTAGACATTTACAGCCAGCTTCCTGTTTACACTTCCAGATAGAAAGAACACAGGAACAGGGTAAACAGCTGCACTTTGCCTCCAGTGGACACTTTAAGATAACAGTAATGGCAGGGGCAGACAGGAGCTGAGTCCTGCCCAGATAAACGATGAAGAGACCACATATTTCTCATGTTTGAGGTCAAGGAGACCTCCCCAACTACACATGCATAGAAAGGCTCCTCAGGGGTCAAAAAAGGGAGGGGGTGCCACCCCATAATAGGTGGTGTCAACCTTCCCACAGGCTTCTGCCCTGGAATCCATCTTGGCAAAAAGATGTGCATACATGTGAGGGAGGGACCTAGGATAGGTCAGGTGTGGGAAAAGAAGTGAGATAACTGGTTAAAGATAAGCAAAGACCCAGACAAAATGCCTTACATAAATGATTTAACCACCTCTTTACTTCACTCCTCCTCCTTAGGGAGGATGCCCATACTCTCTCTCTCCGGGTGTGTATCTCTGCCTTGCTTCTGTCTTAACTACACAAACTGTTTCTCTATGTCTCTCCCACATGTTGTGCTGTGTCTCTAATAATAAACTTTGTACCTGTGTTTACGGTTTCTGCCTCCTTGAAACATTCGTGCTTTCAAACGGGGCAAGAGCCAGGGAAACTTTGCCCTTGCTGGTCTAGGGGCTAGGATTCTTGGTTTTCAGCCAGGCTACCCAGGTCCAATTCTTGGGCATGGAACTAAGATCTCGCTTCAAGCCACCACTCACTGCTCTCTCCACGAGATCACAATCACTCATTCTACAGTCCCTGATCACAGAACCTCCAACATCTCTATCTCATGGTCCTGGTTCTACATCAATCACGCCCTGAAAAGGAAAAACTCCTCCTGTGTATTTTTCCTCTATTCTCAACACTTCTGGCCACCAAATGTGTGTGTGTGTGTGTGTGTTGTGTGTGTTGGGAGAAGGGGGCCGCAAACCAAGCAATTCTACAACACCAGCTGGGTGTCCTACAATTTAACTCAGTTCTGACACCATCTACTTAAGAGTTAGAACTAGATCACACAGGTTAAGGGCTTAGTCCTACGAGACTGTCCCCACCCCAACTTCAGGTGCCAATCACAAGTTCAGGTTGTTACTTGTGCTCTGACCAACCGGTTATAATCAGAGGTTCCCACGACCTCCTCCTCAGTCTCCATTAATTTGCTAGAGCAGCTCATAGAAGTCAAGAAAATATTTTACTTATTAGATTACCAATTTATTATAAAAGAATATAACTCAGAAACAGCCAGGTAGAATAGAAGAGATGGTTATGGCAAGATACGTCGGAAGCAGTGCATCTCTCTCCCAGAATCTCAACATGTTCAATCCAGAAACTCTCCAAACCCCACACTTCTGGGTTTTTATGGAGGCTTCACAATGTACAAATGATTGATTAAATAACTGGCCATTGGCAACTGATTCAACCTCCAGCCAGAGAGTGGGTTTCAAGTTCTAAAATGCTAATAATTTGCTTGGTTCCCCTGGCAACCAGCCCCCATCCAGCAATTCACTAGGGCCTTTCCAAACATCACTTCAGGTGTGGTTGAAAGGAACGTTTTATAGCAAAAAACCCCCACTAATTTCACCCTAGCCCTTTGATGCTATTTCAAGACACAGGAACAAAAGAAGCCCCTATAGCCCTTATCACTTAGGAAATAATAAAGGTGTTAGGAGCTATGTGCTGGGAACTGTGGATGAAAACCAAAATATATATTTCTTATTATATCACAATACCACATGTACCAATAACTGGCCTCCACACTGTTATCACTACTGTCGACTGAAAAAAAAATGCACAGCCTAAAAGGTGAGGATTATTATTTATTCAGCAGACTCACTGAGGACTTAAGCCAGGATACAGCCCCTCAGATAGCTCTGAGGGACTGTTCCAAAGAGGTAAGGGAGGAGCCAGAATATATATGAGTTTTTGCAAAACAAAACAAAACCAAAACCATCTAATTGGAACATCAAAAGATTACTGTCAATTAAAGAAAATCCAGACATCTCAAGTTAATAAATTTAGCACTTTCCTATATATGGGAGATGCAAGAGTCTGGGCTCACTGAAATCATTCCTTTGACATGCATCTAACTATCTAGGGCCAATATCCTGCTTTTCCCCATTCTGGATTCCCCTCAGGATGCACAGTTGGGGGTGGCTGCAGTGGCTGATGGCTTGATAGCCACACCATACTTTGGTTACTGAAATGGCAGGCAGTGTTCTTTGTCCACACTACCCATAATGCATCTCCATCAGTGATCCCAAGACTCCAATTCCAGACATACCTGCACCTGTGATGGACTCTGAGAAATCACCCAAGGACTCCTACCACTATCCACACCACTCACTAGGCCTGCACCATTAGCCTTTCCAACAAATTTACACACAAACACACACACCAGTTGGAGCTCAATCAGTGAACAAATCTAGGAATATTCTTGAATTTTAAAGGTAAACTTTAAAATCTAAAACACATCTAAATCATGTGTGAAAGAACAGATTATTTACAGAAAAAGAATTAAGAAAATCAAGATGCCCCATCTGCAGTAATGAAAGCTAACTGACATCAGAAGTAGCATCTAAAGGACCACTTCTGTTAGGGTCAAAGACATTTTCAGAAATAAAAGCACTTGAAGAATGTCTCTTATCATTACCTGAGGAAAATACCCACAAAAAGTATTCCAAACAAATGTAAAATAAATCAGATGAGAAACAGCAAGTAGAAAAATTGTTCAGCAATAATTTTTGCAAGAGATATATAATTATTTAAAAAGATGATTATGTGATAAGGAGGCCATTAAACAGAAAATTAATAAAACTATCCTATGACAAAACATTTTTAACTATCTCAGGAAAAAAACAGGAGTTATCTGGGGTGTAGAATGGAAACAATGAACAGAAATTTCATCAATCCAATAAAAGTATGAAAAAGGAAAAGAAAATGAGTTAAAATAAATAGTAAACATTAAAACAGAAGGTATGAAAATCAGGTAAATCATTATTACACTAAACTGAAAAGGTAAAATTATCCTATTGACAAACAAAGACTAGGTTATAGGTTGGATTTGAGAAAACTAAAATGTATCTATTATAAGTAGTTAACCTAAACAATGAGACAAATAGAAATATAAAATAAAGACCTGGGCAAAGATAAATCATCCAAATGAAATGAAAGTGAAAACAAGGATAGCAATATAAATACCAAAGTGAAATTCAAAATTGAAATTGCTTTTTGTTGAAAAGAGGTATCCTGTAATAATAGCATCCAATAAATGAAAAAAAATGATACAAAATGCATTAACCATTAGGTTTATGTGTGTCTCCCCCAAACACACACAAATAAAGCTAGCAAAAAAGCATATAAAACTACAAAGTGAATTATTAGTGAGAGATTATTTTTATATCTTTTTCAGAATATGATGAATCAAGTAGACCAAAAATAGGAAAGAAAAAAACTTGAAAAATACTAACAGGTTATATTTAATATACATTAAGAGAAGTTTGTACCACACAAACAGAAAATATACTTTCTCCTATAGCCATTGAACAAAGTTCAATGTAACTTGTGTAACTTGTTTTCAAGGAAAAGCTTGACAAATTTTTAAAAGTTGAGACTTTGTAGTCTACAGTTTATGACAATATAATAAAATTTAAAATAAACAAAACATATCAACAATTTGGGAATGAAGAAACTCCAATAACTCAGGATCAAAGTGGAACATCAAACTGAACTTACACATTTCAAAGATAAAGATGTATATAAAAGAAACTTTATACCCCTAAACGTATCCAGTATAAAACTGGGAAAATAAGGGAAAGAATGGCAATTTACATAAAATGGAGATAAAAGCGAAACTATCTAAAAATAAAAAGATAAAATTAATATAAAAACAGAAGAGAGTATAAACACAATCGGTACTTCAAAATGACCAATAAAGTAAACCTTGAGATGATTGATAATAAAAAAGGGAAAGAAAAATGATACATAAATATTAGGAATGACACAGTAGCTACTAATCTGGATACGGAAGGGATCAAAAAGTCTCTAGCAAAGTGTACCATGATAACAATAAAGAAAATTTTCACATACAGAGGTATGGGGAATTCATTCTGGCTTATACATGGTTCTGCCTGAACTTGTGTGAACACACACAGCACATCTGCTTTAACCATTAAAGGAAAGAAGTCTGTTTCGAAGATAAAAATAAATAACTCCCTTCCCATGGCATCCCCTTCCTAGACACCAAGGTCCTGCTCTCTCACTTTACATGTACTAAATCTGGTGCTCTTAAAACCTTGAAGGAATATATCCCTGTCATGTTTGATGTATGATTTTTGTTCTGATAAGGTATAAGACTATGCTAAAAATCATGCTTCAACCCAGAGGTTCCTCAGAGCCTTCTGAGACGCTATCTCCTGCGCTACAGTCCTCAGTTTGGCTCAAATAAAACTCTTTTCTACTCCTGCTATGATTATTTATTATTTCCATCGACAACTTTTAAAATATCAGAAATAGAAACAAACCAGTAAGCAGAAAAAAGAGAGGAAATCAATGAAGATCTAGCATCCTTCCCCCTCAGAGCCTTCATTACTCAGGCCCCCACAGTTATCCTCCCCACCCCCCACAGACTCCGGGAATCCGTCCACTGATCCAACATCAAAGATCCCACAGACCCCATCACTCCGCCTGGGAATCCACCATCATAGACCCCATCACTCCCACCCCATGTCTCCGCGGATCCACCATTAAAGACCCCACTATCAATCCGCCGGGAAGCCACCATCAAGACCACACCGACCCCTATTATTCCATCCACTGACCGCTTCCATCACTGACCCGATTGTTCTTCACGGACATCAGAGACACCTCTTCACTCAGCCCTCGGAAACTCCCTGCACTCACCAGCCCCTCACCCACGCTCTTTCAAGACAGTGGTCATTTAATCACTGGAACAACAGCACCCGCTTCCTTTTTCTGGATCTCTCCCTGTCCTTGCGGAATTCCTTAGGCGCCTCCTGGGTGTGCGCATGCTCAGTAGCGACTTCTTTGCCAAAACTTGCCAGTATCCAACATGGCGCTCTGCTGAACCCCGCCCCTCTTTAAATGTCTTAAATTTGAAGTCATTATGGCGGCGCCCCTGTAGTCACTCAGCCCTGTGGGCGGCCATGTTGAAGTGACGTAGACTTGCGTGTAGTTAAGAGTCGTCAGGAGGAAAGGTGGACCAGAGGTATGTATACTGGAATTAAGCCAGGAACAACCCAGAGCTCTGGGTGACCAGAGTCGGTCACCCCAAGCAGCCCCAGGCCTTTCCCCAACTCCTGTGGCTTCAAACACCATCAAACAATAATATCTAATCAGCAATTATTAAACACTCCACCCCCAAACAGTAGAATAAACATTCTATGCAAGCACCTATGGAGCATTTACCAAGGGATACCATAAGCTGGACTGTAAAACAAATCTTATCAAATTTAATAGAACTGAAATCTTAGAGAGTATTGATGGAAATAATAAGTAAACAATCTAAGATAGGAAAATAAAAGAGTTTTATTTGAGCCAAACTGAGAACTGTAGCCCAGGAGACAGCTTCTCAGATAGCTCTGAGGAACCACTCCCCTGAAGCATGGTTTTTAGCATAAGCTTAAACCTTATCAGAACAAAGAGCATACATCAAACATGACAGGGGTATATTCCTTCAAGCTTTCAAAAGAGACAGATTTATTACATATACAGTGAGACAGAAAGACCCTGGTGTCTGGAAAGGGAACTTTATCTTTGAGGGAGTGTTAACATTGGAAGCTATAGGAAGGGAGTTATTTATCCTTACCTTTGAAACAGACATTATTTACCTTAATGGTTAAAGCAGATGCACTGTGTGTACTTGACAGGCCATGAGTCAGGCTGCTTTAGTTCACCCAAAGTTCAGGATGAACCATGTATAAGCCAAAATGACTTCTCCATACCTCAGTATGTGAAAATTTTCTCCATCAAGAGTATGTTCTCTGGACACAATAGAATCAAACAAGAAACCAGTAACAGAAAGACAATGGGAAATTAACACTTGTAAATTAAACAACACAATTCTAAATAATCCATGGGTCAAAAGAGAAGACTCAAGGAAATTTTTTTTTTTTTTGCGGTATGCGGGCCTCTCACTGTTGTGGCCTCTCCCGTTGCGGAGCACAGGCTCTGGACACGCAGGCCCAGAAGCCATGGCTCACGGGCCCAGCCGCTCCGCGGCTTGTGGGATCCTCCTGGACCGGGGCAAGAGCCCGTGACCCTTCATCGGCAGGCAGACTCTCAACCACTGCACCACCAGGGAAGCCCTCAATGAAATTTTTTAAATATATTGAAATGAATGAAAGTGGAAATGAAATGTATCAAAATTTGTAGTTGACAAGTAAAGTAGTGGTGAGAGGAATTTTATACTGCTAAATGTTTACATTAGAAAAGAAGAAAATTCTCAAATCAATAACCTAAGTTCCCACATTAATAAACTAGAAGAGGAAGAGCAAAAAAAAAAAAAAAAAAACAAGAAGGAAGTAAATAATAAAAATATGAGCAAAAAACAATAAAAAAGAATAAACAATACAGAAAACAAAACAATAAGCTAGTTCCATGGGAAGTGTGATAAAATCGACAAGCCTCTAGAGGAGACATAAGTTACCAAAAACAAGAATGAAATGTAAGATACCACTGTAGATCCTACAGATAACAAAAGAATAAAAAGAGAATACCAATAGAACTATCATATGACCCAGCAATCCCACTACTGGGCATATACCCTAAGAAAACCATAATTCAAAAAGAGTCATGTACCAAAATGTTCATTGCAGCTCTATTTACAGTAGCCAGGACATGGAAGCAACCTAAGTGTCCATTGACAGATGAATGGATAAAGAAGATGTGGCACGTATATACAATGGACTATTAGCCATAAAAAGAAACGAAATTGAGTTATTTGTAGTGAGGTGGATGGACCTAGAGTTTGTCATACAGAGTGAAGTAAGTCAGAAAGAGAAAAACAAATGCCGTATGCTAACACATATATATGGAATCTAAAAAAAAAAAAAGGTCATGAAGAACTTAGGGGCAGGATGGGAATAAAGACACAGACTTACTAGAAAATGGACTTGAGGACACGGAGAAGGGGAAGGGGAAGCTGGGACAAAGTGAGAGAGTGGCATGGACATATATACAGTACCAAATGTAAAATCGATAGCTAGTGGGAACCAGCTACATAGCACAGGGAGATCAGCTTGGGACTTTGTGACCACTTAGAGGGGTGGGATAGGGAGGGTGAGAGGGAGATGCAAGAGGGAGGGGATATGGGGATACATGTATATGTATAGCTGATTCACTTCATTATAAAGCAGAAACTAACACACCATTGTAAAGCAATTATACTCCAATAAAGACGTTAAAAAGAAAAGAGGATACCCAAAACCATTCTACACACATAAATTTGACAACTTAGAAAAATACACCAATTGCCCATAAAAGCACAAACTCCAACAACTTTCACAGCAAGAAATAAATATGTTGAGTAGCTCTATAATTGAAGTCAAAATTTAAACATCTGAAAATGAAATCTTCAGGCCCAGATGTTGGAGACTGGAGATTTCTAACAAACATTTAAAGATTAACACAAATTCTACACAATCTCTTTCAGAATAAACAATTAAAAGGAACACATTCCAACTAACTTCATGAGGCCAGTATTGCCCTGATACCAAAATGAAGGACAGTACCAAAAATAAAAAAGAATACAGATCAATATACTTCATGAATGTTGATAAGGAAAAAATCCTTAACAAAGTATTAGCAAATAGAATTTTTAAATATATTAAAAATAAAATTCAACTGAGTAAATTTTAAAGATCTCATTGGCTTTATTCAACGATTCATGAGCCTGGCAGCATCCAACATAGCAGATAGAAAGGAGCTCTGAGAAGCTGTGCAAAATGAAATTTTTTTATGGGCAGAAGAGAGCAGGAACAAGGAAGTTATTTCTATCAGGCAGAAAGCAGATTGGTTATTGCAAGATTACTTTCCTTTAGGGAATGACAGGGTTCTATCAGGCAGATTACCTAACAAGTGCTGATCAGGTGATTCCGTATTGACTGGTTTAAGATTTTATTTGTTGGAGAGCTGAAACTGTAATTAAGGTATGTGTCGGTTTGGTGACATGAGGTTTAGCATAAGTGACTCCATTTGGGGCCTGTTATTATGTTTTTAACAAATATATAAAAATAATCATACACTATTACCAAGTGGTGTTTATTAAGTCATGGAATAAATTAAACCAATGTAATCAATCATTGTAATCCATCATATTAACAGGATAAAATTAAAGATAGTACATGATCATATCAATTGATGCAGAAAAGGCATTTGACAAAATTGAACAGTCATTTCTTGTTTTCTTTTAACTGTCAGGAATTAAGAGTAGAGATGAACTTCCTAACTTCATAAGTTAGGGGGGGAAACTATAGCTAATATCAAATTAAATTATGAAAGACTGAATGCTTTCCCCCTAAGTTTGGGAATAAGGCAAATATGTTTGTTCTCACCACTCTAATTCTACCTAGCCCTGGAAGACCCAGCTAGCTCAATAAAATAATTTTGAGACAAAATAAAGTGGAAATCATTCTACTCATGTTTTAGACTTATTATATAGCTACAGTATCAAGACAGTTTGATATTAGCAAAGAGACAGACAGTTCAAAGAAAAAGAATTGGGAACCCAGAAATAGTACACAAGTACAGCCAACTTATTTTTGACAAAGGTGCAAAAGCAATTCAATGGCAGGATAGTCTTTCCAACTGTAACAGAGGAAGAACAGGACTAACACCATGTTGGAACAGCCTCCCTCATTTTTTAGCTTATACTCTATTACTC
This sequence comes from Lagenorhynchus albirostris, assembly GCF_949774975.1. NCBI lineage: Eukaryota > Metazoa > Chordata > Mammalia > Artiodactyla > Delphinidae > Lagenorhynchus > Lagenorhynchus albirostris. The sequence goes on along the minus strand of NC_083101.1, from coordinate 90,408,255 downwards.
TAGTCCTGTGCATAAAGAGTTAAATATTAGAGAAATATTGCTTGTGCCCAAATAGCTCATTAAGTTCCCTGAGGAAAGTTTCCATCCCCTGGTCCCAAGATAGTTATGGCTACTACTTGTAGGTAAGTTCGCTTTCAGCCCAGAAATCTTGCTAATAAGCAGAGATAAGAACGGTAGAGTAAAAATAACTGCTAACAATTTTAAGTTTTTACAGGGGGCTTGTGATCCAGCCTACATGAGCAAGCAGAAGGACAAAGAAATGTTATGCTTCCCTTGAAGGCCAGGTGGCTCCAAGAAGTCTGCACTCCACTTTTACGCTTTAATCTTGAATCCTCCTGCTTCCCCTTTCCCTTAACATAAAAGAAGCCTGAATTCTATTCCAAGTTAAGATGGTTCTTTAGGACATTAGCCAGCCATCTTCTCACTTTTCTGACTTTCCAAATAAAGTCACTATTCCTTGCCCCAATAACTTGTCTCTCGACATATTGGCCTATTGTGGGCAAGCAGTACAAGCTTAGACTCGGTAACACAACAAATGGATCGGAAGTTGTGATATTGTGATTTATAAAAAGAAATATATATATTTGGTCTTTGTCCCCCCACTCCTGGCACAAAGCTACTAAAACATTTGGAATTTCCTGAGTGATAAGAAAGAAAAAGTTGTCTTTTGTTATGTTAATGAGGTGACTTTGGGAAACCACCTAAGGATGGGGGCTAGTTATCAGGGGAGCTAACCAGGGGCCCCTGACCTCCTACCTAACTTTCAGTCTCACCCCACTGACCTCCAGGGAGGGGAGAGAGTCTGAATCAAGCACCAGTGGCCAACAATTTAATCAATCATGTGTATGAAATGACACCTCCGTAAAAATCCAAAAGTTCAGAGAGTTTCTGAATTGGTGAACGCATGGAGATTTGGGAAGAGTAACGCTCTCAGAGAAGACATGGAAGTGCAGTGCCTATTCCCCATACCTTTCCCTTTTATAATAAACTGGTAATCTAGTAAGTAAAATGTCTCTCTGAGTTCTGTGATCCACTCTAGCAAATTAATGGAAACTAAGGAGGAAATCACAGGAACCTCTGATTTATAGCCAGTTGGTCAGAAGTACATGTAACAAAACCTTAGTTACCATTGGAATCTAAAGTCTGGGAGGAAGTACGGGGGCAGCACAGGCAGGAGCATTTAACCTGTGAAATCCACTACTATCTCCAGGTAGAGAGAAACGTACACTTTAAACTTACACAATGTTATATATCAATTATTTCTGACAAGGGGTTAATATCCAAAATATATAAAGAACTCATACAACTCAATAGCAAAAAGACATAATTCAATTAAATAATGGGAAAAGGATCTGTATAGACCTTCATATGTATATATAATGGAAAATTATTAAGCCATAAAAAGAAGGAAACCCTGTCATTTGCAATATCATGGATGGACCTTGAGGGCATTATGCTAAGTGAAATAAGTCAAACAGAGAAAGACAAATACTGTATGATTTCACTTATATTTGAAAATTTTAAAAAGAAAGAAGGAAAAAATTGAACTCAGACAAATTGGTGGTTGCCAGCCATGGGGGTGGGGGTGGTTGAATGAGGTGAAGGGAGTCAAAAGGTACAAACTTCTGGGACTTCCCTCATGGCACAGTGGTTAAGAATCTGCCTGCCAGTGCAGGGGACATGGGTTTGAGCCCTGGTCCAGGAAGATCTCACATGCCACAGAGCAACTAAACCCGTGAGCCACAGCTACTGAGCCTGCACTCTAGAGTCCGCGAGCCACAACTACTGAGCCCGTGTGCCACAACTACTGATGCCCACATGCCTAGAGCCCGTGCTCCACAACAAGAGAAGTCATTGCAATGAGAAGCCCCTGCACCGCCATGAAGAGTAACCCCTGCTAGCCACAACTACAGAAAGCCCGTGAACAGCAACAAAGACCAAATGCAGCCATAAATAGATACATACATACATACCTACATTTATTTTTAAAAAAGGTACAAACTTCCAATTATAAAATAAATGAGTCCTGGGGACATAATGTACAGTATGGTGAAAATAGTTAATAATAGTGTACTGTATATTTGAGAGTTGCTGAGGGTAGATATTAAAAGTTCTCATTACAAGAAAAACATTGTTACTGTGTGGTAATGGATATAATTAGACTTATAATAATGATCATTTTGTTATATATATATGTATGTATGTATACATATATATCAAATCATTATGTTGTACACCTGAAACTGATATGTTGTATGTCCATTATATCACAATAAAAAACTGTAATTGTGTGAGATGATGGATGTATTAACTAATCTTGTGTGGTAATCATTTTCTAATATATATGTGTATCAAATCATTACACGGTACAGCTAAAGTTTACATAATGTTATATATTAATTATTTCTAAATAAAGCTGTGGATTCAAACTAAACAAAAAATATTTTAAGACACAAATAGATCAAATTAAAGTAATAGAGAAAGATATAGCATGCTAACATTAATCAAAATAAAGCTAGAGGTTTTGCACAGCAAAGGAAATCATCAAAAAAATGAAAAGAGGGGACTTCCCTGGTGGTCCAGCAGTTAAGATTTTGCCTTCCAGTGCTGAGGTGCAGGTTTGATCTCTCGTCGGGGAGCTAAGATCTCACATGTCTCATGACCAAAACAACAAAACATAAAACAGAAGCAATATTTTAACAAATTCAATAAAAACTTTAAAAATGGTCCACATAAAAAAAATCTTTTTTAAAAAATTAAAAGACAACCTACTGAATAGGTGAATATATTTGCAAATGATATTGCTGATAAGGGGTTAATATCTAAAATATATAAAACTCACTATCAAAAAACAAACAAACAAACAACCCAATCTAAAAATGGGCAGAGGGAAATTCCCTGGTGGTCCAGTCGTTAGGCCTTGGTGCTTTCACTGCCTTAGGCCAGGGTCCAGTCCCTGGTTGGGGAACTAAGATCATGTAAGCCATGTGGCATGGCCAAAAAATAAAAGGGAGGAGGGGGCAGAAGATATGAATAGACATTTTTCCAAAGAAGACTTACAGATGGCTAACAAGAAAAGATGTTCAACATCACTAATCATCAGACAAATACAAATCAAAATTGCAATAACATAGCACCTCACACCTGTCAGAATGGCTACGATCAAAAAGAACACAAATAACAAATGTTGGCAAAGATATGGAGAAAAAAGGAACACTTGTACACTGTTGGTAGGAATGTAAATTGGGGCAGCCACTGAGGAAAACAGTATGGAGGTTCCTCAAAAAACTAAAAATAAAACTACCATATGGGGCTTCCCTGGTGGCACAGTGGTTAAGAATCTGCCTGCCAATGCAGGGGATGCAGGTTCAAGCCCTGGTCCAGGAAGATCCCATGTGCCACAGCGCAAGTAAGCCAATGTGCCACTACTACTGAGCCTGTGCTCTAGAGCCCACAAGCCACAACTACTGAGCCCACGTACCACAACTACTGAAGCCCACGCACCTAGAGCCCCTGCTCTGCAACAAAGAGTAGCCCCCGCCTACCACAATTAGAGAAAGCCCATGCCCAGCAATGAAGACCCAACAGCCAAAAATAAATAAATAAAATAAATAAATTTATTTTTTAAAAAAAGCTACCATATGATCCAGCAATTCTACTTTTGGGTACAAATCTGAAGAAAACAAAAAAACTTAATTCAAAAAGATACATGTACCCCAATGTTCATAGCAGCATTATTTACAATAGCCAAGATATGGATGCAACCTAAGTGTCCATCAATAGATTGAATGGATAAAGAAGACGTATGAATATCTATATATTCACACAGACACATATACATACAATGGAATACTACTCAGCCATAAAAAAGAATGAAATCTTGCCATTTGTAACAACATGGATGGGCCTTGAGGGTATTATGCTAAGTGAAATACATCAGACAAAGACAAATACTGTATGATTTCACTTATATGTGGAATCTGAAACAAATGAACAACAACAACAAAACAAACCAGAAAGACTCATAGATACAGAGAACAAACAGATGGTTGCCAGAGGAGAGGAGGATGGGGGGTTGAGTGAAATAGGTGAAGGAGATTAAGAGGTACAAACTTCTAGTAACAAAATAATTGAGTCATGGGAATGGAATGTACAGCTTTGGGAATATAGTCAATAATATTGTAATAACTTTGTATGGTCACCGATGGTAGCTAGACTTACTGTGGTGATCATTTTGTAATGTACAGAAATATTGAATCACTGAGGTGTGTACCTGGAACTAATACAGTGCTGTAGGTCAATTATACTTCGATTTTTTTAAAAGGATATATAATCATGGTATTCTAAATGGTTCTGCAGTGAGCTATATTTACATTGTTATAAAGATGCAAACAGTAATTATGATATAATTTAAAGTATGATAAAATTTTTGGATAGAAGATGAGGAATGACAGGAGGAGGTATTAAATTTTCATCTCATAATATTTATAAATTTAAAGATTGCTTTTTTCTTTTCTATTTATGTATCTATGTGAGATGATAGATGTTAACTATACCTTATTGTGGTAATCATTTCACAATATATATAAATCAAACCACCATACTGTACACCTTAAACTTACTTATACAGTGATGTGTGTCAATTATTTCTCAATGAAACTGGAAAAAAAAACTGGTAGAACTGAAAAGAGAAGAAGTCAAATTCACTGTTACTATTGGAGACTTCAGTATTCCTCTATCACTAATTGAAAGATCCTATAGGCATAAAATCAGTAATGACATATTTGAACTCACCAGCACCATCAATCCACTGGACATAATAGACATTTATAAAAAATTCATCAAACAACAGCAGAACACACATTGAACTCAAGCTCACATGGAACATTCACCAAGATAGATCACATTCTAGGCCATTAAACAGGTCTTACCAAATTTACAGGAATACAAATTAAATAAAGTATGTTCTCAGACAACAGTGGAATTAAACAAGAAATCAGCAACAAAAAAGGAGCTGAAATATCCCAAAATTTTTGGAGACTCTGCAATACACTGCTAAATAACACATGCATCAAAAAAGTCTTAGAAAAAAAAAAAGTCTTAGGAGAAAATTTTAAAATAATTTGACATTTTTCTCAAGTGCTCATGGAACATTCTCCAGGATAGATCATACCTTGGGTCACAAATCAAGCCCTGGTAAATTTAAGAAAATTGAAATCATATCAAGTATCTTTTCTGACCACAATGCTATGAGACTAGATATCAATTACAGGAAAAGATCTTTAAAAAATACAAACACATGGGGGCTAAACAATACACTACTTAATAACCAAGTGATCACAAAAGAAATCAAACAGGAAATCAAAAAATACCTAGAAACAAATGACAATGGAGACATGACAACCCCAAATCTATGGGATGCAGCAAAAGCAGTTCTAGGAGGGAAGTTTATAGCAATACAATCCTACCTTAAGAAACAGGAAACATCTCAAATAAACAACCTAACATTGCACCTAAAGCAATTAGAGAAAGAAGAACAAAAAACCCCAAAGTTAGCAGAAGGAGAGAAATCATAAAGATCAGATGAGAAATAAATGAATAAGAAATGAAGGAAACGATAGCAAAGATCAATAAAAGTAAAAGCTGGTTCTTTGAGAAAAAAACAAACTTGATAAACCATTAGCCAGACTCATCAAGAAAAAAAGGGAGAAGACTCAAATCAATAGAATTAGAAATGAAAAAGGAGAAGTAACAATTGACACTGCAGAACTACAAAAGATAATGAGAGATTACTACAAGCAACTCTATGCCAAAAAAATGGACAACCTGGAAGAAATGGACAAATTCTTAAAAATGCACAACTTGCCAAGACTGAATCAGGAAGAAATAGAAAATATGAACAGACCAATCACAAGCACTGAAATTGAAACTGTGATTTAAAATCTTCCAACAAACAAAAGCCCAAGACCAGATGGCTTCACAGGCGAATTTTATCAAACATTTAGAGAAGAGCTGTCACCTATCCTTCTCAAACTCTTCCAAAATATAACAGAGGGAGGAACACTCCCAAACTCATTCTACGAGGCAACCTTCACCTTGATACCAAAACCAAAGATGTCACAAAAAAAGAAAACTACAGGCCAATATCACTGATGAACATAGATGCAAAACTCCTCAACAAAATACTACCAAACAGAATCCAACAGCACATTAAAAGGATCATACACCATGATCAAGTGGGGTTTATTCCAGGAATGCAAGGATTCCTTGAATACAATGAATGAATACAACACAATGAATACAATGTAATGAATACAACACAGAGGAGAGTTAACCAGGTGGATTAATTGCTGGACTTGGAAACCTTTCTGATAGTCAGTTTTTCTTATGTGAGAAATGAGTCACATATGGGAAGTGCTGCATACGGGCCCTGTTACCTGGGGCTCCCATCTGGACTGGTCCCCAGCCCCTAGCTTGTGTTGCTACAGAGCCCACCATACTGCCACCTGTCTGACTTTTCCAGGTGAGAGATTTTCTTTTCCAGATCTTAATCCCAAACTTTCTCCTGAACGATTCTGGACCCGAATCTACCCGCCTCTCATTTTCCTCCCTCCAGAGAGAATCCTTGAGGTCCCCGGAAGGCACCTACTCCGTATGGAAGAAGGGCCTTACCAATATTACTGTCTCAAAGCAAAAACTATGAGTTGGGCACTGCCGTCTTGTTCCTGGACACAAGCAGCAACGAAGGAGGGCTGTGGGGGTGCGGGTGGGGGGCATGTTTGTTACTGTTGGCAAGGAGTCCTGTGGTCCCACTGATCAGTGCACAGCTTCAGGCTCGTTCTGACAGAGGAGAGAGGTTCCAAAAGTGAGAGTCATTTTGGAATTCCGTGTTTGTTATCGCTGGGATCAGTGTAAGCACAGAAATCTGTGGTCCAGAGAGTGTGATGGTCACACTCAGTGATGGTCAGGCAGAGATGGTTGAGTTTGGGAGTCACTGAGGGTGCTCTGTGCTCGCTGATGGGGTGGCAAATTTTGGTTCCAGGCTAACCGATTTGTCTTGGTTAGCCCAGAACTCCCAGGTGGAGCCATGAACATAGCTAATCCCATGCAAATCAGAATGACTGGTCTCCCTCTTGAGTGCATTGACTGATGGTGTCCAGGTCACTGATGCAACACCTGTGAGGTCAATGTACGCTCACTAAGGATGACTGTGTCCCCAGTGATTCAGGCGTCTGTGATGTGAGTGACAGGGATGTGTGGGCTTCACGATGTGGGGACACTAATGTGGGGCTTCCTGCTCGCTGATGGCATGGATGTCAGGCCAGGAATGTGGGCTTTATGGGACAGTAACACTGGTTTGGGGGCATTAGTGAGGAGAGTCTGTGCGATTGGTGATGGCTTTCATTGAGTTCAGTAATGAGAGATTAGTGGCTGTAATAACTGGGGTCAGTGAAATTTAGTGAGGAGGGTCCATGGGTTCAGTGATGAGGATCAGGTGAGGTCAGTGAATGGCTGACTGATTGGGGGTAGTCATTAACAGGGTCAGTTGGTAGAGACTTTCTTGATACCCTGGTCACAAGTATAGATTTTAATAGTTATTAGTACAGTGCATTCATGTGCTTAGTGCTAAGTTATTTGTCTCCCTTTAACTCATCTCCATTTTTTTCATAATTACCACCTATGAATTTTTCAAAGTTATTTTTAATTTACATTCAATAAAATCAGCTCTTTTTGGTGTAGTATTTATGCGTTTTGTGTAACCATCACCACATTCAAGTTGCCTCATGAATTTTTTAGATCTTGGCTCCACCCTTTATGACCTTTGTGACCTTGGGCAGTTTTCTTTAACTCTCTGCATCTCCACTGAGAGAATTAAATGAGTTAATACATGTGTGTGGCATAGAATAACTGCTCAACAAATGTTAGCTATTAAGCTAATATACCTTCTCCTATTTTATTTTCTTTCTCACAGATGGTAATTTTTGTAACATCATCCACTATTTACTGAACTGAAATGTCAACTTTTATGTTAATTAACTTATGAGAATTTGATCACTTTATTTCCCATGTTGATGACTGAATGGATTATGAGCTGAATCTGCAGCAGAAGGTACATGGCAGCTTCACTTAAGTCAATGAACAGGAATATTTGCCTTCCTTGCAGTCCTTTGCTCAAACTCCTCTATTTAGAAAATATTTATTGTGCACCTATGTGAATCAAGAACCAGTGATCCCTAAAATTCATATGGAACCAAATGGTTCCCGAATTGCCAAAGCAATTTTGACAAAAAAGAAGAAAGCTGAGGTATCATCCTCCCAGACTTTAGACTATACTACAAAGCTACAGTAATCAAAACACCATGGTACTGGCACAAAAACAGACATGTAGATCAATGGAACAGAATAGAGAGCACAGAAATCAACCCATGCACCTATGGTCAATTAATCTACATCAAAGGAGACAAGAATGGAGAAAGGACAGTCTCTTTAACAAGTAGTGCTGGAAAAACTGGACAGCTACATGTAAAACAATGAGATTAGAACATTCTCTCACAATATATACAAAAATAAACTCAAAATGGATTAGAGATCTAAATGTAAGACCTGAAACCATAAAACTCCTAGAGGTGAACATAGACAGAACACTCTTTGACATACATTGTAGAAATATTTTTTGGATCTGTCTCCTAAGGCAAAAGAAATAAAAGCAAAAATAAACAAATGGGATATAATTAAACTTAAAAGCATTTGCACAGCAAAGGAAGCCATCATCAAAATGAAAAGACAGCTTACAGAATGGGAGAAAATACTTGCAAATGATGTGACTTACAAGTGGTTAATATCCAAAATATATAAACAGCTCATACAACTCAATATCAAAAAAAAACCCAAACAATCCAATTTAAAAAATGGGCAGAAGACCTGAATAGACATTTTTCCAAAGACTTACAGATGGCTAACAGGCACATGAAAAACATCCTCAACATTGCAAATTATTAGAGAAATGCAAATCAAAGCCACAATGAGATATCACCTCATACATGTCAGAAGGGCTATCATCAAAAAGTCTACAAATAGGGCTTCCCTGGTGGCGCAGTTGTTGAGAGTCCACCTGCCGATGCAGGGGACATGGGTTCGTGCCCCGGTCCGGGACGATCCTACATGCCGCGGAGCGGCTGGGCCCGTGAGCCATGGCCGCTGAGCCTGCGCATCCGGAGCCTGTGCTCTGCAATGGGAGAGGCCACAACAGTGAGAGGTCTGCGTACCGCAAAAAAAAAAAAAAAAGTCTACGAATAATAAATGTTGGAGAGGACGTGGAGAAAAGGAAATCCTTGTACACTGTTGGTAGGAATGTAAATTCATGTAGTCACTATGGAAAACAGTATGGAGGTTCCTCAAAAAACTGAAAATAGAACTACCACATGAGCCAGAAATTCCACTCCTAGGTATATATCTGAAGAAAATGAAAACACTAATTCAAAAAGATACATGCACCCCAATGTTCATAGTAGCACTATTTACAAGAGCCAAGACATGGAAGCAACCCAAGTGCCCATCAATAGACGAATGGATAAAGAAGATGTGAATATATATATATGTATATATATATATTTATTTATTTAATGGAATGTTACTCAGCCATAAAAAAGAATGAAATTCTTCCATTTACAACAACATGGATAGACCTAGAGAATATTATGCTTAGTGAAATAAGTCAGATAGAGAAAGGTAAATACTGTATGATATCATTCATATGTGGAATCTAAAAAATAATACAAATGAATGTATATGCAAAACAGAAACAGACTCATAGATTAGAAAATGAACTAGTGTTTACTGAAGTAAGGAGAGACAAATTATGGGTGTGGGATTAAAAGATACAAACTACTATCTATAAAATAGATAAGCAACAATGATATATTGTATAGCACAGGGAGTTATAGCCACTAGCTTGTAATAACTTTTAATGGAATATAATCTGCAAAAATACTGAATCATTATGCTGTATATCTGAAACTAATATAATATTGTGAATCAACTCTACTTGAATAAATAAATGAATTCACAGGCCAAAATAAAGTAGACATACATAAAAGTTTGGCAATATTCACCTTATACTTTACATTATGCTGCTCTGCTTAAGGATAGACAAACCACATCATAGCACAATAATAAAATGCAATTAACTTGAAAAAAAAAAGAACCAGTGATCCAGGTAACAATATTCATGTTATGGTAGGGATGACAGGCAGTACATATATATACAAACAGATGAGGAAGGTGACTTCATGTAGTGTTAAGTGCAGTGAGGAAAATGACATAACAGCATTGACTGTGATTGTGGGAAGCCACGGGAGGGTGTTAAAGTAGGGATTGAAGAGATCTGTTTCAATTTTTAAAACCACTCTGGGTGCCGGGGACTAAGGGATAGGGTGGAGAAAAGGGTCCTGGGGACTTTATTATGGCCTATGTGCCAAATAATTGATGTTAAAAAATAACATGAAGAACATTATAGGGAAAAAAATGCAGTCAGAGCTAAAGCAGGCAAGCCCTGCTGGAGTCATGGGGTAGAATGTTCACAAATTTCCCAGTGCAGTTTCAACCCCTACCTGTGTTTTTCTCTGGCATGGAATCATAGTAGGTGACTTCAGGACACAGTGGCCCTGTACCTTTAGAGACCCCAGGTCCCAGGACAAGTGATGCTTATCAGGAGCTTCTGGGGCCTGGGAAACTGGATCCTTGGGCCAGGTCATTGTTTCTTTTTCAGGTCTGGAGACATGTTTCAACAGTAAAATTTTATTTCATTTCATCCCTATGTGCTATCAGCCCCACTTGTGGGAGCCTGCATTAACATCTCTGCCCTACACATGAGGCAGGTGGCAGGCCCATCTGGGGCAGGGTCAGGCACTGGAAGAGGCTACATTTGCCTTAATAGGGCTTGAAGTATCAGGAGCGCTGATTGCATGTTAAGCTATGTGGGTCACCTGTGACATGGACAATCTCTAAGTCAGGCTGTTTTGGGATTAAATGAGATGCATCATACCCCATCATACAGAGGGTGTGCCCTTTGCCAGATGCTGTGCTGAGGGCCTCACAAACTCTCACAAGGGCCTTATAAGCTCATCTTCCTGTTCTCCCGGCCTGTAGGTCCTTATCTTCTGGCGTCTCTTGGATCCCATCTGCCTGACTCCAGAATTGGTTTGATGGTGTTCTTTTTGTTTAGTGACCTGCAGCATGCCTGCCTCTGTTATGTGATTGTTCCTTCAGAGTACCTGGGTCAGGCACAGCCCCTCATGAAGCCTCTTCTCCTTTAGAGTACCAGGGATTCAGCCTGGGTGCTGGTGGCTTCCCTTGTCTCAAGGTCCACAGTAGAGGATCAGATAGGGTAAGGACCAGGGAAAGCCCAGGAAGATACCCTCACTCAGAGGCCATAGTGCCCACCATTCCTCCAGATTGCAGAGGATGACCCAGACTCAGGTGAGTTAAGCTTTGTATTTACACATCCACACCTACCACTCTTTGCTTGCAAATGGATTTCAGGAAGTTTTTGCAGTTCCATGCAAGGGAAAGGCAAAAACAGGAGGTCTTGTGATTGGGGAGTAAGTGGTACAGAAAAGGTGTGTTTAGAGAACATCAACTCAAAGGAAAGACCAAAATCTCCTAGGAAATTGTGCGGGAAACTTTTTATGAGACTTAATTTTGAAAAATTAACTGGAGATAATGAAACAAAGTTTATCTTTTTAAATAAAATCAGATTGCATTGCAACTTTACACTAATTCCGAGAAAGGACAGAGAATGAAGGGGCTTAATTGTTCTTTAACTTTGTAATGGAAAATTTCAAACATACACAAAAGTTGAACAGTAACAGGAACCTCTGTGTATCATTATCCATCTTCAACCATTGTCAACTGTGTGATTGTCCTTTTCTGGGTACAATTTCCCCCACAAAATTAGATAACCACGTCTGCAGAGGCACATTCAATGGTTTACATTGTTGGCAGTTCCGAGCAGTGAAATAAGGAACTTCCTCATACACATGTATACAGTCAGGAGGCAAATAGATTTTAGGGTTGGTTCTGGCAGCAAGATTATGGCATTGAAGTGTTTTCAAGATGCCAGTGGAAGTCAACCTGACTTCCCATTAACAGTATGAGAAACTGTGCCTATGATACTAGCCATTGTGTTGAAAGGGGAGTGTTCATATATGCTATTATATACTCGAACTGTCCCTGTCAGAATATATAAGAAAGTGGTAAGAGTTATTGTTCTGATCACAGGTACCAACAAATGGGGCCTAGAGGCGGGAGAAACAGCTTATTTTTTTCTGTACCCTTTTCTACTTTGTAAATTTTGTGGGTATGCTTGTGTGTTTATATGTTTTTCTATGCATATATTATTCAAAAAGATGAATTAATTTCAAGAATTTGACCAATCTAAAGGGTTATGTCTCATTTTAATTTGTATTTCTTAATGACTTTTGAGTTTGAGCCTGTTTTGTATGTATTTGTTAACCATTTTGTATTTTTGTTTCTATTGACTGGATTTTAGCAGCCCATTGTTTTGTGTTGTTTATTTTTATTGAGTGATAAAAGCACTTACATATCTTGAATAGCCACCAGCCCTCCTTATTTTGAGTGAGTTCCAGATGTTTTCTCCTAGGTAGTTATTTTATTTTATAGAGAGTTTGAATTTAAGTTGGGTTGTCTTTAATCTTTTTCACTATTGTTGGTATACAGAACTCAATGGATTTTTGTATATCAATTTGACATCTAGCAACCTTGCTAAACTCTCTTGTTAAGTGTAATCATCTGTTCACTCTGTGTAGACCTTTATTTCTGTGAATTTTGAGTGTTTATTTCTTCCTTTGCAGACCTTTTTAATTTCTATTTTTTAAAAATCTTACTATGAAGTCTAGCACCTTCAATACCATGTTCTGTAGCCATGGAGATTATGGCCATCCTTGTCTACTTTCACATTTTATAGGGAATGTTTTTAACATTTCACTGTTAACTGTAATTAGGCTGCTATGTTAACTATAATGATGATGATCTTTGCCTACCCAAGGTTTACTAACAAATTATCTTTTTTTCTCTAGAAGCTTTATACTTTTAAACACATTAGTTTACATCTTGAATTAATTTTTGTTTGTGTTATAGTTATTTTTTATTCCAGTTTTATTTAGATATAACTGACATGTATAATTTTAAGCTGTAAATATGATTTGACTTAAATACATCATGAAACAATTATCACAGTAAGTTGTTTATTGAACATCCAACATCTCATATATTAACATTAAAGAAACAGAAAAAAAATTTTTTTCCTTGTGTTGAGCACTCTTAGGATTTACTTTCTTAACAACTTTTTATATATAACATACAGCAGTGGTAATTAAGTTTATCATGTTGTACATTACATCCATAGTACTTATTTATTTTATAACTGGAAGTTTGTACATTTTGACTACCTTCATTCAATACCCCCTCCCACTATGCCCTGCCTCTGCTATCCATAAATCTGATCTCTTTTTCTATGAGTTTGTTTGTTTATTTATTTTTGAAGTATAATTGACCTACAACACTGTGTTAATTTCTGGTACACAACATAGTGATTCAATATTTCTCTACATTTCAAAATGGTCACCATAATAAGACTAGTTGTCATATGTCACCATACAAAGACATTACATAATTATTGACTATATTACTCACACTGTACAGTACTTGTCTTTCTCTGTCTGACTTATTTCACTTAAATATTACCCTCTAAGTCCATCCATGTTGTCGTAAATGGCAAGATTTCATTCTTTTTTATGGCTAATATTCCATACAGCATATATATGGGTCTTATTTTTTTTATACATCCAGATACTCTGTCTTTCAATTGGAGCATTTAGTCCATTTACATTTAATCATTGATAGGTATGTACTTATTGACATTTTATTCTTTGTTTTGGGTTGTTTTTGTAGTTTTTTTTTTTTGTCCAACTATATATGCAATCACTTTTTTTCAATTTTTTCAATTGAAGTATAGTTGATTTATCTTTTTTGTTCTTTTCTTCTTCTTTTGCTCTCTTTGCTTATGATTTGATGACTATCTTTAGTGTTATATTTGGATTCCTTTCTCTTTTTTGTGTGTGTATCTTCTATAATTTTTGGTTTGTGTATGTATTACCATGAGGTTTATACATAGCAATCTATACATATACATGATTATTTTAAGTTGCTGAACTTAATTTGAAATGCATTTAACAACCCCACATTTTTACTCCTCCCCCCCACTTTGTTTTACTGTTTTTGACATCATATTTTACATGCTTTTGTTTTGTGTATCTCTTAACTACTTATTGTGGAAATAGGTGATATCACTACTTTTGTATTTTAACCTTCATACTAGCTTTATAAGTGGTTGATTGACTACTGTTTTTGCCTTTTCCAATGACATTTTTCCTTTTGAACTCTTCATATTTCTAGTTGTGGCCTTTTCTTTTTCACTTAGAGAAAAGATGTTTTGTAATGCTGAACTCTTTTAGCTTTTGCTTGCTTGTAAAACTTTTGATCTCTCCTTCAAATCTTAATGAAAGTAGAGTATTCTTTGTCATAGGCTGGGTAGAGTATTCTTGGTTGTAGGCTTTTGCCTTTCATCACTTTAAATATATCATGCCACTCCCTTCTGCCCTGCAGCGTTTCTGCTGAAAAGTCAGTTGATAGCCTTATGGGAGTTCCCTTGTACATAACTTGTTGCTTTTCCCTTGCTGCTTTTAATATTCTCTCTTTATCTTTAATTTTTGACATTTTAATTATAATGTGTCTTGGGGTGGTCCTCTCTGGGTTGATCCTGTTTGGAACTCTCTGTGCTTCCTGGACCTGGATGTTTGTTTCCTTTCCCAGGTTAGGGAATTTTTCAGCTATCCTTCAGCTATGTCCATGCCCCTTTCTCTCTCTCTGCTCTTTCTGGTACCCCTATAATGTGAATGTTAGTATGCTTGATGGTGTCTCAGAGGTCTCTTAAGTATCTTCATTTTTTAAAATTCTTTTTCCTGTTCAGCTTCAGTGATTTCCACTACTCTGTCTTTCAGTTCCCTGATCTCTTCCTCTGTATCATCTAATCTACATTGATTTCTTCTAGTGTGTTTTGTATTTCACTTATTGTATTCTTCATCTCTGTTTGGTTCTTCTTTATATTTTCTAACTCTGTTAAAACATTTAAGTTCTCACTCTCTTTATCCATTCTTCTCCCAAGTTCTTTGAGCATCTCTATTATCATTATCTTAAACTCTTTATTGGGTAGATTGCTTGTCTCCATTTCACTTAGTTCTTCTTCTGGGGCTTTATCTTGTTCCTTCATTTGGAACATATTCTTCTGTTGCCTCATTTTGCCTAGTTTGCTGTTTTTATTTCTATGTATTTAGTAAATTGGTTACATTTTCTGATCTTGGAGAAGTGGGCTTATGTAGGAAACATCCTATGTTATCCACCAGTGCATTCCCCTCTGTTCACCAGAGCTATATGTTCTAGGGATGTTCTCTCTGTGGGCTGCATGGGCCCTTCTGTTGAGGCAGGCCGACTGCTGTGGGTGTGCTGGTAGGCATGCCTGGCCCATGGTCTGGTTGGTTTCCAGGCTCTGCCTTGTGCAGTGACTGCTGGCCACTGGTAGATGGGGCCAGGTCATGGCACAGCTGGCTGCATGGCCAACTGTAAAGGAAGAGAGTCCTGATCCTGATGCCAGCCTGCTGGTGGACAGAGCCAGGTCACAAGGTGGTTGGCTACAGAACCCCAGGTGCTTCAAAAGCTAGTGCTGGCCCACAGGGGGGTAGGGTCAGAGCCTGGGGACTCTGGCTATGGGAGTGGGGTCCCAGAGCTGGTGTTGGCCCACAGGTGGGCAGGACCAGTGTCCAGGGGGTTCCTGGGCTGGTACCCATCCCCTTTTGAGTGAGGCTGCATCCTAGGGCTGATACCAACATTCCAGTAGTCAGGGCTCGGTTCTGGGGTGGGTGAAGGCTCAGGAGGTCCTACAGCAGCTTGTCTCCTGGTGGATGGGGCTGTGTTCCTGCTCAGCTAGCTCTTGGTCTGTGGCATCCCAGGACTGGTGCCATGGGCTGGTGTGCAGGGTTGGGTCCTGGCCCTAATAAGTTGGAGGGAGGATGCCAAAATGCAATTGCTAGCACTAGTGTCCACATGGTAGAACAAGCTTCCCAAAATGGCTGCTGCCAGCGTCTGTGTCCCCAGGATGAGTCCCACTTGCTTCTAATCTCTCCAGGAGACTCTCCAAGATCAGCAAGTGGGTCTGACCCAGGCTCCTTTCAGATTACTGCTTCTGTCCTGAGTGCTGGAGCACGTGAGATTGTGTGTGCACCCTTTAAGAGTGGAGTCTCTATTTCCCACAGCACTTCCCAAAGTCACCCCACTGGCCTTCAAAGCCAAATGTTCTGGGGGCTCATCTTCCCCATGCAGGACCCCTGAGCTGAGGAGTCCAATATGTAGCTCAGACCTCTCATTCCTTGAAGGGAACCTCTGCAATTTTAATTATTTTCCCGTTTGTGGATCTCCTACCCAGGGGTATGGGACTTGACTATACTATGTCTCCACCTCTCCTACCCATCTTGTTATGGTTCTTTCTTTATATCTTTAGTTCCAGAAAATATTTCCTGCTAGTCTTCAGGTAGTTCTCATCGATATTTGCTCTGTAAATAGTTGTAATTTTGGTGCACCATGGGAGGAGGTGAACTCAGGGTCTTCCAACACTGCCATCTTGTCCACCTTCCTCTGTATGTTGACAGTTTAGTTAAACTACTCCATAATATTGCTGCCTCAGCATCCATTTTGTGTGGCCACACAGCCTGCAGAGACCTTGAACTGACACTAGCTCCTCCCTCCATCACATGTCCTAGAAAACAGCTCACAGAGTTAAATGTAAGTTGATGATAGAACTCCCCGATGGCTCTTGTGATAATCAGTCTCCTCGCCTCCCAGGCCCTTCCCCTTAGATACGAACCTCAAGGAACATACGAAACCTTTGCTCTTTTGGGGGATTGAGTTGACCAATCTGGCTTAATCTGGGAACCTCAAAACATTTCACCCAAAGATCCTAATAAAGGCATGTACTAGGTAGTGTCAGGCTTTCTCTGCCCACACTCTGCTTTGACCTTGAAGTGTGACCCCTCAGGCATGTGAGTACTTCCTCCAGAACCTGTGAGTAATAAACTTCTATTTTGATTTCCTTGTCTTTTGTTGAACCACAGCTCACTATTCAGACATCCTGGGGTTCTACTTAACAAATACTAATTTAATAAAGTCACAACAGTTATATAGTAGGAGTTGAGGCTTATATTCCGTCCCCCCCATACTGATATCTAGTTGTTCTGGCACCATATTTGAGATGGCTTTTCTTTCCCTATTCAATTGCATTGGTGTCTTTTAAAACAATCAATTGATCATATAATTGTGAGTTGATTTCTCTGTTCTATTCCAATAATCTGTTGTTTTGTTATGTCGAAAATTCACTTCTTTAATTACTGTTACTTTATAGTAATGATTTAGATTAAATAGCATAAGTCTTCCAACTTTGTTCCTCTTCAAGATTATTTTAGCTGTTCTAAGTCTTTTGAATTTCCATATAAATTTCCAAATTGGCTTTTTTCTTTCAGTTTTATTGAGATATAATTGACATACAGCACTGTAAAAGTTTAAGGTGTACAAAATAATGATTTGACATATAAATTATGAAATGATTATCACAAAAAATTTAGTGACTATCCATTATCACACATAGATACAAAAGTAAAGAAATAAGAAAAAAAGTTTTTTTATTCCTGTGGTAAATCCTCTTAGGATTTACTAACTTAACAACTTTCATATATAACATACAGCATTGTTAACTGTACTTATGATGTTGTACATTACAACCCTAGCAGTTGTTTATAACTGGAATTTTGTACATTTTGACTGCTTTCATCCAATTTCCCCTCCCCTGACTCTGCATCTGTAACCACAAATCTGATCTCTTTTTCTATGAGTTCGTTTTTTAAGAATACAGTAATTGACCTACAACACTATGTTTGTTCCTGTTACACAACATAGTAATTCAATATTCCTATGCACTTCAAAATGATCACCATGATAATTCTACTTATGATATGTAACCATACATAGATATTGCACCGTTACTGACTATATTCCCTATACTGTACATTTCATACCTGTGATATTTATTTTGCAGCTGGAAGTTTGTACCTTTTAACCTCCCTCACCTATTTCTTTCTTCCCCAACACCCCTCCCTCTGTCAGCCACCTGTTTGTTCTCTGTATCTATAACTCTGTTTCTATTTTGTTATGTTTGTTCATTTGTTTTATTTTCAGTTTTGTTTATGTTGTTTGTTCATTTGTTTTGTTTTCCACATATAAGTGAAATCATATGGTATTTGTCTTTCTCTGTCTGCCTTATTTCACTTAGCAAAATCATCTCCAGGTCCATCCATCCATGTTGTGTCAAATGGCAAGATTTCATACTTTTTCATGACTCAGTATACACACACACACACACACACACACACACACACACACACGCGTGCACGTATATATCACATCTTCTTTATTTGTCTATTGATGGGCACTTAGGTTGCTTACATATATTAGCTATTGCAAATAATGCTGCAATCAACACAGGGTACATATCTTTTCTAATTAGTGTTTTTGTTTTCTTTAGATAAATACCCAGGAATGGAATTGCTGGGTCGTGTGGTAGTTCTATTTTTAATTTTTTGAGGAATCTCCATACTGTTTTTCATAGTAGTTGCATCAATTTACATTCCCACCAACAGTGCACGAAGGTTCCCTTTTCTCCACATCTTTGCCAATACTTGTTATTTGTTGTCTTTTTGATAATAGCCATTCTGATAATTGTGAAGTGATAGCTCATTGTGTTTTTGACTTGCATTTCCCTGATGATTAGTGAGGCTGAGCATCTTTTCATGCACTTGTTGGCCATCTGTATGTCTTCTCTGAAAAATATGTTCAGGTCCTCTGCCCATTTTTAAAGTTTATTTACTTATTTTTTGGCTGCACTGGGTTTTCGTTGCTGTGCTCGGTCTTTTTATAGTTACATCAAGTGGAGGCTACTCTTGGTTGCAGTGCATGGGCTTCTCATTGTGGTGGCTTCTCTTGTTGCAGAGCATGGACTCTAGGCACGCAGGCTCAGTAGTGTGACTCACCAGCTCTAGAGCACAGGCTCAGTAGTTGTGGTGCACAGGCTTAGTTGCTCCCATATGTGGGATCTTACCAGACCAGGGCTCGAACCTGTGTCTGCTGCATGGCAGGTGGATTCTTAACAACTGCATCACCAGGGAAGTCCCATCCTCTGCCCATTTTTTAATCAAGTTGTTTTGATATTATGTTCTATGAATTCTTTATATAAAAATATATAGTATATACAAAAGGATAACACCCCCTTAGATATATTGTTTGCAGATATTGTCTCCCATTTAGTACAAAAAGGGTGTTTGGATTTTGATTGAGATTGCATTTTACCTATGGATAAATTTTGGGAGACTTGACTTCAGTGATAATGAGTCTTTAATTCATTAGCTGACATACCTCTCTATTTATTTAGGTCTTCTTTGATATATCTCAGTAATTTTTAATTTTTGGTGTGCAGGTTTTTTGTATCTTTGGTTAAGTTTATTTCTCAGTATATCAAAATATTTTTTGACACTTTTCTAAAAAGTATTGCTTTTTAATTTCAGTTTAATGGATGTTGATAGTATATAGAACAATAATCAATTTTTTATATTGACTTTATTCTACAGTCTTGGAAATTTTCTTTGGTAGTTCATTTGTAAATTCTTTTGGATATTTTTGCATTCACAATTATATCATCTGCAAATAAAGCCAGTTTTATTTCTTCCTTCTTATCTTTACATATTTTATTTATATTTCTTGCTGTAGTGTAGTAGCTAGGACCTCTGGTAAATGTTGAATTGAGCAGTGAAAGTAGACATGTTGGCCTTGCACCCTACCTTAGGAGCTATTTAACCCTTAACTGTGATGTCAAATGCTTTTCTTACGTCTACTGCAATAATTATAAATTTTCTCCATTATTTTGTTAATTTGGTAGATTGTATTGATTGATTTTTTTTTGCATTGCTGGGATAAAACTTACTTGGTCGTGGTGTGTAATTCTATTTTTTGTACATGGCTGGATCCAAATTGCTAATATTTTGTTAAGAAGTTTTGCATCTATGATCACGAGGTATTTTTGTCCGTACTTTTTTAAATGCACTTGTCAGATTTTGGTAGGTAATGCTAGCTTCAACATGAATTGGGAAGGGCTCATTATTTACTAATTCTTTTAAAAAGTTTGTGTAAGATTCTCTAAATATTTTAATGAAATTTACTATTAGGGCATCAGGGCCTGGTATTTTATTTGTGGGAAAGCTTTTATTCAGATTCATTTTCTTCAGTAGATATTAGTCACTAAGATTATTTTTGTGTCAGTTTTAGTAACTCAGTAATTTCTTTTAAGAAACTGTCATTTTCTCTAAATTGTCAAATTTATTGCCAGAAAGTTGTTCTTGATGTCCTTTTATTATTTTTTAATCTGTGTATAATCGTTAGTGGTAATCCTTATTTTTTTTCTATTTTTTGTAATTTGTATATTTTTCATTTGTTTAGGTTTGTTCAGGGTTTATCAATTTAATCACTTGAAGGAATCAACTACTGGCTTTCTTTTTATCGATTGTACATTTGTTTAAATCGTATTTTCTAATATACATGTATTCAAACCTCTAAATTTTTCTCTAACTACTGCTTTAGCTGCATCTTATCAACTTCAATACGTTGTGTTTTTATAATTCACCTCAAAATATTTCCCTTCCATTTAGGATTTTTTGCTCCATGTGATATATAGAAGTGTCTTGTTTAATTTCTAAATATTTTGGTATTTTCTAGTCATATTTTCATTGTTGATTTCTGTTGTATCTTTATCATTAGAAAACATAGTTTGCATTACTTCAATTCTTTAAAATTTATTGAGACATATTTTATGATACAGCGTATGGTCTATTTTCATAAATATTTCATACATTCTGAAAAGAATGTGCATTACCTGAGTATTAGTTGTAATGTTCTATAAATGTCAATTCGGTTAAATTGCTTGATAGTGTTCAGTATCTTTACTGACTTTTTGTTTGTTTGATCAAACAGACAAGAGAGTAGTATGAAAATTTCTAACTGTGATTATAGATTTGCCTACTTTGCTTTTTGTTCTGTCAATTTTGAAGTGACATTTGTTGCATATACATTTAGGATTTTATATCATCCAGATGACATTACCATTTTGTCATTTGAAATTTCCCTCTTTGCTAGAAATACTTATGTCTTGATACCTACTTTATCTCTATTAACATAGTCGTACTGGTCTTATAATTAGTGTTTGCATGGTATATGTTTTTGCATCCTTTTACTTTCAACATAGCTGTCCTTGAGTTCAAAATATGTTTCTTGTAGTCAGCATACAGTTGAGTCTTTTTAAAAATTGTGGTTAGATACACATAACACAAAATGTTCCATCTTAACCAATTTTAAGTTAAGCGGTAATAGGTACATTGACATTTTTGTGCAACAATTACCACCATTCATCTCTAGAATTCTTTTAATTTCGCAGAACTAAAACTCTGTATCCATTGAAAAATAATGTCTCATTCCCCCTTTTCCCAGCCCCTGGAAACCACCATTCTCCTTTCTGTCTCTATGACTCTGACTACGCTAGATATTTCACATCAGTGGAATCATACAATATTTGTCTTTTTATGATGGCTTATTTCACTTAGCCTAATGTTCTCAACGTTCATCTGTGTTGTAGCATGTGTCAGAATTTTCTTCTTTTTTAAGACTGAAATACATTCCATTGTAGGTACATACCACATTTTGTTTATCCATTCACCTGTAGTTGCACACCTCGGTTGTTTCCACCTTTTGGCTATTGCGAAGAATTCTGCTATGAACATATACATGTATCTCTTCAAAACCTTGTTGTCAGTTTTCTGTGTATATATCCAGAAGTGGAATTGCTATATGGTAATATAATAATTCTATTTTTAATTTTTTGAGGAACTGCCATATTATTTTCCATAGCAGCTGTAACATTTTATATTCTCACCAACAATGTACAGGGTTTCAATTTCTCTACATCCTCACCAACACTTATTTTCTGTGTTTTTGATGGTAGCTATCCTAATGGATGTGCGGGGGTATCTAACTGTGGTTTTGATTTGCAGTTCTCTAGTGATTAGGAATATTAAGCATCTTTTCGTATCCTTATTGCATTTGTATATCTTTTGGAGAAGTGTCTATTCAAGTCCTTTGCCCATTTTTTAATCAGATGGGTTTTTTGGTTGTTGAATTACATGAGTTCTTTATATATTTTGGATATTAATCCCTTATCAGACATGATTTGAAGATATTTTTTCCCCTTTCATCAGTTGCCTTTTCACTTTATTGTGTCTTTTGATGCACAAAAGATTTAAATATTTATGTAGGTTTTTAAAAAATGTTGTTTTATAATAACTGTCTTTTAATGGCATTGTTTAATTCATTTTCATTTCATATAATTACTGATATGATTCAAGTTCACCAACTTGCAATCTCATTCTATTTGTCTGATCTGTTCTTCGTTCCTCTTTTTCTGCTTTCTTTTTCTTAATCAAGCATTGACTTTTCAAGTGGTTCTCCCTTTTGAAAATTGTCCCAGGGAATACAGTATGCATCTTTAATTTGTAACAGTCGACTTTTAATTAACAACATACTATTTCACAAACAACATAAAAATCTTCCAATAGTATAATTCCATTTAACCTTCTGATCTTTATGTTGTTTTCAAATATTTTACTTCTATATACATAATAAACCCCATAATACTGTGTTATTTTTGTTTTAGATAGCCAGATGTCTTTTATATTTACCCACATTTTACATTTTTAGAAATTGAGTGTAAGTTACATGCAGTGAAATGTACATGAACATAGTACTTACCGTGTGATTCTCTTTTGTGTTTGGCTTCTTTCACTGCACATAACGTTTTTAACACTTATCCATATTGTTATACACATCAATTATTCTTTTCTTAAGAGTAGAATTCCATGTTACTTGTATACTATAATTTGTTCATTTTGTTGATGGATATTTCAGATAATTACATTTTTGATGATTATGAATAAAGCTGCTATAAACATTCTTGTTCAAGCCTTTTCGTGGACATAAGATTCCTTTCTCTTGGGAATATAGGAATGGAATTGCTGGAATCATAGGGGAGGTTTATATTTAATTTATGAAAATCTGCCAGACAGATTTTAAGGTATCTGTGTATGCAACTCCCGCCAGCTATATGTGAGCATTCCAGTTGTTCTACACCCTTATCAACACTTGGTTTGTTGATCTTTTTTTAGCTATCCCGGTGGTTGTGCAGTAGAATCTCATGGTGATTTTACTTTGCATTTTTCTGATGACTAATAAGGTTGAGCATCACTTGATGAGCTTACAGACATTTGTATATCTTGGTATGAGTACTCATTCAAGTCTTTCACAAAATTTTTGGATTATCTTTTTAATTATTTCTGACTTGAAGGAATCAGTTTTATTCTGGATACAAGTTGTCAGTTTTATTCTGGATACAAAAAATATTGAAAATATTTTTTCCGGTCTGTGATTTGCCTTTTCATTTAATTAACATTGTGTTTGATGAGTAATTTTAATTTTGAGGAATCCCAATTTATTTATTTTTCTTTCATGACTAATGCTTTTTATGTCCTTATTAATAGATCTGTCCTCTAAGATTGTGAAGATTTTCTTCTCTATTTTCTTCTAGAAATTTTATAGTTTTAGCTTTCACATTTAGATTTATATCAATCTTGAATTAATTTTCATATGTACTGTGATGTAGAAACCATTGAGTTTTTTTTAACTTAAAAAATTTAATACATGTTTAAAGTAGTTGTTCCTTTGTGTGTGTGTGTGTGTGATATAAATGAAATAAACACTTTTTCAGAAGGTCTGAAAGTCAGGGTTTCTTTCTTAGATGGTTTGGAAGAAGTCTGTGCTGGGTTCTATTTATTCTTTTGTTTGC
The DNA here is from genome assembly GCF_949774975.1 of Lagenorhynchus albirostris. NCBI lineage: Eukaryota > Metazoa > Chordata > Mammalia > Artiodactyla > Delphinidae > Lagenorhynchus > Lagenorhynchus albirostris. Next base: position 90,384,137 of record NC_083101.1, on the reverse strand, counting down.
TTAATGTGGCCTTCAAGGTGAGAGTTTGGTGTTTTTCTTTTTAAACAGATATTTAGTTGCTCCAGCATCGTTTATTGAAAATAAAGGTCTTTTGAATTAGGAGCCTATTCAATTTCATTTTCACCTTTGACAAAAATCTGTTGACCTTATTTGCATAGGTCTATTTCTAGATTCTATTATATTCCATTGCTCTATTTTTCTATCTATATTAATGCAACACCATGTAAGATTGCTATATAAATCTTGAAATTTCAAGGCTTGAAATCTGGGGGTATACATCCTACAACTTTCTTCTTCAAAATTGTCTTAACTATCACCATAATTTTTGAAGGATATTTTTTCTGCTTATATAATTATAGGTTGACAGTTCTATTCTTTCAACATTTCAAAGATGTCATTGTGTTGTGCTCTGGATCCCACTACCCAGCCATCATTCTCATTGTTGTTTCTCTGAATCTTATATGTGTCACACTTCTACTCCCTGTTTTCTTTAAAAGATTTTTTCTATTCCTTCCTTCTTCCTTCGTCCTTCCGTCCCTCTCTTTTCCTCCTTTCCTCTCGTCTTCCTTCTCTTTCTTCCTGCTTACTTTTTAGTAATTTGACTGTCATGTGTCTCAGTATGCTTTTTTTTCATTTTTTTGTGTTTTTCCTGCTTGGAGTTTTTGAACTTAATAGATACCAGATTAGTAAATGAATATTCAAGTGGCTTTTGAGTATAGTAACTTGACTGTACATCTTTAGGAGAATATGCTCTCTGGACAAAAAAGAACTTCAAAGAAGTATTAAACTTCATCTATTAAGTCCACCATTAGTAATTTGGTACTATAACTCTGAAGCTATTATATGTATTTGGTTTAGAAAGCATATAAGTAAATATATTAGTAATATTAGCAGATATGATTTTAAATCTAAGAGTGAAAAAAAGACATAAAACATTTGAAAGATTAAGGGGAAAAACTGTGTTAAATTTAAATTGGAACTGTTAATGTTTGGAAATTTTTAATTTCTAGCTCCGTTTATTAAAAAAGCCTAAATTCAACGACACATCAGTAACAAAGTTCATACCTAATACCCAGATCTTGGTTTTGTCCTGCAAAGTAAAATGAAAACCACTCCTATGTAATGAATCATGGTGAAAAAGAATCAAATTCATTTTTGGTACCTCCCTTTGTCATCACCCAATGCAGACAACCTCAGATTAAAGTGAGTTTTTCTATTACAAGGATCAATGTCTTTCAGGAACGTGATTGTGGGTTTCTTCTGGGAGGAATGGCAGCGCCTGACACCCCTGTAGAGGACACTGTACAGGGACATGATGCTTGAGAATTATAGCTACCTAGCATCTGTGGGTGAGTGTCACTGTCCTGTGTAGGCTTGACTGTGCCTCGCTGACTGATGCCTTTGCTTTCTCTTGCTGACACTAAATGGGGGCAAGGGAATAGGGGCAGAGAACTTATGAAGTGCATATTGACTTTGTCCTTAAGTTCTCAATTTCACAGTCTCCCTTTGGATACTGAATTTATATTTCTCTCTCACTGGTAAACTTTTTTTTATCTTGCTAACATGCAAAGTGGAAACATTACTATATGATCCTTAACACCATGTCTGAGGTGGTTTCTCATCAACAGGATCTTCAGTTCCTAAATCATATATGATCTTCAAGTTGGAGCAAGGAGAAGATCTAGGAATGTTTGAAGGGAAAATTCCAAGTGATCTCTGCTCAGGTGAGTATGAGTCAGACACATGGAAGACAGAGGAAAGAGAGAAAATGGAGGAAGAAAACTGTTAAAAATAATTTAAGAAAATTCTCTCACTGAAAGTGTCCACTGAATGATGGCTAGAAAAGTGGATGAAAGTAAACTGGCATTAATCCAGATCATAAAATTAAGCAAACAAAAGAATAAATAGAACCCAGCACAGACTTCTTCCAAACCATCTAAGAAAGAAACCCTGACTTTCAGACCTTCAGAAAAAGTGTTTATTTCATTTATATCACACACACACACACACACACACACACACACACACACACAAAGGAACTACTTTAAACATGTATTAAATTTTTTAAGTTAAAAAAAACTCAATGGTTTCTACATCACAGTACATATGATAATTAATTCAAGATTGACAAATCTAAATGTGAAAGCTAAAACTATAAAATTTCTAGAAGAAAATCTTCACAATCTTAGAGAGAGAACAGATCTATTAATGAGAACATAAAAAACATTAGTCATGAAAGAAAAACAAATAAATTGGGATTCCTCAAAATTAAAAATTTTTGCTCGTCAAACATGTTTAAATGAAAAGTCAAATTACAGACTGGAAAAAATATTTTCAATATTTTTTGTATCCAGAATAAAACTGACAAAGAATTTGTATCCAGAATAAAACTGATTCCTTCAAGTCAGAAATAATTAAAAAGATAATCCAAAAATTTTGTGAAAGACTTGAATGAGCACTCATACCAAGATATACAAATGTCAGTAAGCTCATCAAGTGATGCTCAACCTTATTAGTCATCAGGAAAATGCAAAGTAAAATCACCATGAGATTCTACTGCACACCTACCAGGATAGCTAAAAAAAGATCAACAAACCAAGTGTTGGCAAGGGTGAGGAACAACTGGAATGCTCATATATAACTGGCGGGAGTTGCATACACAGATATCTTAAAATCTGTCTGGCAGACTTTGGTAAATTAAATATAAGCCTCCCTCATGATTCCAGCAATTCCATTCCTATATTCCCAAGAGAAAGGAATCTTATGTCCACGAAAAGACTTGAACAAGAATGTTTACAGCAGCTTTATTCATAATCATCAAAAATGTAATCATCTGAAATGTCCATAAGTAATGTAATTAGCATTTTGAAATTTCATGAACGGAGAGAAGAGAGAAAATGGAGGAAGAAAACTGTTACAAAATAATTTAAGAAATTTTCTCACTGAAAGTGTCCACTGAATGATGGCTAGCAAAGTGGATGAAAGTAAACTGACATTAATCCAGATCATAAAATTTCTAAATGCTAATTACAGAAGAATATCTGTAAAGCTTCCTAAGAGGAAGAGAAAAGAACATAAATAAGAGACCTGCAACCAAATTGGCTTTAGACTTCAACAGCAATAATGGAACCTAGAATATAATAGAGTAATACCTCCAAAAATTTGTGGGAAAATTATTTCCAACCTAGAATTTTTCTACCATACAAAACTATTAATTATGTTTTGGTATACAATACCAACATTTTCAGACATGCATGGTCTCAAAAGAATTTATCTCCTATTCACAATTCTATCAGGAAACTACTGGAAAAAGAAAACATGGAATCAAAGTATCAGGATCCAGCAAACAACATAAGTGAGGGAATCCAAGGCAAGAAGGAGGAGGTAGATCCCGTGGCCACAGTTTTGCAGGAGTTCTAGAGAGCTTTCACTGCAGGTTGGAGCAGCTCAGAATAAATATCTTCGAGAATATGAAACTGTCAAAATCAGTGTTATTGTTAGGAATTCACAGAAAAAAGACCTTTGAAGGTAGTATGAAAAAGTTAGGAAAAATTATTATTTCAGAGCATGGTACACTAATTTCTCTTGGTTACATACCCTCACACACATGTTTTGAATAAGTAGTCAAGAAGAGGAAAAGCAAGCTAAGTGGTGCAGAGGGGCATTTGTATATACACAAACTTGCAATAAACCTGACTTTGTACAGAATAATTAGTATTCTGATCCTATTGGAGCAGAATATATTTGTGGGTACTAGTGAAATATTGTAGATAATTGGATTTGTTGGCTTAAGAGTGTTACAGATGGGCTTTGAGCACAGGAATTATGTATATAAGTTGAATATTTTGGCAGCACAGTCTAGTTAGGTTATTACTGGTTGGTTTGTTTTGAGGAAATGAGAATAAAATTTGAGAAAAGCCTAAGTTTATAATAGTCACAGTAAGTGGAAGCCTTAAGTGTCAAGATTTAATATTAGAGTTAAAGGGAAATGTGGTTTCAGAGGCAAGAAAAGAAGTATCTAGGGATGAAGACAATAGGGGAAGGAAGTAATGATCAATACAAATTCGGAGAACAGGAGCTATAATAGGATAAGACACTGATGTTTTTCACAATTGCTTATGAAGCACCAACTATGTGCAAAGCCCCAGACCAGCAATCAGAAGAGTAATACATCTGATTGTGGGCTGCATAGCTTGGTTTCTGTCTGATTTTATATGTCTTGTTGAGCCAATTTTATCTTCCTTCTCCTTTCAGATGAAGAATTTAGATTTGAAACCACAATATTCTTCAGAAAGTGGGAATTTCTGAAGAATATTTCTTCCCTTTTGAGAAGTTGGATCATTTCACAAGGGATGCTTTGCTTTGCTCCATTTTAGAAAATTAACAAATTGTGGCAAATCAAGGCAAATTTTAAGTCAACTTAGAGGTGGTAATTCAGAACTTAGTATCCATCAGAGAAATTATACTCAGTTAAAACCTTATGAGTGTTCTAAATGTTTGAAAGTGTTCTCTCAGAAACTCATCTTGTAAGACATCTGTTAATTCATATTGGTGAGAAACCTTATGACAGCAAAAGATGTGAGAAAGCCTTCAGAAGTAAGACAACATTCATTATACATCAGAGGGAAATAAATATGGGAGATAAAGCCAATGAATGTACAGAATGTGGAAAAGGCTTTTCTCATAAGGTAGATCTCAAGACACATCAGAAAATTCACACTTGGGAGAAGTCCTATGAATGTGCTGAGTGTGGGAAAAACTTATGTAACCTAGATCTCTGCAAGCCCTGGACAATTCATACTGGAGAGAAACGCTATGAATGTACCAAATGTAGAAAAACTTTCTCCCTAAAAGCACCCCTCATCAGGCATCAGAAAATTCATACCGGAAAAAACCCTTTGAAAGTAATGAATGTGGGAAAGCTTTCAGATTGAAGCCAGAACTCATCAGACATCAGAAGGTTCATTCTGAGGAGAAAGCCTTCTCCCAGAAAGGACACCTCATTAAGCATCAGTTAATTCATACTGGTGAAAAACCACGATTGTAAATAGTGTAGAAGACCCTTCAGAAGTAAAACAGAACTTACTATTCATCAGAAGATTCATACTGGGGAGATACCCCATGAATGTGCAGAATGTAGAAAAGCCTTATCTTGTAAGGCAGGTCCTAAGACACATCAGAAAAGTCATACTGGGGAAAAGCCCCATGAATGTATTGAATATTGGAAAGCCTTCAGCAGGAAATCAAAACTCATCCGATGTCAGAGGATTCATTCTGAAGAGAAACCCCATGAGTGTAATGAAAGTTGGAAAGCCTTCTCTCAGCAATCATACCTCATTAATACATGGTGGTGAGAAGCACCATGAATATAATTATGGGAGACACTTCATTAGGAAGGAATAACTCATTAGACAGAAGAATATTTGTGCTGAAGAAAATCCGTCTGAACATACTGGATGTTGAAAAGTCTTTTCCTGTGATGCACAATTTGTTAAGGATCATTTAATTCATACTAGTGAAAAACCTCATTAAAGCAATTAATATGGAAAAGACTGAAAAGCCAGAACTCATACATAAGAGGATTCAATGTAGGGAAAACCTGTACTTAACACAGGATGGCTCTTGCATGGCAGTGAGAGCTAATTACACATTATAGAACTCCCACAAGGGAGAAAAACCTATAAATTTACTGAATGTGGAACAGTGAACAATATGGCTGAGGTCTTCTTAAACTAGAAAATTCGTACAAAGAGGAAGCTATTATGTTGATATATTTTGAAAGCATTTTTATAGAAATTCTTGTTAGGCATGTAATTCCAAAATTTTTATGGAAAACGAAGGAAAGCAATTTAAAATCACAATTGTGTTCACTGTGGAGTATGAAGCTTGGGAAAGTGAAAACAAATGGAACTACACAGTAACCAACTTCATATATGGATGGTTCCAAATAATGTAGTGTTTATGCTGCTGAATACATTATATAAAACTAACTATCATGATGCAGGGAATTTCTTATGTAAATTTAATGTGATTCTGACAATAATTATTTTCTTCTCTGGAGTACGTACAATTCTTTTTTTAATAGTAAACCCATTTTATTGATGAGGAAATTAAGGTTATATAACTTACAATGTAACTTGAGAAAGGGAAAATGTCAGCTTGACTTCGAAACACTTAACCTCTATACTATAATAAGTTGTTTTTTATTTTTAAATTGAGATATAATAAACATATAAAATTGTATTAGTTTTAGGTGTACAACATAATGATTTGATAATTATACATATTGCAAAGTGATCACCACAATAAGTCTAGGTAACATCTGTCACCACACATAGCTACAAAAATTTTTTTCTTGTGATGAGAAATTTTAAGATCTACTCTCTTAGTTACTTTCAAATATACAATAGTGTTATTTACTATAGTTATCATGCTGTACACTATATGACATTTATTTTATAACTGGAATTTTGCACCTTATGACATCCTTCACTCATTTTACCCACCCACCCTCTCCTCTGGCAACGACCAAACTGTTCTCTGTATATATGACTTCCATTTTTTTGTTTTTAGATTCCAGGTATAAGTGAGATCATACAGTACCTTTCTCTGACTTATTTCACTTAACATAATGCCCTTAGGGTGCATCCTTGTTGGCAAAAAGGGCAGGATTTCTTTCTTTTTATGGCTGAATAATTTTCCATTGTGTATATCACATTTTCTTTATCCACTCATTATCAGCAGACACATAGAACTTCTCCACATTTTGGCTATTGTAAATAAATGCTGCAATGAACACAGGGGCGTAGATATCTTTTCAAGTTAGTGTTTAATTTTCTTAGGATAAATACCCAGAAGTGGAATTGCTGGATTACATGGTATTTCTATTTTTAATTTTTTGAGGAAACTCCATGCTGTTCTCCATAGTGGCTGCAAAAATTTACATTCCCACCAACAGTGCACAAGGATTTTCCTTGACGATGTGCAGCAAAGGGAATCCCTGTGCACTGCTGGTGGCAATGTAAATAGCTTTACCCACTACAGATAATACTGGATAGGTTACACAAAAACTTAAAAATAGAACTAAGGATCCAGCAATCCCACTTCTGGGTATTTATTTAAAGAAAATGAAAACAGTAATTCAAAGAGATAACTGCACCCTCATGTTCATTGCAGCATTATTCACAATAGCCAAGATATGGAAACAACATTGGTGTCCGTTGATGGATGAATGAATATATACATATATCTATATCTATGCATGTCTCAATTTTTCAGCCATAAAAAGAATGAAATCTTGTCATCTGCAACAACATGAATGGACTTCAAGGGCATTATGTTAGGTGAAATAAGTCAGACAGAGAAAGACAAATACTGTATGATCTCTCTTATATGTAGACTATAAAATAAATATAAACACACAAACACACACACACCAAACACCAAGCTAATAGATACAGAGAACAAATTGGAGGCAGGGGGTGGGAGGTAAACTGTTTTTGTTTTTTGTTTTTAGCTAAAATAAATTTTATACATAAATGCAATGAATGAACAAACCAATGAATATAGTATCCCTAACTTAATGGTACCTAATAAATACAAATATCTACTATTAAATTTTAAAAACCACATTTTCAGCCATCATTTATTAAATTGTCTTTTTTTTTTAAACATCTTTATTGGAGTACAATTGCTTTACAATGGTGTGTTAGTTTCTACTGTATAACAAAGTGAATCAGCTATATGTATACATATATCCCCATATCCCCTCCCTCTTGCACCTCCCTTCCACCCTCCCTATCCCACCCCTCTAGGTGGTCACAAAGCACCGAGCTGATCTCCCTGTGCTATGCGGCTGCTTCCCACTAGCTATCTATTTTACGTTTGGTAGTATATATAAGTCTATGCCACTCTCTCACTTCGTCCCAGCTTACCCTTCCCCCTCCCCATGTTAAATTGTCTTTTTATTTCTCCTCAGCCACAGCACAGTTCACATAGGCTGTCAAACTTCAGCCTCAAATATACATTTTCTCCAGTCTCTTCTCAACTTTGGGCAACACAAAGCATTTGTGAAGAATCCTGACCAAAGGGATCCAAGATGACTAAGTTTGGGGCCCCCTCTATCACATGGCTGGACCTGGGGATCCCTGGACCACAGTCCCTCCTGAACAGGTAGAGCATGAGTGAGAGAGCATTCCTGCTTTATTTCTTTGTATTAGTGTATCTAATGCCATGTCTCTCCATTCATTTTGGTGACATATGTACATGGAAAATAAAAATGTTCTTCTCTCTCAACTTTCACTGTCATTGAATGAATTGTTAAATCTTAATTTAGTATTCAAAATCTTAACTTGAATTTTTAAAGCATTTATGTCTGTTATTAACCATCAGACTGTCATGAATCTGGGTTTTTAAAATCTGAAGCATATATCATTTGGGGTCCATCTTTCAAGAATCCAGAAATAGGTACAAAATTGAAATATTTAGAAAACCACAAGTTAAACATTTTAAAAAAATCACAAAAGCCAACATATGTAGTAACATTTAACTTCCTAAGACATCTAATAGTTGCCATTGTACATTGGCTGCACAAATTTTTCCTTTTTTAAAAAAAAACAACTTTTTTGAGGTAATATTTACGTCATGAAATTCACCCATTTCTTTATTTTATTTTATTTTTTTGGCGGTACGCGGGCCTCTCACTGCTGTGGCCTCTCCCGCTGCAGAGCACAGGCTCCGGACGCGCAGGCTCAGCGGCCATGGCTCATGGGCCCAGCCGCTCCGCGGCATGTGGGATCCTCCCGGACAGGGGCACGAACCTGCGTCCCCTGCATCGGCAGGCGGACTCTCAACCACTGCACCACCAGGGAAGCCCAAAATTCACCCATTTCAATTCACCCAATTCAATGAATTTTAGTAACTATAACAAATTGTGCAGCCATTACCACAATTCAGTTTTAGAACATTTCGATAAGCCCAACAAGATCCCCTTGCCCACTTGCAGGCCCTGACAACAACTAATCTACTTTCTGTCTCAATTGATTTGATGTCTGGACTTTTCATACAAATGCAGTTCTACAATATGTGGGGTCTTCTGTGTCTGGCTTCTTTCACTTATCATAATGTTTTTGAGATTCATCCATGCTTTAGCATGTACCAGTACATCATTATTTTTAATTACCAAATAATATTCCATTGTATGAATATACCACATTTTCCTTGTCCATTCATTAGTTAATGAACATTTGTGTTGTTTTCACTTACTGACATTTATAAATAATAATACTGTAAACGTTCATGTACAAGTTTTTTTTGTGGGTAGATATTTTCATTTACTGCATACAGATACCTAGGAGTGGAATTGTGGGGTCATATGGTAAATTTATCACATTTATATTTTAGGGTGCCCCCCACATTCTGCTTTCTAGTAGAATTATTTATTCTTTTGTTCTACCTTCTACACCAGTCTGGGAATACCTTGAGAGCAGGAACCAGGCTTCACACATGATTGTTTCCCCCATTATGCCTTGTTTATTGTTTGGTAAATGAACAATGGGTTCTGGTCAATCACTCTGATGCAGGAAAGAAAACAATGTTACTCAAGCCTGGGCTCTGAAGTGTGAGGCTGAGGCACATAATGGGCCAACAAGAAATTGAGGATCAGCAAGAGGAGTATAGGAAACTATGCTCAATTGCATTATTGTTGCCAATTCTTCAACCCTCTCCATATCTCTGCTCTTTGCTGTGTGACTTTCCATATGCTTCCACTGAAGGTATAGTCTATTTCTCTGCCCCACTGATGTTGGGCATAGTCATATGACTTGCTCTTGCCAATGAGGTAGGCACAAGTGACAGTGTACCAGCCCTGAGACTAAGCTTAACAGTCATGTGTTTCTACTGCCCCTTCAGAAGCTTCTGTCATCACTATGATAAGAAATTGTCTTGGGTAGCCCTGTGGTCTAGGGAGGATGAGAGAGACACGTGGAAAAGACCTATATGTAATTTGCGCTTGGATCCAGTCGAGCCTGGACCAGCTGACTCCCAGCCAACCTATAGACTTAAGAATGAGAATAAATGATGGTTCTGTTAAGCTACTGAGTTTTGGGGTGTTTCATTATACAGGATTAGTGTGGCAATTGTTGACTGATATAGAAACCAAATAAAGATTATCCTACACAGGTATAAAGCCAGGATACTTCAGACTTGGAATTCTGAATGTAGATCTCATTGGCACAGAAGTGGAAGCTAGAAAATATGCCAACAGGAATGGATAAAGACAGAGTGGTTAGGTGAGTGCTTGTCAGTTGAAGAGATTGAGAAGGGTGTGGAAGGCCAATAATAATATTTTATATTAATACATTATATATAATATAAATATTATTATACCAACAGTTATCCTTCATGGATCAAAATGCTAGGAACTGTGGTAGAAACTTTAGCAGACATTTTTCATTTATTCCTTACAATATTCTTGCTATTAGAAAATGACGGTAAGCCAGGAATTCCCTGGCTGTCCAGGCGTTAGGACTCGGTGTTTTCACCGCCGTGGCGCCAGGGTTCAATCCCTGGTTGGGGAACTAAGTTTCTGTAAGCCACATGGTGTAGCCAAAAAAACAAAACAAAACCAAAAAAAGAGGGTAATCAAGCACTGAGAGAGTTATAAATAACAACCTTTGGTCAGATACCTGGCAAGGAGCTGAATTTGAACCCATAAATTTAAACCCAGGTACTCCAAAGCCAGTGGACTGGGCTGTCTCCCTGTGTGTGTGTACATGTAAGGAAAAGAGACTATTTAACACTAGTACTTTAGAATGTGGGGATACTTCCTAAAATATAGAAGACATAAATTGATACTTACCAGCTCAAGAAGGGAAGAAAGGGTACTTCCTGAAATACAGAAGACATAAATTGATACTTGCCAGCTCAAGAAGGGAAGAAAGGTTTTGGTAAGTAGTAAGTCCTTAATATGTCATGCAAGAAAATGAAGATATGTGAGAAGTTAATTGAGCATTTTTGGTTTAATATCAGTAGAGTCAGGTCTAGGCTGGATAAACTGTCCCATCCATCCATCCATCCTCCACCCATCTGAGTTGTGTTCCCAAGGTGGCTGTCTAACCCTGATTTGCAGTTTTTTGGTTTTGTCAGGCACTGAAATTTCCACTTCTCTTGCCTATGCTACAAATTTGTGATATGATTTCTATATTCCCAACTTCACCCCATTATCTTCTACTCTTATCTGCTTTTACTGCCCTCCACAGACCCCTTGATACTTATCCTTTATAGTGTAAAGAGATTATTAAGGTTATTAGGAACAACATTTGGAGTTGGGAGACAGAGGCATTTAAAATGGAAACCTGAGCTTCATTAGTAGTTTGGTATCTGCCACCTGGATCTTTCTTTCCTTTGAATCCTCCTCAGGCCAGCAACGGGAAAATGTTGCTGATGCCTGATAGCTGTATTTAGAATATTCATTTTTAATGTACCTGCTTGGAAGCTTATATTAATGTCATCTTCTTATTCTCCTTAAGGTTTGCTCTTTGGAAGATCCACAGACCTCTCTAGATTGAAAAGCTCTGTTGTGTGCTGGATAGTAGGCATTTATAAACTGCCTAGTGTGTGCAGTGTGCTGTGTTTGGTGCTCTCTGCTTACAGTATAGAAGCTTAAAATCTCTTAGCCTATAGCGTAGAAGCTTTAAATGTCCAGATTCTTGTCATATACTGATGTAAAACAACAGGGAAAAAACCTTTGATCTGTGGAGGCAGCTTGCTCAAATGCACATAAACATGTTTTTCTCTCATGATGGTAATGATAAATGGTGTCTAGTAGTTCACAATGTCCTTTCACAAAGTCACAGCAGGGCTTCTAAAACTTGGTACTATTAATATTTGGGGCTAGATAATTCTTTGTTGTGGGAGCCATCCTGTGCACTGTAGGATGTTTAGCAGCATCCCTAGCCTCTACTCACTTAGATGTGAGCAGCACCCCCACCGACCAGTTGTGACAACCAAAAAAGTCTCCAGACTGCCAAATGCTCCCTTCCCTGGGGGGCATTATCACCTCTAGTTGAGAATCACTGCCTCACATAATTCTCAGAACAATTCTATTTTTCTGGAAAGATGGAGTAGATGCACTTTTTCCCTGTTCATTCCTCTAAGTACAACTAAATCCCTGGAAATTACAAATAAATCAAACATAAGAAGGCTCTGAAATGTGGAGAGAAGAAGGCAAAAAGACAACGGTTCTTGGGACTTAAGGAGTCTGCACTTACTTTCAGTGTGTGGGAGGTGGGGTTTCCCCACACCATTATGCAATTCGTGGGTTTTTTTTGGTAATTAATTAATTAATTTGGGGCTGTGTTGGGTCTTCATTGCTGCGTGCGGGCTTTCTCTAGTTGGCGAGCAGGAGCTACTCTTCGTTGCAGTGTGTGGGCTTCTCACTGTGGTGGCTTCTCTTGATGCAGAGTACGGGCTCTAGGCACGCAGGCTTCAGTAGTTGCAGCATGTGGGCTCAGTAGTCGTGGCTTGCGGGCTCCAGAATGCAGGCTTAGCAGTTGTGGTGCACGGGTTCAGTTGCTCTGTAGCATGTGGGATCTTCCCGGACCAGGGCTTGAACCCGTGTCCCCTGCACGGCAGGCGGATTCTTAACCACTGGGCCACCAGGGAAGTCCCCCATCATGGAATTCTTGGACACCAGCTGGGTGTCCTACAATTCAACTCAATTCTGACACTGTTTACCTGGAGATAGCACTAGATTCCACATGTTAATGGCTCAGATCCACAAGACTGATCCCTTCACTTCAGATGCCAATCTCAAGTCCAAGTTGTCACCTGGGCTTCTGATAGGATATAGATTCCAATGACCCCTTCCTTGGGTTTGATAAATTTGCTAGAGCTGCTCACAGAATTCAAGAGAAACATTTTATTTATTGGATTACCAGGTTATTATAAAAGGATATAATTCAGGAACAGCCAGATGGAAGAGATGCATAGGGCAAGGTATGGGGGACAAATAAGGAGCCTCCATGCCCTCTCTAGGTGTGCCACTCTCCTCATATCTCCGAGTGTTCACCATCCCAGAAGCTCTCTGAACCTTGCCCTTTGGGCTGTTATGGAGGCCTCGTTACATGGGCATGATTGATTAAATCACTGGCCACTGGTGATTGAACTCAATCTCCAGCCCCTCTCCACTCCCTGGAAGTTGGGGAGGTGGGGGTGGGACTGAAAATTCCAACCCTCTAATCACATGGTTGGTTCTCCTGGCAACCAGTCCTCATCCTTAGCCATTGTCCAAACATAACAAGAGACACCTTTATCTTTCATTACAGGAAATTACAAGGATTTTAGGAGCTCTGTGCCAGAAATAGGGACAAAGACTAAATATATGTTCATTATAAATCACAATATCACAGGACCCAAGGAACAAAATGCTGGTCAGTTCTTTGGGTTTTCTTTTTGCCTTGTATATCCTAGACTTAGAGCTGAAGAAGCCAACAATTCAGGAATGCCACAGGGTGCAGACAAAAAAAAAAAAGCCCCCCCAAATCTCTAGTCAAAATGCTAGGGGGAGCTTCAAGATGGCGGAAGAGTAAGACGTGGAGATCACCTTCCTCCCCACAAATACATCAGAAATACATCTACATGTGGAACAACTCCTAAAGAACACCTATTGAATGCTGGCAGAAGACAGGAGACCTCCCAAAAGGCAAGAACTTCCCACGCACCTGGGTAGGGCAAAAGAAAAAAGAATAAACAGAGACAAAAGGATAGGGACGGGACCTGCACCAGTGGGAGGGAGCTGTGAAGGAGGAAAGGTTTCCACACACTAGAAGCCCCTTCACGGGTGGAGACTGCGGGTGGCGGAGGGGAGAGACTTCAGAGCCACGGAGGAGAGCACAGCAACAGGGGTGCAGAGGGCAAAGCGTAGAGATTCCCGCAGAGAGGATCGGTGCCGACCAGCACTCACCAGCCCAAGAGGTTGTCTGCTTGCCTGCTGGGGCGGGTGGGGGCTGGGAGCTGAGGCTCGGGCTTCAGGCTTCAGAGCTCAGACCCCAGGGAGAGGACTGGAGTTGGCTGGATGAAACAGCCTGAAGGGGGCAAGTGCACCACAGCTAGCCGGAAGGGAGTCTGGGAAAAAGTCTGGAACTGCCGAAGAGGCAAGAGAATTTTTCTAGCCTCTTTGTTCCCTGGTACGCGAGGAGAGGGCCATTTAAAGGAGCTCCAGAGACGGGTGCGAGCTGTGGCTATCAGCGCGGACCCCAGAGATGGGCATGAGATGCTAAGGCTGCTGCTGCCGCCACCAAAAAGCCTGTGTGCGAGCATAGGTCACTATCCACACCTTCCCTTCGAGAGCCTGTGCAGCCCGCCACTGCCAGGGTGCCGTGATCCAGGCACAACTGCCCCAGGAGAACACGCGGCGTGCCTCAGGCTGTTGCAATGTCACGCCCGGCTCTGCCACCGTAGGCTTGCCCCTCCCTCCCCGCAGCCTGAGTGAGCCAGAGCCCCTGAATCAGCTGCTCCTTTAACTCCGTCCTATCTGAGCGAACCCTCAGGCGACCTACGTGCAGAGGCGGGGCCAAATCCAAAGCTGAACACCGGGAGCTGTGCGAACAAAGAAGAGAAAGGGAAATCTCTCCCAGCAGCCTCAGGAGCAGTGGATTAAATCTCCACAGTCAACTTGATGTACCCTACATCTGTGGAATAACTGAATAGACAACGAATCATCCCAAATTGAGGAGGTGGACTGTGGGAGCAACGATATATATATATTTTCCCCTTTTTCTCTTTATGTGAGTGTGTATGTGTACGATTCTGTGTGTGATTTTGTCTGTATAGCTTTGCTTTTACTATTTGTCCTAGGGTTCTGTCTATCAGTGTTTTTGTTTTTTTAGTATACTTTTTAGCGCTTGTTATCATTGGTGGATTTGTTTTTTGGTTTGGTTGCTCTCTTCTTTCTTTCTGTTTTAATTACTTTAAAAATATTTTTCAATAATTATTTTTAAATTTTTATTTTAATCACTTTATTTGATCTTCTTCTTTCTTTCTTTCTTTTTTATTTCTCCCTTTGATTCTGAGATATGCGGATGACAGGCTCTTGGTGCTCCAGTCAGGCGTCAGGGCTGTGCCTCTGAGGTGGGAGAGCCAAGTTCAGGACACTGGTCCACAAGAGACCTCCCAGCTCCATGTAATATCAAACAGCAAAAATCTCCCAGAGATCTCCATGTCAATGCCAAGACCCAGCTCCACTGAACAACCAGCAAGCTCCAGTGCTGGACACCCTATGCCAAACAACTAGCAAAACAGGAACACAACCCCACCCATTAGCAGAGAGGCAGCCTAAAATCATAATAAGGCCACAGACACCCCAAAACACACCACCAGACATGGAGTTGCCCACCAGAAAGACAAGATCGAGCCTCATCCACCAGAACACAGGCACAAATCCACTCCACCAGGAAGCCTGCACAACCCACTAAACAAACCTTAGCCACTGGGGACAGACACCAAAAACAACAGGAACTACGAACCTGCAGCCTGTGAAAAGGAGACCCCAAACACAGTAAGTTAAGCAAAATGAGAAGACAGAAAAACACATAGCAGATGAAGGAGCAAGGTAAAAACCCACCAGACCTAACAAATTAAGAGGAAATAGGCAGTCTACCTGAAGAAGAATTCAGAATAATGATAGTAAAGATGACCCAAAATCTTGGAAATAGAATGGAGAAAAGACAAGAAACATGTAACAAGGACCTAAGAGAACTAAAGAGCAAACAAACAGTGATGAACAACACAATAAATGAAATTAAAAATTCCCTACAAGGGATCAATAGCAGAATAACTGAGGCAGAAGAACACAAAAGTGACCTGGAAAATAAAATAGTGGAAATAACTACTGCAGAGCAGAATAAAGAAAAAAAAAGAAAAGAATTGAGGACAGTCTGAGAGACCTCTGGGACAACATTAAATGTACCAACATTCGAATTACAGGGGTCCCAGAAGATGAAGAGCAAAAGAAAGGGACTGTGAAAATATATGAAGAGATTACAGTTGAAAACTTGCCTAATATGGGAAAGGAAATAGTTAATCACCTCCAGGAAGCACAGAGAGTCCCACACAGGATAAATCCAAGGAGAAACATGCCAAGACACATATTAATCAAATTATCAAAAATTAAATACAAAGAAAAAATATTAAAAGCAGCAAGGGAAAAACAACAAATAACACACAAGGGAATCCCCATAAGGTTAACAGCTGATCTTTCAGCAGAAACTCTGCAAGCCAGAAGGGAGTGGCAGGACATATTTAAAGTGATGAAAGGGAAAAACCTACAACCAAGATTATTCTACCAAGCAAAGATCTCATTCAGATTTGATGGAGAAATTAAAACCTTTACAGACAAGCAAAAGCTAAAAGAATTCAGCACCACCAAATCAGCTTTACAACAACTGCTAAAGGAACTTCTCTAGGCAGGAAACACAAGAGAAGTAAAAGACCTACAATAACAAACCCAAAACAATTAAGAAAATGGTAATAGGAACATACATATTGATAATTACCATAAATGTAAATGGATTAAATGCTCCAACCAAAAGAAATAGAATGGCTGCATGGATACAAAAACAAGACCTGTATATATGCTGTCTACAAGAGACCCACTTCATGCGTACGGACACATACAGACTGAAGGTGAGGGGAAGGAAAAATATATTCCATGCAAATGGATATCAAAAGAAAGCTGGAGCAGCAATTCTCATAACAGACAAAATAGACATTAAAACAAAGACTATTACAAGAGACAAAGAAGGACACTACATAATGATCAAGGGATCAATCCAAGAAAAAGATAAAACAATTGTAAATATTTATGTACCCAACATAGAAGCATAAAATCATATCAAGTATCTTTTCCAACCACAATACTATGAGACTAGATATCAATTCCAGGAAAAAGATCTGTAAAAAATACATACACATGGAGGCTAAACAATACACTACTAAATAGCCAAGATATCAGTGAAGAAATCAAGGAGGAAATAAAAAAATATCTAGAAACAAATGACAATGAAAACACGATGACCCAAAACCTATGGGGTGCAGAAAAAGCAGTTCTAAGAGGGAAGTCTATAGCAATACATTTCTACCTCAAGAAACAAGAAAAATCTCAAAAAAAAACCCTAACCTTACACCTAAAGCAATTAGAGAAAGAAGAACAAAAAAACCTCAAACATAGCAGAAGGAAAGAAATCATAAATATCAGATCAGAAATAAATGAAAAAGAAATGAAGGAAACGATAGCAAAGATCAATAAAACTAAAAGCTGGTTCTTTGAGAAGATAAACAAAATTGATAAACCATTAGCCAGACTCATCAAAAAAAAAAGGGAGAAGACTCAAATCTGTAGAATTAGAAATGAAAATGGAGAAGTAACAACTGACACTGCAGAAATACAAAGGATCATGAGAGACTACTACCAGCAACTATAGGCCAAAAAATGGACAACCTGGAAGAAAGGCACAACTTCTTAGAAATGAGCAACCTGCCAAGACTGAGTCAGGAAGAAGTAGAAAATATGAACAGACCAATCACAAGCACTGAAATTGAAACTGTGATTAAAAATCTTGTAACAAACAAAAGCCCAGGACCAGATGGCTTCACAGGCGAATTTTATCAAACATTTAGAGAAAAGCTAACACCTATCCTTCTCAAACTCTTCCAAAATATAGCAGAGGGAGGAACACTCCCAAACTCATTCTACGAGGCCACCATCACCCTGATACCAAAACCAAAGATGTCACAAAGAGAGAAAACTACAGGCCAATATCACTGATGAACATAGATGCAAAAATCCTCAAGAAAATACTACCAAACAGAATCCAAGAGCACATTAAAAGGATCATATACCATTATCAAGTGGGGCTTAACCCAGGAATGCAACGATTCTTCAATATACGCAAATCAATGTGATAAACCATATTAACAAATTGAAGGAGAAAAATCATAAGATTAACTCAATAGAAGCAGAGAAAGCTTTCGACAAAATTCGACACCCATTTATGACAAAAACCCTCCAGAAAGTAGGCATAGAGGGAACTTACCTCAACATAACAAAGGCCATATATGACAAACTCACAGCCAACATCATCCTCAATGGTGAGAAACTGAAACCACTTCCACTAAGATCAGGAACAAAACAAGGTTTCCCACTCTCACCACTCTTATTCAACATAGTTTTGGAAGTTTTAGCCACAGCAATCTGAGAAGGAAAAGAAATAAAAGGAATCCAAATCGGAAAAGAAGAAGTAAAGCTGTCACTGTTTGAAGATGACATGATACTATACATAGAGAATCCTAAAGATGCTACCAGAAAACTACTAGAGTTAATCAATGAATCTGGTAAAGTAGCAAGATATAAAATTAATGCACAGAAATCTCTTGCATTCCTGTACACTAATGATGAAAAATCTGAAAGTGAAATGAAAGAAACACTCCCATTTACCATTGCAACAAAAAGAATAAAATACCTAGGAATAAACCTACCTAGGGATACAAAAGACCTGTATGCAGACAACTATAAGACACTGTTGAAAGAAATTAAAAATGACACAGACAGATGGAGAGATATTTCATGTTCTTGGATTGGAAGATTCAATATTGTGAAAATGACTATACTACCCAAAGCAATCTACAGATTCAATGCAATCCCTATCAAGCTACCACTGGCATTTTTCATAGAACTAGAACAAAAAATTACACAATTTGTATGGAAACACAAAAGACCCTGAATAGCCAAAGCAATGTTGAGAAAGAAAAACGGAGCTGGAGGATTCAGGCTCCCTGACTTCAGACTACACTACAAAGCTACAGTAATCAAGACAGTATGGTACTGGCACAAAAACAGAAATATAGATCAATGGAACAGGATAGAAAGCCCAGAGATAAACCCATGCACATATGGTCACCTTATCTTTGACAAAGGAGGCAAGAACAGAGTGGAGAAAAGACAGCCTCTTCAAAAAGTGGTGCTGGGAAAACTGGACAGCTACATATAAAAGAATGAAATTAGAACACTCTCTAACACCATACACAAAAATAAACTCAAAGTGGATTAAAGATCTAAATGTAAGGCCAGAAACTATCAAACTCTTAGAGGAAAACATAGGCAGAACACTCTATGACATAAATCACAGAAAGATCCTTTTTGACCCACCTCCTAGAGAAATGGAAATAAAAACAAAAATAAACAAATGGGACCGAATGAAACTTAAAAGCTTTTGCACAGCAAAGGGAACCATAAACAAGACAAAAAGACAACCCTCAGAATGGGAGTAAATATTTGCAAATGAAGCTACTTGACAAAGGATTAATCTGTAAAATTTACAAGCAACTCATGCAGCTCAATAGCAGAAAAACAAACAACCCAATCCAAAAATGGGCAGAAGACCTAAATAGACATTTCTCCAAAGAAGATATACAGATTGCCAACAAACACATGAAAGAATGCTCAACATCATTAATCATTAGAGAAATGCATATCAAAACTACAATGAGATATCATCTCACACCAGTCAGAATGGCCATAATCAAAAAATCTACAAACAATAAATGCTGGAGAGGGTGTGGAGAAAAGGGAACCCTCTTGCACTGTTGGTGGGAATGTAAATTGATACAGCCACTATGGAGAACAGTATGGATGTCCCTTAAAAAACTAAAAATAGAACTACCATAGACTCAGCAATCCCACTACTGGGCATATACCCTGAGAAAAGCATAATTAAAAAAGAGTCATGTACCACAATGTTCATTGCAGCACTATTTGCAATAGCCAGGACATGGAAGCAACCTAAGTGTCCATCATCGGATGAATGGATAAAGAAGATGTGGCACATATATACAATGGAATATTACTCAGCCATAAAAAGAAACTAAATTGAGTTGTTTGTCGTGAGGTGGATGGATCTAGAGTCTGTCATACAGAGTGAAGTAAGTCAGAAAGAGAAAAACAAATACCGTATGCTAACACGTATATATGGAATCTAAAAAACAAACAAAAAAATGGTCATGAAGGACCTAGGGGCAAGATGGGAATAAAGAAGCAGGCCTAGTAGAGAATGGGCTTGAGGATACGGGGAGGGGGAAGGGTAAGCTGGGACAAAGTGAGAGAGTGGCATGGACATATATACACTGTCAAATGTAAAACAGATAGCTAGTGGGAAGCAGCCGCATAGCACAGGGAGATCAGCTTGGTGCTTTGTGACCACCTAGAGTGGTGGGATAGGGAGGGTGGGAGGGAGGGAGACGTAAGAGGGAAGAGATATGTGGATATATATATATGTATAACTGTTTCCCTTTGTTATAAAGGAGAAACTAACACACCATTGTAAAGCATCCAATAAAGATGTTAAAAAAGAAAATGTTAGGGGAACCACTGACTGAAACCGCCCACCCTGGCCAAGCACCATAGTAACCACTTGCATGAGTTATCTTACAACAGGAGATCCTGGTAAGGAATGAGGAACTAACAAGCTACCACCAACCAGAAGAATTCAGGAAAGGTCAAAAGGAGAGAGGAGATTCCAGTCCATATGTCCTACCAACCTCCCAGAATCCTTCTCACTGGAATCCATCTTTGCTGAGTGATGCACACGCCACAAGGAATGACCCTGAGTCACAATGATTGGCCAGAGACAACCTGGAAACTAACCCAATTACCATAAATCCCAAGACTGTGAGCCACGAGCCATGTGGCAGGGCAGTTCTCCTGGGTTCCCTTACCCTGCTGCTCTCCACCTGGGTGCCCCTTCCCAATAAAGTGTTTTGCTTTGTCAGCACGTATGTCTCCTCGGACAATTCATTTCTGAGTGTTAGACAAGAGCCCACTCTCAGGCCCTGGAAGGGGCTCCCTTCCTGCAACAAAAGGGCCAGAAAAGTCTAACAAGACAGAAAACTTTTAGAGAATAACCTCTCTACTCCAGCAAAATACCATAAAATACACTGTGGCTGCATCCCAGCACACCAGCAAAGTCCAGATTTCTACCCTCAAGTACTTTGTTATAACGAAGTATTCCCAATCATCCCCACTCCCTACTCACTGGGATGGTGTTGCAGAAGACTCAGTAGGGAGTATGAGTTTATTTCTTTCAACTCCTTGGTTAAATTTATTCTTAAATATTTTATTGGTTTTGATACTATTGTAAATAGGGTCATTTTCTTTATTTCGTTTTCATATAATTCATCATTAGTGTACAGAAATGCTACCATTTTTTGTATGATAATTTTTTTTTTTTTTTTTTTGCGGTACGCGGGCCTCTCACCGTTGTGGCCTCTCCCGTTGCGGAGCACAGGCTCCGGACGCACAGGCTCAGTGGCCATGGCTCATGGGCCCAGTCGCTCCGCGGCATGTGGGATCCTCCTGGGCTGGTGCACAAACCCGTGTCCCCTGCATTGGCAGGCGGACTCTCAACCACTGCACCACCAGGGCAGCCCCGTATGATAATTTTGAATCCTGTAACTTTACTGAATTCATTGATTGGATCTAGACACTGGTGTTAGTGTCGGTTGATTCTTTTCTCATTTGAATTGTGATTTTTTTGGTTCTTAAAGTAAAGGGTGATTTTCTATTGTTAGGAGGCTTAGGTTCCTATTTAATCTTTCATTTTAGCAGGTAGGTATCCTGCTCTGTTTAGTATGCAGGTCTTAACCTCCTTTTGTGGATAGTGGTTCCACTGACAGTTTTAGCAGCTTTTAGCAGCTTTGTGGTACCATTTTGGTCTGCTTTAACTAAGTGCCACTGGGGCTCCCTGCTGGTGCTGCCTGAGGATTCTTCCCAGGCTTGGATGCTGGGTCTCTCCCCGGGATGAGGGGTTTTCTGGCCTCAAGGAACTAAGAGGCTTCTCTGTCCCAGAGTTTGTTGGGGGATATCCCCTATCTTTGCACTAGAGGTCACATGCTTGTTATGGGGAGGCTTTCTTCTCCCCCACCCCCTGGTCCTCTCTCTCCTCTTCCACACACCAGTTACCCTAGCCACCCTGGTGTCTCTAGGCAGGAGAGGGGAGTCTCAGGCCAATGAAGACAAGAGGCTGCCTTGTCTGGGTGCTTATGGCAGGATGCCCCCTGCTGGTTGTCTCCTGTAATGCCAGGTCTCTGGTAGGAAGTGGGGCTTATTGTTTACTGCTTATTGTTAGCAGAGCTCCCTTGTTGATGGCACTGGGTTTACCCGGTGTAGTTTGAGGGACTTCTGTTTGCTCTGTGGGAGGAATGAACTACCTGGGCTCTCTTTTGTTGCTAGGTTGGGTCACCGTCTTTTGTTGGGTGGGGAACTTTATGACATCCTACCACTTGTCTTGTTTTTCCAGTCACGACGTTCCAAACCAGTTCACCTCCCTCTTAACACTTTTCAGAATTCTCCTTTGGTTGCCTGCTTAGTTATTTCCATGGCTTTTAGTTGTTTTTATCCAGAGAAGCAAGAAAAACAGGTCTGTGCTCTTGTATGGACCTGAAGTCTATGCTTAACTTTTTAAGAAACTGCTAAACTGTTTTCCAAATTAATGGTCTTGTTTTATATTCCCAACAGCAGTGTTATGAGAGGTCCAGGTGCTCTCACATCCTTGTCAACACATGATATGGTCAGACTTTTAACTTTTAGTCATTCTAGTGGGTGTGTAATGATTCTCATTGTGGCTTTAATTTCCATTTCCCTAATGACTAATGATGCTGAACATCATTCATGTGCTTATTTGCCATTTGTATACCTTCTTTGGTGAAACATCTGTTCAAATCTTTTGCCAGATTAAAAAAACTGGGTGGTTTCTCTTATCATTGAGATGTAAGAGCTCCCTATATATTCTAGATACAAGTCCTTTGCCAGATATGTTTTGCAAATATTTCCTCTCAGTCTGTTGGTTGCCTTTTTATTATCTATACAGTATCTTTTGAAGAAGTGAAGTCTTTAATTTTCTAAGTTCAGTTTACTTATATTTTCTTTTATAGTTCTGCTTTTTGTAACCTACTTAAGAAATCTTCGCCTAGCTCAGAGTGTATTATGCTCTATTAAATTATCACAAACTTAGCAGGTTAAAACAACACAAATTTATTGTTCCACATAAGTTGGTAAATCAGAAGTCTGGTGAATTTAGATGATTTCTTTGCCCAAGACCAAAGTGAAGGTGTTGACTTGCTTGGCTCTTATCAGAAACTTCTGGAAAGAATCCATTTCTAAGGTCAGTCAGGATCCTGGCAGTTTCTAGTTCCTTTCTGTTGTAGGACTGAGGTCTCCTTGCTGTCATCTGGGGTTGACCTTAGCTCCTAGAGGCCCTTCTCCAGTTCTTGCACATGGGTCCCGACATCACAGAGCCAGCAACAGTAGAGCAAATACTCATGTTTGGAATTTATTACCTCCCCTTCTGCCAATTTCTCTTGCCTCCAGACAGAGAAAGTTCTCTGCTTTTAAAGGCTCCTGTGATTAGATTGGGCCCACTCAGATAAACCAGGATAATCTCTTTAATCTTAAAGCCTATAACCTTTATCACAGCTGCAAAGATCTTTAGCATGTAACATATATATAGGTTCCAGAGATTAAGATGTGGGCATCTTTGGGGGACTATTTTACCTACCATACAAGGTCACTAAGATTTTCTTGTTTTCTTCTAGAAGTTCTATAATTTTAGTTCTTACATTTAGTTCTGTTAAATATACATTTATTGTGGTAAAATATATTTTGTCATATTTTATGTTTATTGTATTTATGTTTATATTTGATAGTTTTGAGTCCTTTTGTTTATGGAGAGGTATAGGCCAAGGTTCTGGGTGTGTATGTCTATGGCAATCCACTTATTCCAGCACCATTTTGGGGAAAAGATGACCCTTTTCCCATTGACGTCCTTGGCATCATCAAAAAAAAAACAAACAAAAATCAATTGAAAATAAATGCATGGGGCTTCCCTGGTGGCGCAGTGGTTGAGAGTCCGCCTGCCGATGCAGGGGACACGGGTTCGTGCCCCGGTCTGGGAAGATCCCACGTGCTGCGAAGCAGCTGGGCCCGTGAGCCATGGCCAATGAGCCTGTGCGTCTGGAGCCTGTGCTCCGCAACGGGAGAAGCCACAACAGTGAGAGGCCCGCGTACCGCAAAAAAAAAAAAAAGAAAAAAAAAGAAAATACACGTATGGGTATTATTTCTGGATTCTCTATTTTGCCCTAATGATCTATTTGTTATCTTTATGCCAATTCCATAGTCTTAATTAGTTTCATAAATCGTGTAATCAGGTTAATTAAATCCTCCAACTTTGTACTTCTCTTTGAAAATTTATTTGGTTCTTGAATCCTCTGCATTTCCATATAAAATATAAAACTAGCTAGTTAATGTTATAAAAAAAAATCCTGCTGGGGTTTTGACTGGGATTACATAGAATCTATAGATCAATTTGGGAGAACTGTCAGCTTAACAATACTGTCGCTGGATCCATGAAAATTGTTATAAACTGAGTTGTTTCCTCAAAATTCAAATGTTGAAGTTCTAATGCCCATGTGACTGTATTTGGGGATAGAGCCTTTATAAAGGTAATTAAGGTTAAATGAGGTCATGGGGGTGGGGGCCTAATCCAATAGGACTAGTGTCCTGACAAGAAGACACCAGGAGTTCACACACATAAAGAGGTCATGTGAGGACACAGTGAGAAGGTAAAAGCCCTCAGGAGAAATCAAACCTGCAGACTTGGTGATATTGGACTCCTAGCCTCCAGAACAGTGAGAAAATAAATTTCTCTTGTTTAAGCCACCCTGTCTGTGGTATTTTGTTATGACAGCCCTAGCTGACTAATATGACCATATCTCTTTTAATTATATGGGCTTTATTATCTCTAAGCAATATTTTATAATTTTCAGGGTATAGGTACTGCACATCTTTGGTCAAATTTATCCCTGAGTATTTCATATTTTTTGATGCTATTAGAAATAATTTTAAATTTCACCTTCTTCCACTTATTAAAAATAAACTTTCTATTTTAGAATAGTTTCAGACTTATAGAAAAGATAGTACAGAGTTTCCATATACTCCACACCCAGTCTATCCTATTGCTAACTAACACCTTGCATTATCGTGGTACATTTTTTGCAATTATTGAACAAACAATAAAACAGTACTGTTAACTAAACCCCATACTTTATTTGTATCCTCTTGTCTGTGAGTTTCTCACACATTCCTTGTTTTTGATGACCTTGAGAGTTTTGAAGAGTCATGTATTGGTAGAATGTCTCTCAATTTGGGTTTGTCTTATGTTTTCCTCATGGTTAGACTGGGGTTATAAGTTCTTGGGAAAACAGAAGTGAAGTGCTAATCTCATCAAGTCCTATCAAGATTATATGCAGGTAGACCTTCAAGATGGCAGAGGAGTAAGACATGGAGATCACCTTCCTCCCCACAAATACATCAAAAATACATCTACATGTGGAAAAACTCCTACAGAAAACTTACTGAATGCTGGCAGAAGACCTCAGACTTCCCAAAAGGCAAGAAAATCCCCACGTACATGGGTAGGGCAAAAGAAAAAAGAAAAAACAGAGACAAAAGGATAGGATGGGACCTACAACTCTGGGAGGCAGCTGTGAAGGAGGAGAAGTTTCCACACACTAGGAAGCCCCTTCACTGGTAGAGATGGTGGGTGAGTGGGTGGGGGGAAGCTTTGGAGCCATGGAGGAGAGCACAGCAACAGGAGTGCAGAGGGCAAAGTGGAGAGATTCCCACACAGAGGATCAGTGTGAACCAGCACTCACCAATCTGAGACACTTGTCCGCTCACCCGCTGGGGCAGGTTGGGGCTGGGAGCTGAGGCTCGGGCTTTGGAGGTCAGACCCCAGGAAGACGACTGGGGTTGGCTGCATGAACACAGCCTGAAGGGGGCTAGTGTGCCACAGATAGCTGGGAGGGAGTCTGGACCTGCTGGAGAGGCAAAAGACCATCGTTTTTGGGGTGCACAAGGAGAGGGGATTCCTGCTGTGTGTGCCCACAAGAGGCAGAGCACCATCTAAGTGGGCTCTGGAGATAGGCGCAAGCTGCGGTTATCAGCATGGACCCCAGAGATGGGCATGAACTGCTAATGTTGCCGCTGCTGACACCAAGAATTCTGTGTGCAAGTGCAGGTCACTACCCACATCCCTCGGGGAGCCTGTGCAGCATGCCACTGCCAGGGTCCCGTGATCCAGGGACAACTTCCCTGGGAGAACACTCGGTGAGCCTCAGGATGTTGCAATGTCATGCTGGCCTCTGCCGCTGCAGGCTCGCCTCGCATTCCACTTATGACTGCCGTACCCCTCCCTCTCCCTGGCCTGAGTGAGCAAGAGAGCCCTAATCAGCTGCTGCTTTAACTCCCTCCTGCCTGGGTGGGGAACAGGTGCCTGAGGGGAGTCTACATGCAGAAGCAGGGCCAAAACCAAAGCTGAACCCCAGGAGCTGTGCGAACAAAGAAGAAAACAGGGAAATTTCTCTGAGCATCCTCAGGAGCAGAGGATTAAATCCCCGCAATCAACTTGATAAACCCTGCATCTGTGGAATACCTAAATAGACAACAAATGTTCCCAACACTGAGGTGGTGGACCTAGGGAGCAACTGCAGACTTGGGGTTTGCTTTCTGCATCTGATTTGTTTTTGGTTTTATGTTTATCTTTAGTTTTTAGTGCTTGTTATCATGGGTGGATTTGTTTACTGGTTTGGTTGCTCTCTTCTTTTTTTAAAAAATTATATTATTATTTTTAAATTTTTAATATATTTTTCACTTTTTCTCTTTTGGTGAGTATGTGTATGTTCCTTTGTGTGATTTTGTCTGTTTAGGTTTGTTTTTACCATTTGGTTTGGGGTTCTATCTGTTCGTTTTTTAAATTTTCTTCCTTTCCTTCCAAGCCGTGTGGCTGGCAGGGTCTTGGTGCTCTGGCTGGGTGTTGTGCCTGAGCCTCTGATTGGGGAGAGCCGAGTCCAGGACACTAGGCCACCAGAGACCTCCCAGCCCCATGTAATATCTATCAGCAAGAGCTCTCCCAGAGATCTCTGTCTCAACACTAAGACCCAGCTCCACCCAATGGCCTGGAAGCTCCAGTGCTGGAAGCCCCATGGCAAACAGCTAGCAAGAGGGGAACACAACCCCACCCATTAGCAGAGAGGCTGCCTAAAGTCATACATACTAAGTTCACAGAAACCCCAAATCACAACACTGGACGTGGCCCTGCCCACCAGAAGGACAAGATCCAGCCCAACCCATCAGAGTACAGGCACCACTCCCCTCCACCAGGAAGCCTACACAAGCTACTGAACCAACCTCACCCACCAGGGGCAGAAACCAGAAATAAGAGGAGCTACGAACCTGCAGCCTGTGAAAAGGAGACCACAAACACAGTAAGTTCAACAAAGTGAGAAGACAAATATGCAGTAGATGAAGGAGCAAGGAAAAAAAATCCACCAGATCAAACAAATGAAGAGGAAATAGGCAGTCTACCTGAAAAAAGAATTCAGAGTAAATGATAGTAAAGATAATCCAAAATCTCAGAAATAAAATGGAGAAAATACAAAAAACGTTTAACAAGGAACTAGAAGAACTAAAGAGCAAACAAACAATCATGAACAACACAATAAATGAAATTAAAAATACTCTAGAAGGAATCAATAGCAGAATAACTGAGGCAGAAGAACGGATAAGTGATCTGGAAGATAAAATAGTGGAAATAACTGCCGTAGAGCAGAATAAAGAAAAAAGAATGAAAAGAATTGAGGACAATCTCAGAGATTTCTGGGACAACATTAAACGCACCAACATTCGAATTATAGGGGTCCCAGAAGAAGAAGAGAAAAAGAAAGGGTCTGAGAAAATATGTGAAGAGATTATAGTTGAAAACTTCCCTAACATGGGAAAGGATATAGTCAATCAGGTCCAGGAAGTGCAGAGTCCCATACAGGATAAATCCAAAGAGAAACATGCCAAGACACATATTAATCAAACTATCAAAAATCAAATACAAAGAAAAAATATTAAAAGCAGCAAGGGAAAAGCAATAAACAGCATACAAGGGAATCCCCATAAGGTTAACAGCTGATCTTTCAGCAGAAACTCTGCAAGCCAGAAGGGAGTGGCAGGACATATTTAAAGTGATGAAAGGGAAAAACCTACAACCAAGATTACTATACCCAGCAAGGATCTCATTCAGGTTTGACAGGGAAATTAAAACCTTTACACACAGGCAAAAGTTAAGAGAATTCAGCAGCACCAAATGAGCTTCAACAAACGCTAAAGGAACTTCTCTAGGCAGGAAAGACAAAGAAGGAAAAGACCTACAAAACAAACCCCAAACAATTAAGAAAATGGCAATAGGAATATATATATTGATAATTACCTTAAAAGTAAATGGATTCAGTGCTCCAACCAAAAGACACAGACTGGCTGAATGGATACAAAAACAAGACCTGTATATATGTTGTCTACAAGAGACCCACTTCAGAGCTAGGGACACACACAGAATGAAAGTGAGGGGATGGAAAAAGATATTCCATGCAAATGGAAATCAAAAGAAAGCTGGAGTAGCAGTTCTCGTATCAGACAAAATAGACTTTAAAATAAAAACTATTACAAGAGAGAAAGAAGGATACTACATAACGATCAAGGGACCAATCCAAGAAGAAGATATAACAATTGTAAATATTTAGGCACCCAACTTAGGAGCACCTCAATACATAAGGCAAATGTTAACACAAATTGACAGTAACACAATAATAGTGGGGACTTTAACACCCCACTTTCACCAATGAACAGATCATCCAAAATGAAAATAAATAAGGAAACACAAGCTTTAAATGACACATTAAACAATATGGACTTAATTGATATTTATAGGACATTCCATCCAGAAACAACACAACACACTTTCTTCTCAAGTGCTCATGGAACATTATTCAGGGTAGATCATATCTTGAGTTACAAATCAAGCCTTGGTAAATTTAAGAAAACTAAAATCGTATCAAGTATCTTTGCAGCCCACAATGCTATGAGACTAGATATCAATTACAGGAAAAAAACTATAAAAAATACAAACACATGGAGACTAAACAATACGCTACTAAATAAACAAGAGATCACTGAAGAAATCAAAGAGGGAATCAAAAAATGTCTAGAAACAAATGACAATGAAAACACGATGACCCAAAACCTATGGGATGCAGCAAAAGCAATTCTAAGAGGGAAGTTTATAGCAATACAATCCTACCTCAAGAAACAAGAAAAATCTAAAATAAACAACCTAACATTACATGTAATTAGAGAAAGAAGAACAAAAAAACCCCTAAACTTAGCAGAGGGAAAGAAATCATGAAGATCAGAGCAGAAATAAATGAAAAAAAAAAAAAGAAGGACACAACAGCAAAGGACAATAGAAGTAATAGCTGGTTCTTTGAGAAGATAAACGAAAGTGATAAATCACTGGCCAGACGCATCAAGAAAAAATGGGAGAAGACTCAAATCAATAGAATTGGAAATGAAAAAGGAGAAGTAACAACTGACACTGCAGAAATACAAAGGATCATGAGAGACTACTACCAGCAACAGTATGCCAATAAAACGGACAATCTGGAAGAAATGGACAAATTCTTAGAAAAGCACAACCTTCCAAGACTGAACCTGGAAGAAATAGAAACTATGAACAGACCAATCACAAGCACTGAAATTGAAACTGTGATTTAAAATCTTCCAACAAACAAAAGCCCAGGACCAGATGAATTCACAGGTGAATTCTCTCAAACATTTAGAGAAGAGCTAACACCTATCCTTCTAAACTCTTTCAAAATATAGCAGAGGGAGGAACATTCCCAAACTCATTCTACGAGGCCACCATCACCCTGATAACAAAACCTGACAAAGATGTCACAAAAATAGAAAATTACAGGCCAGTATCACTGAAGAACATACACGCAAAAATTCTCAACAAAATACTAGC
The DNA here is from genome assembly GCF_949774975.1 of Lagenorhynchus albirostris. Taxonomy (NCBI): domain Eukaryota; kingdom Metazoa; phylum Chordata; class Mammalia; order Artiodactyla; family Delphinidae; genus Lagenorhynchus; species Lagenorhynchus albirostris. The sequence continues at coordinate 90,354,180 of NC_083101.1, read as the reverse complement.
AAACAGAATCCAACAACACATTAAAAGGATCATACACCATGGTCCAAGTGCGGTTTATACCAGGAATGCAAGGATTCTTCAATATAGACAGATCAATGAATGTGATACACCATATTAACAAATTGAAGGAGAAAAACCATATGATAGGGGCTTCCTTGGTGGCGCAGTGGTTAAGAAGCCTCCTGCCAATGCAGGGGACACGGATTTGAGCCCTGGCTTGGGAAGATCCCACATGCAGCAGAGCAACTAAGCCTGTGCACCACAACTACTGAGCCCGCATGCTACGACTACTGAAGCCCGTGCACCTAGAGCCTGTGCTCTGCAACAAGAGAACCCAGCACAATGAGAAGCCCATGCACCGCAACGAAGAGAAGGCCCTGCTTGCCACAGATACAGAAAGCCCGTGCAGCAACTAAGACCCAATGCAGCCAAAAAATAAATAAAATAAATTAAAAAAACCCACAAAACCCATATGACAATCTCAATAGATGCAGAAAAAGCTTCTGACAAAATTCAACACCCATTTATGATAAAAACTCTCCAGAAAGTGGGCATAGAGGGAACCTACCTCAACATAAAAAAGGCCATATATGACAAACCTACAACCAACATCATTCTCAATGGTGAAAAACTGAAACCATTTCCTCAAAAATCAGGAACAAGACAAGGTTGTGCACTCTCACTACTATTATTTAACATAGTTTTGGAAGTCCTAGCCATGGCAATCAGAGAAGAAAAAGAAATAAAAGGAATACAAATTGGAAAAGAAGAAGTAAAACTGTCACTGTTTGCAGATGACATGATAGTATACATAGAGAATCCTAAAGATGCTACCAGAGAACTATTAGAGCTAATCAATGAATTTGGTAAAGTATCAGGATACAAAATTAATGCACAGTAATCTCTTGCATTCCTATACACTAACGATGAAAAACCTGAAAGAGAAATTAAGGAAACACTCCTATTTACCACTGCAACAGAAAGAATAAAATAACTAGTAATAAACCTACCTAAGGAGGCAAAAGACCTGTATGCAGAAAGCTATAAGACACTGATGGAAGAAATCTAAGACAATACAGATGGAGAGACATACCATGTTCTTAGATTGGAAGAATCAACACTGTGAAAATGACTATACTACCCAAAGCAATCTACAGATTCAATGCAATCCCTATCAAACTATCAATGGCATTTTTCACAGAACTAGAACAAAAAATTTTACCATTTGTATGGAAACACAAAAGACCCTGAATAGCCAAAGCAATCTTGAGAAAGAAAAACGGAGCTGGAGGAATCAGGTTCCTGGACTTCAGACTATACTACAAAGCTACAGTAATCAAGGCAGTATGGTCCTGGCACAAAAACAGAAAGATAGATCAATGGAACAGGATAGAAAGCCCAGAGATAAACCCACACACATATGGTCACCTTATCTTTGATAAAGGAGGCAAGAATATACAATGGAGTAAAGGCAGTCTCTTTAATAAGTGGTGCTAGAAATTGGACAGCTACATGGAAAAGAATGGAATTAGAACACTTCCTAACACCATACACAAAAATAAACTCAAAATGGATTAAAGACCTAAATTTAAGGCCAGTCACTTTAAAAGTCTTAGAGGAAAACATAGGCAGAACACTTTATGGCATAAATCATAGCAAGATCCTTTTTGACCCACATCCTAGAGAAATGGAAATAAAACCAAAAATAAACAAATGGGGCCTAAGGAAACTTAAAAGCTTTTGCACAGCAAAGGAAACCATAAACAAGATGAAAAAACAACCCTCAGAATGGAAGAAAATATTTGCAAACAAAGCAACTGACAAAGGATTGATCTCCAAAATATACAAGCAGCTCATGCAGCCAAATATCAAAAAAACAAACAACCCACGGCTTCCCTGGTGGTGCAGTGGTTGAGAGTCTGCCTGCCGATGCAGGGGACACGGGTTTGTGCCCCGGTCCGAGAAGATCCCACATGCCGTGGAGCAGCTGGGCCCGTGAGCCATGGCCGCTGAGCCTGCGTGTCCAGAGCCTGTGCTCTGCAACGGGAGAGGCCACAACAGTGAGAGGTCTGCATACCGCAAAAACAAACAAAAAAACAAAACAAACAACCCAATCTAAAAATGGGTGGAAGACCTAAACAGACATTTCTCCAAAGAAGATACAGATTGCCAACTAACACATGAAGGGATGCTCAACATCACTAATCATTAAAGAAATGCAAATCAAAACCACAATGAGGTATCACCTCACAGTGGTTAGAATGGCCATCATCAAAAAATCTACAAACAATAAATGCTGGAGAGGGTGTGGAGATAAGGGAACCCTCTTGCACTGTTGGTGGGAATGTAAATTGATGCAGCCACTATGGAGAACAGTATGGTGGTTCCTTAAAAAAATACCAATAGAAAGACCATACGACCCAGTAATCCCACTACTGGGCATATACCCTGAGAAACCCATAATTCAAAAAGAGTCATGTACCAAAATGTTCATTGCAGCTCTATTTACAATAGCCAGGACATGGAAGCAACCTAAGTGTCCATCAACAGATGAATGGATAAAGAAGATGTGGCACATATATACAATGGAATATTACTCAGCCATAAAAAGAAACGAAATTGAGTCATTTGTAGTGAGGTGGATGGACCTAAAGTTGGTCACAGAGTGAAGTCAGACGGAGGAAAACAAATACCATATGCTAACACACATATATGCAATCTAAAAATAAAATGGTTCTCATGAACCTAGGGGCAGGACAGGAATAATGATGCAGATGTAGAGAATGGAGCTGGGATGAAGTGAGAGAGTAGCACTGACATATATACACTACCAAATGTAAAATGGATAACTAGTGGTAAGCAGCTGCATAGCACAGGGAGAGCAGCTCGGTACTTTGTGACCACCTAGATGGGTGGGATAGGGAGGGTGGGAAGGAGGTGCAAGAGAGAGGGGATATGGGGATATATGTATCCATATAGGTGATTCACTTAGTTATACAGCAGAAACTAACACAACACTGTAAAGCAATTATACTCCATTAAAGATGTTATTAAAAAAAATGGTCAGGGCATAGGGAACTATATTCAATATTCTATGACAAACCATAATGGAAAAGAATATGAAAAATAATATATGCATATATAACTGAATCTCTTTGCTGTACAGCAGAAACTAACACAACATTGTAAATCAACTACACATCAATAAAAAAATTATAAAAAAAAAAAGAGTATATGCTATCATGCCTGATGATGTTAACCTGTCTGAGGTAGTGTTTGTCAGTTTTCTAAACTGTGAAGTTACTTTTTGCCCCCTTCACATACTCCACTCTTTTGAAGTCACAAAGTACAGCCCTCTCTCAAGGTGTGGGGAGTTAAGGTACACCACCTTGTGAAAGAGTATGTATATACATTATTTGGAATTTTATATAGATTTGCCTCACCTCTCTCATTTATTTATTCAATCATTTATATCAGCATGTACTCATTGATATTTATTTTATATTTTGGATTTTAATTCAATATTACATTATATGTTTGTTCAAACTGTTCCAGCTTTGGCCACTGGGAGCTCTTTCAGGTTGGCTTCTGTCCCTCTGACATTCAAAAAATTTTTTAAATTGTGGTAAAAGATACATAAAATGTACCAACTTAGCTATTTTTAAGGATCAAGTTTAGTATGTTAACTATGTTCACATTTTTGTGCAAAAGACCTCTAGAACTCTTCAAAACTTGCAAAACTAAAACTATTCCCATTGGACAGCTCACCATTTCTCCTTCCCTGCAACACGTGGCAACCACCATTGCATTTTGTTTCAATGAATTTGACTACTTTAGGTACCTCATACAAGTGGAATCACACAGTATTTGTCTTTTTGTGACTGGCTTATTTCACTTTGCTTAATGTCCTCAAGGTTCATCCTTCTTTCTTAAGACTGAATAATATTCTATTGTATGTACAGATTACATTTTCTTTATCCATTTATCCCTCAGTGGACATCTGGGTTGCCCCATCTCTTGGCTGTTGTGAATAATGCTGCAATGAACCTGGGTGTGCAAATATCTTTTCAAGGCCCTGCTTTCAATTCTTTTGGATATGTAAACAGAAGTTGACTGTTGGATCATATGGTAGTTCTACTTCTAATTTTTGAGGAACCTCTATACTGTTTCCCATAGTGACTGCAACATCTTACATTCCCACCAACAGTGCACAAGGGTTCCAGTTTCGCTGATCCTTACCAACACTTGTTATCTTGTGTGGTTTCCTCCAACTTTGTGGGTATGGATTTGAATGCATTTATTCTAGCAGCTAAAGATGCACCATTCAGAACTCCTTTCAGGAGAATCTGATGTAGGGAGTATAGTTTGTTGACAGCTTCTAGCTACTACATTTTCAGATCGATGGATCCATCTGTGCTGAGGCCATGGACCCCCTCAGCTGCTCCCAGCCACTGACTGAGCAAGGCATGGGTCCAAAGTCAGGTCATTTCTGCCTGAAGGCTCTCTCTACCTTTGCCTTTATTCTCTCTCCTTTATCTTTCATGTATGCTTCCCCCAATAAATTCTTGCCCATCTAATTTTGTCTTGGCATATGCTTCTTTGACACAGGATTTTGGGAAGAAGTGAAATTAGATATTTGGTCTAGTGTCTTAATATGGAAGTCACTATTAAGTTTTTTTGTTCTTTAAAGATTGCAAATTCCAAGTTTCACTGAACTATGGGAGAATGAATTACTTCTAACATGTTTATTATCTGTGAGAAAGTTTATTGTCCTAATTTACTAAAACTTAAAATATTCCATCAAATTACCCAGGAAAATCCAGGTAGCAAAAATATATAACACTGTCCATTCCTTCAATAGATTTCAAATAAGTTTTAAAAGGCCACAGAATGATATATATATAGATAGACAGATAACAGAGATATATATATACACGTGCGCACACACACACACACACAATACCATTTAAACAACTATGTTCTATACTTAAAAATTCAAGTATAGAAATATACTCTGTAGTGCTGAGGTAACACTGTAACTTTTCCTCAACATGACTACATAGGTGTTTACGGTTAAGTGCGACTATTACTGTGAAGCCTCAAGTCACTTGATCAATTCCATTTCAATTTTAGACCAAAGGCAGTATATTATACATGCACCTGAAGGAAATATCAACATGTCTGTGTCCGTGTGTGTGTCCGGGGTTGGGGGGAGGGGAGAAGAGGTATATGCCAGGGAAAGGTTGACTGAACCACACAGATAACTGAATGTTAGAAGTCTGCTGTAGTCGGCAATACAGAAACATACACAGTCTTCGTGTTCAAAGTCTTCATGGGGATTTCTTCTGTAATTTCTAGAATGGAAAGAAGAAGTTTTAAAGAAATCATTTTTCTACCTATTCTGGATGAATATTAAAAAAATGTTAACTGCCTGGGTAGTAAGAAATTCAGCCTCACCTTAAGAGAAACCTAAACTTTGTCCCAGCTACTGGGGGTAGTTCTGAAACCCTGGGATTTCCTGAGTGATAGGAGCATCTTTTGTTATTTATTGTAGGCCCCTGAACACACCTGATGGTTTATGCTAATGAGATGACTCAGGGTGGAGCTGGCTACACCAGAAAGACCAACCATACAAGCAATCATACGTATGTAATGAAGCCTCAATACAAACTCTAGACACCAAGGCTCAGGTGAGCTTCCCTGGTTGGTAATACACTGTACGTACTACTGTCATGTATTCAGGCTAGGAGGTAACACTGTCCATGCCTCCTTGCAGAGAGATAATCTGAAGTTACATATTTGGACCCCCTCCCAGATTTGGCCCTGTGCATCTCTTCTCTTTACCTGGTTCTAGTTTTTATCCTTTCCCTATAATAAATGTAGTCATGAGTACAATAGCTTCCACAAGTTCTGTGAATCCTGCTAGCAAATTATCAGACCTGAGGGTGATTTTTGGAAACCCTCTGAACTTGCAGTTGGTGCCAGAAGTGACAATGGTCTTGTGTGAACTCTTTTGTCTGAGCTTGTAGTTGGAGCCTAACTCCTTATACTTGGGGTTAGAAGTTTTGGGCAGACTTCTGGAGGACTGTGCCCTTAACCTAACTAACTCTGAGTACTGCCCAAGATGTCCCCACAATCCCACACGAACAATATTTCCTATGTCTTCAGAAAAGGCCTAGAAGCAATGCTAAGCAAGCAGCTCAGATTTGTGGTTCCTAAATATTAACACCCTATAACAGGAAAAACAGCAAGTCGTTTCCATGTTTGGGGAAGAAAGAGTACACATGATAAACCTAGGACAGCTTGCAATGTCAGAAAGCAAGAACTTATCAAAGACTAAAGACTCAGGTCAAAAAATACAGGAGCCAATACAGCTGAAGATAAAAGAAAAAACTGAGCATCCAAAAGCATAACACAAATACTATAGATCAAAACACACTGAATATATTAAAGCTCAGAAAAAGAGTGGGGCAGTGGTGGGAGAAGAAGAAGGGAAAGGAAGGAAGGAAGGAAGGAAGGGAGGAAGGAAAGAGAAAGGAAAGAAAGAGGGAGGGAGGAAGGAAGGAAGGAGAAAATTTTTAAAAGTTCTATGCCTACTGTGGGGCATTTTGCGTCTAGCCAGATCTGAATTCAAAGGGAAGGACCAACTTTCTCTAAAAATGGCTCCTGTCCTAACAGGAACCCTGGATAAGAAAATGCTTTCAAAAGCTGCCTCCTTAATAGATAACTACAGGAGCTGGAGAAGATATTTAGAGTCTAGTGGAACAAGCAAGAAGGCATCAGTGAGTTTCTAAAACTGTAAGCCTTATGAGATCCTTCTAATTTACCAAATTATTAATATTTTATGAAAGATAATCTTGAGAGGAAGAATACAGTGAAAATGAGGCAAGAGATATCAGATTGGGAAAAGATACTGGATTGGAAAGAATACCACGTTTCTTGATAATCTTGGGTGAATAAGTTAACTTTCAAGCTTTTACCTACTAAACTTGCCCAGTCAACCTTAAAGAGCAAAAAGAAGGTAATAAGATATTATAGGTAAGATCTGGTTTGTGAATCATAGGTAGTAGTACTAATATCTAATTCACATGGATGTGATTCTATCCTTGATCAGTTTCAACCAGGTACCTACACTTGCATACAACAAGTAAAAATGATGACACTTCTTCATTTTCACTGCTCAACTGCACTTGGTGACCAATGGATTTGAGGGCTAAGAAAAAGAAGTTAAGAATATCTTTGAAGAAAAAGAAGTTAAGAATATCTTTGAAGTTTCACACAAGGTTTCAAAACAGGAAGCTACACCTACTTGTTGATGCTGACTACCAAACCATCATGAAAGAGCCAAGTGTGTTGGAAGGAGAGTGAAAAAAGCCTTCTGATAGAATGAAAGCTTCATGGACATAACTGGAAAGACAAATAAGGACCAGAACAGGAAGGATTTTATGTGTCAAGCTAAAGATTCTGAAGCATTAGATAATAGTGAGCCTTGGGGGATCCGAGCAGGGGAACATCATCAAGGGAGGAATGTGCATGAAGACAATCTTGGTGGAAGAATACAGCCTGCAGACAGGCTGTCTCATTAGATGATGAGGCCCTAAAACTAGTGAGGGGTAAAGAGACAAAGGAGAGTTATTGAAAATAAATCTCAAGCAAAATAATTGTGCTTCACTGAAGAGAGAAATGTAAGTGGAAAAGAAGGCTTTCCCTTTTAATGATGTAGCAGAAAATGTCAAAGTATAATATAAAATATTAATTAAAAAAATTTTTTTTAAATTAAAAAAAAAATAGCTGAGCAAGGGAAGAAAATGAGAGAAATCCACAGAGCCCAAAATATCATGAATCCCAAGAGGTAGCTGAACATTAAGATTTTCTGGTGGGCCTGGAGGCTTAAAGACCTGGCACTAATAGGCTATGAAAGTGAGAGAAGAAAAATCCTAGGGTCTACACAAACTGGGGAGTCCAATGAAACCCCCCTCAAAAAACTGAGACCCCAGAGTCTGTCATACAGAGTGAAGTAAGTCAGAAAGAGCGAGACAAATACTGTATGCTAACACATATATATGGAATTTAAGAAAAAAAAAATGTCATGAAGAACCTAGGGGTAAAACAGGAATAAAGACACAGACTTACTAGAGAATGGACTTGAGGATAGGAGGAGGGGGAAGGGTAAGCTGTGACAAAGCGAGAGAGAGGCATGGACATATATACACTACCAAACGTAAGGTGGATAGCTAGTGGGAAGCAGCCACATAGCACAGGGAGATCAGCTCGGTGCTTTGTGACTGCCTGGAGGGGTGGGAGGGAGGGACACGCAAGTGGGAAGAGATATGGGAACATATGTATATATATAACTGATTCATTTTGTTGTGAAGCAGAAACTAGCACACCATTGTAAAGCAATTATACTCCAATAAAAATAAATAAATAAAAATTAAAAAACAAAAAACTGAGACCTCAAATAAGGAGCCCATGGAAAAAGGATAAATTTCAAAAAGATCCTTCACCACAGAGAAAAACAGTTAAGAGAACGTTATGGGTTTAATAATGGCCTTCCAAAAGATATGACCATGCTTTAATTCCTGGAAACTGTGACTGACCTTTTTTGGAAAAAGGAGAAACAGACATAAGAGGTGGCAATGAGGCAGAGATCAAAGTGATGTAGCCACAAGGATGCTTGGAACCACCAGTAGCTGGAAGAGGCAAAGAACAAATTCTCCCCTAGAGAATACAGTCCTGCTCACACCGATTTCAGACTTCTGGCCTCCAGATCCGTGACAGAATACATTTCTGTTGTCTCAGGCCACCCAGTTTTTGGTAATTTATTACACCAGTAACAGTAAACCAATATAGAGACTTGCCCCACTTAGCCTTGGTTTGGGGAGATAGAGAGACAGAACATGTCCCCATGAGAATTCTGGCCCCTTGCGTGACTGGGGCCAGAACTTTCTAAACACTCTCTGTGGCCCAAAATAATTGAGTTTAAAGTGGGCAAGGGTAGACAGTGCCCCCAAAGAATTAAAGAAATGTTCCCTTAAAGTGGACATCAACTGAAACATCACAAAACAGCCAGCAAGAATCAACTTCGTCAGAACTCTAGAAAGCAATCAAACGTTTACAGCAACCAAGTGAATGTTGAATCAGAGAAAAGGCAACTTGAAAATGGCAGGAAAGAACTGTGTTTTTACTTGTGCTTTACCAGCTCCTTCCTAGCTTGGTGGTGGGCTTGAAGACAGTAGCCCCTGTTTCCAGTGTGGGACCCTGGCTCCTAGTTCCAGGAGGAATGGAGCAAAAGTATTGCGTTTGTTCTAACCTGTCTGGGAGCTACTTGAAGGGCTTACATAAGGTGCTTGTCTCTGTTTTGCCTACTTGGAACTCACTCAGGGTGGAAAAGTGGTGGGCACTGCATGAAAACCAAAGGCAAACAAAAAACCCACGGCTGCCTGAGGCAAAAGATTATGGATGAGACAGGCAATGGATTGCTTAAGGCCTGGGAGGAAAAGTTTGGGCAATTAGGGCATTAAAAAGTGCCTCTGTATGCTGAATAATTTAGAAAGCCACATTCATGCCCAGGGCAGTATGCATATACAGAAAGATCTGAGAAGACCCTAAGCATTTGATTCTGATAAAGGTAAAAAGCTTTTTTGGCCAAATGTGGCTGATCTTCAGGGCTCAGTGAACAGGAAGAGAAGCCTGAGGCAGAACTGTAAACAGCCTGGTGGAGCTGAAGGAGTGGACCAGAAAGAGACAATCTTAAAAGACTGGGAGAGGTAGGTATTTTGTTTTTAAATTTTTAGTTCCTGGAGGTCAAGGAAATCTCTGTCAAAATAATAGCTGAACATAAGCTAAAGGAACAGAGACTTCAGGGACTACATACAACCAGGAATAGTCTTTGTAAAAATAGTTTGGAAAAGTCATAAACAAACAGACGACTGTAGCCTTCAACCATCAAACACGGCAAACCCTGGGGAAGAGAACCTGATTTCCAGAGTCACCAAATTCAAATATCCAGTTTTCAAAGAGAAAAAAAAATTACAGGGCATACAAAGATATAGGAAAGTACGGCCCATTCACAGGAAAAAATAATTAACACAATCTGTCCCTGAGGAAGCGCAGATACTTGGACTTATTAGACAGACTCTAAATCAACTGTCTTAAATGGAAAATAACTGACTAATGGAAAGGTCAATGGAAACCACATACAAAGAACAAGCCAAGAAAACAATGTATCAACAAAATGAGAATATCAACAGAGAAATTATAAAAGGAACTAAACAGAAATTCTGGAGCCGAAGTACAATAACTGAAATTAAGAAGTCACTAGAGAAGCTTAACAGCATAATTTAGCATACAGAACAAACAGTGAACTCGAAGATAGGACATTTGAAATCATCCAGTCTGAAGGAGAAGGAAGAAAAGAGAATGAAGAAAAGTGGACAGAGCCTAAGGGGCGTCTGAGACACAGACCAAGTGGACCAACATACACACTACGGGAATTTCAGGAAGAAAAGACTATAAAGAATATTTGAAGAAATAATGACCAAATCTTGAATGTAGCAAGAGAGAAGCAAAACACCAGGATATTCAATAAGATTAGAAGATTAATTTCTAATCAGAAACCATGAGAGCCAGAAGGCAGTGGGAAAACATACTTAAAGTGCTGAAAGAAAAAACTATCAACAAAGAATTCTCCATTTTGCAAAACAGATTTTTTCTTCTTAATTTTTCTTCACAAATTAAGGAGCAATTAAGACATTCCAAAATAAACAGAAAGTTGAGGGAGTTCATTACTGCTACAACTGCCCTCCAAGAAATGCTAAAGGGATCCTTCAGGTTGAAATGAAAGGATGCTAGACAGTAAGTCAAAGCCATATTGTTGTTGTATTTTTTATTTTTAACTCCACTTTTTGTTTTCTACATGATTTAAAAGTAAATACATAAAACACAGTTAAGGGGCTTCCCTGGTGGCGCAGTGGTTGAGAGTCCGCCTGCCGATGCAGGGGACACGGGTTCGTGCCCCGGTCCGGGAAGATCCCACATGCCGCGGAGCGGCTAGGCCCGTGAGCCATGGCCGCTGAGCCTGCGCGTCCGGAGCCTGTGCTCCGCAACGGGAGAGGCCGCAGCAGTGAGAGGCCCACGTACCGCAAAAAAACCACAAAAAAAAAAAAAACCACAAAACACAGTTAAGAACCTATGTTTTGGGGAACATAATTATGAAGATATAATTTCTGACAAGAATATAAACGGGGGCAGAGCTGTATAGAAGCAGAGTTTTTGTATGTTATTAAAGTCAAACTGGTATCAAGAGTTAAATTGTTATAAATTTAGGATGTTAATTGTAATCCCTATGGTAAACACTAATATCTTAAAAAACACACACACACAAGAGGAAGTAAAAAAAGAAAACAGTAAACTGCAAAAAATGAACTGAACACAAAAGGTGGCAGTAATGGAGGAAATGAGAACAAAAAAGGTACAAGGCTTCTTGAAAAAAATTCCCAGTAAAATGGCGGAAGTTCTTCCTTATGAGTAACTATTTTTTTTCTTTTTAACCAAAGCCTAACTGACCCGGGGAAAGGGAAATACCCACCTCTAGCCCCCTTTACCTTCCTTTCTTACCTAAAGAGGAAAAATTTTAAAGCTGAGTAACACCTGTGAGGGGCACAGCCCAGAGGCACAGGCTTACTAAAGACTGAGAACTAATCATAAAATTATAGAACACTTCCCCCACTTCTCCTCCCCCCATACTTTACTACAACATCATATGGGCTCCTGTATGACAACAGGGCATTACAGCTGAAAGAATGGGCAAAGCTCTGACCATATTTAAAAAGGAATCTCTAGGGAAACCATAAGACAGAAGAAGGAAATTTGAGCCTCTGGAACCTACAGCAACAGTAAACAATAAACACAGCCTAACTCCTAGCCAGATAAACATAAAACCTTACAATAAAGGCCTATTTACCTCAGTTCCTTTTCCCCAGTACATCATGTACTGCTATCGACCAAATACTACAAAACATTCTAAAAAGGAAAAAACACAATAGGAAGAGATGAAGCAAGCAACACAACCAGACTCAGGTATGGCAGAGATTTTGAAATTATCAGATTGGGAATTGAAAATAACTGGGATTAATGTTAAGGACACTAATAGAAAGGGTGGACAATATACAAGAACAGATGGGTAATGTAAGCAGAAAGATGGAAATTCTAAGAATTAAAAGGAAATGCTAGAAATCAAAACTCTGTAACAGAAATGAATAATGCATTATACCAAAAAAGTTATACCCAGGCACAGCATATTCAAACTGCAGAAAATCAAAAGACTACCTTTGGAAAAGATAATGCCTAGCAACTTTCCACCAGTGCTAGGAGACACAAATCTTGACTCAGAAAGTCCAATAAATCCCAGGCTGTACGGCTGAATAAATAAAAGGATGAAATGGTAAAAGGTTTTGAGTTGGGATGACAAGAAGGATGGCTATAAACAGAAAAACCCAGATCCCATCAGCGGAAGCTGTTTAAGGAAATGATTCCAGTGGCAGCAGCACTAAAATGAACACCCATGTGTAATAGGGAATCGAATATAGAACAGAACTCGGGGGAGGGCTAAGATGTCACTAGAGAAGTTGTCAGAACAGCCACAGAAGGTGAAATCACAGAAGTGGATGATATAAGTGGGAGAAAGAGAAAACATACCCTCGAAGACACTAGCCTGTGCCTTATCCTGACTCTCTGTTTTCTGAATTATGGAATGGGGAATATGTCAACTAATGACCTAGCTCTTCACATTTTTATGCAGCTCACCAAGAAAAGGTATGCTTTGTAAGTTGTTAAGGAGGAAGTACAATGTCAGTTATGTTTCCTTCAAGCTGTTATTTTAAAATACAGTGAACATTTTGATTCTCGGGGAAGAGGACAATTTTAGGATCAGCAAATAAGCTAATTTACCTAGAAGCATGTATTTTAATATACCAATATAATTTTTAGATTATTTCCAAAGCAAAAAGGATCATCCTTTTAATTATATTTTTCTTATTATCTATTTTATACATATCATCCTTTTAATTATTATTTTAACATTTATAGTATGGCAAATTTCTGGAGAAAGAGCAAAAAAAAGAAAAAAAGTATAACAATAGTACTATCTCTTACACATATAATTGATGGCATCACAATCTATTTTCAATAAAATAAAAACAAAAATGAAAAACAATTAGCACGTTCTATAATCTCCTCACCTTCTGTTTGAGCCTCATTCAAAAACAGTTTTAGCTTCCTGCTCCGAAGGCCAAACACCTTGGCTGTTTCATACAGAAGACCTTGGTGGGTCAGCCCATTCTGCCCAAGTGGATTTTCAAGCAGGAGAGTGCCTACTGTTCCCATTAAACACTCTACAGAAAAAAAAAAAAACCCAAAATGGATTAAATCCTGAGAGTTCACCCTCTAGCTAGTGGATCCCTAATGGAGGTAGTGAGTAGATAGTAGTGCTGGCTTTGAAAGCCAGCAGTGGGTACAAGAGCAAGAGTGGGATTAATTGTACAGTCTGCAGAAACAGTCTTAAATATTTCACAGGGGGAAAGGAGAAAGAGAAGAAGAAAAAACAACTAGTATAAAAGCCCAGTAGTTTAGGGAAGAGATATTCAGTAAACAGTCAAATGAAGAGCCTGAAGACAGTAATAAATGTGCACAATGAGGACCCCAAAATATCAAGGAAAAATAAGTATCGATCTAGTCTGTTGATTAAGGCATGGATATGTACAACAGTCCTCAGAACATTTTCCAAGAAAAAAAGAAGGCAAAATTTAAGACTACAATGTTCTGACATTTAAACAGTTCAGCTTCGTTTAGCTGTAATTTTTACCTAACCAATTTACCTCATTTCCTGACCATATCAGATGGAGGGGTGTTTCTACATAAATACACCAAAAGAAACAAGCTGTGAGTATTCCCCAAAGAAGTGTTGGAGTCTACATTTTAAATTACTAAGTTGAAGCTGACTTAAAAAATCCATATAAATCAGACAGATTGAACATTAAAGGAAATCTTAACATCTAGCACACCATAACCTGCCTGCTGAGGGTGTTCACAGCTGGGGGAGGCACGCACCTTGTGGGTCTGCATTCAAGAGCTGTAGGTTGATATACTGACAGAGAAGAGTACTAGGACTGTTGCCCATAGAGGGAGTTGATCCTGCAGCCACACAAAGTGTTTTTCCACTAAGACTCAGTAAGTTGGTTTGCTTTTTTATTTCTAAAAATAACAACAAAAAAATCATTCTTTCAGGGGGAAAGTTCAGAGTTGAAGTCATTCACTTTTTCCTATTTAATTATTAAACTATCATGTATCTTTACAGTGATGCTTTCCACTTTATTTCTATTTATCAAAGGATACTGTCTTTTCTATAAAATTAGGCTTTAATGACATGCAAATAGTAGGAAATCTTAATGTTGCAAAATAGCATAATATTCATAACTTATAAGGCAAATTGTTTTTTCCCCTTTTAGTATTTTTCCTCCATATTATAGCTCCTCTTAAAATTTCCTCTTATATCAGAATCCTAAACTTTACCATGAAAAGGCGGCTTATATTAAAAAAAGATAATTATGATCAGAAGATAAGCTGACTAATGAACATATGTGGAAAAGAGCAAGACACACAGAACACACATAGTATAATTTCACTTATATACAATTAAACATTGCTTAGGGTAGAAGATTGGTTACAGCCACTATGCCACTAAAGGTTAAGGTGGGGCTCAGGCATTACTCAGCTTTCACAGGCTTCCGCCTGCTGGGTCAGAGGGGACAGTGAGCTAGACAGATGTGAGTTCCAGTATGTCCTTGCTTCTTATTCTACAATGACTTGAGATAGAGACCCAAGCTGTCCACTGACTTACTCACCAGCTCCCCTTGGTGGATCCTGGTGAGAGATTTTTCTCAGAGCCCCCATTGAACCATCTGTCTTCCAGACCTTAACTTCCTCAGTTTCCCCACATCATGTTTGCTTCCCTTATCCAGCCTTAGCAAATGGCTGTCCACAGTGCTTCTATCAATTTACAATCCAACAGGGAATGACAAATCCTATTACATAATATCCCTGACATCTGATATTGTGAAATTCTTCTAGCTTTTGCCAATTCGGTTACATGTGATAGTACCTCATTGTGGTTTTTCCTATTGAGGTTCAGCAGTTTTCCCTTTATTTATTGGCCATTTAGATTTCTTCTTTTAAGCTACTGATATTTAAAAGTTTCTGAAAATGAACATTCAGGTTTGTTAAGTGAGTGTATTAGTTTCCTTTGTCTGCTGTAAGAATCACAAACTGGGGAAGGAGGTGGGGTGGGGTGGGTGGGACGGCTTAAAACAACAGAAATTTATTGTCTCACAGTCTCTGCAGGTGAGAAGTCCAAAATCAAGGTGTCAGTAGGGCCATGCTCCCTCTGAAGCCTGTAAGGGAATCCTTCTTTTCCTCTTCCTAGCTTCTGGAGGTTCCCAACAATCTTTGGTGTTTCTTGGCTTGCAGGTTTGCCTAATTCTAATTTCTGCCTTTGTCACCACATAGCCTTCTCCCTGTTTATGTCTTCACATGGCCCTCTTCTTATAAGGACACCAGTCATACTGGAGTAGTGCCCACACTACTCCAGTATTACCTTAACTAATTATATCTGCAATGAACCTATTTCCAAAGAAGGTCACATTAGATGGTACTGGGGGTAAACATAAGGACTTCAACCCATCTTGGGGTAGAGGTGGGGGATTTGGTGGTGATGTCACAATTCAACCCATGACAGTGGGAGGAAATGCACTTATAATTCTTTAAAATTTTATTTAGGCTTGTCTCATTGAGAATCTGGATTTAGCAAGACGCTGGATTTAGCAAGACGCAAACACTATGTTTAATAAAGTTAAAACACAACAGGGAAGTCTCTGAAGCCTAGAATGCATCACATGGCTAACAGTAAAGGGTAGGATTAGAACCTTCATCTCCTAGTGAGTCCAGTGTTCTTTCAGCCATATCACACAAAGAAAGCATAAAGAGACACTTGCAGGCAGGCACTACTGTAGAGGCTGGCCCTGACTCAGAGTCAGGAAAAAGGCAAAGGTTATGTTACCAAATTAAGATCCTTAATGATCAATCTCATGTCAAAGGACATAGATGAATATCTTTTGACTTTCTACACACCTGTTTCACCATGGAAGACAGCCAGCTCTCTATTTTTTACACCAAAAACGCTAGTAACAACACTCTTCAGCTTTAGAAGGTCCAACCTATTATCTCCTTTTGGATTTTCCAGAAGTAGTACTCCACCTAAAAAGCCAAAAATATAAGTGAAACAGAAGAAAAAAAAAGTTAAATTTGAATAAAAAGTCAAGGGGAACACATCATTTGTATATTTTCTTTGGTAAATGTCTATTCACGTCTTTTCCCATTTTCTAATTAGATCTAAAAGAAACTGTTGAGTTTTGAGACTTCTTCATATATTCTAGATACATCCTTTGTTGGATATGCAGTTTGCAAAGATCTTCTCCTAGTCTGTAGCTTGTTTTTTCATCCTTTTCACAGGATCTTTCACAAAGAATTTAAAATTTTGAAGAAGTTCAATTTATCAGTTTTTCTTTTTATGGATTGGACTTCTGGTATAAAGTCTTAAAAACTCTGCCTAATCCTGAATTCTAAAAATTTTGGTTTTTTCCTAAATGTTTTATTTTTTTTAAAAATAAATTTATTTATTTCTGACTGTGTTAGGTCTTCGTTGCTGTGCGCGGGCTTTCTCTAGTTGCGGGAATGGGGGCTACTCTTCGTTGCGGTATGCAGGCTTCTCATTGAGGTGGCTTCTCTTGTTGCAGAGCACAGGCTCTAGGCGCAAGGGCTTCAGTAGTTGTGGTGCACGGGCTTGGCTGCTCTGCGGCATGTGGGATCTTCCCGGACCAGGGCTCGAACCCATGTCCCCTGCATTAGCAGGCAGATTCTTAACCACTGAGCCACCAGGGAAGCAAGTCTGTGATCCATTTTAAGTTAGTTTTTGTATAAGGTGTAAGACTTAGGTCTAGGACATTTTTTTGCATGTGGATATCTAACTGCCTAGTACCATATAATGAAGACTACTCAATTAAGTTGTTTTTGCTCCTTTCTCAAAAATCATCTGGCCACATTTTGTGATCTATTGTGAGTCTACTTCTGTATTCTGTATCTGTGACAATGATTTTTGTGTCTATTCAATGCTCATGCCACACAAGTCTTCAGATAAGTCTTGAAGTTGGGCAGGGTGATTTCTCCCACTATATTCTTATTTTTCAAAAGTGTTTTAACTACTTTATTTTTCTTCTCTTTCAAGCAAATTTGGCTATATCTACAACAAAATACTGCTGAGATTTGACAGGACTGAGTTAAATTTATATATTAACTGGGGGAGAACTGACACGTTTATTATATTGAATTTTCCAACCCATGATTATGGCATGTCTCTCCATTCATTTACTTATTGAAACTTATTTATTTATTCATGGCCGCGTTGGGTCCTCGTTGCTGCACACAGGCTTTCTCTAGTTGTGGCGAGAGGGCGCTACTCTTCGTTGCAGTGTGTGGGCTTCTCATTGTGGTGGCTTCTCTTGTTGTGGAGCATGGGCTCTAGGCACGTGGGCTTCAGTAGTTGTGGCAGGTGGGCCCAGTAGTTGTGGCTCATGGGCTCTAGAGCGCAGGCTCAGTAGTTGTGGCGCGTGGGTTTAGCTGCTCCGCGGCATGTGGGATCTTCCCAGACCAGGGCTCGAGCCTGTGTCCCCTGCATTGGCAGGCAGATTCTTAACCACTGCGCCACCAGGGAAGTCTCTCTCCATTTATTTTGATCTTTGATTTTTTCATCATTATTTTGTAGTTTTTGACATAAAAGTCCTGTACCTGTTTTATTAGATTTATACCGAAGTATCTCTCTTTTGAGCAATTGTAAATGGTATTACATTTTAAATTTCATTCTCCATGTGTTCATTGCTAGATTATAAAAATTAATTTTTGTACATTTATCTTATATCCTGTCAATTTGATGAAAACCTTTTTCTTTTTATAAGCAATATGATTTTTTAAAAAGTAATAGATTTTATTCAATTACTTTGGAAACAAACCCTCCCAATTAAAGCTTAAACCCAAATGGTATATAAAACTAGCCAAAATACTTTAAAATAATATAAAGATCATCTGTAGTTTTTCCTCATAACATGAATGCTTTCAGTCAGACAGTAAATTATAAACCATATCACATCATGTTGATGCAGATGATAAATTGTGGTTGCATTTGAAATCCATCCTGGGAAAATAATCTTGTTGGAGTTGTGAGCTCTTCCTAGTTGTTTGGTCAGTTGGTCCAGAAAGCAGTATTGAAGTCAGCAGATGGGGGAGCTAGGCCCCATCTGTTTTGTCACTGCTCATTCTGCTGACCTTCTGTGACTAAAGCTGACAAAAAATGCTGGCCCTGTTGACATTTCTTATGCACATCCTCTGCTCCTGCGACTAATTCCTTCCACAGGATCACCTGTCTCCACCTAAGACAGGCAGAATGTTGGCAGTGATGGACCAGCTCACATGCTACACATCACTGAACTTGTGCAGCAGTGTAGAGGACCACGTATTGCCCGAGGTATCATCACAGGTCCAAATGGATACACAAACATCCTGGGAATGGCTGGTAACAGTGCTGGTGGGCAAAGCAACAGAGGGGTCCCAGTATACATCTCAGTCTGTAGATTCCTTGCAATTTTCTATGTAGACAATCATGTCACCTTCAAATAGAAACAGTTTTATTGCTTCCCTTCTGACCTGCATGGCTTTTCTTTTCTTGCCTCATTCTACTGGCAAGAACTTCTAATGCAATGCTGAATAAGAGTAATGAGAACAGGTATCCTTGCCTTGGTTCTGATCTTACACAGAAGACATTCAATCTCTTCCAATTAAGTATAATGTTAACTATAGGTTTTTTACAGATGCTCATTATCAAGTTGATGAAGTTCCTCTCCCTATTTTTCTGACAGTTTTTTTTTTTTATCATGAATGAACACTGAATTTTGTCAAATGCTTTTTCTAACTGGTATAGTCTTATAAGCTTTTAGTCTGTTAATATGGTAGATTATACCGATTGGTTTTTGAATACTGAACCAGCCTTGTAACCTTGGAATAAACCTCACCTGTCATGATACATAATTCTTTATATACACTGCTATATTCAATTTCATGATTTTTTGTTAAGAATTGTACATTTATATGCATGAGAGATATTTGTAGTTTTCTTTTTTTGGTATTGTTTGTATCTGGTTTTGGTGTCAATACTTTATTATGGAATAAAGTGAGTTAGGGAGTGTTCCTTCGTTTTCTATTTTCTGGAAGATCTGTGTAGAACTGGTGTTTATTCTTTTAAAGTCTGGTTGAATTCTCTAGCAAAACCATTTGGATCTGGAGATTTCTTGAGAGTTTCATTACTTTTTAAAAATTGCCATCTCTTTTACTTTTTTCCTCAGTTTCCCTTCCTCCCTTTCCCAAGACTTATTATGAACTTTGTTTTTCAAGTCCATGTTCTCGTATTTCGTAATTCTATATGTTCATAAACAATGTGTGATGATGTATTTTTAAAATTTACATGAATGCTCGCTATTGTATATTTAATTGTGAAACTTGCTTTTTTCATTGAAAATGTTTTTTAAATATAGAAAAATTTATACATAGAGATACATTTCATTACTTTTAACTGGTATGAGGAACCGACATTATGAATATGTCTATGTCCCTTTTTGATGGACATCTGTATTGTGCAACACCATCAGTGATGGCATTAAACTCAACTAGAAAATCAAATTTACAATCAAAGTTTCTAGGGAGTTTTTAAATTATGAGTTCAATCTCCTTAATAGCTATAGGGCTACTGAAATTATCTATTTCATATGAGTGAGTTGAGGCAGTTTGTGCTTTTTGAGAAACTGGTTCATTTCATCCAAGTTGTCAAATTTATGTGTAGAGAGTTATTCACAGTATTTACTTATCTTTTCGATTTCTGCAGTCTGTATTCATGTCCTATTTTATTCTTTTTTCTTTTTTTTGATGTACAGTAAACTTTTACTATTTTATTCTTGATATTGGTAATTAGTGTTTTCTTTGGTTCTATGTCAGTCTCGCTAGAGGTTTATTGATTTTATTAATTTTTTCAAAGAACCACATTTTTTGTTTTATTATCTTTATTGCTCTATTTTCAATTGCTTTGATTTCTGTTATTTTTACTTTCCTTCTTTCTGCTTACTTTCTTTTTTAGATTCTTGAGGTTGGAACTTAGATTATTGATCGAAACTTTCTTCTTTTCTAATGTTAGTCTTCAGAGGTATAAATTAGCTGTAATCCACATATTTTGATACTGTATTTTCCTTTTCATTGAGTTTTACACATTTGTTTTTCCTTAACACTTTTTCCCTGATCATGGATTATTTAGAAGTACGTTTTTTAGCTTTCAAATGTGCTGAGATTTTGCTTTTACCTTTCTGTTATTGATTTATAGTTTGATTCCATTGTGGTCAGAGAACATACTCTATATGATTTCAACTCTTTAATGTGATGAGGCTTATTTTATGGCCTAGGCTATAATATACCTTGGTAAATGGGAACTTGAACAGTATGTGTAGTCTGCTGCTGTTAGGTGGGGTGTTCCACAAATACTGATTAGATTCTGATTTTCTGTCTAACTGTTCTCTCAAACTATAATTACGGATTTTTTTGTTCTCGTTCAAGGTCTAACAGTTTTTGTTTTATGTGTTTAAGCAGCTCTGTTGTTAGGTACATATACATTTAGGATCATTATATTTTCCTTTGGGTTGACATTATATCATTATTTAGTATCATTGGTAATTTTCTTTGCTATAAAGTGTACTCACTGAAATGAACATAGACACCCTGCTCTCTTTGAATAATGCTGTATGGTATACCCTATTTTAGCCTTTTACTCTCAACCTACCTATTTTGTTATATTTAAGGACTTTCTTGTACACAGCAAAAGGCTGGATAATGTGTTTTTATCACTCTGCCAATCTCTATTAATTGATGTATTTACATTTAGCATAATTACTAATGTTAAGTTTAAGCCTTCCATTTTATTTTCTGCTTTGTATTTGTTCTACTTTCTTTTTCCATGCTTCCTGTAGGATACTTGAACATATTCCAGAATTCCATTTTTATTTGTTTAGTGTTTTTGTATATAACTTTTAGTGTAGGCTTTTACAGTGGTTGCATTAGGTGGTACACTATACATACATAACCACTGGTGTTGACATTTTACCAGTCTGAGATAAGTGTAGAAATCTTAACTCCCTTTACATCCCTTTGCTCTTCCCCATTTATAACTATCTTGAATATTCCTTGCATATGCATTTAGAGGTTTTCGTTTTTGTTGCAACCATCAAACATAAATTTTAAAAATTCAAGAAGAAAAGTCTGTTGAATTTATCTATATTTTGACTCTTTCAATTTTTTTCCCCTCTGTTCCCTAGATTTCCTCTTTTATCATTTTCTGTTTTAAGAATTTCCTCTAGCTATTCTTTTAGTAAGTCTTGCTAGTAACAAATTCTTTTAGTTTTCCTTCATTTGAGAATGTCTTGATTATCCCTTTACCTTGAAAGATATTTTTGCTTGATATAAAATTGTGGGTTGACAATACTCATCTTTTAGCATTTGAGAAATGTTGTCCTTTCATCTTCTGACCTCTACTGATTTCTGATGAGAAATCCAGTATGATTCAAATTGTTTTTCCCCTAGAAGTTAGGTATTGCAACATCTGTCACTGCTTTCAAGATGTTTTCTTGGCCTTAAGTTTTCAGAAGTTTTACTATGTTATGTCTGATGCGAATTCTTTTGGATTTATCCTGTATGGTGTTTTCTTAGCTTCTTGAATCTGTAGGTTTATGTGTTTTGCCAAATTTAGGAAGTTTTCATACATTATTTCTTTGAACACTTTTTCAGTCCTGTCCTATCTTCTCTTCCTTCCAGAATGCAGTGACAAGAATATTAAACTTTTGTTATTATCCCACAGATCCTTCAGGCTCTGTTCAGTTTTTTAAGCTTTTTTGTTTTTAACTCTGTTATTCAGAATGGGTAATTTCTATTGTTATTTCTTCCTGTTTATGGATTCTTTCCTATCTCTTCTATTCTGTTGTTGAGCCCATCCACTGAGTTTGTTTATTTTAATTATTGTATTTACCAGTTCTAATATTTTAATTCTATTCTTTGTATCTTTTACTTGTTTACTGAGGCTATTTTTCACTTGTTTCTATTGTGTAACTGCTCTGTGAAGCATTTTTGTTAAGGCTGCTTTACATTCTGTCAGATAATGTCAACGTTTCTGTCATCTTGGTGTTCCTATGTACTGACTGACTTTTTTCATTCAGTTTAAGATCTCCCAGTTCTTGGTATAATGAGTAATTTTCAATTAAAACCTGGACATGTTAGGCATTATGAGATTCTGGTTCTTATTTACATCCTCTATTTTAGTTGACTTTGTTTGACATTACACTGGCGAGGGAAAGGGAATACTGCTTCATCTCTGATTAGTGAGAGAAGTCCGGGTTCCCTATTTAGCTTGCATTGACACTGAGGTCAGGACTCCTTGTTACTTCTGGGGCGGGGGTGGTGGGGTGGTGGTGAGGGTAAGGTGATGCAAGAAAGGAGTTCCTGTTCTCCTCTAGACCTCCACTAATACTTCCCCTGGTCACAAAGAGTAGGAATGCCTCCTTACTGCTCCCCATGTGGCCTTCACTGACATCTTGACAGGGTGGAGGGATATGTGGCCTCACTACTGCTGGGCAGTGGTAAGGGGAAGGGATGCCTTGTTATTGCCTGATGGGGATAGAAGTTTAGGCTCTCCACATGGTCTACAATGACACTACTGGACAGAAGAGCTCGTTATCACCCAGGTAGGATGAAAGTCCCAGCTCACTGCTTGGTCTTCTCTGATACCACCATGGCAGTGAGGGCTTGAGGGTCCTCAGCCTGGGAAAGGTCTAGGCTCCCCACTTGGCTCTGGGTGGTGTGAATGGTAGTAGAGCCTAGTTTCCTCTGTCTTGTTTGGGTGGAGTAGAGCAGTTACTGTCTGGAAGTTTTTTTGTCTTGCTTGGTTGCCACTCTCCTGGTCCCACCTGCAGAGAGCAGGATTTTGTTGGGGTATTTACGTCCATGCCCATTGGCATTTCCAGATTGCCAGCGTCTTCAGCTCCAAGCCTGGGATACATGAAGCAAAAAGAAAACCCAGGGAACTCTCCACTGTTTTCTTACTTGTTCCCAAGATCCCTAGTTGGTCTGCCTTCTTCCCTCTACCATTAAGAGTCTTCTTATGCTTGTTTTTATATATCATGTCTGGGGTGTTTAGCTGTACTTTGTGGGAGGAATAGGGAAAAGTATGTCTACTCCATCTTTCTAGAAGTGTTAGTTCAATCACTTACTTTTGTGGATTCATTTTGATGACAATTAGAAAGAAAAAGGTTACCTAATTTTACCAATTCTCTTGTAATAGCCTTAAAAACATTCATAGGCTTAATTAAAAAATAAAATACAAACAATGGAGGTCACTCTTACCTTGCTCACTGCCATCTGTACAAATGTTAAGATTGACATACGCACAAGCAGGGCCAGGCATGGAAGATCCTCTGGTGAGTGTAATTTCCAGGTCTGACCCTTTTAACTAAGCACATGAGAATATGTGAGCGGCTACCTGTAGCATCTGACCATAGTGTCAAATAAGAGCTCTATACAACTCTGAGAGCATATTCAATCTCAACACTAAAACAGTGAAGAGCTACAATTTTTCCCCTCTTTTTTCCTTGTTCCTTAGAAAACATGCAAAATAGAAAATGAAACCATCTTGTAACTTGTGCCACTGAAAAGACAGCCACATTCAGGTCCTGCTTTTCTATTCCATTTTTCCCATACAAAGTAGAAAAAGACAAGGAACATATGACTGAATAAATGACTAACTGATATAGAAAAGAATTTTTATCAGACATACTTCTGAATTATTGACCAATACCTTTCACGTCTTGGTCAGACTTTCAGAGTTACATCTAAAATGTATGAACAGGAAATGAAATTATATTTTTATGTATAACCTACTACCATAAAAGTAAACTGCTTTTCAAGTCAATTGCTCTTTATGTTTAACAGTAAGCACCAGAATCCACAATACTGACTTCTATAGTTTTAGATAACAGCACCATACAGTCATCTAACCTGGCAATTCTTATGTATATCCTAGTTACCTTCCCAAAGAGAACGGCTCTAATTTCCCTTTTTTCTCTTCTGGACTCTACTCACTATTCCCCAGAGCAATACTTCAGGACTGAGTACTATACTAATTGCTACCGGGGGACAGAACATCGAGATATAACTACATAAGCTTAACATAAAATCTAATCCTAAATCTCTTAATGTTCAACAGAACTCAGAACTCACCTGCATTTTTTCTTGAATAAGGATTTCATCTGATGTAGGAACTGGATATGGTTTTAAAGGAGACTTTATGGTGGCAAATATGAACTCTGTGTGGCTTTTGATAACATTATTCAGATACTTTCCTTCAGATTTTGCTTTATAATAAACTGTTATTTCATCAGTTGGAACCAGATTGCACTGAAAGCACATAGAGAAAATTTAAAAGGGAAGCACATTTGTCAATTAAAATGTAAGGCGCTGTTAAACAGGGCTGATGATCCCACACTGAATCATTATGGAAGGGTACAGTATCCTGACCAATTCTCTGAAAAAAGGAGTGATCAAGTAACAACTCATAAAGCTCTGAACTGAGACAGACGTTACAAGTACCCCATTATCTGCTGGAGTGGCCACCTCAGACCCTGAACTACAGGTCTCAGGAACCTGGCCAGAGGAGGAAGACTTGTGGGAGCCCTCCTTGGGACAGAAGTTCCCTGGCTCTCTCACCCAGTAGGGGCAGGCAAATGTTCTGTGCACCTGTCCTGGCTCCCAACTTCTGAATGAGGAAGAACCACCTCACTCTGTCCAGATCCAACAATCTCTCCCTGAGCTAGGAGTCCTTCCACACTGACTGCATCTCTGCTCTTCCTCAGAGACATTTGCTGTCAGCTCTGACAACCTTATGTGTCAGTCAGGAGGACTATCTATCCAGAAGATGGTTTTGTGGAAGCCGTAAAGAACTGAAAAAGAAGGACAAGGAGCACATGTTAGCTGAAAGCTTCTGATCAGAGAAACAAAAGAGCCACATCCAGCTTGGGAGTGAACAGGAGAGAAAGGAAGTGGCCTACCTCTCCTAACTGTACAATCTGAATGGACCACAGATCAGTGACTAATCATCATTAATGAATTACTATGGTTTATATTACTTGCCTCTCCTCTCCTCCCCCAAAACCAAAACAAATACCAAAAAAACCAAAACAAAACTCCAAAACAGTAGCTTGTTCTTAATCTGACAAGCTGACCTTTTTTCGAAGTTTCTGGATACGATTGATGACTTCCCGAGCCACTCCTTCATCCACCATTGACTGGTCAGGGGTGACGTCTAAGAGAACCAAAGCCTGTAGGAATGAACGGTGTACACCATGACAATCAAATATAGAAAAACAGTTCTTTCAAACTCAGCAAAATGGTGTTTAAATTCTCAGCAGTCTATAATGCAGCACTATTTAGTCACACACCTGAGCCAAAGACAAAATTAACGTGGTTTCTTTATGTGTGGGTCCTCCTTTGTAAACAGCTATTCCTTCATCTCTGAAGAAAGGTGAGACTTCTCATTTTTCTTCTGTAGGGTGCTGCTCACAGGAGATGTCCTGAGACCGACTTTCAAGAGTCTCTCTCATGTAACTCTGCTTTTTGTCTATCTAATGAATAATATCAACTTTTCTAATAAATAAAATCACCAATCATGAAGCTCTTACAGCAGCACGACTTTTCACAATGCATCCACCACAAACAAGTGGACTGAAGATCTCAAAGCCGCCATCTCTGTTGTTTTCTTTAACCATGACTCTATTCTTTGGTTTGTTGGTGTGATTCAAGACACAATTTCTACGATGGGCCACCATACTTTTTTATATGGTTTAGTTTAAATTGCCACCTTCTTGTCAACTTTAACTACTTTTTTATCTCATTGGTCATAAAGGCTGTCAATGATGATGTGATAATAATGACTGTCACTTCTATTATAGAGGGGAACATACGTGTAAGTTAGGCATCATCCCCATTTACGTTTTTGAGGACACTCAATGAGAGAAGTTAACAAACTTGCTCCACTTCATGAAGGCACAGGAGGCAAACTGGAAATGGATAATGTGTCATGGCAGGGCAACCATGGCCCACAATACACAAATCATGTCAAGAAACTCAGAAGCATCACAGACAACACTTCCTTAAGTATAGACGACTTCAGGACTCTCTCATTTGGCTGTAGTCAGAAAGGGCTGCACCCTCTCACTGTTTACAAATCTCTTTCCCTGGCCCCAATTCCTTCTTTCCTAGTTTCCTCACCTTTGGCTCCTTACCACTGTCTGCCCACATGGAGTTCTGTCTACATCATATTTAAGACTCTGTGTATGGGAATCCCCTGGTGGTCCAGTGGTTAGGACTCGGTGCTTTCACTCCTGGGGATCTGGGTTCAATCCCTGGTCGGGGAATTAAGATCCCGTAAGCCACATGGCATGCCAAAAAAACCAACCAACCAAACAAACAAACCCTGTGTAAAGGCTGGAGGAGGTTGGCTTGCCTCATACAAGGCATCTTCCCCTGTATGTGGCATATTAAGCACAGAGGGACTCCAGCAGGTCCCTCACTCTCACAATGGAGACCTTACAACCTATCTGCCTGGAGAAGTCTGGTCAAGAGTGAAGAGAGATGCTGTGATCCATTACAACAAAAAAAGACAGACCCCAGAATGCAAAACTGCTTGTACATCCTCTTCAAGGGGTGCTCTCTAACCACCCCCACTGCTACCCCAGACTTCAAATAGGAGCACTTATTTCTACTAGATAACTTA
Source organism: Lagenorhynchus albirostris (assembly GCF_949774975.1). Classification (NCBI taxonomy): domain Eukaryota; kingdom Metazoa; phylum Chordata; class Mammalia; order Artiodactyla; family Delphinidae; genus Lagenorhynchus; species Lagenorhynchus albirostris. The sequence goes on along the minus strand of NC_083101.1, from coordinate 90,327,164 downwards.
TCAAGTACAGTAATAAGAATTGACTTACTTTTCTATCTCCACGACAGACTCATTCCTTGAAAGGTGGGATTACATCTTACTCATTTTTGTATGACTCAACACTTAGGACAACTGCATGCATAAAGTCACAAGATATCAATTTATGTATTCATTAAAGAAATGCATATGTCAAGAAGTTATAATAGAGGAGTTTAATAAGGCCAATCTAAAATAAATAACTGGTTTATTTTACCCTGAGACAAGCTGCCAATACTGTCAGGAGAGGCATAGGTAAATGTTTTCTCCTCTTATGTTCTTATCTTTTGGTAAAGAAATATTCTAGGGAACAGAAAAATACCTGAGCATCTGAGTGTGCTTCAAACTGTGTCGTTCCACCTGTTGCCTGATCAAAGGTGTACATGAGGCGGATATCTTCTTCATGCAATTCATGGCCTTCCACAACAATGGTCCCTATTGGGGAAACAACTGCCACTGTTACTCAATCAGTACCCCACTCCTCAAGCTGCCCTGCTACCAATATATTTTGCCACTCTTTAATAAAACCTTCATATAATCAAGCTACACAGTCTTCAAGAGATATGTCCTCTGGACTCACGTCATTGTTGAGGTCAAGGATGAGACAAACTTTCTTTAGACTGCACCATGCTATCCTGAGGACACTTAAATCACCATTGATATCTACTGTTGTATATAAGCTCCCAGGTCCAAAGACATGTGCCAGAAGGCAACGAATCTCCACCATAAACATGAGCAAGCATGTTTATGATGGAGAAAGCATGCTATAATGAAGAAAGCACAGTCTGTAGAGTCAAACTGGACTTAGGCCCACCACTCATTGATTGTAGGACCCTGGTGTTCTATTACCTGCCTATCAGAGTGCAGTGAGGGTGAAAAAAGGTAGACAGTGTGAAGTTCTGAGCATCATGCCTATTCATGGTAGGCAGAATGTATAAACAGCTAAGGATGGCAGTTCCCATCATAAGGAAAGCCTACTATGGTAACTCACAAATGATCTTCTTGGTCTTTGAGCAACTGGCTATCATTTTCACTTTATGTCACTGCATTCTGAAAACTACTTTGCTTTCCATCAATGCAGAACAGTCCATTCAGAAACTGTAGCTTAGAAACTGTAGGCTTTCCATTTCAAATAAGGTTTATTTGAGGAATTTTTAATATTTTGGCTAACTGGTGAAACAACTTAAGATTTGTGACTTGAAGGCTGATCCTTTAATTTTGTTAATTTAACAAATCAAATTAAATTAGTACTGACTCAACTTTTAGTTGCTAGCCTCTTATGTTTTACAAATTTTACCTAAAAATTCGGGGAATCTTAGGGACATTTTCCCCAATTTCCATAACTACCCATCTGATTTCTGAATCTTTAAATCTTTCCTCATGACACTTCCATGCTTATGATTTTTCAACTTCAGAGGGAACCCTAACAATCAAACAACTCATGCCCTAGGATTGCTACAGGATGTCAAGTGGCCATAATTAGACCACATATGATTCTAATCATGGCAGAGCTGGGAACTCCTGGGCACCTGGAAAAGCTCCCTAAAGATTTCCTTCAGTGTACTTATCAAAACTATGATTATGTCCATAAATCTTTAGTGTCTGCCAGCACCATGAGGGTAAGGACAATGTCTACCTTATTTAACTCTATGTTCCCAGTGCCAACCAAACAGAAGGGCCTTAAAAAATATTTGCTGAATGAATGACTCCAGTCTTGCTCAATTGAGACCAACATATGTATTCTAGATATTTTAGAGAAACTATAATAAGTTCTGACCCAGTCCTCCTTCACAAGAAGCCCCAAACCTCAATGCTAAATCCCTTTCTCTAAAAATACTTAAGTATTTTAAATTTTAAATTTAAATTTTGAATTAAAATTAAAACATAACTTTTTTCTTTTGAGTATCTTCTAGTTTTCATTCTGGCACCTCTAAAAAGTCACCATCTTTTTCTCTACAAGCAACATCTGATAACAATAACACTCTATACCACTGGCTGGTGAATCTCAGGGGGTTCTGCTCTCTCACTAGGGTAGATTTTTCTAGGCCCACATTAGCATTTATAGAGTTCAATGGTAACTTAAGGTCCACCCCTCTGACTCAGTAATTTCTATCTAGAAATCTAGCCAAAAGGAATCAATTCCACAGAACACTTATATGTGAAAATATTCACTGAAATATTAGTTGTACTATTAAAAGAATGGAAACAACCTAAAGCACCAACTTTAAAGACACTATCTGGGGCTTCCCTGGTGGCGCAGTGGTTGAGAGTCCGCCTGCCAATGCAGGGGACGCGGGTTCGTGCCCCGGTCCGGGAAGATCCCACATGCCGCGGAGCAGCTAGGCCCGGGAGCCATGGCCGCTGAGCCTGTGCGTCCGGAGCCTGTGCTCCGCAACAGGAGAGGCCACAGCAGTGAGAGGCCCGCGTACCACAAAAAAAAAAACAAAACAAAAAAACAGACACTATCCGGTATCCACAGGAAGGAAAATATTTTCAGCACTTACTGAAACAGCATTTTAAAGACTAATAACCCACAAAAATGTTTATAATGTAAAGTGAAAATACAGACTAAAAATATAAATAAAAACAAAATAACATAAAATGTAAAAATATATGAATGAAAAATGTGAAATTTAAAATTATGTGATTTCCATTTTGTAAAGCTGTAATTATATAAATCAGAATTTTAATAGCACCCCAGCACCTAACATAACAAATACCAGACAGTAGGCACTCAATCTACATTAAATGGATGGGTGATCAGTTATGGGTCATTTTTATTCTCTTTACTTGTTTTACTTTTTTCTAAATTATCAGAATTATTCATAATAAATATTTTTATGAACAGAAAAAAAAAGTTCTTATTTAAGAAAAGGCTGTGACAGTAGAAATCAAAGAAGAGCCTAAGTATGAGACACCCATCAGGTTGAGGACACAAACCGTGGCCCCAATAAAACAGATACCCACCACTCTCCTGGAACTGCTCTAGCTCCTCACTGCTCAGCTGCTTGATGGATGTCATCACCATCTTGAAGGCTCCCTTCAGACGCTTCCCCAGGACCATGTGATCTGGTTCTGCCCTTAGGCGAATGCCATACTTGTTTTTATCTGTAGATAATGTAACTTTTCTAACATTCAATTCCTATATTTGGTAGACAAGATGAAATAAAAAAGAAATGAAAACATGTCCACAAAAACTTGCACACAAACATTCATAGCAACATTATTCACAACAACCAAAAAGTGGAAATAACCCAAATGTTGATCAATTGTGAATGAATAAACAAAATGTGGTATATCCATATAATGGACTATTATTTAGCAATATAAAGAAATGGAGCACGCATACATGCTATAACATGACTGACCCTTAGTGCTAAGTCACAGAAGCCAGACACACAAGACCACATATTGTATGATTCCATTTATAGAAAATGTCCAGAGTGGGCATATCCAGAGGCAGAAAATAGATTTGTGTTTGCCAGAGGATGGTGGGATATTGAGGGGAAAAGGGTACATGAATGCTAATGGATACTGGGTTTCTTTTTGGGATGATGAAAATGCTATGAAACTGTGGTGATGGCTGCACAGCTCTATAAATAATACTAATAAATAATTGTATGGTATGAAAAAAATCTGTCCAGATCAATCAAGTTGAGCCTAACGCAACTAACAAGGACTGTAGCCTTAGAAATATGGACTTCATGTTTAAGGGTGACCTATGCTCAAGAAATTTCAAAGCACCACAAATATCAATTAACTAGAAGAATCAGTTAATCAAAACATTTCGGGACTTCACTGGTGGTCCAGTGGTTAAGAATCTGCCTTCCAATGCAGGGGCTGTGGGTTCAATCCCTGGTTGGGGAACTAAGATCCCACATGCTGCGGGGCAACTAAGCCTGCGTGCCACAACTAGAGAGAAGCCTGCGTGCCACAACGAAGAGCCCACACACTGCAACAAAAGATCCTGCACGCCACACTGAAGATCCCGTGTGCCGCAACTAAGACCTGATGCAGCCAAATAAATAAATAAATAAGTATTTTTGGAAAAAATCTTAACATTTCATGCCTCCATCATACTAGTTAGTTAAGGATTACTAATGTAGCAGGAAATGGTGACTGCACGGTAGGAAATATGAAAATGAGATATCATGGAACTGTCAACTGAAGCAAATTATAGGGAAATTTCTGGTTTTGCTATTATACATTATTATATTATTTGCTCTCAGAGTGATTAAGATATTCTATTTAAATAATTCTATTTTTATCCATATCTTAAGCATTGATTATAGAATTTATAGCTCTTTAGTTATAAACTCTAAGTTTCTAAACAGTTATAAACTCCTTGGTTTCTAATATTTGTCTGGAATTCTCAAGCAATTCAAAACCAAATATAGAAATTAATTATTTTCTATCATAAAGATTTAAATACTACCTGTGAAAGGAATAAAAATGAAATTTGAAATATATTTCTTTTTAAAACATTACAGGGTAAAGGCTTTTTGGGAGGATAACTGACATGACAGTTTAAACTTCTGACCCCAAAACTCCACTTCTAGGAACCTATCCAACATCCACACTGTGACATATTTGCACATGTACACACACACACACACACACACACACACACACACACACTCCTTTCGTCTGTAATCAGAAACCTAAATTTCCAACAATATAAGAGTAATTAAATAAATTATGATGCAGTCAGGAAGTGAACAAAAAGAATAAATTAGATCTCTATGTTTTAACACGGGATGCTGTTTAAGAAATACTATAAAGTGAAAAAAATAAGTTAAAAACTACATATATGATCCTCCCGATTCACAAATAAAACCAATGATGTGTGCATGTGTGTATATGTGTGTACACGTATGTAAAATGCTAGGAACAACCCAGCAGGAGATAACCTAGTGAACAAGTGGGTGATGAGACACCAGGGAGTGGCCAGGGTAAAAGGAGACTTGCTTTGTACTCGATGCTAGTGCTTATTTACAACCAGTGTGTGTTTACTTGATACTTGTATAATTTGAAGGAACAAAGATTTTTTTGGTGTTAGTTATCAAAAAGTACTTTGGGGAAGAGAAGTGGATGAAAGGATAAATGATCCAACAAAGGTGTAAAATTCATGGACATTGAAAATCACTGTTAAAGAATTACAATTACATTGTAAAAAGTCATGATGCATCTAAAAGCAAAGTGTAAAATTCCATGGATGGTTAAATTTATGTATATACTGATATAAAAAGGAAAAGGACAAATGATACACTCAAAGTGTAGTTGCCTAAAGAATACTAACCAAAATAATCTTCCCAAGGCAAGAAGTTTGTTTGGACCAAATCAAACAAATCAACTGTCTTACCTCAATGATATACTTCTCCAATGACTTAATTTCATTAAGAGCTTCTGGATCCTGATGAATAACTACAATTTCTTTCAAAGGATACTAGAAAGAAAATGGAAGGGAAAGTTCATAAGCATCCAGTCCTCTAAACTGCAGAAAAATGAATGTTAAATGTTTTATCTGAATCTCAAGCTCCAGACTAAGCAGGCATAACTAGTACTAAGTCATTCACACCCTTATTGCAGAAAAGAAATTTATGCCATTGCTGGCAGCTCTTTATATTAAGAAAATACTCTAAAACATAATTATCTAGGTATGTGCAATGCAAAACAGATATAAAATCTCAAACCTTTATTGGAATAGTTTTGCGGTCTCGAATCACTCGCCCGAGTTCAATCACAGACTGCATTCTAGATACTGCACTCTCGGTTTTCTTGTCAATCAATTCCTCTCTGGTTGGTAGAGGTAGGGATTTGAAAGAGATTAGATTCAAAAGGAGAAAATTCCAAAGAATAGGCATGCTTACGTGAGGAACAGGGTCAGGCTAGAGATGTGATGGTGTAGCTAGGCTTTCCGGGTAGGCTCTTGGGAAGGACAGCACATGCCTGCCTTTGGGGCACACACTGAGAAGCAGGCAGCAAGCCTGAGCCTGCTGCTTAGTGCCTAGCAGCTCCCCAAAGCGATCCCAACAGGCCTACCCACCCCTACCTGCCATAGCTCTACTGGGGATTCCACACTAAGCATCCCTCCTATCCATTCCGTAGCCTGAGAAGCAGCTCAGGGGGGAGGCAGGGCATGAAGGGGCTGGAGCAGGGAGCTGGGGGCCCCACTTGAGTGCATCTCTGGCAACTCTCCTTCCCCTGGCCCAGGAGAGGCTTATGTATATTTGATTCTTACCGAACATGGGGCAGCATGAGGTAGTGGATACTGAATGTGTCCTTGTCCCGGACAGAAACAGGGTCAATCAGTGTCTTCAGATTCTGGTACATCAATTCAGTAAGAAAAGGGGTATAGGGGGCCTGTGTAAGGACAGAAGACATCGGGTCATTCATACGTAGCCATCATTAACTGATCTCAGGGTGAGAAGCAACTACATAAACATTTTAGAGAAATGATATGGGAATATGCACAGAAATGAACATGAGGTTACAAAACATGCCCTATGAAAGAGAAATGACGTCATTTTGAACTTGGCGAGCTAGACACTCATGAAACACAGCAGCAGGACTAACAGCCAGAAGTGCCTAAAACATTCTTGAGGATGTCTATAATAAAAACAGGAGTCCCTGACCACATGCCAGTCAAGTCAACATGCAGAGGAATGAATGTCCCTAAACCTCTGTAAACTGGGGAAACACCACCTGCTTCACAGGATGAAGGGGAATGAGGTCAGACATGAGACACCAGGCAGGGGACCTGGTACAAAGCAGGTTTTCATTCCATGTACGTTTAGGAAATAAATAGAAGCCTTATAACATTAAACTGGAATAGCAGAAATAAGATACAGGAAATTAAAACTGGAATTTTTACTTGTATGTCATTTATTTCAATTGATAGGAACATGTCTCAAGTAAAATACTGTTTGCAACATATTTTTGTTTGGTTAGCTATTAGTTCAAGAACTTCTCCACTACTCACAGACAATTACAGGAATCTACATTAAGATGAGGTATGCCGCTCTTGAGTCTAGATGCAAGGACCTTGACCTGAAATGTACTGCCAAGGGTGAAAAGAAAGAATCCAGCTTTTAAAGCTAATGTTTTTTAGCCGTTATTTGACATACATAAGCTAACGAGATTTCTGAAAAGAAACTAGAAATTTAGGTTATTTTAACACTTCTATTTCTATTTTTAGTGAACAAATACAGAATAGATACAGACGGAGGACAGTGCAACAACCGGGCACCACAAGCAGCCCACAGGGCTAGCATCTTACCATAAGTCTGCACAGAGAAAGCAGAACACTAAACAAGGTCTCCAGAGCCATAACACAATCTTCTATCCCATTTTCACCCTAGTGAATAAAAAACACACATTAAACTGTTAAAACCAATAGTTCATTGTAAGAAAAAAAAGAATAAAAAGGGGAAAACTCAACCATAATAAGGTTACCCAGAGATAACTACTTTAAACATTTTAGTGTATGTCCTAGATATATGTACATATACACACATACATGTACATGTGTGTGTAATATAATTTAACAAAAACAAGATTATTGTTTTGTTACGGGATTTTATCATTAACACATTTGAAGGCAGTACTGATGGACAGTGGTCTGGGCATCCCTCACTCCTTGTTTTCTACCATTGTTGCTTATGTACAGCTTAAGTCCTGGGACAGGATCCATGCTTCACTCACCCTATATCCCCAACAGGCTTAAAGACGAGTCTTGTCAATAAGTAACTGTCCCTCTAGAGGTAGAAGTGAGGAGGTGTCCCTCTCAATATCACAGCTCTACCTAGAAACATCTGCAAAATATCTGCATGAATTTATTTCAGATTTTAAGAGGTCTGCTCAGTACAGTCCTGTTTGGCCTGAGACTTTCCCTCTAATATGAATGTCCATAATTGTGCTTTGAAAATATGCAAGATGTCTTCTAAACTTATGCGTTCCCCAACCAACAAATGGTAATACAGTTAATATGCAATTAAAAGGAAAAAGATAGCTTAAAAAAGTCAGAGCATTTGAAAATGCTCTTTTTCGTTTTGGCTGTTCTCATTTTTCCTCAACTCTCATACTTCCTACACTTTCTGCTCTTCCCAGCAGCAGCCTGCACTTACCTTTAATCTTCTACGGTTCATCCTGACATACCAATTAGTCAGAACATCCACAAACTTGACCAGGCGAGGAACCACAGTATAGAGTCTGTAAGCTAAAAGTAACAACCAATCAGGCAGTGAGAACACGTAAGCATCTTGGGTGCTTAGGACAGGGCTGGATATAAGAAAGAGCAAGCAGCCCCTGCTATCCAAGGGCTGTCACACCTGTCAAGGAGGCAGAAGTACCAAAGTGAAACAATCAAAACTGAGGACGTACTATATAGCTGTCAAGGTGTCTAGAGGCATGCACAAACCACCCTGTGAGCTACATGCAAACTCCCAGTGTCAGTGAGAAAACAGGAAACCCCGTATGTGTGGCTGAGGGGCCGAGGCTGCCCGCCAGATGACTCCATGAGGCACCATTTATCTGGAACTGTATCAGGTGGTAATACCACAAAAGCCTGACTTCTTCCACTGTGCTACCTTGACCTCAACTAAGACAGACACATAAAAAGCAAAAAGCTTTAATTAGATCCTAAGAGGCAGAGCACAGATAAGGGCTTCTCAACCAGAGCAATTTTGCTCTGCAGGAGACACTGACAATGTCTAGAGAGACATGCTGGTTGTCAAACTGGGGAGGTGGGCACTCTTGGCATCTGGTGGGTGGACTCCAGGGATGCTGCTCAACAACCTACAATGCACAGGCCAGCCTCCACCACAAAGAATGACCCAGCTCAAACTGTCAGCAGTGCTGCCACTGAGAAACTCAGGCAGGGGCTGTGCATAAAATAGAACAGGGTTTCTAAAGGTTAAAATAGTCAAGGAAAGAAAGCTAAAGGAGGTATTGGAAGGAGAGAAGAACCTTGAAGAATCAGAAAAATTTGAAGGCTCCCCTGAGGAACTCAGAGGGCAAGCAGGAAGTTAAGGGCATCTAGCCAACTTTGTTTGAGACCCAGACTTATTTTCAGGATTTTTGCCATTCACCTCCCCTTTAACTGATACTCTCTGTTGCACAAAAACAAACATGAAAAACAAGGAGAGTAAGACCAAAAATCATAAAAACACACCACAATTTATATTAAGAGTTCAGTGACTGTTAATGAGGTTCCTAGTCTAAGCTAACACAGTGGTTAAGTTGCCAAGGGCAGAGTTGCTCTCTGTTGCAGTTCAAAAAGACTAGCACTGAGGTGCTGCTAGACCAACACCTGGACCCCAGGCCAGAGGCACTCGCTGGTCATACATTTCTAGAGAGGCAATTTTTGTGATCAGAGGCTTGTTCTGTAAAGACAGAGGCCCATCTAAGTTACTTCTAGGGTTCACTACACTTTTCACCTTCTAGGAAGCTAGAGTGTTCAAGAGTTGCAACTCTTATAAGGAAAACTAAGCCCATATATAATAAAAGGGAGCAGTAGCTACCACTGAAATCACTAATACCAACTGCAGACTCTTCAACGATGCTACCTATTTAGTTCTCAGAATTCTATTTTGATGAGGGAGGCAAGGGCATAAAGCTGACAGGTTGGTGGAGTGGGAACTGCACGGCAATCTGGGTCTGGAGCCCCTCTCATCGGTTCAACGTGCACCACCTAGCCTCCTGCACCTGGCCCTTACCACTCGGCTGTGTGTACAACTGCTGCCAAACCTCTAGTTCCCAGGCAGACCAGGTCCCAGCCAGGATATACATTCTCAGGTCACAGCCGTTGCTGTCTAAAGATGGCAAGGGCCCCCAGGCAACAATCCCATTCATTTATATCACTCAGGAGGGAAAACTGGACACAGCTACGAGTAGGTATCCCAGGGAGTGTGGTGAGAACCCAACTGCTGATGTCTGCTTTGCACACTCATTTCCATCTTCACTTATGTCAATCTGTCCAATAGTTTGACAGTCATACGACCCTTATTACATATGTTTAATAGAGTGGGTGTAGTCCTTCAGGATGACTGATAAAACATTCAAAATTTCCTGGACTAACCATCCTATTGTGCCAAGTACAGAGGCACCAACTATTCCACAAAGAGCTATGTACCAGCTGAGGAATGGAAGAACCCTGTATGAACCAGATTGCTCTGGCCCCTTGAATCCACTGGAGTGCAGTAGCTGAACAACAGCACCTGGCAACCACAGGACGCTGGGGGAGGCTGGTTTATGTCACAAGGGTGCACACAGGGATGCCATCTTTTCTCCCCTGCCCACAGACTTTATCAGACCCATCTCAGGTATCCAGGTTAACAGTTTCTGGAATTTCTTGCCTTGACTTACGGTTATTCCATCTCCAACTTCTAGGAAACCCACATAACCTACTTTTCCAACCCTGTCTAAAACCAAATTCGTTGTTGTTAGGTAAGAGAAATGTGGGGAAATGTCAACTTCATTATTGTTTTTCTGTATTTCCTAATTTTTGCAGGCTGAACGGGGACTACTTATTTAATAAAGTAGACCTAAAAATAAATTAAAAACATATTAATAACAACTACTACTTATTAAGTACCTATTATCTGCTAGCTACTGTATGTACATAATCTCCATCTGAGCCTCATATTAACTCTTACCAGGCATTTTTCGGAGAAAGAAATTGAGGCTCATAGATTAGGTAACGTTTCCCCCAGGGAACAAGTGGTGCAGTTGGGTTTTGAACTCATGGGCATCCACTACTGAAGCCTGTGATTCCATGGGCCTGTGTGGTATCTGTGGAGGGGTGAGGTCACTAGACATCCCCCCAAGACAATCTCTAAGGCCTTGGAACAACACATTTCTACAACTAACAAGCCTTAAAATTATATTTGAGAGGTAAAGAGAAATATTTATTTATCTATTGTTCTGTATCTCTCAAAATTTCTATAAAATTTCCTCTATGTTTAGAGAGCCCAGAAATAAACCCACACACCTACAGTCAATTAATCTTCCACAAAGGAGGCAAGAATATACAATGGAGAAAAGACAATCTCTTCAGCAAGTAGTGTTGGGAAAGCTGGATAGCCACATGTAAATCAATGAAATTAGAACACTCCTTCACACCATACACGAAAATAAACTCAAAATGGCTTGAAGACTTATAAGACATGACACCGTAAAACTCCTAGAAGAGAACACAGGCAAAACATTCTCTGACATAAATCATACCAATGTTTTCTTAGGTCAGTCTCTCAAGGCAACAGAAATAAAAGCAAAAATAAACAAATGGGACCTAATCGAACATAAGCTTTTGCACAGCAAAGGAAACTATAAACAAAATGAAATGACAACCTATGGACTAGGAGAAAATATTCGCAAACAATGCGGCTGATAGCGCTTAATTTCCAAAATATGTAAACAGGTCATACAACTCAATACCAAAAAGAAAACCCAATCAAAAAATGGGCAGAAAACCTAAACAGACAGTTTTCCAAAGAAGACATACAGATGGCCAAGAGGCACATGAAAAGATGCTCAACATCGCTAATTATTAGAGAAATGAAAATCAAAATTACAATGAGGTATCACTCACACCTTTCAGAATGGCCATCATTAAAAAGTCTACAAATAAAAAATGTTGGATAGGATGTAGAGAAAAGGGAACCCTCCCCTACACTGTTGGTGGGAATGTAAATTGGTGCAGCCACTATGGAAAACAGTATGGAGGTTCCTTAAAAAACTAAGACTAGAGTTGCCATATGATCCAGCAACCCCACTCCTGGGCATATACCTGGAGAGAACTAGAAAAGATACATGCACCCCAATGTTCACTGCAGCACTATTTACAATAGCTAAGACATGGAAGCAATCTAAATGGCCACTGACAGATGAATAGATAAAGAAAATATGGTACTTATACACACACACACACACACACACACACACATACATATACAATGGAATACCACTCAGCCATAAAAAAGAATAATGCCATTTGCAGCAACATGGATAGACCTAGAGATTATCATACTAAGTGAAGTAAGTCAGAAAGAGAAAGACAAATACCATATGGTATCACTTATATGTGGAATCTAAAATATGATACAAATGCACTTATTTACAAAACAGAAACAGACTCACAGACATAAAAAACAAACTTATGGTTACCACAGGGGAAAGGGGGTGGGGGAAGGATAAATTAGGAGTTTGGGATTAACAGATGCAAACTACTATAAATAAAATAAACAACAAGGTCCTACTGTATAGCACAGAGAACTATATTCAATATCATATAATAACCTACAGTGGAAAAGAATATGAAAAAAATATATATATATACACATTTATATTTCTGAATCACTGTGCTCTACACCAAAAACTAACGCAACATTGTAAATCAACTATACTTCAAAAAAAAAATTTCCTCTATGTTTATAAAGAAAAACAGTTAAATATCAAAAGGACAATTACAAAGAGAAGACTCCTTATTCCTGAGAGAAGGCCCAAGAGAGACACACCTGCCATTTCAGTCTCAAAGAACCCAACGAGCGACTGCATAAAGGACAGGACCCACCGGTCTGTGATGTTGGTACTTTCTTTAACCATGTTCTCGTTGTAAAGGAATTCCATTTCTTCCTCCTAGGAAGTGACAATTATTGAAACATTCTGCATGCCTGGGGGAAACTACTGTAGAGAAATGAATTTTTTAAATTATTTAAACTGAAAGAAGTATCCAAACAAATCAAAAAAACACCACAAAAACCCAGACCCTGTTGGCAATCTAAATTTCTGATTCTTAGCGATATTTTCCAAGTAAACTCTGAACTTGGAACATTAAGTCCTCAATTAATGAATTACATTTTTGAGTGAACTAAAGAGAATTTAGGAAAAAATGATTCCTATGCACCAAAGAGTAATTATGAATTAAGAAATATTCCAACATCTTGTTAAGTAGGCGGTTTAGTTACTTTGAATCTGAGGAAGGAAGGACAGCAAAACTGGCTAGGACTGGACAACTGTCTGTAAGTTGAAAATGAGTACTAGGAATTAATGTCTTTGCTTAAATTATTTTACCGAGAATGCTCTATTCCACCCCTGCTTTTTCCTTTGCAAATCCTCCTCGATCCTGAAGGCCTACTTTACCTGTCCCTACTCAACGGCATCACCATCAGGATGGCAAGGCAGTGACCATGCTGACTCTTGCTCTGATGCTGGAGCCTGCATCTTTCTGCCATGCCCAGATGAGCCCCAACTATGAGTGGTTTGAACCAGCCTGTGTTCCTGAATCCCACACCAGCAGAGGCCTGCAAAGTAGACCCACGTTAGCACTGCTGGCCTGAGAGGTGGTGGGATCCAAAAGATAGGAACACTAGGGATGTTGTTCCCAAAGCCTTGTTCTTCTTGGGAGGGTTCATTAGCAGAATGAGATGAGCCAGAGGCAGCAAGAAGTGACCAGCCTGCTGGAATGCAATGCTCAAAGCTTAGCTCTCCAACGAGTTTCTCAGGAAGGAATAATATCACGTTTAGTCAGAAGTAGTTTACTAAGGAATTCTACTTTTAATGTGTTGGAGATAAAAAGATGAGTGGTACCTGAGCCCTGACCCCAAATGGAGTCTAGGAAGCATGCACAGGCACATGTGCAATGAAGCCTGCTGGCCTGAGAGCAGTTAGTAGGGGCAAGGGAAGGGGCTTCTCAGAGGATGCCTCCCAGGCCAGCACGTAACTGCTCTGAGGCACTTTCTTATATATCAGAACCACTATTTTTCATCCCAGCAACCCAGTGAGAACTTCTCTCACTTTCAGAGTTTCAGCCCAAATGCACTCATCAAGTGGCCTTCCCTGACCACCCATCTGCAGCAGCCTTTACTAGGCGCTCACTCTGATAGTAGCTGACTCTTTACTGGCTCCCCTATCACTAAGTCCCCAGTACCAATTTGGCTGGCTAAATGAATATCCAATGCAACTCTTCTTCAACAGGTGAGGCTTCTGTGTCTTGCAGAGGTGAGCATCTATCCAAATGGTGAAGTTCCAGTCCTGTGCTCTTGGCCCAGCATGGACCCCAGACACCTGTCACACTTTCATCTATGGCCTTCCCAGTGGCTCTGAGCCCCCACCCACCGGGCCTGTTAGCTCCTGTCTCCCATGGAGCTCTGTTTCACAGCTGACCCCTGACCATCTTTCGCAAACCCAGCTCAACCCAGCTCCGTGGGGCAGACCCTACCCCACAGCACTGCAACCCACACCTTCTGTAGCCTCAGGACGTTCTGGATGAAGAAGCGATAGGCATTGTACCAAGGTAGCAGCACATCCTTCAGGACATCTCGAACACCCTCCTCCTTAAAGCGGAGGTTTTCTGCTCTCACCACAGGGGAGTTAATCAGGTATAATCTGGAAGAGGAGAAAAATTACATGGAAAAGAGATGTAGACAGTAAACCAAATATTACTGACATGTTGACAGGGCAATACCCAAATCAGCCCTTTTTCTACAAAAGTGGGGAATTATAAATACGCTTCTAACAGTCAATTTAAAACCGACAAAATTCTTATTTTGTGTAAGAGACCTAGCAAATTATAAAGGGGAGACCAAAAGTGCCACACCAAAATATGGCACTGAACTAACCTAGAAGCATGCCCTGCGCTGGTCCCAGCACAGGCCTCAGGCAGTATGGCAACACTAAGAGGAAGAAGCCAGGCCCTCCTTCCAGGACATATGTGCAGGCATCAGGGATTCACAAGGAACAGCCACATGTGCTCTGCCAGCACAGAGGGACGCAGGGGGCAGAGACCAGGGATGTTGTTAAACATCCTACAGGATGTTCCCTTCAACACAAAGAATTAAGAGGCCCAAGTTGTCAGCTATGCCAAGGTGAGTCTAACAGATAACTGGGGGTTGCAGGACACCGCACTAACTGCTCCTGGGCAACATGGCAACCGTGAACGGGCTTGCCCACTGCCCCTGGGTGTGGGTCTCTGTGTTCGTAACAGGAAGATGCTGAATAAGATCTCTTTGGTGCCTTTTAACCTGAGCACTCAACGTTTATGACTATTTCAAGCAGTATCTCACATTTCTCTCAAAACTTTTCAGTATTTTTATTTGCTCTAGCATAAATTGTACCTCATACGGCTATTTGAGGAGTAAGTGTAAAATTGAAATAAATGATATAAGAGAATTCTAATATCAATAAGACAGGGAACCTATAGAAGGAATGAGGGAAAGGCACCAGCAACTAGCCTGGGAGTACGTGTGCTGCTTAATAAAATCCAACACACAGCCTCCTCTTCCAAAAGACCTATAGATATAGAAACATCTTTACTATTTAGAAAACCACCTTGGGGGATTAAAGTCAACACCATACCGATATAATTCTCCATGTAACAGATGTGCATTTTTTTAAAAAAGTTAATTATAAACCAAATTAATAGAATGATTAATATCACTGAAAACATGATTAACAGAATGTAAGATGCTTAATAAGAAATGACAAATACACACAAGGCAGAGCACTGGTTTGTACCTGAGGGCATCAGCACCATATTTTTGAATGACTGAAAGTGGATCTGGATAATTCTTTTTGCGTTTGCTCATTTTTTGGCCATCACTTGAAAAATAGAAGGGAAACACCAAATAAATAAGTCAACATCACAGTTTATATATGGTTACAGATTATCTACTAATTGGAATACGTAAGTGCAAATGGGACACAAGCTACTACTAAGGCACAACAATAGGTTGTTAAAGCTTGTTTTTGAATACTGTAGCGAGTCAATGGAGAAGTTTCGGGATAAATGGCAGCAGGAAGATGCCAGAGTGTAAAAGTGAAAAAACACAGCCTTGGCATTTATCCCAGAGAAACGGAAACTTATATTCACACAAAACCTTAGAAAGTTCACAGCTTTATTCATAGTCAGCAAACACTGGAAACAACCTCAATGTCTCTCAGCAGGTGAAAAGTCAAACTGTGGGTCACCATGGAACACTGCTCAGCAATGAGAAAGAACTACGGATCCATAAAACCACCTGAGGTATCTCCAGGGAATTACAGTAAGCAAAAAAAGCCAATCACAAAAGGTTATATATGATATGAATCCATTTATATAACATACTTGAAATGACAAAATTACAGAGATGGGGAATAGATGAGTGGTTGCCAGGGGATGGGGATTAGGACTAAAGGCTGAGGTGGGAGGAGTGTGAAGGGGTGGGGTGGGTATGGTTATAAAAGGGCAACAGAGGCATCCTGTGATGTTGAAACAGGCCAAGTATCTTGACTGTGCTGGTGGATACAGGAACCCATATATGAGATAATATTGCATGCAATAGCAAATGAGTAAAACTGGGGAAATCTGAGTAAGCCTGGTGGATTCAATCAACATCCTGATTGTGACAATGTGCTACAGTTTCAACAACGACCGTTGGGGGAACCAGGCAAAGCACACGAGGGGTCTCTATTAATTTTTACAACTATAATTCAGTAAGATTTTCAATTATAAAAAAAAAGTACAGACTATAGAGCCAGACTGCCTGGATATAGAACTAGAATTTCACACTCTTTTGCTGTATGACCTTAATTTTTCTGCACTTCAAATTCCTCAAATGTCAAAATGGACAATGAAAGGACCCATTTCAAATAGTTCTGGGGATAAATGAGTGAAGATGTGTAAATGTGCAAAACAGAGCCTGGTACAGTGCCAGGTGTCATCCCCCGCCTTGAACAGCACATGAAGCAAGGTATCTAGGTATAAAAATTTCATTTTCTTCTTTTTATTTGTTTTTATTTTTAATGACTAGAGGCAGTAGAAGGAAAAAATAAGACTCCTCTATAATAAGCCTCTAGAACCAATAGCTTCCTTATATATTAAAAACAGGACAACAAAAATCTATATTAAAGGACCAGTGTACAGATTTAATAAGAGCTATAAGCAAAAGTACTTTATAAAATTCTAAATGACAAATGTTATTTTATCACTAGTAGTATCATGGGACACATGTCCTCCCCTCTGTCCTCCTCCATTAGGCTTAGCTCTTAATGCAGTCCTTCTCCTAAGAGAGGAATATGTAGAGACAGAATGTTACAGGTTGAGAAGAGCACAAGGCAGGAGTTGGATGAAAAGGGAGAGCAGGAAGAAGTATAAAGGCAGAAGGAAGGAAGAGAATAGGAACAGAGCTGGGGCATTCCTGAATCCCTTTTAAACAGAGAATGGTTAGATCCAACCAGAACATGCTGAAAGAATAAAGGAGGTCAGGAACTGCAACTCATTATTACACAAGGGAGTGCACCTGCCTTGCCAGGACGAGCCCATTCACAATCACATTTTTGAATGGCGGCCGTCCAAAGAGAGCTGTGGCCAGCACCAACAGGGTATAAAACCTGGAAAAAAACCCACAAACAAAGAGTTCAATAAAATAAGAAAAGGAATTCAAGCATAGGAAATAAAAAACTGTGTTTACTTATTGGACTGAATTTCTATTTTAGGTAAGTTACACTTCTTGATAATCACAAAGCAATGGTTCTTGATCCTGGATACATCAGAATCATCTGGGGAGTGCTGAAAAATTAGGCACAGGACCCACTGCAGACCAGTCATATTACAGCTTCTCACTAGAAAAACTAAAATGAACTTTATTTAAAGCAAATAAAGCCCTAGAATGAGGTACTGACCCCCTGCTGGGGACAGTACTATCATCTTCCTTGGGGAGCTAGTTGGACAGCCACAAGGCAGAGCAGGGCAGCACTGGGTGGCCTCTCAGGACCTCCCAGAAATGCCAGGCTGGAAATCCAGAGATATGTTGCCTTTAGCACAAGGTCATATGGGACAGTCTGACGACAAAAGATGAAAAAAGCACTCTCATCCAAAAGTTAAAAGCTAGTCTATATGAACATAGAAAATGTTTTTATTCTATCAGATATCATGCATGTTTATATGCTACCTAGATTGTTCCCTAAAAGAACTCTATCACATTCATGTAAGCTGTCCCAGTAAGTAATGCACTTGTGTCATCTCCGACCTGATTTTGCATCCCAAGAACATCACCAGACACAACTAATGAGGACGGAAATCAGACAGGTCAGGAGGACCCTGGTTCCTATGAGAGGCAGCCCATACCTGACAGAAGGCGAGGGAGGCAATGTGCACATGGGGACCCACGTGAGGGCTTTTAACAGTTGTCAGACATGGCAACTCCTCAGAGAAACAACTTATTGGTGAGTCATCTGGCCCTCCCTAAGAAGAGGAGTTTGTATATGGTAGCTGTTTCTACAGAAAAATGGATTGGAAGCTGAAAACATTAAGAACATTAAGTCTGGAATTCCATCAGTTTGTGATGACTACAAATTGTAAAGAGAAAATGATACCAACATTCTTTTAACACTCCTGCAGAAACATTACTAATGAAAGTATAATTAGAACCTGGGTCAGCCAAGCTCATGCATGAAGAGAAGGTAATTCATCTTTTTCTAATTAAGAGGATGAGGGTACTGCTTTAGATAAGGCATCAGATAAAACCAATGCCAAAGTCCTCCCCACCATGTTTTTTTTTTCTTTTTTAAGAATTTTAAACCTGGATTTTTTAGAATGTTATGAGGCCAGCCTTAACATCTTAGTACATTTTCAACTAACCCTCCAATTTGTAGCACCCACTCCAGTCAATTCTATGTAAATACCCACTAAACACTTGTGTAAATGATTTGAAGTAAACAAACTAAGGACACATTAATAGTTTTGTATCACTTAACCTTTCCATACACCAAAATCTCTGTATTCCAAAATGTGAAAGAAACAATTCAAACTCTAAAACTACAGCCCTAATAGAGTGTGAGATTCCTGCTCAAAAGACACTTTTATAGTATGTTTAGTGGTGAGGGGCAGAGGGCAGGAGCAGAGCCTGTCTTGTTTTTTTTGTTTTTTTTTTTTTGTGGTATGCGGGCCTCTCACTGTTGTGGCCTCTCCCGTCGTGGAGCACAGGCTCCGGAAGCGCAGGCTCAGCGGCCATGGCTCACGGGCCTACCCGCTCCGTGGCATGTGGGATCTTCCCGGACTGGGGCACGAACCCGTGTCCCCTGCACTGGCAGGCGGACTCTCAACCACTGTGCCACCAGGGAAGCCCAAGCCTGTCTTGTTTGACACAATCTCCCCAGCACCCAGCTGATAAATGCTAAATGCTCAGTAAAATACCTGTTAAATCAAATCAGTAAAACACTTTAAAGAGGGACTTCCCTGGTGGCACAGTGGTTAAGAATCTGCCTGCCAATGCGGGGGACACAGGTTCGATCCCTGGCCCCAGGAAGATCTCACATGCCACGGAGCAACTAAGCCCGTGCGTCACAACTACTGAAGCCCGCGTGCCCAGAGCCCATGCTCTGCAACAAGAGAAGCCCTCTAAATGAGAAGCCCGCGCACCGCAACAAATAGTCCCCGCTCGCTGCAACTAGAGAAAGACCACGTGCAGCAACAAAGACCCAACGCAGCCAAAAATAAATAAATAAATACGCTTTAAAGAACAAGAAACATACCATCCTCTGGTTTGGTCAATGCCTTCAGCAATGAAATCTGCAGGAAATGCATCCTCAAACTCCCTCTTGTTTTCAAATGGATAATGAATTTGAGCATAGGGCATGCTGCCACTCTCGAACCAACAGTCAAACACTTCAGAGATGCGATGCAACAATCCCTTCCCACAGCGTGAAGGAATGGTCAGATGGTCAATGCTAGTAAACAAAGAAGTAGCCACTTCTATTAATTTTAAGCAAAACAGAAATTACAGTTTAATTGCCAAGAGGAAACACAATGCCCTCACAGCTCTTTCATATGCATCTGCAAACAGAAATATAGGCAGTTATCACAGGCTTTCAGAGGGCACCATCAGGGCTCCATCTGGAAGGTTATATACCAAAGTCTCCTGACATCTAACTCAAGGACAAGAGGCCACCTTTCCTCAATATGACATGAATCATCAACAACGAAGTAATTCAGCAAACTAGTGTCTGATTTCTACATGTAGCTCTGTGATCTGATACAGAGACCATGTCTAAACAGGCTACCTAGCCCGATATGAACTGAAGTGAATCAAACATTCAGAAACTGACCTCTCTCTGTGGAGATCTGAGATCTTTGCTCCTGACAGTTCTTCCAGTTCTATCATTGACCCAACACACACCACCTGTCAAAACAAAGTTAAAAGGCCTCAGAGCCGAAGATCAAACAGAGTTAATTTATGTAACATTCATGTTTAGGTTTAGAAACCTTTGATCTTCATGAGTTATCATCAAGGTGGCTTACCTCATGAAAAACTATAGGTCACTGACTGAATTGGTGAGCAGACCTCACTTCTTTGCTATCTACCCCTATATCAGAGGGATTCCCAACAAGGAGAGAATTCCACAGCCATCATCTCAACGAGTATTTCTTGAGGGTCTACTATGTCCAAATCTCTGACAAAAATAACTAGCATAAGTGAAATGCCTAGACTGTTACTCTAAGGCATCTTAGTTTGCTCCTGGCACTTGAACTTGGCTCTTTAATCTGAAACCTTCTCAAGTCAAAGCTGGGACTAATTTATTGTGCATGAACTGGACCAAATAGTCAGATTGCAAGACATTAGGATTATACTCATGTAAGGAGACTGGGAGATGGGCCCAGCAGGGGCATTCAGAACAGGGTGAGTCATCTAACAGGGGCCGTGTAGCCGGGCTACACCAGCAGGAGCTGCTGTGGGTTCACACCCAGAGGTCATCTACTACCTAATGAATACCCACAGCCTGTTTCTCTGCACTTCCTGCTCAGTCCTGTAAAGTCCTCTGATTCAGCTACTTCACTGTTGCCTTTCAGGTCCCTACTGGAGATTTACTGAGGTCCCTGGGCTGCTGCTGCTGCTCATGACTGTTCTAATGCTGTCAGCATTGGACAGAGGGAATACATCTATATACCTATGTATGTATTTATTTAGAGACACACACACACAATTTGATTTTAAATTAAAGGTCTGCAATGTTTTGGTAATTTTTATTATTATTATTATTATTTTTTTTTTTTTGCGGTACACGGGCCTCTCACTGCTGTGGCCTCTCCTGTTGCAGAGCACAGGCTCGGACGCGCAGGCTCAGCAGCCATGGCTCACAGGCCCAGCCACTCCACAGCATGTGGGATCATCCCGGACCGGGGCACGAACCCGTGTGCCCTGCATCGGCAGGCAGACTCTCAACC
Organism: Lagenorhynchus albirostris; assembly: GCF_949774975.1. NCBI lineage: Eukaryota > Metazoa > Chordata > Mammalia > Artiodactyla > Delphinidae > Lagenorhynchus > Lagenorhynchus albirostris. Next base: position 90,305,950 of record NC_083101.1, on the reverse strand, counting down.
ACTGCGCCACCAGGGAAGCCCACTTTGGTAATTCTTTTAAGTCATCCTTTTTTATCACTAATAGGGCCGTTTTAATATGCTGTGACTTAGTGCAGCGGGTGGAGTCTCTATTCTGTTCATCAGAAACTCAAAAGGAGAAAAAGAGTTCTGAGCAACACAAGATAAACAATGTGAGGAGTTTCCCGAGAAAAATACAAATTACATTTTTCACTTTTACACAGAGGGAAATTTTTTTTTTTTTTTTTGCGGTACGTGGGCCTCTCACTGTTGTGGCCTCTCCCATCGCGGAGCACAGGCTCCGGACGCGCAGGCTCAGCGGCCATGGCTCACGGGCCCAGCCGCTCCGCGGCATGTGGGATCTTCCCGGACCAGGGCACGAACCCGTGTCCCCTGCATCGGCAGGCGGACTCTCAACCACTGCGCCACCAGGGAAGCCCTACACAGAGGGAAATTTAAAACTATATTTAATTAAAGTAAAAATAAATTAAAATCTTAAAAACATATTCTTATTTATGTCATGATTCTAGGAAGGAACAAAGAAAAAACCTGATGCAATAAGAAAGGGGCAAAGAAAAAAAGAAACCATATTCTTTTACCCCATACTGAGATGCATGAATGAAATGCTTTAGCAAAAATCAACACAAGTAAACACTGCCCTGCCTCACCTCCTCGAAGTCATCGCTGACCCACAGTGGGATAGGAGTGCCCCAGTATCTGTTTCTGGAAATTGCCCAGTCACGTGCATCTTTCAGCCAATTTCCAAATCGCTTTTCTCGCACAAACTCTGGGACCCTGCAATAAACAGATCAGATAACCAATCACATAAAAACATTAGTAAGTAAATTTGTAAATTAGATCTGCATAAGCCTTTGTGAACCTAACATTCTGGAAATGCTGAGCTCACTCCTACGAGAATGTCTTCCAAATGGACAGCACCAGAAGACCCACAGAGCCTGTTTCTGCTATGAATCCATCCCAGGAAGATGCTCTGTAATATGAAACCCCACAGCACACAAGCTCTGTCCTGTTCTCCAACTGCAGGACTGCCACAATCCTTTAACCAATCACCATGACGACAGCTAGCCTGATCTTACTTAGATCTAGTCTTCAGGTCATCCATACAATAGCGCTTTTACTGAAACTCATTAGCAAGGGCTCTTAATCACCTACAAAGTAAGAGTCTGAATAGGAGGGGTTATGTGTAGCTGGTGAGAAGCTGCCTCTCCAGGCTCACCTGCAGTCCCGCCACTGCACTGTAGGCTCTAGCAATAAGGCAAGTTCCTTAGAATGCAGCTTCTTACCTCACTGCCTCTGTCCATGCCATCCCTCTACTTCGATAACGTTCACCCCGCCACCCTCCTTCCCTCAGCCACCCCCCTACCCAAGGCTCTTATAGCTTCTGACTGGTAAATGACTCCTTATTCTTTAAGGTTCAGCTTTGTAGGAAACGCTGTCAAGCTCAAGGCTGAGTTAGGGCACACCTAGGCTCCAAAACATTTTGTCTTCTCAGGTGCTGCAGTTACCATCCTAGGTCAGTTTATAGGCCTGCACACCTGTCACCACCCCCCCTCAATGAGGCAGCCACACGAATATTCTATACTCAGTGCTCTACCAGGAAACTAAAGAGCTTCCTAGGTATAAAAATGAAAAAACATTTTGCTCTTGAGAAATTCACTTTGCTAAGAAATATAGAAAGCTATAGTTTTCTTTTACTGCCCTGAGATTCTCCCCATTCTTCCAAAATCAAATGCACTATTTCTTACTTCCCCAGAGAACACAACTTAAAGTCAAGCTGGATTCTTGGGGAAAATAAGAAATCGTTATTACCCTCAAAACTCTCAGGGAAAAACATTCTTCTGGAATACACAGATTTAGTTTTGTATCATTCTTGCACCTACAGGTTGAAGTACAGTAGTCCCCCTTTATCTGTGGTTTCATATGGTCTCAGTTACCCACAGTCAACCGTGGTCCAAAAATATTAAAAGGAAAATTCCAGGAGTAAAAAGTTCATAAGTTTTAAACTGCACGTTGTTCTGGGTGGCATGATGAAGTGTTGCGCCCTTGCACTCCATCCTGCCTGGGAAATGAACTATCCCTTTGTCTAGCATATCCAGGCTGTATATGTTACCCGCCCACTAGTTACTTAGCAGCCATCTCGGCTACCACATCAGCTGTTGATTATCTCAGTGCCTGTGTGGAAATAACCCTTATTTTTACTTAAAAATTGGCCCCAAAGGGCAAAAGCAGTGATGCTGGCAATTTGGATATTCTCTTACCGTGCTTAATTTATACATTAAACTTCATCATAGGTATGTAGATATAGGAAAAACACAGTCTATACAGTGTAGGGTTTGGTACTATCTGCGTTTTCAGGCATCCACTGGGGGTCTTGGAACATACCCGCTACGGAAAAATGGAGGAACTACTGTAACACCTCTCTGCAGTTTAGATATTAGCTGAGGAGAGAAAGGCTTCTGTTCCTGCAGTGTTTATCCATGAAACCAGTGTACACAAGACATTGTCATATTTTAGGAACTCAACAAGTGTCAAAAGTAGTAAGTGTAAATGGCTTTTGTAGGTATATCCAAAAATAAATGTATATCCTGAAAATGACTACTATTTAAAGCTAATGGACTCTGAGAGTACAGCCAGTTTTCCAAAGTCATTCCATTCTTTAAATCAAATAAATGGCAACTTCTCATTTCCATTGGGTTTAAAAAAGAAAAATGTTCCCCTATATGTCCTGTCATAAGAGGGCTGTTTCTTCTGTTATATTATTTAAATTATTTTGTGTTCCTGAATAAACAGAAAAATAGCTATTATTACAATATACAATAAAAGATGGCTTTTAAAATTACTATAACTTGAGGGAAGTATAAACCAGTACTAACTACATGACAAAGGACATTATGAAGACACACATCTTATTGCTCACCAGTAACATAGGTCATTGTTCCTCAGCAGCCGGTCTACCATATGCTCCACCCGAACGAACCAGCTAGGCACTGCTTTGTAAATGAGGGGAGTGTCTGACCTGTGGAAGCAAAAATGCAGAATGTGGCTGGGCAGACTGAGGTATGCAGGGGCAAAGGGTAAGACTGACCTTTAGTTTCTTACTGATATCATCACCAACTATTAGGCCTTCTACTGATATTTATTTCTATTGCAAATACTAATGTCTATGTCATCTCCCTCCATCTCTCACAAGAAGGTGAAAGCTAATAAGAGAACAAGAAAAAATATAGTTCTGCTGTGTGACAGTTGACTAAGAAATGATGTCAACCTCAGCAAAGAGGAAACACGGGAACAAAACGTGATGCCACTGAACATTCCATTTTCACCCACATCTTTATAGTATGATGTTATATTAAAACTTGCATCACAGGGACTTCCCTGATGGCATAGTGGGTAAGAATCCGCCTGCCAATGCAGAGGACATGGGTTCGATCCCTGGTCCTGGAAGATCCCACATGCTGCAGAGTAACTAAGCCCATGCGCCACAACTACTGAGCCTGTGCTCTAGAACCCATGAGCCATAACTACTGAGCCCACGCACCACAACTACTGAAGCCTGCATGCCTAGAGCCCGTGCTCCGCAACGAGAGAAGCCACCACAATGAGGAGCCCATGCACAGCAACAAAGACCCAATGCAGCCAAAAAAAAATTTGCACATTATATTTCTCACTAAATTCCATTAGAAAGTTTTAGAGTTATATCTCATCCTAGAGAACTGTGATCCCAACACAATACATATTGGCATATGCCTGTTTCTTACACCTAAGGAACGAAATAACTTAATATATGAATTCATAAAATTCTCCTTAAAACAAGAATGAAGTTTTCAAACACTAACTCTAAAGGATACAAATGAGATGGGAACCATGAACTGATGGAATGGGCACACATATCAAATGTATCCACAAAGCTGAAGCTTGAGCTACATTTCATCTCACCTCCAGCAGAAAGGGTAGCTGTGGGTGAAGGTGCTGGCAGCAAGAAGTCGACCTTGTTCCTTTAGGGTCCTGATAATATTTTTGTCAGCATCCTATTTAAAAAAAATTTTAAATCTAGCCATTAAAATATCCTACAATACTTAGTAATACAATATAATTAAGTATATTACTAAACTTTGTTATTTTGATACCTTTACTATGAATAAAAGGCACAAATAACAAATGTACTATAAAAATACTTGGTTCACATTTCAGCCACTGTGTAACTTTAAGTACTTTTAAAGTACGTTCCAGACCACTTAAGGCAGTGAAATTTTCAATCAGCAATGATTACCCCAAGGTCACAAAGCCGTTTCCGGAGTCACAAACCAGAGCCCACTTTTTCTGATTTTTACCTTTGAAATTACAGCATGCTTCCTCTGAAGATACTAGACCCTTGGAATGCAGCTGATAATATGTCTATTTTTTTCTGATTTTATGTGCTCAAACAAAACAAAACAAAACAAAATCTACTTCCTGGGGGGAAAAAATCCCACATATGGAAGCTATTTAACAAAAAACTGATTAATGAAAGAAGTACGATGAAACCGACACCTTTCTAAGCCATAGAGATACAGACCTTCACATACTGTCCTGCAAAATCTGCCACTTCCCCTGTGAAACAGCCTGAAGCATCCACAGGGCAAACAGGGACAGAATCTTTCTGAATGATATTGAAATCCATACAGACCCGATAGTCATCCTGGGGAAAAGGAGAAAGGTAGAAGAAGGGAAGAATAAAACAGTTAAGTGTGGGTGTGGCAAGAGAGGAGCATATGAGGCAATAAATTTAGAGGAAAATTTTTCAGTATTCTGACATATAAATGTATCCAACTTTCATTATCCTCTCAACTGAAGTTAACTCAAGGATTATTCAGAGAATCCAGAGCGCTATAGCAGGGTTAGGGGATTAGATCAGTCTTCCCAGCCATTACTTCACAAACCCCTAATATAGCTGAGTATCCACTAAGTAAGAAGAAACATATGAATACATTAGAACAAAATCAAATTTGATTTATAACAGCAGCATGTATACACATACATGTATGCACAAAGCAGAAGAACATACACGTGTAAGGCATGAACCATTTAGTACTGCACAATGCTTGATGTGCATATGGATTTGCATCCTGTCAAAGAGTGCCTGAAAGGATGGCAACAGTGATCTAAATCCAAATTACTCATTTTACGGGAATTCCCTGGTGGTCCAGTGGTTAGAACTTGGCGCTTTCACTGCCAGGGCCTGGGATCAATCCCTTGTCAGTGAACTAAGATCCCACAGGCCGCGTGGTGTGGCGTGCATAAATAATTTAAAAATAATAATAAATAAAACAAACAAACAAACCCCAAACTATTCACTTTACAAATAAGTAATATGGGCCCCAGGCAGGCTGGGTTCACCACAATGCTTCAGGAATACATTTTGAGCAATGTTAACAATAATAAGGGCAAACTGATTATAAAGTGCTATATCAAACAGTGCTCTGAACATGACTACATTATATTAGCTCATTTAACCTTTACAATGATCCTGTGAGGAAGGCAGATAGATGTACTAGGTTTTCATCATGTGTTCCCCTCAGACAAACCAGCAAGTATCTCCATTTTACGGATGAAGAAGCTGAGGCACAAAGAAATAACTCAGCTGCAAAGTGGCAATGCTCACATTCAGAACCAAATAGCCTGGCTCCAGAGTCCAAGGTCTTTACCTCTTTGCTATGCTGTTTGAATATAAAATTAAAGGGACTGTCTTGGACTAAATAGTGAAACCAAACCCTGGTTTGACTCCAAGATAAACTGGAAAGCCAGTATGGTTCCACCTGGGCCTATGTTCAACTCTCGCTATGCTGAGAGGCTGCCTAGCGTGATGCGACATGTGCATGTGGCACATGACAGCCAAGGGCAATGACAGCCTGGCCATGAAGGAAGACCCTGAAAAAAAAAACAGTAAGCAACACAGACAGGACAAGCCCCAAAGTCCAGCAATTTGAACCATTTAGTATAGAGCAAACAGCCCTACTCGATTCGACTAGCTAAGAGCAGCATTCCTGAATGGAGCCAGAGTAACAGGTAATGTTCAACACGGTCATGTAGAAGTGCATAGACTCTGTGGAGAGATCACATAGCACATTGTCTGGCAAAACCACAACATGGAAGGTCTCTTGGAAAACGTCTACCAAGTGGGGTTAAAGGCTAAAATTTAAAGATCTGATCTTCTATAACATTAACCTGCCTGGCATTCAGGACAGATACACACCAAGAAGTTACCTTTTCATTATTTATTAACAGTGGAACAATGACACCAGTTGACCCTAAAATTATAATGAATAGCTGAAATTTGACTAATTACTAAAAATCAATAATAGTATTATCAAGAATGCTTACTTTCCATCTAATTTGAATACTGACCAGGTATTAGGTGATATTAAGCAATTGTTAATTTTATTGGGTATAATGGCATGGTGGCTATGTTAAAAATAAAAGTCCTTATCAGTCAGAGATGCATACAGAAGTATTTGCAGATGAAAGATATGATGTTGAGGATTTGCTACAAAACCCTCCAGCCAAAATAAAAAAGGTGTTGGGGAAGGGGACAGGGAACGAGACAGATATAACAGAAATTCCAAATTAATAATTAAAGCAGCTGGATAATGTGAACATAAGGAATATTATATTTTCTTTACTTCTGTGTATGTTTGAAGACTTCCATAATAAAAATCCCTGCAGAGATTAAGTATGAAAAAAAAAAAGACCAACGGAGACAGACTAGCTTCACTGCCTCTCTGACAAAATGATCAAGCCAAGAGGAATTTGTAGGTCCCCAGTGGGTGCTACACCCCCAGCAGTACACACTCTTAGAGTGTCAGGCACTGTGCTAAACGCTCTATATGGATGACTCCACTTAATCCCTGTAGTTTCCCAGACGGGCAGGTACTATCATTCCATGTCACAGAGGAGGAAAAGGAAGTCCAGACAGGCTAAGTAACTTACCCAGAGATGGCCTGTTAGTGGCAGAGCTGTGACCTAAGGTGAGGTCTGGTTCTAAATATGTGTCCTTAAACCCTATGCTCTTGTTTTACTCATATACAAATTACATTAAAAGGATTACATTTTTGGAAAAATTACTCTGGGAAAAACTTAAAATTAACCACACTGCATAGCTTTGAGGAAAGAGGTCAAATTCTCCCTTCTGATCATATAGTATTTATTTAGTCAAGAATACAGCAAAGGTGATGGAACCTTTCAGAGTTTTGATGGTTGTGGGGACTGTATGACTCTATGCCCTTGTCAAAACTCCCAGAACTGCATATCATAAATGGCAAAGTGTACAGCAAGTAAATAGTGAATGAATGAAAACACAGCATGCCTTTTAGAAAGACTAAATGCCCAGCAACATTCAGGATTTAGCACACCGTTTTCAAAAATCAGCTCAGGGTGAAAAGGAATTACAGATGCAAGTTTTATAAGGTTATCTCTGGGGGCAGTGAGCCTGAAAAGAGGTTAACTCCATAGTGTGAAAAACAGTGAGAAACATCTCTCTTCTCTCTCCCTGTCACATACACACACACAACTCAGTGGCCACTGACGTTTATTTCTCATAAATGCATTTGCAAGACATATACTACTCACAGCACCAAAGTAAGGAGCTTGGTGTACAACCCCAGTGCCTTCTTCCTCCTTCACATAGTTGTCAACAAGCACAGTAAAAGCACCATTCTCTTTACACTGGAAAAGAAAGGTTATCAGGCTTAAAGAGTAAAATAATACCATACCATAATATTAATTTAATAACAGTTTTTGGTAAGAGCCTGAAAAATCTTTTAACATGCAAAATTATTTTCAGAAATAGAAAAGACAGAATAATTCAGATTGGGAAGAAACATGCTAATTCAATACATCGTTTCCATGAATAACAGGTCATCACTTATAAATGAAATAATTATTTGAAGACTTGCAGAGAAAAATTTCTAACTTCCTTTGCCACAAAACTGTGCTTTTTCATCAGTTCTTCCAACCTCACCCCTGCCCTAGAATGCAGTTTTTCGTGAAAATGTCTCAGACGATGTGCTTCCTTAACCATTCACTTCCGGGTATATTTTCAATCACTGCATATGCTTTGCTGCTCCTTTTCCTTTCAGTCCAGCTCAGGTTATTCAGTAATAAAAGGCAAACCTTGGAAGAATCGGTATGGGAGCTGAGTTACAAGTTCTAGTTACAGGTACTCCACCTACTGTAACATGAAGGGAAATGTTCTCAGTTTGATTTTCTTTGTAACAACAATAAAGTCAGGTTCATACACAAACACTACAGACCTACTTCTTCTACCTTTATCTCTTAATATTTCTTTTCTTTGCTTTCTTACCTCTCTGCCTTTGCAAAAAGTACTTTCAGAAATTATTTTCACATTTAATCCTATAATCCTGTGAAAAAGGCATCAGCAGTCTCATGTTTTAAAAATATTCTGGTTGTATTTGAATTTCACAGATGAACAAACTCTGAACAAAGATGAAATGGTTTGCCCAAATCATACAACTAGTAATGACCTGAAAGAAGGTCTTCTGGTTCCAAACGCAATTTTATTTTCAACTATATCACAACTCTTTAATTCTCTGGCATTCACTTAAAACTAAACTTGAAAAATAACTATGAATTTTTAATTGCTATAACCCAAGTCACCTGGAAATATTTTTGGTGTGGTATGATAGGTGCTAAAAGGTGTGTCTTCAATAGTTTAAACATGGAGAGATAATATGTGGGTTCTTAGAATCAGATGTAAGAATAGGGAATACAAAGGTATCTTACTGTTTCTAACTGTAGAGGGTTTCTAACAAAGAAACCCTACATTGCATTCCTATCTCTCGAAGTCCAGTTTTAGATCCTTCCCCTGCCAAGGATGAACTGGGTCAGCATTCACACAGAGAGTTATAGTGCTGTCCTTCAAAGACAGCATCTACTCTCATAGCTCTCACTTAATATTTCAGAACATGTGTATTTTAGGTATACACCAGATGATTTTTGTCTTCAAAGAATTTGCAGCATCTTTCTAAAACTCACCAAACGTTCTAGAAATTTCAGGAAGCTAACTGAATGGATAGTTGTTGTTCTTAAATAACTTAGATCAGTATGAACTGAGTGCATATTCCAGACAGACTTCTGATTTAACCTAAAGTTCCTATCTATTGTGCTCATGTGCATTTTCTGAGAGGGCTGAACTTTCCTTAGGTTCTCAAAGGGATCTAGTGTAAGAGGTTTTAAGACAAATAAAAACAAATACAAGAAAAAATAAAACATGTTATGATACAGAAGAGAAGAATGCAGGAATGATATTTTTCAGAGGGAGAAACCAAAGAAGCATTTCAAAAATTGCTTTTTTTTCAGATGGCACCTGAGTTTAGCCTTGAAGAGTGTCAAGCTGATATGACGTTAAAGCAAGGTGAGGGTTTTTTAAAAAAGAGGAGGAAGACAATAAAAACAAAGGCAGAGAGGGAGGAAAAGAAAGGGCCAGTGTGATGGAAGCAAAGGATATGTTTAAATCAACATTAGGGAATGTGGTTAGGGAGTAGGACTGCCTTGTGTCAACTGGAGAATACCCATTGAGGAATGTGCTGGCAAATGACTACAGGCTCAAGGGAGGGACCAGACCAGGTAAAGTGTTTGGAAATCCATCAGCAGCAACATGGAATGAGGAGGAATGCCATTAGTTAGGAGATAAAAAACATGGGAAAACACTCAGGTGCACAAAACTGTAGAGGCAGATGTGACGTTGTGGACAGAGCCCAAATGGCAGAGATCACCTGCATTAGCCAAACTCTATCCCTACACTGAACCAGAACAGAGGTAAGCAAATATTTTATCATGGGCTATGGTGTAAGGTTTTGTTGGCTAATGCTACGTCCAACTGAAATAATTTCCACATAATGTGTAAAACCGGGTCTGAGAGTGTTGCTCATTATTTCACTCCAAGACCTATAAATAAGAACCAACAGGAAATTCCTGCTGACTTTATTCTTTTGTTGTTGGTGGTGGGGTTTACAGCTACAGCTGTGGATTCTGTTGCCAGAAAATGGAAAACCACATAAAATAGCTTTGTGACTCTTATAAGAACTAAGTTACTAAATGTCTGAGCTTAAAGCACCCACCTCATCAATTCCTGGAAATGAACTCTGTTTACTTTTACACACACAGTTTTGTAAAAGCACTACCTTAAGTTTGTAAAAACAAAACTCAAAAAACAAAAAACACCTCAACGACTTGCCTGGGTGATGTGTGGACTATAAACAATACAAATATACACACATTAAATCTTATCAAAGTAACTGATTCCTTATGTAATCTGAGAAAAGTATTTAAAAATTCCTATAGGATTTTAATTATTAAAGCAAGAAGGCAATACAAACAGAATTTAATTTTTGTAATACTAAAACAGATTTTTGGATTTAGGCACACTTGTACAAACAATATAACAATAAGACAATATAAATACCGCTCCAGTTATCAAATACTTGGGTTGTGGACAGCTCCTGTGGTAGAAGTCTCTAAGCTCACCTTTATAAAATAGTCAAACAGCGGTCTGTATTTCTTGCCTTTGAGATAGGCACCAGGCAATCTAGAAAAAAGAGAAAGGCAAACTCACAATTAAAATTATCAAAGAAATGAGGCTACAGCCACATCAAGTTATCATTCCCTTCTGGTTTCCTTGTTCCTAAATCATGAGTGCTGGAACGTGTGACCTGAATGTACTTGGTATTAGTACTTAAAACTAAACTTGCATAATATAGCTTTTGGGCAATAAAGTATCTCACTTTTTAAAGCTAAAGACACACATGCACGTGCACACACACACACATACAAATCAATGAGGTGTATATTCACCTTTCAAGGATCTCATAGTCACTCTCCAATTTATAGAGGGCTGATAATCTGGCTTCCATTAAAATGTATAATTTTCCTCTGACAGCATCTATGAGAGCAAGGGAAAAAGTGGACTTCAATGATATTCAGGCTTTGGCTTACGCTAAAGACATGCATCTGCATATTTTTCCCTCCAGGGGCTCCTATATCACCTGCATCCAATGTGCTCAGCACTGACAGAGGAACACCACAAAGAACGCTAGGGCACACGTGCTTTCCAAATACGAAAAAGACAAAAACATCAAATGCTGTTAAGGCAGCTCATCAGTTGTTGCTAACTGCACCTCTATTCATTTTAAGTAAATTAATCTTTTCTCCTACCAAAAGTAACATATATGAGTGCTTAAAATCCGTAACATTAGCAAACCAAGAAGAGATCACAAAGTAAAAGTTTCCCATAATCTCATACTCCCCACCCCACCCCGCCCCCGCCTCGACACTATCGTTTCAGTGTCTATTCCTCCAGGTGTTTTTCTACGTATATATCAACATACATATTATGTAAACATGTAACTTAATAATTATGGGATATAACTCAATACAGTTTTGTAATTTGTTTTCACATAATACATTGTGAACATTTTCTCATATGTTAGCACATATAGATTCTCTCATTCTTTTAAATAGCTTCTATAGTATTCCATCTTATGGAGGTACAAGTTATTTTTAACATATCAATTAATGCTAGACAATTAAACTGTTTTCAAATTGCTACTGCTATGAACACTGGGATAATGAATATTCTTATACATGTCTTTGTACCCATATTGGAAACATTTCTGAAGGATACTATCCTAGGAAGAGAAAAGCTGAAACAAATGCATAAACATATAAAATTTAATAGATACTGACAAATTGCCTTACAAAAATTTAGGCTAAACGCCCACATGTAAAGTATGACATACCCAAGAATATACTAAAGCTATACCTAAGAATATACTAAGTCTGTAAGAAAAATGAGTATCTATGGATCCTTGTGAAGGCCTTTGCAATTCACTGAAAAACTACCACAAATAATGTTGCCATCCACCAGTTCTGACCTCACAGGAACTTCATTATAAGTGGAGTCTATATTTTCTGAATAAAACACAGAACACATGGTACACAAGAACACAAGAAGTAAAAGAGTTGTATGCAGGCAGATGAATGACATGATTGAAATCTCAGCCAGATGGCCTTTATGGCTGTCAGGCTTACTACGGAATGGCCATGATCCACAGGCAACTCAGGAAACTTATAACAGACAGAAATGCACTTGCAGGGAGAAGCAGCAGTAGACACCAGAGCCAGGCTCTATGTGGAAACAGCTCCTTCCCAGTTGATATCGCTAGAAACCAACCCTTGGTCTTAGCTACTCCTAAGGCACAGCTAAACAATGATAAAAATATCTGACGCCCAACACTTTTCCATTCCTTTCTCAATATTCTTCCCTTGATAGCACAAGCTATTGTGAATCAAGTTAACTGTCTTGTAAGACGGATTCTTTTTCTGGCTATGAGTTTTTCTTTTCTTTCCCTGACTTCCCCCTGCTCCCCATAAACTATAGAAACCTGAAGGTACCAACCTTCTTTTTTCATATAAATCTCTATGGAAAGGGCCTCATCAAGACTATGGTTAACTTGACCACCAGGAAATATTTGAAAGGTACAAAGTTCTCAAGTTCTGGTACCAATTCTATGATACTATGATATAGAGTAAGAAATATATATTTGGTCTTAATCCCTGTTCTGGCAGAGCTCTTAAAACCCTTGGAATTTCCTAAGTGGTGGGAAGGTGTCTTTTGTTACGTTAATGGAGTGACTTTTGTAAAACCCCTAGGTAACCTAAGGATGGTGAACCAAGCACATGGCTACAGGGTTGGAACTTTCATACTCCACCTCCAGCCCCCTCTGGAGAGGAGAGAGGGGTCAGAGATTGAGTTCAATCTCCAATGGCCAATGATTTAATCAATTGTGCCCATGTAACAAAGCCTCCATAAAAACCCAAAAGGATGGGGTTTGGAGAGTTTCCAGGTTAGTGAACGTATCCACATGCTATGAGAGTAGCCCACCCCAGTTCTGGGGAGAGAAGTTCCTGTGCTTGCGACCCTTCCAGATCTCACCCTATGCACTTCTTCATCTGGCAGTTCATGTGTATCCATTACAATCTCCTTTTATAATAAACCAGTAATCTAGTAAGTACAATGTTTCTGAGTTCTGTGAGTTGCTCTTCGGACCCAAGGAGGGCGTCATGGGTTGGTGAGAAGCCCAGGTGACAACCGGAACTTGTGACTGACATCTGAAAGGGGGCGGGGGGGTTGCAGTGGCAGGGGGAAGTCTTGTAGGACTAAGCTCTTGACCTGTGATATCTGACTCAAGCTCCAGATAGCTAGTGCTTGAATTGATTTACTTGCTTGGCGGTGTTGAGAAAACACATACTGGAGATTCCTAATAGCAATGATACGCCACCCCCTTTGAATCTCAGGTTCTTCATCTGTAATAGGAGCATGATGTATGAAAGTATTATAATCTGAAAAGTATATGAAATTTTTACTTTTTATATCTCTGTACAACGTTAATTTTTTTGTGTTAATTTTAATGTTTTGTGTTAATTTTTCAATCAGAAATGAAAATGCTCTTAGAGGTTATTTTTCTGATTAAATCTAATACTTTTTCAAAAACTTCTATTTTTACTCCACAAAGAAATGTAGGACTTCCCTGGTGGTGCAGTGGTTAAGAATTCGCCTGCCAATGCAGGGCACACAAGCCCTGGTCCAGGAAGATGCCACCTGCCATGGAGCAACTAAGTCTGTGCGCCACAACTACTGAGCCTGCGCTCTAGAGCCCACGAGCCACGACTACTGAGCCCGTGTGCCACAACTACTGAAGCCCGCATGCCTAGAGCCTGTGCTCTGAAACAAGAGAAGCCACCGCAATGAGAAGCCCACACACTGCAATGAAGAGTAGCCCTGGCTCACCACGACTACAGAAAGCCCACGCGCAGCAACGAAGACCCAATAAAGCCAAAAATAAATTAATTAATTAATTAAAAGAAGAAAAGAAATGTAATTTTTTTTCTTTTTAACCATTGCATCAAATAGGATAAAATGCCTAGGAATAAACCTACCTAAGGAGGCAAAAGACCTGTACTCAGAAAACTATAAGATGCTGGTGAAAGAAATCAAAGGTGACACAGATGGAAAGATACACCACATTCTGGGAGTGGAAGAATCAATATGGTCAAAATGACTATACTACCCAAGGCAATCTACAGATTCAATGCAATCCCTATCAAATTACTAGTGGCACTTTTTGCAGATCTAGAAAAAAAAATCTTAAAATTTGTGTGGAAACACAAAAGATCTCGAATAGCCAAAGCAATCTTGAGAAACAAAAATGGAGCTGGAGGAATCAGGCTCCCTGACTTCAGACTATACTTCAAAGATACAGTAATCAAGACAGTATGTTACTGGCATAAAAACAGACATATAGATCAATGGAACAGGATAGAAAGCCCAGACATAAATCCACGCACCTATGGTCAATTAATCTATGACAGAGGAGGCAAGAATATGCAATGGAGAAAAGACAGTCTCTTCCTAAGTGGTGCTGGGAAAACTGGACTGCTACGTGTAAAAAAATGAAATTAGAACACTCCTTAACACCATACAGAAAAAAAACCCCAAAATGGATTAAAGACCTAAATGTAAGGCCAGATACTATAAAACTCTTAGAGGAAAACATAGGCAGAACACTCTTTGACATAAATCACAGCAATACCTGGATCTACTTCCCAAAGTAATGAATATAAAAACAAAAACAAACAAATGGGACCTAATTAAACTTAAAAGCTTTTGCACAGCAAAGGAAACCACAAACAAAAGGAAAACACAACTCACAGAATGCGAGAAAATATTTGCAAATGAAGAAACCGCCAGGGGATTAATCTCCAAAATATAAAAAATAGTTCATGCAGCTCTACATCAAAAAAAACCAAACAATGGAGTATTATTCAGCCACAAAAAAGAATGAAACAATGCCATTTGCAGCAACATGGATGGATCTACAGATTATCATACTAAGCGAAGTAAGTTAGAGGAAGACAAATATCATATGGTTATCACTTATATGTGGAATCTGAAAAATGATACAAATGAACTTATTTACAAAACAGAAAAAGACTCACAGACTTAGAAAACAAACTTATGGTTACCAAAGGGGAAGGTTGGGGGGAGGGATAAATTAGGAGATTGGGATTCATATATACATACTATTATATATAAAATAATCAACAAGGACCTACTGTATAGCACAGGGAACTCTAGTCAATACTCCATAATAACCTATATGGGAAAATAATCTGAAGAAGAATAGATATGTGTATGTATAACTGAATCACTTTGCTGTACACCTGAAACTAACACAATATTGTAAATCAACTATAGTCTAATACAAAAGAAAAATTAAATAAAAAACTAAAAAAAAAAAAAAAAAGTAGTATTTACTTCTACACTGGACCAAGAAGGAAATTCTGGGTAAAAAAATAGTCCTTTTCCTAGGCCAAGGGAAATAAGTAGATAAACTAGTTGCTTGGACATGTAAAAGAGGGGAGTAGGAATCAGTAAACTAAGATGTGTTCCACATGTTTTCTTATATTATTTTCCTCTAAACTCCTGAAAATATACTCTTGACCTTCACTCTGTCCACTTCTTATGGCTTCCTTTCTGGATCCCTTGCCTCAAGCCTTGGAATTCACCAACATGAAACAGGCATGGTTATCCTTTCAGGAGGCGCAAACAGTTGGATTATTTCCAGCTTTAGAAGTACACTGGAAGCTAACTGGCTTTGCTGTGCTGTTTGAAACTCATTATCAGATTTCTCCCTCCAAAACATATCCTGCTACATAACACCATACCTATGTATTCACTACTAGAAAATTATTTAGTAGAGGTTTTCTGGGTTTCTAAGAAATTTTAATAAAAGGCAAATTTCCCCAGGGTTATTAGCACATATGAGTGATTATGACATACCTAAGAACAGATTCCCAAACAATAAATCATAAGACATGTGACCAGAGAGTTCATGCTACCTCCCAGCCCCAACGGCTTTACTGATTCTAGTAAATACATTTATTTTTTGTATAATTTGTAATAAGTTTATTAAGTTATAAGTATAAACTATGTCCTGATTACTAATACTGATGTCTATTTAAAAATCAAAATAAAGAATATTTTTAAAATAATAATTAAGCATGACTTAAGCAACTTTCTGAGAAAATTTTAGATGTTCTCTAATATTGTATCCAACTCAGTTTTCCTTAATGAATTGTGTTCTATTTCTAGTGTGACCCATCTATTGTCTATTTATTTCCTCCTATCTATCATGATAAGACTTTTTAAGCATTCATTCATTTAATTGATATTTATTGAATACTTATTTTGTTCTAGGTAATGGGTTATAAGGGCATAGCCCTAAACAATACATATCCAGGCCCTGCCTTCACACAAACCCAGGGAGTTAAGAGATTTTTCCGTTACTTGATAATAACAACATCCTTGGGAATTCCCTGGCGGTCCAGCGGTTAGGACTCCATGCTTCCACTGCCGGGGGCCTGGGTTCGATCCCTGGTTGGGGAACTAAGATCTCATAAGCTGTGTGGTGTGGCCAAAAACAAACAAACAAGCAAACAAACAAAAAAACCCCAAGTTTATCCTGATAATCTCTTTGTAGCTAGATAAAATTACTTGAACAACTTCTACTAAAAATGCCTCTTTTAAAGGGAATGTACTTCAACATAATAAAGGCCATATATGACAAGCCCACAGCTAATATCATACTCTGGTGAAAAACTGAAAGCTTTTCCTCTAATATCAAGAACAAGATAAGGATGTCCATTCTTGCCACTTTTATTCAACATAGTATTAGAAGTCCTAGCCGGAACAATTGGGCAGGAAAAAGAAATAAAAGGTATCTAAATTGGAAAGGAAGAAGTAAAACTCAGTATTTGCAGATAATATGATAGTACATATAGAAAACTCAAGACTCCACCAAAATCTCAGAACTAAAAAATAAATGGAGGGACTTCCCTGGTGGCACAGTCGTTAATAATCTTCCTGCCAATGCAGGGGACACAGGTTTGATCCTTGGTCCGGGAAGATCCCACGTGCCGCAGAGCAACTAAGCCCGTGTGCCACAACCACTGAGCCTGCGCTCTAGAGGCCGCGAGCCACAACTACTGTGCCTGTGTGCCACAACTACTGAAGGCCATGCACCTAGAGCCCGTGCTCTGCAACAAAAGAAGCCACTGCAATGAGAAGTCCGTGCACCACAACGAAGAGTAGCCCCTGCTTGCCATAACTAGAGAAAGCCCACGCACAGCAACGAAGACCCAATGCAGCCAAAAATAAATAAAAATAAATTTATTTTAAAAAATAAAAATAAATAAATGCAGTAAAGTTGCAGCATACAAAATCAATATACTGAAAGCTGTTGCATTTCTATACACAAATAATGAACTACCAGAAAGAGAAATTAAGAAAACAATTGCATTTACAATTGCATCAGAAAGAATAAAATATGTAGGAATAAGCTTAGCAGAGGAAATGAAGGACCTAGGCACTGAAAAGTTTAAAACATTGATGAAAGAAATGGAAGACACAAATAAATGGAAAAGTGTTCCATGATCATGGATTCAAAGAATTAATATTGTTAAAACGTCCATACTACTGAAGGAAATCTACAGATTCAGTGCAATTCCTATCAAAATTTCAATGGCATTTTTCACAGAAATAGAATAAACAATCTTAAAATTTATGTGGACCCACAAAAGACCCTGAATAGTCCATGCAATCTTGAGAAAGAAGAACAAAGCTGGAGGCACAACACTCCTTGATTTCAAACTATATTACAAAGTTCTAGTAAGCAAAACAGTATGGTACTGGCATAAAAACAGACACATAGATCAACGGAACAGAACAGAGAGCCCAGAAAGAAACTCACACATAAGACAATTAATTTACAACAAAGGAGCCAAGAATATACAATGGGGAAAGGAGAATCTCTTCAATAAATGGTGTTGGGAGAACTGGACCACTCTCTTATGCCATACACAGAAATTAACCAAATGGATAAAAGACTTTAACATAAGACCTGAAACCATAAGATTCCTAGATGAAAACATAGTTGATAAACTTCTTGACATTGGTCTTGGCAATGTCTTTTTTTTTTTTTTTTTGGCTCTGACAACAAAAGCAAAGGAAACAGAAGCAAAAATAAAAACAAACAAAAAAAAATGTGGGACTATATTACACTAAAGCTTCTGCACAGCAAAAGTAATCAACGAAATGAAAAGGCAACCATCTGAATGGGAGAAAATATCTGCAAATCATACAGCTGATATGGGGCTAATATCCAAAATATATAAAGAACTGATACAACTTGACAGCAAAACAAACAAACAAACAAACAAGAAAAACCTACCAAACCAATTTAAAAAATGGGTAGAAGATCTGAATAGACATTTTTCCAATCAGATATCCATCAGGTACATGAAAAGATGCTCAATACCAGTTATATAAGGGAAATGCAAATCAAAACCCCAATAAGGTATCACCTCACACCTGTTAGAGTGGCTGTTTTCAAAAAGACAAGAGACAGCAAGTGTGGGCAAGGATGTGGAGAAGAGAGAATCTCTGCACTGATGATGGGAATGTAAGCTGGCGTAGCCACCATGGAAAACAGTATGGGAGGTTCCTCAAAAAATTAAAAATACAACTACATATGATCCAGTAATTTTACTTCTGGGTATTTATGCAAAGAAAATGAATACAATAACTTGAAAAGATATCTGCACCCCATGTTCATCACAGCATTAATTATGATAGTCAAATTATGGAAACAACCTGTGTCCATCAATGGATGGATTGATGAAGAAAATATGGTATGTATATGTACAATGGAATGCTATTTGGCTGTAAGAAAAACTGAAATTTTGCTGCTTAAAACATCATGGATGGGGCTTCCCTGGTGGCGCAGTGGTTGAGAGTCCGCCTGCCGATGCAGGGGACACGGGTTCGTACCCTGGTCCGGGAAGATCCCACATGCCGCGGAGCGGCTGGGCCTGTAAGCCATGGCCGCTGAGCCTGCGCGTCCAGAGCATGTGGTCCACAACGGGAGAGGCCACAACAGTGAGAGGCCCGCATACCGCAAAAACAAACAAACAAAAAACACCCCATCATGGATGGACCTTGAGGGCATTAGGCTAAGTGAAATAAGTCAAAGAAAGACACATAATATATTATCTCACTTATATGTGGAATAAGAATGAAATCAAAGCAACAAAAATAAACCTCATGGATACAGAGAACAGACTGGTGGTTGTCAGAAGCAGGGGTGTGTATGTGTATGTGTGGGGTGGAATGGGTAAAGGGAGTTAAAAGGTACAAACTTCCAATTATAAAATAAGGCGTGGGGATATAATTTATAGCATGGCAACTATAGTTAATAATACTGTATTACAGGGCTTCCCTGGTGGCGCAGTGGTTGAGAGTCCACCTGCCGATGCAGGGGACACGGGTTCATGCCCCGGTCCAGGAAGACCCCACATGCCGCGGAGTGGCTGGGCCCATGAGCTATGGCCGCTGAGCCTGCGCATCCAGAGCCTGTGCTCTGCAACGGGAGAGGCCACAACAGTGAGAGGCCCGCATATCGGGAAAAAAAAAAAAAAAAAAATAATAATACTGTATTACATATTTGAAAGTTACTGAGAGAGTAGATCTTAAAAGGTCTCACCACAAGAAAAAAATTCTGTAAATATGTATGGTGATGAATGTTAACTAGACTTACTATGGTGTTCATTTCATGAGGTACACAAATGTTTATTTTATTGTAAACCTAAAATTAACATAATGTATGTCAATTATACCTCAATTAAAAAAGTAAAAAAAAAAAAGGGAAGAAATGTAAGCTTTCATTCTTTCCCAAAATTCATTAAAATTATTTTATTCATATTGATCATAAGTAACCAGGCTCACACTTACCTTTAATCTTCACATACTGCATATCTGGATTAACACACAGGGCAAGGTTACTAGGTAGAGTCCAGGGAGTAGTTGTCCAGGCAACCAAAGATATACTTTCATCTTCCTCCAAAGGGAAAGTTACAAATATTGAAGGATCTTGAACATCCTGAAATAAAATGAAATAAAGTATTCTTTTACAGATTCCATAATAGTAGACATGGAAGAAAAACGAACTGATCCTAAAGAATAAAATAAACTTTTATTTTCAGAATAAACTGAGCTTTAAAAAAATCTGCCATATTTGTAAAAAGAAAATACAAAGAGAGAAATTCCAAATACATTTTTTATATAAAGAAAATGCTTTAATAATTACCTTAGTAGTCACAAATAAAACATTTATAGTGTAGCAAGTGGGATACATAAATGAGGTTTCACTATTACAATGATCTATTTTATAACAAGTCCATAAAGAATTAGGTCAATAAAATGACGATTTTGGAAAACAGTGTTATTCTTTATTTGAATTGAAGGGTATATGAGAATTCTTTTCAACTTTTCAGGAAGTCTGAAATTATGCCAAAAATTAAAAACAAACACAATCCTTAGTACACACTCATAGTATGGCCAAAGTGAAAAAAGACAGAAAATACTAAGTGCTGACAAGGATGCAGTGTCATCAGAACTGTCTAGTGGAAGTATAATCCCTTTGGGGTTAGAGTGGGAGGCAATGAACCATTGTCCATGCATGGGTCAAATCTGGCCGTTACCTGTTTTTATAGAGCCCAAGACCTAAGAATGGTTTTGACAGGACTGAAAGATCTGGCCAACAAAGTCTAAAATATTTACTATCTAGCCTTTACAAAGTTTGCCAACTCTTGTACTAGGGCTAAATGTAAGTATACGTTATGACTCAATAATCCCACTCCTGGGAATGTGTATATATGCTCCCCAAAAGACAAGTTCCAGAATGCTCACGGTAGTACTACTGATAAGAGCCAAAAATTGGATATTACCCAAATGTCCATCGACAATAGAATGGATAAGTTAAATACTAGACAGTCATTAAAATGATGATCTACAACTACACACAACATGGATGACTTTCACAAACATAATCTTGAGCAAGAGAAGCCAGATGCAAAAAAAGAACAAAGTGTACAATTCCATTTATATTTAGTACAGAATCAGCAAACAATGAGGTTGGAAGTGAGGACAGTGGTTGCTATAGAGGAGTGGGGGGATACATGCTAAACTGAAGGGACCATGAGAAGGGAGAGCTTTTCACAGGTTGCTTGACAAGGTTCTTCTTTAACTTTATCTGGGTGTTGGCTTCACATTCATTTTGTGCCAGTATATGGAACAGAGTAAGTAAATGGAGGAGCAAAAAAATGTTGTCTTATTAAACCAGGAAATAGGTACTAAGATATAAAAATTATTAATTTTAGTATGTATAGTAATAAACATAAAAAAATTAAAAAGCCACTGAAGAGAACTCTAAATAAAACATTAATAGTGATTTCCTTTGGGTACTGAGATTATAATTTTTTTCCCTCTTCTTTATATCTTTTATGGCTTCTAAATTTTCCACAATGAGCATAAGCCTCATAAATAATCACATCAACCAGACTTCTAAAAACTAAAAATTTAGACAATATAAAAAATAAATATTTTTATATACCACAAGTTGGTTTACCTTTGGAAAAGTTGGAAGGACTTTCTTCTGTAACTCAATTTAGTTCCATACAGCTTGCTCTTTCCCAATAAGAGAATGTATTTATTTACTTATAGAAGAGTATACACTTTGAAAACCCTAGGACCTAACAAGCTATAATGGGACTCTAACATGTAAAAATTTAGTTACCAAACAAAATTCCAGCATAGTACACAGGATTTATATTACAAAACATTTGGAGCAACACCAATTGTTACCATTTAAAAAGAAAAAAAGGCTGTGCCCTCTGAACACCTCAAATATCTATCAAAAGAATGAATAAATAAATTGTAATCTGTTATATGAAACACTATACAGCAGTTAAAAATAAACTTAAAGCTACATGTATCAATATGAAGAAAATTTAAAACAATGTTTAGTATAAAAGGCAAGAATAAATAGAAATAATAAGAAAAATGCAGAATAAATACAATGAATGAGATTTAAAAACTTGTGAACAACACTAAATACTGCTTACGGATACTTATATAGATAATAAAAATATGCATGAAAAAGAAACACCAAATTCAGCATAGTGGTTACCTATCAGGATGTGAAGAAGGAAATGGAAAAGAGAAATGTGCTGTAAATAAACAAACTGTGGTATATTCACCTACACAGAAATTAGAACAAAAGACCCAAAACTACACATAACATGGATGACTATCACAAACATAATGCTGAGTGAGTAAAGCCAGAAACAGAAGAATACATAGTGGATCTTTCCATTTCTTCAAAGTACAGAACCAGACAAAACTAATCAACTGCTATCTGTGACATTTGATGTATTTGAAATCAACAACGGATGCATTCAGTGAAACCCATGTTTTGTTTTTTAATTTTTTGGCCACGCCACGAGGCTTGCGCGACCTTAGTTCCTTCCCCAAAAGAGCCTGTACTCCTCAACGGGAGAGGCCACAACAGTGAGAGGCCCGCATACCGCAAAAAAAAAAAAAAAAAAAGAAGTACTTATTTCTATAAAATGCAGAGGACAGAGAAAATGTTAGATTATGGAGATGTAATCATCAAAACTCAGATTGTGGGAAACTACAAGATAATATCTGTTTCCCAAACAACAATTTGCAAGGGGGAAAAAAAAAGAAAAAGAAAAACATAGAAAGAGAAATGGAGCCCTACACATTAAAACAGACCTAAAAGACAACTGTTACCGTGTATGAACCTTCCTTATGTCTCGATTAAAATAAAACAAGAAAACACAAACCAAAAAAAACAACTAGAAATAACCTGAGGGAAAAAAAGGATGCTGTTTATGAGACAAATAGAAATGTGAACACTGATGATATCCAGGAGTTAAACAACTACAGAATATTTAATATTAAGAACATTAAAAATGATTGATGATGACTTCTTAAGGTGTGATAATGGTACTCTGGTAATGTTAAAGAAATATTTCTTATCTAGTGAAGATATATAATGAATTACTTATTGATAAAATGATATGTCTAAAATTTGCTTTGGAAAAAGGGTCTGGGAGAAGTAAGTGGAGTGTGTAGATGGGGCAGGATTGACCAGAGATTGTAGGGGATACACAATAGGACATGGGAGTTAATTATTCTGTTAATTAATTATTCTGTCTACTTTTGTATATGCTTGAAATTCTCCATGTTAAAGTGTTTTTAAAAAGTAAGCAAATACAGCAATATATTAAGATTTGACAAAACTTAAGTCTTTGGTACTCAATAGTTAGTATATTATTCTCTACACTTTTATGTGCTTAAAATATTTTATTAAAAAAACATAATAACATGAGCACCGCCATAGAAGGGTATTTAGGGGACAACAGGCAGGCATCATCATGCCTACCTCACAAGGATATGCAACGATCCAATGGGATGTTGAAAGCATTCTGCAAGATGAAAAGTGCTTTTGAAATGCAAGTGTTAATAATAATGACATGCAGGTAAATACACAGTTTGTTTATTTACAGCACATTTCTCTTTTCCAAACCTTAGCCGTGAGATGGAATTCCAAACAAATCAACATCCTTTAAAAACAAAGAGGGTTAGATAAACTCAGAAATAAAACACCCCTTGAATATACACACATGAGAACAGATAGTTCTTATTCCTGAAGACTTACAGTCTTTACTATCTCCCTGGATAAGGTAAAGCAGTACACTTTGTAAACAACAGACACGTCTAAACTCTTATACCAACGACAGCAAGTTATTCCATTCATCAACGATCATAACACACCACCAATTGCAAATCAGATCTTCCTCCAAATACTTTTAACAAATAAATGATATTACAAAGCCTCAGATGAGGCACAAAAACACCCTAAGCTGTAACCCTTATGAAACAGTGACTGGAGGAAAATAGAGCAGAGCTGGACTTATTAAACAAAGAGAGGCATAAAAATATGGTTAAAACAAGCAAAACCTATCACATTAAGACACATCATTCACATCACTCCCCCGGCTAACATTCCACACTGGGACTAAGTTACCATGATCACCACAGCCATTTATCTTCTGAGTACATAACTTAACACCAATGACATCTCACATACCCTGTAATTCTGGTGAGATTCAAAGTTGGAAAGTGGAGTATTGCATGCAGTGGAAAAGGGCATGACTTTCACTCCTCTATAAACAAGGCCTTTATCATAGAGCTGTTTGAAGACCCACCTGGCAAGTAAAGAGACAGAATTTTACAATTACATAACCATAATTCTATTTTCCCAAATGCAAACATTTATGCCAGTTTCTGTCTGTAGAGTTTCTCACAGCCAAAGAAGTGGAAACACAATGTCTCTCAACTGGTGAATAGCTGGTAAATTACAACAGCTCAGTATAATGAGATATTATGTAGACATTAAAAGTGCAAATAACTGTTGACATGGAAAGGTGTTAATGACTTGATGTTGATTGAGAAAAGCAATTGACACCATACTGTACAATGAGGTACCAATTATGTAAAACTATGTATCAGTATACACATTTACATTTTTAGAGGTGCTAAAAAAGTAGATTTTCACCAATATGTTAACTATGGTTGGGATTTCAGACTTTTAAAAAAAAATTTTTAATTTACTTATTTATTTATTTATTTTTGGCTGTGTTGGGTCTTTGTTGCTACGCACAGACTTTCTCTAGTTGCAGCAAGCGGGGTCTACTCTTCGTTGCGGTGTGCAGGATTCTCATTACTGTGGCTTCTCTTGTTGCGGAGCACGGGCTCTAGGCGCACAGGCTCAGTAGTTGTGGCGCAGGGGCTTAGCTGCTCCGCAGCATGTGGGATCTTCCCGGACCAGGGATCGAACCCATGTCCCCTGCATTGGCAGGTGGATTCTCAACCACTGCACCACCAGAGAAGCCCAGACTTCTTGTTTTTCTTAATAGTTTTCTGGTATACTGCTTAAATTTCACTGTAATGGACAGTTTTACAGAGGCAATTTAAAAAGTATAAACCATTGGGATTAGGATGAGATATCTCTCCTACAGTCAGTCAAAAACTTTTATTAAACACTTAAACATGTTGCTCTAAGCTAAATGTAGCAAGACACTGGAAAACAGTCATCCCAGGTTCTCCTGTGGTGACTACTCACCTTTCCCAACTGGGTGCCAGAATTCATTTGGTAGGAATCCTTACTTGTCTTTAACTCATTTTTACAGTTCGATTCCTATGTACTTGGCACAATAAATGAATTAAATTCTCTCCCATTTGTTAAAATACATTTTTATGTAAAACTGTGCAAGTATTTTCATCGTATTCCTTTGGCTTTGGATAAAGCCTAAAAGGTGACATCTTTTAACAAATTTCCCAAGTTTAAACTCAATCTTAAATTATATACTCTGATGCAAGGACATTCACCGGAGACCAGAGGAAAAGTGTCAGATTTGCATCATAAGACCAAGATTCAAGCCTAAGAGCCATATAATTAGTTGTGTGATCTCAAGCAAGTCACAACCACTTGCCTTTACCTCAAAGTGGGTCCTAACCCAATCCACAGGACTTTCTGGATCATCTGAGAAAATTCAAGTGGAAGTACTTTATATACTCAAAAGCACCAACTCAATCTAAATTATCACCATTAAATTAATGTTATCATTTTAAATGTATCTCCTACTATTTTTTAAATATTCACCCTAGGTCTATATGCCTTATTTATATGCCAACACGTTCCTCAGGAATAACTAACATTCTAATAGCAAGAGGCTTTCAAAATGGTTTTCCCCCGATTCAAGTATGTTTTATGTAAATTAAGAAGTCTGATGTAGAGCTATATTGTCCAACATGGTAGCACTAGCCACATGTGCTCATTTAAATTTATTAAAATTAGAAATTCAGTTTCTTGGTCATACTAACCACATTTAAGTGCTAAACTGTCCTGATCTAGAGCATAAAGAGTACCTTCTTTTCCAGAAGTTTAAGAGAAACCCTGCTTTTTAGAATGCCCTAATCATGAGAACTCCAACTACTCAGTGAAATGGGAAGCCTCCCTGTCCAAAGTTTCTGCCATGTCAGAGAGTTTAATCAGCTCTCACCCTTGGGTACATGGGTCTGGAGATGCACCCACAGGGGCACATCAGAGTCAGAGGGTCTGAGAACTGTCCCACGGTATCTAGCTCCTCAAAGGCAAAGGCACGTGCCAAGCATGTGCAACAGATCTTGACTAAAAGAAATGTAATCAGGTAGATAGGACGACAGTAAGAGGCACAAGCACCTACAGTGCAGCACAAAAATATGTATCCTACAAAAGAGCTTTGCAACTCACCTGTAATCATGCATAATTTAACAAAAGTAGGACTCCCTCAAGGCCTGAGTTATATACATAGGTCATTTTGCAACCATAATAACTATTTGCCCATTAATGATACATAATGATTCTCAGACAATTGAAGGAGGCTCAGGTTAAATCACCTATCAAGACTGGCATTGGGCTTCCCTGGTAGTGCAGTGGTTCAGAATCTGCCTGCCGGGCTTCCCTGGTGGCGCAGTGGTTGAGAGTCCGCCTGCCGATGCAGGGGACACGGGTTTGTGCCCCGGTCTGGGAAGATCCCACATGCCACGGAGCGGCTGGGCCCGTGAGCCATGGCAGCTAAGCCTATGTGTCCGGAGCCTGTACTCCGCAATGGGAGAGGCCACAACAGTGAGAGGCCTGTGTACTGCAAAAAAAAAAAAAAAAAAAAAAGAATCTGCCTGCCAATGCAGGGGACATGGGTTCGAGCCCTGGTCCGGGAAGATCCCACATGCCGTGGAGCAACTAAGCCCGTGTGCCACAACTACTGAGCCCACGTGCCTAGAGCCTGTGCTCTGCAACAAGAGACGCCACAGTAATGAGAAGCCTGCACACCACAACGAAGAGTAGCCCCCACTCACTGCAACTAGACAAAGCCCATACGCAGCAACAAAGACCCAATGCAGCCAAAAATAAAGAAAATAGATTAAAAAAAAAAAAGATTGGCATTGCAACAGTTGTCTTATAATAGTAAAAGGAAGCAAAATTCATTTTGAAACTCATGAAACAGTGACTGCATATACAACTTCTCTTAGTAAAAAATTCAAGTACACATCTCTTAGACTTAATTCCTTCAAACAAACAAACCCATTTCTGAAACCTAATTTTCCTAAAATTTGGTACTAATTAATATGACCAAAAAACCTTGAACTCACATCAGGCCATTTATATTCTTCATTTATTTTACTTAGTGTGAAGAGTTATATGTTCTGATATAGAAATACTAATGAAATTGATTAGAAGTTGCTGCTCAATCTGCTAGGGCCATTAAGTACTACAGAACATATGGATAACCTAATACCTTTCTAGAATCCAAAATTTACTGAATTCAAAAATAAACCTAGGGGTGGAAGGGGTGAATAGGTGGAGTACAGTGGAATTTTACGGCAATGCATAATTCTAGAATTATGGATATATGTCATCACACATCTGTCCAAATCCATAGAATGCATAACAAGAGTGAACTCTTATGTAAACTCTGGACTTTGCGTGATTATGATCTGTCAAGGTAGGTGCATGAATTGTAACAAATGTACCACTCTGGTGGGGGATGTTGATAATGGAGGAGGCTATGTATGTGTGGAGGCACAGCGTACATGGGAAATCTGTATATCTTCCTCTTTTATATTTTTAGAGCATTTTTAGGTTCACAGCAAAATTAAGTCTTTAAAAACAGAAACAAAACAAATCCATCCCCAAAGATTTCAGATAATTGTGGATCTGAAAACAAGTGGATTCATGCTAGAGCATCTCTACTAACTAATATAACAAAATAGTCATTATATTTCAACTTCAAATAAACTTACCAGACAGATTCCATGAATTGTGGATAGAGAGTTTTGTAGTCATTGTCAAAGTCAATCCATCGGCCAAGTCTGGTAATAGTAGACTTAAAAAATATGAATATTAGAGTTTTTAGACAATGGTATTTGTTATTGTATAGCTATTTGTTTTACTTCTATTATCACTACATATGATGATTTTGGAAAAACAGATCAATGGTTCAAGTAAATGTATACTGTAAACAACACATTTTGCAAGGTTAAGAACAAGTTTTCTTGGCATTCATTCTATATGCAGGGAATGTTATTTACAAGTATTAACATTCTTTTATAAAAGTCTACCAAAACTACCATTTGGCAAACACACGTCTAACTGTTGCTGGCATGAATCATCAATGGTTGCTAAAATTACTGAGTCATAGTATGATAAGAAACAGGGTACTTACTAATTACAAAGGAAAAACTGCAACTTTACAATGGAGAAACCTGACAGAATCACCT
Source organism: Lagenorhynchus albirostris (assembly GCF_949774975.1). Taxonomy (NCBI): domain Eukaryota; kingdom Metazoa; phylum Chordata; class Mammalia; order Artiodactyla; family Delphinidae; genus Lagenorhynchus; species Lagenorhynchus albirostris. The sequence goes on along the minus strand of NC_083101.1, from coordinate 90,277,572 downwards.
TAGTGAACAAAGTGAACAACACCAATGAGACTTATCAGCATCATAGGCCTTCTTATATGATAGACTGAGAAGGGGATGATGTTACTTCTGAGGAATTCTTGCCAAAAATGTATAACCTAAACTGAATCATAAGGAAACATCAGACATTGAGGGACTTCTTACAAAATAACTGGTCTGTATTCTTTTAAAAGTGACAAGGTCATGAAAGACAAACACTGAGGGAATGTTCCAGATTGAAGGAGACTGAGGAGGTATGACAACTAAATGCAATCTATGCTCCTAGATTGGATCTTGCATCAAAAATAAAGATCAGTGGGACAACTGGTTCAATCTGAATAAGGTGTATAATACTGTATCAATGTTAATCCTGCTTTTGATAATTATACGATAGTTATTAAAGGTGTTAGCTTTTGGGAAGTGGGTGATGGGTATAGAGGCTCTTCATACCATTTTGGGGGGAGAAAAAAAAAAGAGCCCATATGCATGTTATAATCATCAGGATTTTCCCCTACTGGTGACCAGGCAAGAAAGGTAGATTAAAGAAAGTTAGGTTAGGAGAAAATTGAGGAGCTTTGATTTTTAGGTTGATGAAATCAGATTTCATTCAACAATGAAGATAAGTTTTGAGCAGGAAGAGTACAATGAACAGTCTTGAGAGAAATAACTTGGCAGGCTAAGTGGAAGGAACATGAGCAAGAGACCAATTGGTAGATTCTTATAGAAATAAAGACAATGGTGGGTGAGAGACTAGATTGTAGGAATGAAAAGAAATGTATAAAAGATACTTAGTATAAGAGATACTAAGAAAGGCTTGATAGGATTTGACATTTGAATCGATCATGATGATTAAAGTTTGAAGTCTGGAAGACTGAGGGAATTCTGAAGAATAGCAAATTTGACAAAGTGGTAAGATAGTAAAGGTGGAAAAAAATAAAAGCCAGACATGTTTTTAAATTGTGTGTGTATATATATATATATATATATTAATCTGAGAGCCACTGAGGAATGGGGGAGTTGAGGACCTTTGTTCCTAAGCACATCAGAATAAGAGAGGACAAGAGCTCTGCCGGCACCAGACGGTTACTAAAATGTACCAGTTGTGGGAGCTCTATTACAAAGAGAAGCAGTGGGCAAGATGGGAGTCAATATAAAACAATGGGTACAAATGTGAATTGTTTTTAACATCTTAATTTTTTTATTGCCGACATTCAAGTTAATCTATTTGCTAGGACAGCATGATTCCTGTCATATACTGTGGGTAGGTAGATTAAACATGGAAGACCAATCAAGCACATAGAAATCAGAAAGGAGAGGGTTCAGTTTAAGCTAACAGTTTAAGTAATGGAGTTGAAGATGGAAGCCAAAAACTCCTTTAAAGAGGATTATCAACCCCTTTTTTGGGCACATATTATAAAAAGCACAAGGAACCATAAAACATTTCAACCCCCATTTAAAAGCTAGAGTTTTTTTTAATTCTACTTAAAATAACCAAAAATACCTTCCACTCAGTAGAATATCGCATCACAATGGCTCGGCACTGACTGTTATATTCTGCAATCCCCAATCTGGCTACATCCTCTGGTCCTCTGATTCCCAGTGTCTTATCAATTTCATATTCCTGAAAATTTGCAATAAGATTGTTAACATCCCTGCCCTATGAAGCAAATGCAATTCGACAAAACTAGAAAACAGATTAAAAAAAATTAGTTCTCAGAAAATCTACAGAGAAAATGAACTATAAATAGTATTATAAAAATGAAGAAAGTCTGATTATAGCAAAAATTCATACTTTAACATATTATATAATGAAATCTAATGCTTATTAAAAAAATCAAAACATTATAAGGCTGGTGACTCAAACATACCACAGGTAAACCATGACAATCCCATCCAAATCTTCTGTCAACGTGAAGCCCACTCTGGTGAGCATATCTTGTAACTATATCTTTAATTGTCCCTGCAAGTATATGTCCATAGTGAGGCAGTCCAGTTGCAAAAGGAGGCCCATCATAGAAGGTAAATCTAAGAGGTAATAAAAATACGTTAAGTTACTTTAAAACAGATAGCAAAAATTTAGGACAGCATTTTTCTATAGATAGCTCCTGTAACTGTAGAGCCTTTGGGGAGAAGAAAAGCTGCGAGGCTAGGAAAATCAGACATAACTGATTAGATATCTACTGTAGGCCCTGCCTTTAAAAAAGCTAATTATGACAGAGTTGGAGAGACCTGTATTGGACCATCCATCCTTCATTAATTAGTTCCATGATATAAGGGAAATTATTCACTCTGATCCTGAGTTATCTATAAAATAGGGCAACAAACACCTATGATAAAGTTTTTGAGCACAGGAGACACATGATGAAAACAGTAATTAAAGAAAGGACTGGTCTTTAGGTGAATGAAGACTAGAGGCAGGAAGTACCACAATAGGAGGCTATTACACTACTAGTCTAAATGCTTAAATGAGGGTAGCGATAATGAGAAAAGTGGAAAGGAAGAGAGTGACATATAAACTCTATTCGGAAGACCTCTTATTCTTAAAGACTCTACCAAAGAAATCCACGTACTTTGGCCTATGTTTTGATTGCTTTAAGCATTCCTGAAAACAATTAAAGTCGGACCAAAACTGCAAGATTTTCTCTTCTTCAGCAGGAAAATTGATGTTTTCTGGAACTTGTTGAACCATTTTGTTACTGCAAGAGAAATCAAATTTATTATTCTCAAAAGAGAAGTCTAGGAATAACAGAGTACAATACATTAAAATAGATGTACCTATCACTAGCCATGATACTACTTGGTACTTAAAAAAAATTCCCCTTTTTTTAAGGTAAAGTTCACATACCATAAAGTTCACCCTTTTAAAGTATATAATATGGAACTTCCCTGGTGGTCCAGTGGCTAAGACCACACTCCCAATGCAGGGGGTCTGGGTTTGATCCCTGGTCAGGGAACTAGATCCCGCATGCCACAACTGAAAAAAGATCCCACGTGCCGCAACGAAGGTCCCGCATGCTGCAACTAAGACCTGGCGCAGCCAAATAAATAAATAAATATTAAAAAAAAAAAGTGTACAATTCATTTTTACCTTTTTTTTTTTTTTAAAGTATATTCACAAGGTTGGGCAACCACCACCACTCACTACTTCCAGAACATTTTCTTCACTACTCCCATTTCTGCCCTCCAAGAACTTGTACACATTAGCAGTCACTCTCTATTCTCCTCTTCCCCAGCCTCCTGGAGACCATTAATCTGCTTTCTGCCTCTCTAGATTTTCCTATTCCGGACATTTCACATAAATGAAATTATGTATATACAGCCTATTGCGTCTGGCTTCTTTCACTCAGAATTATGTTTTCGAGGTTCATCCATGTTGTGATATGCACTCATACTTCATTGCTTTTTATGGCTGAATAATATTTCATCATATGGATATGCCACTTTCTGTTTATCCATTCATCAGTTCATGGACATTAGCATTGTTTCCACTTTTGGACAGAGCTGCTATGAACATTCATATATAAGTTTTTATGTGGACATGTGTTTTCAGCTCTCTTAAGTAAATACCTAGGAGTACAACTGCTGGGTAATATGGTACTATGTTTAACTTTTTGAGAAACTGCCAAAATGTTTTCCAAAGCTGCTGTGTCATTTTACATTCTCCCTGCAGAGAATGAGATTCCAGTTTTTCTACATCCTCACTCCTTATCGTCCATCTTTGGATTATAGGAAATCCTAGTGGGTATAACATGGTATCTCATTGTGGTTTTGATTTCCATTTCCCTAATGATTAGTGATGTTGAGCTTATTGGCCATTTCATACCTTCTTTGGAGAAATGTCTATTCATCCTTTGCCCATTGTTTAACTGGGTTGTCTTTTTACTGCTGAGTTGTAAGAGTTCTTTATATTCTAGATAAAATCCCCTTATCAGTTACAGGATTTGCAAAAATTTTTTCCCATTCCGTGGCTTGTTTCTTATTTTCGTCATGGTATATATTCTTTGAAGCACAAACACTTTTAATTTTGGTGAAGTCCTGTTTATTTATTGGTTTCGCTACTTCAACTTTTGGTGTCATATCTAAGAGACCACTACAGATAACAAGGTTGTGAAGTTTTAGCTCTTATATTTAGGCCACTGATCCATCTTGAGTTATTTCTGTATATGGTATGAAGTAGAAATATATGGTACCTTTAAATTTATTTCAGAATCTGTGTCCAATTCACACTCTTCACTTATTCTACAACTACAGTATAACATTTAGTAATTGCAGACAACACACTTAAAAAAAAAGAAAAGAAAATCTTGGCAATTCTGTCTAGTGATACTAAAAATTCATTAATCTGAAAAAATAAATCTCAAAGTAGGTAAAAATTCTTACCTACATTCACAGGACAGAAAGCACTTCTGTTGAATCAACCTAATCTTTCTGAGGGAAACAGGCAAAACCTAAAAAAATTTTAAAGCTAAAAAGATGAGAATCACATTCAAATAATTCCTAGTTCATTCTAATTTTACATTTTATCACTTTTGTTGTTTATTCATGATTTTTGTAAAATACAAACTCTATATCTCTCTGATTTAGTGCCTGGTGAGAGAAGTCTTAAAGTATCTTTTTTTCAGAAGTTTATTAATAACTTCTTTCAGAAACATTTGATCAGTCGGGGCTTAACTATCTAGTGAGCATCCTCGAGCCCATTCCTCCTCAAAGCCTATTTATTCTCACTTTATAATTCTAATAAGGTTGGTGACCAGATTTCCAAGCCAACATCAGATTAGAAGGGGACAGAATTGCTAATAATGAGAAAACAACAGAGTAGGTGGAAAACCTTAAGAACACAAGAACTGTAACACTCTGGGATAACTGACTCTAGGAGCAAAGAAACTTACATACCTCAACCAATTCTGAAAACATCAAAGCCTAAGTACAGTAATTGACCCATGCCATCAAAAAAAAATTTTTTTTTATAAAAAACAAATAAAAAATAAATTTATGTATATAAAGCAATGCTAGAAATTATGGAATTTCAAAGACAAATATAGTCTTACTATGTTAACTAATTTCTATTCTATTTTATTTGACAGAGAATGTGAAGAGACTAACCAAAAGATTAACCATAAAATGGCAAATACACACATTGATTAAAAATAAAATTAGGGAATCTAAAAATTATATGGAAATTCAGGATCAGGGAAAATTTAAATCATGCAGCTCCTATGCTTTTATCAATTAGCAACACTGATTCAAAATATGACTGTGAGCTTCCTAGCAGCCAAGACAAGGGATAAAAAGTTAAAAGGATATTGATTTTGCACATAAGAGAAAAATCTATAAAAAATGAGATTTTGCCACTGAGGTCTGAGTCACACATGGAAATGAGTGATCTGTTTAATAAACATTTTTAACATCAGAAAAAACATTTTTTTAAGTTTGTTACAAGCGGTGTCTTTCCTTTTGTCCCCCTGTCATTTATTTTTGAGATATGAGAGTACCTTTGAGTTTTATATAGGAAAAAAATAAGGAAAGAACAGGTGGGCCATTTAACTCAACTATCCATTTCTGATTAGGGTGTTCCATTAAATGTTATTAAACAGAAGTTGAAAAGTATTTTGGATCTTGAGTTCTTGTTATAATTTCCAGCCTTTGAAGGATCGAGAGAGGTGTTAGTCTGTGCATTTACTGATTTAGTAGGAGTCCTACTGGTTCAGTGACAACCTTACTAGAGGCCAATTGAAACTTAAGGGGTTACATTTGAAGACTAACAGATCTTTAGATATCAACATACTTATTTCTGTCACCCCCTAATGCTTGTCAAGGCTGGTCCTATGATTGGCAGCATCTATGGAAGTTGATTAGAGCAGACTCACCAGCCCCACCTTGGACTGAGGAATCTGAACCTGCTTTTTAACAAGATCCTAGAAGATGAGCATGCACATCAAAATTTAAGTCATTCTCTTAAACTGTTCTGACAATTATTCTGGAATATCTATCTGAACTTTTTTTTTTTGAGAAAATGAGATTTAAGCTTTCTGTGAAGATGGCTTTTAACTTTTATAAAATTTTCTAGAGAGCCTCTACTCCCCCCAAAGATTAAGAACCACTGCATTATTGACCAAACCCAAAGATCCATGTAATGGTATAGACTATTCCAGGAAGAGCCATGTATCAGTGACCGGGCTATGGCGGCTGCTGAGGAGAAACGGCCCCCATGCATAAATCACAGGATTGCTCTGGCCCCTCACATCCACTGGAGAGCTGTACCTGCACAACAGTATCCAGTAACCACAGGGCTCTTGGGGGAAAGGGGGAGCAGAAAGAAGAGGGAGATTAACCCTACCAGGTTAGGCTCAGGGAAGCAACCTCCTCTTCTTCCCTTTAACTATAATCCAAGGCCTCCACTATCTTCCTTACTCCATGACTCCTGCAGACCTCTTTAGCCTCAACTTCCTGTTCAGCAATTTCTAGATACCCTCCTTCACCTTTACTTGTATTTACCTCCACAGATCTTGGAAAAGCATACCAAAAACATTTTTGTTTAAAATAAACCTCATGATCTTCCTTGCCACACTTGCTCCCATTTTTAATTCCACTGTACTAGTAGTTCCACTATTCCTTCCCATTACCTGAAATTTCTGAGTTACCCTTAATACTACCAGATGATCCCCACATCCAGGTGATCACCAAGTCATGTGGGTCTGACTTCTAAGTCTATTTCTCTATTCCCTCTTCCTCATTCTCAGGTCTTCATAACTTGTTACATTAAGTCAAATTTAACCCAAGAGGTGGGTCTATCTCCAGCCTTTTCACAAACTACTTATATCCTATTAACATATAACCCAGAGATTTACTTACACAAATGTATAAAATATGTACAAAGATATCAACTGAAGCATTTCTATAGACAAATATCTGAAAACTTAAATATCCATGAATAGATAATAGACTAAAATAAATTATGGTACATCAATGCCATGCAGGCATTAAAGATAATAAATCATAATATATCAAATATATATATTCCTTATACATACTGAGAAAGAAAACAGCAAGTCACAGTTATAGCAATTTATACTATGTGTATTATAATATTTTCAAGAGATTAAAAATACACTAAGTCTATGTTTAAGTAATTCTGTATTTAATTTAGAAGGTTACCCACCAAACTTAACAATGGCTACCACCAGAGAATAGGATTAGATGAGGAAGGCGTGAAAGAACAGATTTTTATTTATTTCACATTACTCTGTCTTGATTATTTTTGAGTATGTATTAACTTTATCATAAAAAGTTTAAAAATAAAGGGAAAAATAAATACTATACAGCCTACACACCACCTTCCTAATAGAAAAGTTCTGAAAGTATCACTTCTGTATTAAAAAAAGAAAAATGCAATGGTTCCTCACTCCCAATGGTTTCTGTACAGACTTTTCAGTGGGGCAGCATGATCTTACCCACAGTTAGTACTCCTGGCCTTTACTCTTACAAAACTCAAGCTCCAACTACATCACATTCTTGACACTGCTGAGAAACAAAACTGCTTTGCTGACATACTGCTTTGCGTTCAGGCCCTTTTTCCAAATACTCTAGCACTGCTTAGCTTAAATGTACTCTGCTCTATGGGGATTTACCAATCCCCTTTTTACAAAACTAATATCCCCCTGCCCGGAATCTGCTCCTCTTCTACACATTATGGTTTATTTGTATTGCATGCCTGTCTCTCCAACTCAATTGTAAACTTATTGCTGGCAAAAGCATTTTACTGTCTAACCTCTTACTGTCTTACCATGTGCTTACACATGGTAGTGCTCAAAAAGTTTGAACAAATCCCTTTGTCAGCATCCTTAGTTTCCATCAGTGATAGTGCCCCCACCTGCCTTTCAAATATCCCACTCCGGGGGCTCCTCTTGGCAAGGATAATGGTTAAGAGGGTTGGCTTTGGAATTTGACAGTTTTGGTGCCACAACTTAGTATGTGACTTATAGGAAAAGTTACTCAACCTTTAAACCTCAATTCTGCCACCTGTAAAATAAAGTTTGTAAATACAATGCTAATTTAACGTTAAGTGAAATAATGGCTATCTGAGCAATCACATGTCATCTACAGAAATTATTATCATTACTACTTTGTCCACAAATTCTACTCTATTGCCTTTGCCCAGTCACTATATCATCTTTCCAAAAACATTTAAGAGTGCAATCTGCATTTAGCTGCCTTCTCTTCCCTATAATTCACTCTCTAATCACTTATGAAGAAGACATACTGTCCACCATTTTACTGATATTTACTTTGTAAAAGTTCATCGTATTACTTAGAAATCCCTAAAACAATTGCTTTGCCCCTAGTTTCACTCTTCCTGACTTCTCTGCAACACCTGAATGAATGCTAAAAGTAATACTGTCAAACCTAATAAAAAACTTATCTTCCCTTCTGGATTCACTTCAAACACCACTTCACTCAAGAAGGAAACCACAAATTCAATAAGGCTGGAAGCCAAGCATCATCTTCCACTTGTTCCTCACACGAAACTGCAGTGACTACAACAACTCCCCATCTCCTGAATCACACACACTTTAAAATCCTGCTATACATTATACTACAGTCCCTTGCACCGTATCCCCAAGTTCCTACTTATCTTCAAGGCTCCAAACCCACTGCAGTTCCTGAGAAGCCTTCTCCTTCTCCCACCTCGAAATCCCACTTAGGAACTGTCTTCCTCCTCTGTGCACTTGGAATACTGTATTATTAGACTGTGTAAGAGCCGAGGACGGGGACTTCCCTCTAATCCCAGGCACCCAGCAATAAATGCCCATTCGTGGGCATTTATTGATTTGTTCTTATGAATACCTAGACTTTCAAGTAATTTCGTCCACCTTCTGAACTCCAGTAAGCTCGATCACACCAAATTCTGAGAACCACCCAGCAGTTCATGTGTTACCAGGATACCAGGCTGAAGCTGAGGAACTTCCAAGGGTTGTAATCCTCGGCCCGAGAGCTAAGCAAGGATTGGTACCTGGTTCTGAGTTCTTTCGCCCCACTTAGACCTCCTCCCAATGTTTTCCTTGGAAACGGATATGCACGTAACTAACCCATAGCCCAAAATAAACATTAAAAAAAAAAAATCTTGTGTACCGGAGGGACTGTAGATCCCAGTGGGCAGTAAGGGGCGTACCTGAGGGGCCCGTGTGCAGGACAGGTTGACCTGAGGGGCCCCGCGGGCAGGATGGGGAGTACCTGAGGGGCCTCCGCGAGCAGTACCAGGCGTACCTGAGGGGCCTCCGAGCCTGAGTACGTCGGAAGGAGCCGTGTCTACGCCTTGGTCAAGAGTCTAGAGGTGATGCAACGCCCCGAAAGCATGAGGCTAAGAGGAAGTGGCCTGGTTTGCACCGGCCAATCAGCGCCCGCCGTTTGACACCCGTAAACAAGCCGGACGCCGATTGGCCGCGTGCGTTCCAAGTCACGACCACCCGACCAGGCGTTGCTCTGTGCCTTGGCAGGCTGTGCGACTCCGTGGCGTGGCGGCGACGCACTGCGTCCTTCACGCAGCTAGGGCGATGGTGGTGGACACGACTGTTTTGTGGCCTCCGGGGTGGGGACTGACTGGTAGGGGCACAGAGAGGAGGCTGTTGTGCGTCCTGACTGGGCGTTGTTACACAGCCTTTGTCGGTGTTCACTTCACTGTTCACAAGACGTAAATGCATTTCACCAGGGGTTAACCAAATCCAACGATAGTAGCCTCAGTAATTATACTGCGGGGCCGTGAGTGCGCAGTCTCAAGGCTGCTTTACTAGATGACTGTTAAGGAAAGCAGCCCTAGGCACTAGGACTATGTTTTCTGGTGTAGTGGAGACCTGCACCAAACCACCTTGGAGTCTGCAAAAATGCAGAGTCCTAGGGCATAGACTAGGCCTGCTGAGTCTCTGGAGGTGGGTCACAAAAATACGCATCTTAACACGCATCCTGGATAATTCTGTTGTATACTAAAACTCTTGACCCACCTATCTGAAAAGACCCTCCTGTTTCTCGGGGAAATGCAGAGGCCACAACATGGTCTGCGAGGAGCTGAAGCACTGGTGGTCAGTGGTGTTCAGAGAAGCCTCTCCTTTTGTGTCCTTCAGTGCCACCTGCAGAGGTCTCATAAATTTTACTGCAGAAATGATGGTAACAGCCATATGGAGAGAGATAACAAAAAGGAAGGAAATGCCTGACAACCAGCTTTAGAATAATTGTTTCCTGTATTGAAAACAAAATTATTTGCATATTAGTCTGCTTACTTATGTATTTATTATCACTGCTGTGAGCCTGCCCAGCACCTTTTGGATCTGCTGGTTAAAAACCACGGAATCCAGAGCCATGCAAAGGACAGTAGACCTCACCAGAGACTATGACGGAAATTTTAGCCCTTGACAAATTGAGAGTAATTCTGTATGTAACTTCTTAGTGTATCCAATAAAAGGACAGAAAAAAACTGATCTATCTGAGAATATGTATAAGGTATTCCTTGATAAGTTTCAGAACACTTTGATAGTCTGTGTAGCATTCATTCAAGTCATACATGGTTTAGGAGCACCCTAAAGGGATTAGAGTAGGGGATTTTATGTCCTTGCCCAAAGGGGTGACTCTCCAATAACTTAACTTACTTGAACACATATATTTAGTAGTGTCTTTACCTTATTAACTATAAGTATTTGGAATGTGTTTTAATTTTCACATTCTTCAAGTTGCCACCTGTTCAGTTCATTTTTATAATCTGTCCAGCCAGCCAGGATTAGAGCAGGACAGAGGGCTTCCAGACAGATGTGTCCAGGGGAAAAAAAGGTGGGGATGATAGGTCTAATTATTGGGTTGGCCAAAAAGTTCATCTGAGTCTTCCGTGAGACATTATGGAAAAACCCGAACGAACTTTTTGGCCAGCCCAGTATTTTAAAATGATGTCTAAATTTAATGTCTAAAACTGAAAAACCAAGAAATCACAGCGTAAGCATGTTAGGTAGAAATTCAGTGATAAATATCAGAGGAAACAAAGTTTTGAATGTGGTTGTATCTGGGGAGCAGAAACTGGGGATGCAGAAGGCTGCTTGATGTTACTTGTCTGCTCTGGAGAAGGTGGGTGTAACAAATTTAAACATGGCCAAAAATTCTGGAGACTTCTCACTGAGAGGTGAGGATCTATGTCCCCTCATTTTGAGTCTGGGTGGGCTCAGTGTGTTTTAACCTGTAGAATACAGTGGAAACAACTGAGCCAATTTCTGGACTAGGCCTTAAGAGACTGGCAGCATCTGCTTCCTACTCCTGAAACCTATTTGCCATGCTGTGAGGAAACCAATGGACAGGCACTGAGTGAGCAGTCCATTTTAGAAACAGATCCTTTAGCCCCAGCTGGGCCACTCACATGATATTACACGGAGTAGAGATGAGCAGTCCCCACTGAGTCCTGACCAAGTTGCTTATTTGTGAGGAAAATGAACAACTGTTACTGGGATGGCTTGCTATGCAGCAATAGATAAGAAGGTATAAATATAATCAACATCAAGAGAAGGTGGAATATTTGGATTATTTATCCTCCTGAGTGGTGCTTTCTGTTTTACACAAAGTCTGAAGTCTTGGAAACACAGGAATCTCGAATGACTTTTCAACTACTTAGTTCCTTGGACTCTGTTTACTAAGCACGCACTTAGTGCTAGACATAGTTCTAGGCAGTGTGGACGTAACCATTAACAAACCAGGTGATATCCCAGCCCTCAAAGAGTTTATATTTGATCAAGATGTAAATCAATAAATACTTAATTTCAGATATACACAGTATGGCTCAATGATAATCCCTTGGGACTTTATATATAGCATAATTTTGTACAGAGCCCAGTTTGATAGAGGCTTATCTGTCTTGAATCCTAGCCACATTGATTTAATGAGGTATTAAGTCTGCTTCCCTATCTGGACCCAGGGTCCTGACTCCTAACTGTGACTACATATCTTTCAGACACTTGGATTTTTCAAAAGCCTGTAGTCTAATTAGAATTTTGAGATTTTGAATTTTGGCCTCAATTCATGGAGGCCAAGGACAGGAAAACGCTGCATTTGGCATCCTTTTCTGGTCCTCACAGAACTCTCCCATGATGCCGGTCTGAAATATCCTGCATTTCAGTTAGCTTATTCATCAAGACACAAGTACAGAACTCAAGGCTGATTTGTTTTCAACATCTTAAACAAAAACCACAAGATGGAGGTAAGGTGTATTTGATACAATCAGAAATATTTCAAGTATAATTCACACGAAACGTAACTTGGAAAATACAAGTGCTCTGATCCAAAATACAAGTGCTCTGATCCATAAACCTTGTGTCAGAAGATAGCCATTAGTTATTGAAGATGGAGGGCAAAGAGATTATATACGAAAAGTATTTTGAGGGACTATCTTGTGCTTCATTAAAAAAAAATGTTCAGGTTAATTATTTGAAGTAATTAGGAACAAATGAAGAGGAAATCTACAGGAAAAGAAAGCAACCAGAATGATATCCACCAGATAAGATTTTGAATATTCCTTCACTCTGAATTCTTCTTTGTCAGCTAAACTTATTTTCTAGATCACTCCAATTTCCACAGGTGAGCCTTGTTCACATTCAGTATCAAAACTAATGATGACATTTATTATTTTGGTTTCACTCTCCTTTTGGCATCTTTATGTTTCTTCCGACAGTCCTAGAAAAACATAAAACCAAAAGCCTTTGTTAAAAATAGTGGTAAATACTTTCCAAGGTGTTTAGTAACTATAAAGTAAAATTTAGGTTATTCAGTGTCAGGGTTGTAGAAGCCATTTTGGAAGTGCTCACTTGGAATGTACAGGGGATATTCAAACTTTTGGCTTTAAGTGTTTACAATGGAAACTGTAATTCAGTCTTTCAAAAGTCTTATGATTTCCTGCTACTTAATAAGCATGGCCAGAACTCGTTCCAGTCACTCAATGGGGCCACTCTTCAGTCTCCTTACTGCACCATGGGTTGAATGAATTAAACAACTTAAAACTTCTGTTCCAGCACTATCATTCTGAGCATTTAAGTCATGTTCTCAGTTATCTTAAGTTTCATGCCCTCCTATATTCTTACACCAGGCAAATATTAACACAAGATAACACCATATCTTTTAAATTAATATGGAGACAATTAATATGAAAATACAACTACTCACCATACGCAAGCTGTTTGTTCTGGCCTCCCAAGAATTCCTGCTAATATTACTTCCCACTCCTCTCCAGAATAAGTCAGAACCTAAAAGGGGAAAATAAAGAAGGACAAGACAGCCCATTAATATTAAAACAGACAATATTCTAGTGCTGGCATTATCAAGGTCTTCAATTCTAGTTAAGACCATTTCCCCCACCGCCCCCAGCCAATTTATGCTAATTTTCAAAAATATCTTGTTTTCTTTACAAAATGAAAATGTAGAACTGCAAGGATTTTACTGTTTATAAACCATTTACTACTATGTAACTTGGCTTCTGTTTGTGTTAGGCTTAAGAAATGAGTTCACTGGGCCTTCCCTGGTGGCGCAGTGGTTAAGAATCTGCCTGCCAATGCAGTGGACACAGGTTCGAGCCCTGGTACGGGAAGATCCCACATGCCAAGGAGAAACTAAGCCTGTGCACCACAACTACTAAGCCTGTGCTCTGAAGCCTGTGAGCCACAACTACTGAGCCCACATGCTACAACTACTGAAGCCTGCGCGCCTAGAGCCAGTGCTCTGCAACAAGAGAAGCCACTGCAATGAGAGGCCCGCGCACTGCAACGAAGAGTAGCCCCCGCTCGCCGCAACTAGAGAAAGCCCGTGCACAACAAAGACCCAATGCAGCCAAAAATAAATAAATAAAATATATTTAAAAAAAAAAAGAAATGAGTTCATCAACAGCCTCAGAGTTTTCATGTGAAATTTTTTTCTATTTTTTTTTTACTGAAGTATAGTTAATTCACAATGTTGTGTTGGTTTCAAGTGTACAGCAAAGTGATTCAGTTATATATTCTTTTTCAGATTCTTTTCCATTATAGGTTATTACAAGACATTGAGATAGTTCATGTGAACTTTTTAGGGTACTAAAGACTTAGGAGTTTTGTACGTCTAGTATCTCAGCAAACCCCTGGAACAAAACAAGCCCTTGTTGAGGTTAGTGAACAAGTGAGGGAGGTGGCGAGTGGGAGCTTTCAGTTTTCCAGAGCTTTGCAAGTCAACATGCATCTGTCTAACAGAGGGGGCTAAAGCACATGACATTGCAAAGGATCAGAATTTTTCCTAATCAGTTCTTACTTGGATGCATGTTAGTATATCAGAATGCGCTATGGTGAGAGCTGTACTATTACCTGTTCTATACCATTTAATCAAAACATTGACTTACCATGAAGTCTCTCATCATTCTTAGAGAAAAAGAAATATCTAGTGGTCTCTTTCTCGGGTAATGATACTTCTCTGAAGTGAGAGAGAAAGAGAGAGAGAATTGGCCACTTAATTTCAATATTTAAGAAATGTTTACACTGTAAGTATAAATGAACTATTCCTTAAATATATGTGCTTTGTGTTTTGCTCATTTTTCTTTCCTGAGTTAAAGTGATACCACCCTTTCTCTATTCAACATTCTTCTCTTCTACCTGAAACTTTGGTAACGAAGACTTACTTAAGTACATGCTTTATCTTCCCTGTGTTGATTGTTGATATTCTCACCCCAGCATTGCTACCCAATTTGCCAGTGTTTCCCATGTGGTAGCAGCCAACGAGCTGAAGCATACTCTTTCCAGATCAAGGACTTCAGTGGCAAGTTTTCTTCCCCATGCACGTCATATCCCCCACCCAGTTTATCCAAATTTCAAGGAAAAGGAAACATGCTCCTAATTACAAAAAGGCTACAGAACTCTCTAAAGGAGCCAAAAAAAGAAAATTGTCTTGAGAAGCTAAGCTTAGATACTTCTATAACATTTCTAAAGCATGTCTAACTCAGATTTTATGAATTATGAAATAAACCTGCACAGAAACACACTACTTACCCAGGGCTGGGCTTTTTGTCATCTGTTTCTTCAGTAACATCTTCCTCTTCTGAACTGCTGTCTTGGAAACGAGGGTCTCCCTGCCAGGCAATCTTCCCAGGTTTCACTGCCTCAACTCTGTAGGTCTCTATATCGTCATGACAATGAAAGATGACAGAATTGTAACCTAACAACCGATTATTTGTGGACACACTAATTTGTTTACTTTCACCATGCACTCATATTTCTAAATTTCAAATACCTTAATCATTAATTCAAAATATGTAGTATCTTTTTAGATTTTCAAATATTGAGAGAAGCTATTATCATATTTTTGGGCATTGCTAGGGTGATCTGATAAGGAATATAGCAACACTATAAAAAGATATACAAACTAAAGGTGTATAAATGAGCAACGCTATTTAAAAGGAAAAAAAAAGCATGGCACCTGTGCTAGCATGAGAAGCCTAAACTGTAACATGATGCAGTGAAACCAGGTTGCCTTCCTGCTTATTCATAAATGAGAAAAGGAACATATCTTTATATTTTCAATTCCCAAAGCCTCTTTCTAAAACTTCTGAAAAAGCTTCTGCTATAAGATGTGGGTGATCTCCTCACAAGTCCTCATAATTTCCTAAGTACACAAAACACATCTCCCAGGTTGCTGAGGTGTCTTAGTACTCACTTCAAGGCCAATTTCTCACACTTGGCTCTCAAAGTTAGAAGAATTAAAGACAGTATCTATATCATATCAACTCTGTTCAACAGTTTAGGACTGACCTTGGTACTCAAATGGACAACACAGGCAAGAGAATGAAGTAAGCAGAGCAATGATATATTGTGTCTTATTTAGAACAATTTTGGGAAAACTACTAAATTGCTATACCTCCTTTTGGAGCACTACAAAGCCGGCATTTAATACTCACCTGCTAAACACATGGATACTACTTTAACTGCTGATCTTTAAAGTAGAGCTTATTGTTAGCTGTGCATGTATTCTCCTGTATAGGTATATCTTGCTTTTTACAATGAACTTCCAGAAAAGCTACACTTCATCTTAAACACTAGGTGAGGAGCAACTTCCTAAGGAATAGGTGTTTTTAACTTTTAGACTATGTAGGACTTCAGAGGTAAACCTCCTGAAATGGAATGCCAAATTGTCTATACTGGTGCTGATACTTTTTTCTAGGTTCTGGCAAATCTCCAAGGATAAAGTTTGAAACAACTGGTGTATTGATGACATAGCATAATTGTATAGAGCCAGGGTTACCTATTTCTCCCCTTTCCCTACCATATAGCACTGGTTTTCCTGAAGTCATGGCTTCTCCAACTGCATCTAAGATACAAAGCTTTTTAAATATATGACTTCTTATACTTCTTCATGACTATTTCTACTCAACATTAGAAGGGATGCTGCACATTATTCTCTGGCTTCCCTTCATATGGCAGCTATCTAGAAGTTTGCTTCCAAATGCAAGAACAATTTCTTAGTGTGTTAAACACAGCTCTAGGCACAGTACATTTATGGTCATGTAATGCTGACTGCAATACTGTTTATATAGATGGAAGAAAGAATCCTTTCTTCAGCTAATGTTAAATCATTACAGTTACAGTAGATTCAATCAATTAAGTTCAAACCGCTTTAAATGAAAACGTTTAAAAAAAAAAAGTACCTTCCTTTACATTTTTAGTGTGTGAATCAAAAAAGGAGAATGTGAACCCGCTGGGCTGTTCATCCCCAGTCATCAGAGCTGTAGGGTCCTGGACTACTTCGGCTTTCTCTCCATCAGAGTCCTCATTCCAAGGTGTGTTGTCTTCCTTTTCAATGGTATCTTTTGTAGTTTGGAATATTTGTTTTAAATCCATAGCAATGTTATAATACATTTCTTTAGATACCTCAGGTAGCTTCTCATCTTCCTCCCTTTTCTTCTTTCGTTTTGCTTTACTGCATTGACATATATAGAGATATGTGCATCACAAAAAAAGCCAATTTTTGGAAAATTTCCAGAAATCAGGAAAAAAACACCTTGGATAACTTTAGTCTCATCCTTTCAACAACCAAGAGGATCTACATATAAAACTCATAAAGGCAGAACCTTAACCAAAAAGCTTTTTATAGACAAAACTATTTCAAACAGCTCCAAGTATTAAACAAGAATCATATTCTCCTATCTCTTATCCTCTGAACTACATTTCAGAAGTCACGTCTAAGATATTAGCTATGAGTAAGAAAATCACTTAACTGCAATGGGCCTCAGTATCCTCATTTGTAAAATGAACCATGTTAAACCACATGACTTATAAGACTTTTTCAAATTCTAAAATTCTATGAGTTTTATGACACTGGCATTAAAGGATTTAGTCATAATTCTGTTTTAGAAACGCCTTATAAATGTGCTAAATCTAGTCTGTTTGGGAATGAAATTTTTCTATTACCATCAACCTGCTCTATATTTAGGAATATGTTTTTCTCTTTGATCTTAAACCAGAGTTATATGGCAGTCTCCAATATTGAGTTTTCAGTTAGTAAAAGATTAAAATCCTCTTTTCTATTAGAGTCTGCTCTATTTACTAGGCCAAATATTCTAACTATATTACCTAAAATAATAATGTCCTAAATGATCATCTTATTGGTGGAGACTATCTTACAGAGAGAAACTTTTTTTTTTTTTTTGGTGTTACGCGGGCCTCTCACTGTTGTGGCCTCTCCCATTGCGGAGCACAGGCTCTGGACGCGCAGGCTCAGCGGCCATGGCTCACAGGCCCAGCCGCTCCATGGCATGTGGGATCTTCCCGGACCGGGGCACGAACCCGCGTCCCCTGCATCGGCAGGCGGACTCTCAACTACTGCGCCACTAGGGAAGCCCAACATCCTAGATTTTGAACTGACACTATAAAAAGGTGAGACTTCTGGGGAGTCTAGAGCAGGGTTGAGCATGTTCTGCATATGGCAGGAATATAAAACAATTTTCAACCAGAGGACAGGTTGTGGTAGTTTAAAATGTGTCCACAAATTCCTCAGTGCCTCTCTCTTCAGGAAGAAGTGCTTAATCTCCCCTTCCCCTATGAAAGTATGGGTTGGATTTAGTGACTTATTTCAAGAAAACTGAATAAGGCAGATGTGTCACTGTGTGACTTCTAAGACTATGTCATAAAATATACTGTGGCTTCCTCCTTCTATCTCTCTTTTGGGTCAGTGTTATGAGAACACTTAAGCAGCCTAATGGAGAAGCCAACAAGGTGAGGAACTGGCTAACAGCTATGTGAGTGAGACATCTTGGAAGTACATCGCGAGGATTAGTCAGGCCTTTGGAGACTGAAGCCCCAAGCAACATTTTGACTGCAAGCTCTCCAGAGACTACCCAGAATCACATTGCAATCTAGAATCCTACATTGCAGGGAACGTTTATATTAGTTCTACTTTGGTCTGGTATGTGATTCTTTTTAAAAGAAACCTTTAATTTTGGAATAATTTTAGATTTATAGAAAAACTGGAAACAGTGTTCCCAAATAACCTTCACCTAGTTTCCCCTCAAGGTAACATCTTACATAGATATGATACAATTGTCAAAACTAAAAGATTAACACTGGTACACTACTATTAACTAAACACAGACTCTGTTCCCAATTCACCAGTTTCTCTACAAGTGTCTTTTTTGTTCCAGGATCTAATTCAGGATACCACAGTGCCTTTAGTGATTTTAAATAGCAGGAAATCAAGAAATTAAATCAGGCAAAGTTACTGGTTGCTCCATATATTTGCCATATTTATCAAAAAAATATTTGCCACAGCATATCTATAAGAAATAGACGCTCCTACCACACTAGAGTAGTGCAGTGGATAGAATAGTTGCCTCCAGAAAGATATGTCCGGGCCCTAATTCCTGGAACGTGTGAATATTTCCTTATTTTGAAAAAAAGGTCTTTGTAATAAAGTTAGGGATTTTGCAATGAAGAGATTATCCAGGCAGACTCTAAATGGAATCACAAGTGTCCTTATAACAGACACAAAGATGAGAGACACATAGAAATGAGAAGCCCACGTGAAGATGGAGGCAGAGACTGGAATAATATAGTCACAAGCCAAGGAATACCAGATTGCTGGCAGTCACCTGAAGCTAAGAGAGAGGCACGAAATGGAGTTTTTTCCCCCTGAATCTCCAGAGGGAACACAGCTCTTCCAATAATCTGGATTTCAGACTCCCAGCCTCCAGAACTGTGAGAAAAATTTTTGTGTTTTTAAGTCACCAATCTGTTACAGAAGCCACAGGAAACTAATGTAGGTAGAAGACACCGACTAAAGAAGGGGCACATATCATCATTTCTATGCATGAAGATTCCTTTGCCAAAAGTAAGACTCTCTCCACCACATCAATAATTGCTCTCTTTCTCCCTTCCCTGTTCTTAAACTAAATACAATGGGGACCAATGGATGTGATAATGGTTACTATCTACTTTTCTCACTGTCTGAAATGAGATTAATTCATATGAACCTGCTACTAAAAGTAGTAGCTTAATATACCTTTCTTTTGGTTTATCATCTCTTTTTCTTTCATAAGTGGCATGGTCATGCCTTGTTGGATCATAACGTATGATGTCCCTATTAAAGAAAGGAGAGTGATAAGTTGGAAGAGACAATTCAGAATATTAATGCAAAAAACTAATAGCAAATTATAATGCAATACCAGGGCAATTCCACTTTTTGAGCAAGAAAAAGGCACATAATATCAAAGAAATGTATTAGGAACTCCTCAGAAGCAATCATATTTTAAATTATCTAGTTTTGACTTCTTGTCCTGGATCTTTAAAAATGTTTAATATTATTTTAAACATACTAAAATATATATGGATACAATGATATGCTATTGGGATTTGCATAAAATATTTCAGTGAGGCAAGTAGGGGGAAGTGAGTAAAGGTATCAAAGAGAAAACTGGTCACATGTTGGTGATTGTAGAAGCTGGGTGATGGTACATAGGGGTTTCATTACACTAGTCTCTCTAAGTTATACGCTGGAAATTTTCCATAGTAAACAGTTACATTTATTAATATTTAAACAGTTGTCCAATTTTTTTTTTACTAATAATAAATACAGAAATAATTTAAGATTAGTTTCTTGAAGTGAATCACTAGGTCGAGGTAAGTACAATTTTAAGGGTCTGATACATGTTGCTAACTGCTCTCCCCAGGAAGTTTAAAATGGCCTCATTTTATGGCAAAGGAAAAGAGGGCAGAATGGGATGAAACATAAACCATACTTAAATTTCTTAGCAGCTACTGATTCTTTGCTTGTAGAACTGCTTAAGTTGATGTGCAAAACACTCTGCACAACATTCAGGGCTTTCAACTTTTCTGCAGCAAGCTCTTCTTCCTCAGCAGTTTTCTTTTCATTTATTTCTTAGAGGGAAGAGGATAATTAGTAATCTCTTGGCAAACATAACCTGAGAAGTCTCAATGATCAAATATTTATCAAGCACGTAAACATGTGCAAAGCACATTAAGATAGGAAGAAGAAAAGTTAAACCTTGTTTTGCTAACCTCCCTATCCCCAAGATCCCCAATGTCATAGTGAATCTAGAAACTGCATGACCAGCAAACAAAATTCCCACTTCTGTTTGTAATTATACAAATGAAACCTGAATTTAATGGCTTTCAGTGGCAAGTCTAAAAGTTTTTAAGGTAAAGATTGACAAATGTAATAGAGCAATATACTAATTATAAAATTAAAGTGATCAGAGATTCTTTGATTTTTTTAACTTTCTAAAAATTAATCTAAATTACATGTAAATCTAAACATGAAAAATAGTGAAAGATGCCAATTTTACTGACTATTAATATGATGTTAGTAGACAGTTACTTTAGCCTTTAGATTCAGTACTAAATATTGCAGGAAGAAAGCCTACACACAGGGCACTGTGGAAGCCTAGAAGCTTGTTATCCTTAGCTACTAGAAACAGACAAATATCAGAGAACAAAGTTAAACATTTAACAGCTAGTTTGGATTATAGATAGAAATACAAAAGAAGTCTAAGTAAGCCTTAAAGACCTTTTCAAATTATGGCAGGATATAAACAACCAAGTAACAGAAATAAACAGAATAAAATGCTGATTTGAATAGTTCTCTATAGAGATGACCCCAAAGTGTCTAAGGGTTCAAAAGAGGTAAAGATTATGTTCAATTGGATTAAGAAACGTTTTATAAACCAGGTGGAATCTAAGGTAGGAAAGACAGGTAGATCCCCTGAGGAGGGAGGAGTGCATGCCAGGCAAGTGAAAAAATGAACACATACATTGAAATAAGAAAGTTCAAAGAGTTTACATTGCATTAGGTTAAACCATATGAAACTGCTAATATTCAACAATTTTTGACTTCAAAAAATGGTACTTTCAATTTTACCCTAATACTGACCATTAGGAAAAAGAACACAATGCTAGAAAGGGCTTAAGGTATTTGTAGACTGGCTGCGAGGTATTTGTAGGCTGCTTACCTGCAGGACAGTCTTTGTGCAACTCACAAAAAATTCAGTCTCAAAAGTTGGGAAGGAAAGAAACAAAAGACAGAGATTCTGTGTCTGACTGCCCTAAGAATGGAAGTACCATCAACAGAAACAGAAGGGTCCAGAGCACCTGAGAGAGAGTAAATTCAGTTTGGGATCTGCTGCGTTTTAACACGCGTTCAGGGACGCCTGTGAGAAATATCCATCAGGCATTGAGAAAAGAATAATTGGGAGCTCAGCAGGATAGTCAGGAGCAAAGATGATCCAGATTTGGAAAATATTCACGCACAAAAGAAGGTTAAAGCCACAGGGACTTACAGAACCTTTACATATCTAAAGGCAAAGGGAAAATTAGGAACCAAGAATTAAGAAGAAAATAAGGAAGTTATAGTGCAATGGAAGCTAAGGGAAGAGAACAGTTCAAGAAGGATGATTAACAGTGACAAATGGTACGGGCAGGCTGAAGAAGCTTGGGAAGGTGCCACTGCATCTGGTGAACCAGATAGTATGTGCAGGGAACGCATACTGAAGAGTTGTAAAGAGACAGACAAAAGTGGCAAAAGTTAGAAAGTAAACTCTATGTATAGCTTCTAGGCTATTCCCAAGGTTCTGTCCATTCCTGTTTTCAACATGGAATTTTGAGTGAGAAGCTCTGAAACATAATTTGCTGTGGATCCTGGAGAACTTACTCTCTGAACACTTGTTTTCAGAAATGTACAATATACACAATAATCACTTCAAAGAATCAAGAGCATCATTTCCAGAGGTTGTATTTTCAATAAAAAGCCAACTGCTTCTAAATTAGTGCAATTTATTTTTTCATTTCAGGTTTAGAACTGAAAAAAGATGGGAGTGGCAACTTGAAAACTGGCAGGGTTGAAGAAATGGCTTTTGAACCTATGAGACCTATGTCTGTAGAAAGAGGGAAGAGATAGAAAAAAGGGAAAGTATGAAGATGCGCATAAGAAAGGAGGTTAAAAGGAGGTATGAATGAGGAAGATTAAGATGCAGATTAGATTAACTCACGAAGAGGAAAAAAGTTAAGGACAGAGTAGTTCTGAGATTGGAAAGGAAAGCAGGGAGCTCACTTGAGGTGGCCATCCTCAAGTGAGGATGGTAGGAGGTAAGGTCTTTTGCAAAGGATAAGAGTAGAAGATCTTGTAGAGAAAGTTTGGAACCACTGGTGTAGAAAATGGTATAGGAAGTAAGAGCAGAATCAGGATGCTTCTGGTAGCATCACTGCTGTTAGATATATTCACATGGGATGAATCTACGTAGAGTGACATTCAATGGTACATTGTTTTTAAAAACCTGCACCCAGCATGCATGCTGGAAGATAAATACTTCAAGTAAGCCAAGCGTGATGTAACTGTCTTCCACAGCCTCACCAGGACCTGATCTACTGCCAGGTAGGGTCCTTGCCTTCTCTCTAATGCCAGGAACAGGATGATAGAAGATGGCACCTTTGGTGGATGCTAACTATTCCTGTCTTTTCTGGCAGCTTCAGGTAATTAAAATTTTATAAATAAATTAATATGTACAAACAAACTCAAGAAGTATTGAGTAAGCTAACTATTGGATTACAAGCTCCACAATTCAGTGTCTTGGGGTACAGAGTTTCTCTATGTGTTAAGTGAAGAAGCTAGACTACATGACTTCTCAAGGTCCCCCAGCTCTGACATCAGGACTGTTTGTTTGGACAATAAGGCATTTACCTTCCTGTTCCTCTTCACTATCACTTTCTAGAAATCGGGAGTCCATGCGAAATCTGTCATCAGTGCCAAAGTGAGACTGCAAATCCATGAGCTATAAGACAAAACACAAAGACAACTGACAGCCATGTTCCCAAGAAATTACTTATAAACAAGACCTTCTAAGTATACCTCCATGCCATGAAATTCACTACATTAATATTTGCATAAACTCACCTACTCATGAACCAATCAGAGAGGGTCATGGAGGACTCACTATCAAAATAAACACCTTAACACTGGAGTGTGGGTCAAGGTCTGCCTGCACTAATCTAGATTTAAGGACTATGTCGAAAAATAAGGACATGTTGCAAGTTTTATTATTTTCAGTCTTCACTAACCTTCTGTCCAGCTCTGCCCTCAAACTGAGGTTTAATTCTGAACCTGTTACTGTCATCTTCAGAACCAGATTCCTCATCATCGCTGCTGTCAAAGAGCTTCCCAGAGGCTCCACCCATGGACTCCTGTTACATAGGTAAAGACAGAAATGTTTATTAATAACCAAGACAGCATTTCCTTCATTACGTAATCTTCCTCCTCACATGTATGCAACAACAACCCACATGCATCTCCCAGGAAAGACTGGATGGTGGTTAGAATGGAAACTTCTGACTCAGTGATATCTACTTGGCCCCTTGGGTCACTAAATCCAGAGGCTCCTAATGCAGCCTGGAATGGGGGGGAGTTATTAAATGTGTGAACACCTTCTGCAGGGTTTCACTAATATTGATGTCACTTTGCAGATGATGTGGAGGATAGATTTATGTGGGAGAAAATCTCTAAGGCCCCTGTGGTATCCATGCGTGATGGTCAGGGGAGCCCTGGGTTTCATTGTGGCTCCCAGAGGATTTTATGTTGAGCCCAGCAGCTGTATGCAAGTCTTGGTATGCAACATGCAGAAATGGATCTGCAAAAGTATAGGAATGCCCACCCTAAATTTCTTACTTTTACTAGTTCCTCTCCTGGATGGTTATGCTCCTGAGTGGATGTCTCCTCTGTTTCACTTTCACTGTTGGAACCAAAGATGATGTGCGTTGGCTTGTCCTCTGAATAACCATCCTAGAGTGGGCATCAAAAGCATTACCCTTAAGACAACCCCTTATCTCCTTCCCCTAGCAAGTCTATTTCTGACCCTATTTCCTTATCTAGTGAATGCTGCCATCATCCTAAGATAGAAACTTCTCTCTCTCCATTTCCAGTTTATCACCAAGTCCCATCAGTTGGACCGTCTTGCTATTTTAAAAATATATTCCCACTGTCACTGCCTTGGTTCTGGCTCAAGACCTCCCAAAGGCTGTCTGTCCCATTTGATTTGTTGTTCTCATCATGTCCTGAACCATCTTTCCCAAACAGAAGTTGGCAAACTTTTTCTGTCAAGGGCCAGAGAGTAAATATTTTAGGCTTTGCAAGCCACATATAGTTTTGGTTCTGTATTCTTCTTTTTTAAACCCTTTAAAAATGTAGAAACCATTCTTAGCTTGGAGGCTCTTCCAAAATACGCCATGGGCTAGTGGCTTGTGAGCTCTAGTTTGCCAACTCCTGTTCCAATATATACATAACTAATCTCCATTCCCTTGCTTCAAGTTCTTTAGTCTTTTCACAGCCTTGAGAATAAAGTCCAACCCCTGTAGCCTCTTCACACCTCACCCCTACTTATCTCTCTCATCTCATTTCTCACCATCTTGTACTCTATACATTTGATCACACTGATTGCAAATATTCACTTTTGTACAAACTGTTCCTTTATCTTGGAATGCCTTTCCTCTCTCTTTGTACCCTTTTACCTCTGCCAGACCAATTCCCACTGATCCTTTCACACTAGATTCAGTTCAGCTGAGGAAGTGCCGGCTCCCCACCCCCCTCTGCCCCACCACTGCCAACAAATTAGTATCAGTGTGCTGTCAGAGCACACAGGCGTACTTCTTTCTCATCCCATGGAACTGAACTGTGACCTTCTGTCCACCACACTGTAAGCCAATACCAACCACCTAACAGTGATCCTCTCTGTAAATCTAGCACTTGCTGTGAAGGCCTGGAATTTCATAGGTAATTAACAATTGTTGAAAGAATGAATAAAGACTCATTACAGTAAATCTTGGTAAGATATGAATCACTTGGCAAGTGATTTATATGTAAATTCAGACATATTAGGACATATCACTTAACTATATCAGTTACAGCTTCTAAAGCGATATCCGGATATACTAAAGATACAAGGACACAAAACACAAACATTCAGCTCTCAAGGAGCCTGCTTACCTTCGTAGGAAAGAAAGGTTGGACTTGGAAACAAGTTCTTGTTAAATCCCTAGACTGAAAATATACTCACCAAATTTGCCAGAGCATTGTGAACCAACTTCTTTTGTACTTCTTTTGCTTTCTGCCTTGCCTCTAAGGCTGCCAAACGCTTCTGATTATCTTCAGCGTGCTTATCCTTAGCACTAACATCTGATGAACTATTAACAGAAAGTGGGAAGTCAGTTTTGCTTCCCTGAGGGTCTCTCCTGGAGGAGACCTCTGGTGATTTCTCAGGGGCCTTGTGGCTGCACAGATCAGGCCTCTTTTTGGAGCTCTCTCCTGACTTTCCAGTCCTGTGGCAACAGTCTTCATCAAAGCCTCTCCTGAGAGTCTTGGCACCAAGACTCAAAGATTTCTTATCTTTTAGTGGCAATAGACTAGAAATAGGATTTCCATTTCCCTTTTCTGAACTGCTAGGGAAAACCACCTTGTGAGCCTGGCTCTTAAAAGTAGACTGTCTCTTTTGAGGCTGAATTTGGTTTGAGTCACTTGCCTTCTTTGCATGTTGGAAAAGAGTCAGTTTACTTGATGGGCTATTAGCATACAAGGACCATTTTTTCATGGACATGCTCCTGGGATCCTCAAGTTTCAAGGATTTATGATCTTTATTAATATTGTTAGAGGCAACACTCTCTTTCAAGGATTTTTTCACTGTTTCCTTTCCATAGAGACAGCCTACTCCCTTGAAAGCCTGGAATTTTGGCTTTAAGGTATTTTCCTTTGGTTCCTGTTTTCCATGTGTGTTCTCTTTTCCTTCTAAAAGGGAAGCCACAATCTCCTCAGGATGAATACACTGTTGGCCTTTGTGGAGGCCACCTGGAGTTTTGTGGCTCTTGGAGGCCCTGTCAGACTTGGCAGTGGTTTTCCGGCCATTGCTCTCAGTATCTTCTTTTGGCGCCTCCTGGTTACTGCCAGCCAACTGTTCCAGATCAGCTAAAGTTAGATTCATATGGAGACAGTTTTTCATCATGGTGTTATACTCCTTATCTCCTTCAGACTCGGTTGATTCTGATACAGAATCAGCATCTTCACTGCTACTGGACTCAATCGGAGATTCACAACTGAGAGGCTTAATTCTGTGACTGAGGGCTGTCTCTTTATTTTTTCTTTTTTGTACTTTAATACAATCAACAGAAAGATCACACTTTTTTCTATTTTTCAAATAAGTTTTCTTGTGCATATACTTTTCTGTTTGTGAAAGTTCTACACTGTGTTTGATCTTATCAGAATTTTTCTTCATTGCAATGATTTCATCTGTATCTCCTGAATCAGAGTCACAATCATTTCCCATAACATTATCTTCACTACTGAGGCAAAAGACATTATTTTTGATGCCTAAACCTGTTGAAGTATGAAATTTGTGAAAATGTGATTTAAAATCATCTCTTACAACTTCAAAGGGATCATTTTCAGATCCATTTATTGAGGACCATGTAGTTTTCTCTAGGTTTTCCTCTCTTGCAATCATTAGTCTTAATTCATCTTCAGAATCAATATCATCATCAGACATGCTATTTCTCTTTTTGGTAGTTTCTAAGTCAGAAGTCTGAAAAAATACGTTTTTAAGTTTCTGACTATCAGAATCAGGTACACAGGGTGATTTAGGAGTAATGGAATTATGAGGTGTATTTTGTGCAGCCTGTTGTTGTATTAAATGTGGGCTCTCCATTATGCTACTAGGTTTTGGTCTCAAAGCCAGAGATGCAGTGGAACCCTCGTTCTTCTGCACTTTTATTATCTTCTTGGCAGGGCTGTGAAAGTCAGAGAATTCTCCTCGTCGTTTCTTACTCACAGGATCATTCCCTCCTTCCAATTCCCAAGTGAGGCTGGATATAGGGATAGCATTTGTGAAATCCTCCCCTATTTTCTTTAGGTTGTGGCAGTATTTTGAGGGATCATACTTTATGATGTCACCAACAGTCAAGGAAGAAAACAAAGGCACTAGGTTTTAGAAAAACCTATCAAACTGGTAAAGCAAAAAGAATACTGTTTAATCTTGAGCAAGTCATTGACTCATTTTACCCTCAGTTTCCTATCAAACAAAATAAGGACTTAATTAGGTGACTCAGGGTCTTTGGAACTGACATGTCCATGGCATGTCCAGAGTGAAAACCAAGAACCATCACTATTAATTGGCAGAAATTACTTGGGCTGCATGTGTATATCACAGCAAACCGATTCAGATTATATTCTAGGTACAAGAGGCCACAAGACTTTTCTGTAAATCTGAGAAGTCTATCCACTGAGCTAATACCATAAAGCGGAGTATAGAGAGGAACCCAGAGCGGGCACAGCTAGATACTATACTAAGTGTTGGTATCTCAAACTTGAGACTCAAAGATTCTCAAACTTTTTGGCCATTTCTGTTTTCTCAATGCTGCCTCATCCTAGATCTGATTCTCTTAGTTCAATGACATCCATTTCACATTTTACTCGCTCTCTGCATTTTATAGGTCTTTCTTAGAAGGCTAATAATTCTTTATCAGGTCTTCGTTGCTGACACTGTCCAGAAAGATTCTAGTTAATGTCACTGTGCTGTAGTGACAGCTGGCATTTGCTGATTTCCTAAAACATATGAATAAACAAGTATAAGTTGCTTTAATCTATCACTACTGAAAAGTCCTTTTGTTCATTTAGTGACTACTGAATACATGGACAATTATATATGAGGTATGCCAAACAGTGTCTATTGCCTCTTGGCTTTACACTGTCCTTCCAAATCCTCCTCTTTGCTGTCAGTGGTACCATTGGTGGGAAGCTGGAAGGTGAAGAAGAAAGAAGTATTTCCCTGACTTTAGTGCCACTGGCAGGGACAGCAGAACCAGCAGCTGTGGCCAGGGCTCCAGGGGCCTCAATAGCCATGAACAGTGAGGACACACCTCTGTTTGAAATACCTGAAATTGCTTCTGCTTCCCATGACACACAGGGTTAGAGCTAAAAGAATACAAAAAACACCCTCTGCCCAGAAGTCCATGACACTAGGAATTCAAGGTCTTAGACAATCTGACCTCATTTCCTCAGGGGAATGGGCATCTGAATTTGCTCATACTGGGTTCCATACTATTTCTCCATCCACCATTCTTCTGCCTGTCTACACATTTCTACCTACTATTTTCCTCTCTCCTAGACTCCTTCCTATCTCTTTTCTATTAATGTGAAACTTATCCTACTTCCTCTAAAGCCTTCTTTAATGATTGTGCTGTGTTCCCTTGTCCTTCTTTAGCTCCTCTGGCAATGGCTTTGAATCCATGTCAAACAAGAAGAATGAGGTATAAATTAGTAAGTCAACGTGCTTCTTTAACAATCATCATTTGCATCACTTGCATAAAACCTAATTACATTCTCTCATTATCCACTAATTGTTTCATACATGTAGGTAGCTGGGTATTACCTTACTTAGAAATTGGGAACATAAAAACTGTTACACAAACATCTAAAGATTTACTGACAGAGGCAGTGAAATTCTAAAGGTATGAAGTAAACTTTTGCAAATATCCACATCGTAGTAAACAATAATTTCTCTGAAAGGCCAATTGCTAAGGATATTTTACGTTTATGTTGATTCCTTAGGTGAAGGACAGGTAAGACTCTTCCAAATTTACTCACAACCCAATTCTAAAAGAAAAAAAAAAAAGAATACATTTACTATACTTGTCACAAATGGAAAAGATTAACCACACTGAATAAATGTCATTTAAAAATATTTGAACTCATAGTGGACCACGATTACTGTTGGGTTTAGTTTTCTGATAATGAAACACAAGTGCTCAAAAAAGTGTATCAGGAAAGGAAAAAGAAAGAAGGAAAATTGGGGCAGTTATTGATCCCATATAAACCATGTAGGATGCTACACAAATAACAGCCATTAAAAAGGCAAACGTCGGACCTGCCTGCACTCTTCACCACCTATGCCCCCTGGGAGACCTGCCTCCACTTGGGTTTTGATTTCTCTTTCTAAAATGGGGGAAAACTGTGCTTTCCCAAGAGTTGTAAATGCACTTGAAGACCATAAAGCACTATCTATGTTAACTGCTTCAAAGCAAGAGAAAAAAGCAGTTGCTTTAAAACATGATGCTCATGGTCACCTGGTGTCAGGAATTGGTTCCTGAGCTATTCAGGCTACCAGAGGAGACTCACTTTGTGCCCTGGTACTTCTGTCCCTGGCACAGCTTTCACATGGAAATCCACCACTCCCATTTTTTCTAACAAGTTGGTGTTGCTTGTTGTTGATTTTCCTTTATTTGCTTTTGCTTCTTTTCTCTCCTGGGCCAATCTGAATCAAACAGAAAATATAAATAAGAGTTAAAATAACGAACCACACTATTAACAGTGCTTCTGTTTTGTTTTTTAATACTGTAAAGCTGTTTAACTTTATAGAGATCATTTAGGGTCTCTCAGTTTTTCCCTTTCAACTTATGTACTTTTGGCATTTTATCTATCCTTAATCTTTTCACTCTTATGAGGAAGAGGTGTCTTTCAGAGACTAATATGCTAAGTCTTGAATATTTCTACTCTCACAACAAAGAGAATGCAGAACGCCAACTCAACCTACCAGTTCAAACTCCGCCACCTTATACAGGCCTGGTCAACTGTGCTGACCAATTCTCATTGGCCTCTTTGCCTCTGGTCTGTGTCCCTTACATTCCAACTTCCAAGATTCATGCTCCCCAGGCACAACTGCATAGACACTCCAAGGCAGCAGCACTGTGTGCTCACCTGCTCAGGACTAGGGCCCCGGTTCCTGCATATAATAGGCAGCAAAGTGCTGCTGAATGAAAATCTCATCACTATCCTGTTCACATAGACCCCCAGCTGAAGAACAAAATCAAATTCTCATCTTCGTCACCAGACCACTCCCTCAAAACTTGGTTTAGACCTTATTTTTCCTTGTGGCATTTCTTTGGCCCAGAACAATCTTAAAACGCTCTGGGTCACTCCATGTGTACATTCCTAAAATATCTCCTATTTTGGAAGCACCCAATCTCATACAATCTTTTCTCCCTAAGAATACTTTTAGGATTTAAAATTCTTTAAAAGTTTTTACATTGCCTTGTTCTTAAATCACATGCATAATTAATCTTATGCCTCTCATACAGGGATTTCCTATTATCTTTATGTTTTTGTATGACACTTTCATTAACAGCCTAAAGTCAACTTAAGCAATTTGGTACTGTCTATTAAAATTTTAAATGTGCATAACTATATGACATAGCAACTCCTTTTGTTGACATAAACCCCAGAGGGACCATCCTCAAGAATCTTATCAAGAGGAAGTGGAAATGGTCTAAATGTCTATGAGTGGGGGATGACTGACTACACTGTGGCACAGCCATTTTCTAAAATAGTACTAAACACTCATTATAAGAAGGGGGAAGACCTACATCATCATATAAGGTTGTGTTTAAAAAGCTGAAATAAGTATATATTTTTATGGGTTAAAATATACGTATACAGGAGCATTACATTATCTTCTTTGGTGGGGTCTGGGGGTCACAGGGAGTCACAGTTAAGAAGGATTTTAGCTCTACTTGTAATGCATATATTTGCTAAAACTGTAATAATACATTATTTGATAGTTTCAAATCAATTAAGTGAACATATAAAACCACTTACAATATAAAAAAACATTGGGTCAAATCACGGAGAGCAAATCTTACCTGTGCAAAAAACTTTCCTTTGCTAGCTGAATTTGTAGAGTTCCACCTTTCCATTTTGTTTTATTTAAAACAGACATACCTATAAAGCAAAGAATTAGTACCCAAGTACATGGCAATGCAAAAATATATTTCAGCATGTGCTTTTACTAATTAGTTAGTACCAAAAAAAGAAAACCTGCTTATCACAAAGACACAGAGGAAATAGAATAAAGAAAATGAGACCTGGAAGGAGAAGGCTTAGGTCCCATTCTCATCTTGACCACTTATTAGATCTTTATACTCCCTACCTCCCCGTGTAATTGAAAGATTTGAATGAGGCAAACGTGTAAACCATAAAGCAAAATTTGTCATTTGTTTATAAAGTAATGTCAGGAATCTGTGGCGAATGGCTGGTATTTATTTAACATTTCATTGTTATTTCCCACACTAAAACTATAAAACATTCATGTAATTTTCTTAGAGTGAATCAGAGGACACTGGAATCCTGCAGCACCTCACTTTTATTTATCACCTCATACTAATTATCACTGTGAAACTTGCAAACATATTAGCTGCAAGCAACTAAACTGTGTTTAAACTACTGTGCCCTGGTAGTTGATTTTTCTCAACATCTGCTATTAGCTTCCTTAATAATTACCACTAACAGAAATATCAATGAGGTAGGTACTATGCTAAGCACAAAGATATTATTCAACTTAATCTTCACAGTAGTATTATGAGATAAGCAGTATCTTGGTTATACATCAGATAAGCAAACCGGGTCTTCTAGTTTAAATAAACTGCTAGGTCACACAGCAGAACTGATGTGTTCTTAACTGCAACATATTTGTTATATCTATTTCCTAACTGAACGAATCAATTTTTTGCAAATGAAATTACAAAAGGTCAATGGCCCTCTTTCTCTATTAGCATGTTTCCTGCTCAGTGTCTTTTGACTTTTCAGTCTCCAAATAATTAGAATGCATTACTACATCAGTGGAAGTATGAATTATCTCCCCCTCTTTATTCATTGAAGGTCACAGGTGGCCCTTAGCTTTACTAAACTTATCGATGGAGACTTCATAATTTCAAGGATATGATCTTATAAGGGCATATTCTAAACCTCTCTCCTAACAGCACTCAATAAGAAGAATTAGTTGCCTGAGAAATGAACACACTGGGGAGGTGGGTATTTCATAATATCCAGTGGGATATGTGTAACAGGCAGTTTCTATTAAAGTGTGGTTCCTTATCCAAATTATTTGAGAATGCCATTTTTGAGCAAACTCACAGGCAATGTGCTACCATATGTCATTCATTATGGAATGAACCTAGACCTCCTGAATTGTAGGATATGGAAATTCTCTTGATCATGGTTGTCCCTCAGGATGAGTTGAAGGTGGATGTTTAGATTTAGAACAAAAGTTATTCCAAATTACATGGTGACATGGACTGGTAAATAGTATAGAAAACATTCATTACATTTTTTCAGGTCTGCTTCTGCTACTCTGATGTTGACATATGCAAAGACTTTCTGTGGGTTTCCTAAAAAAAAAAAAAAAAAATTAAATTCGTATGCAGAGAACAATGTAAACATTATTAAGTTTCTAAATTTAAAAAAGAGCTCTTAGAAACGTACTCTTTCAAAGGAAAACCTTGTTTATTTATCATTGGATACAAAGATGGCATTTTTTTTTAAAGCATGATTATCTAAATATTCCAAAAGAAAATACGTAAGAGAAAAATGTCAAGTACTCAGTTAAGGAAACACTTTGCATGTTTGTATGTTAGTGATATTCTACTTAACAGGACCCTACTAATTATTAGAATTTTAGCTCTGAAAACTGAAAGCTATATGTTTCAGAAATTGGATGTTTGGAAATTCCCTGGCAGTCCAGTGGTTAGGACTCTGTGCTTTCACTGCTGAGGGTCTGGGTTCAATCTCTGGTTGGAGAACTAAGATCCCAGCAAGCCGTACGGCCAAAAAAAAAAACCCCACAAAAACAAAAACCGGATATTTGGGAATTTAGAAATTTTTGATTTCAGAAACGTAATTCTGGGCAAGTTCCAGGTCACACATAACACCTACAGAGCATAGGAGGGGGAGGGATGGGAGGTGGGGGGTTACTACAGCAGTATCATGTAATGAGATGCATATCACTTTCAGTGTTCAGGGCTAACATTCATCTCTTGGGTTCCTTTATTTTGTGATACTTGACTTCAGTTATATTTGCCTTTAACTACCCATGAAGAACTATAAATTTACCTTGGTCATCTTTCCGAGTGATGATTTCCACATCAGAAACTTCTCCAAATCTGCTGAACTGATTTTGTAGGTCTGCCTCAGAAATATTCTGGCCAAGGCCACCCACAAAAAGGCGCTTCGTTTCTCTGTTGGCTTTCATCAAGGCTGGGCATACACTCAAGTATTTCTAGTGGAAAAAATAATTATCTACAGAGAAGAGCTCTTTCCCTTAAATCTTCTCAAATCTAAACAAAACAAAACAAAACTTCTTCGTGAATGCATTTTGGAACAGCACCTCTACACACAGACACAGGTACAGGCACATACTTTCCCTCTAAATGACCACAATATTACACTCTACTCCTCCCGATTTTACTTATCCATATTGTTAGGTGTTTTCCCTTCATTCATTCACTTTAACAAATGCTGACAGAAATGGGATGGGACAGGTTAGCACACGGAAAGATAAAAGGCTCTCAATCCTCAAGCTCCTCACAGTCACATGAGAAGTAAGCAGATGCTGCAATTACAATACTATGTCACAACAGAAATATCTACAAAGTGCTGTTCAGGCATAAAAAGAGCAACTGATATCATGGCTAATACAGACTTTTTAAAAAACACTGTGTGCCAGCGTTGTACAAAATAGTTTGCAGCATCTTTTTTCAGATTAGCAGGAGAGGTTAAGTCACTTTCCCAAAGCCATTCAGAGAATTAGCGGTGAAGCCAAGATTATAACCCAAATCTAATTTCAGAAACTGTAATTCTTTATACTAGGGAGATTGTTGGATTAGAAGGGACTCAGGAAAACTCTTCCAGAGGTACTGAGATTTGCAGCTTTTCATGAGATCTCTAATCTCGTTTAGCACCCGGCTAGCGCTCAGCTCCCAGACTCCTCCCACGCGCGACCCCAAAACAGCGCCAAAAGCCCTGAGCATCGCTCCTGATCTAGGCGTGAGCCACGGCCTACATCTTCCTGGTAGCTTCCTCCGCCCCCAACCTACCCACCCTAGCCGTCTTCCTCTGAGAAGACTCAAAGACGAGAAGGGAGAAGGTAGGCCAGTTGACCTCGGCACATCCCATGCCCCAAACCGACTCCTCACCACTTCGTTTTTTACATCCCGCGCAGTTTAGGGCCGTAACTTCTGGTCACGTGTCCCAACAAGTGTCGCCTCTCTTCCTTCCTACTGGATTTCCAACCCAGCATCCTAAGGTTCCACTACCACGCTCAGTTCCCCAGTGCTTTTTATTTCGTTTCCAGGCTTCTGGGCGACCGGAATGCCTCCGTTCCCTGCCTCAAAGTTCGCGAAAGACCCCAAACTAAAATTCCCTACTTCATACTTAAGAGGGTTATCACCTTGTGTTCTCCTGGATATGGTCGGCGGAAGTGAGGGAGGGGAAGAAAAATAAAGAGACTCCCCCCTTAAGTGCTCCCGGAACCTCCTCTAATGTGACATATTCGTCCTGGTTGCTCCAAGGCGGCACCAGGTCGGGGTGGGTAGTTATGCCCTCGGGCTTTGGGTTCGAGGGGGTGAACTCTCTTGAAGCGTAGGGACTGCTGGGGGACGAATGTGGAAAAGTAAGCAGGGATGACAATGAGCCTGGGATGCTTGCGAGCGCCGGTTATAAGCTCGACAATCGCGCGTCATTCCCCTGCCTCCCCCGCCGAGTTCCGGGATGGTTCACGCCAGCAGCGCGCGAGGCTTGAAGAGCAGGACGTGGCGCGCTTCTGTTAGGCAGCTTCCCGTCAGCGCGGCCCTATGGATTCCCAGCTGGTTGAGGCTCGCGCTTTGGAAGCCGAGATCACCGCTCTGAGGCGGGCGTGCGTGGAGCCGCCGGCGCCCGGGGAAGACACCTCCCGAGTTCGGTACGTGGCCTTCCTCAGGCCCAGTGGGAAGGGTGAAGATCTCTACTCCAGGCGCCCTGGACCTCCCCACAGACTTTTCCCGAGCACCAGACGTGGGCGGGAACTCGTTATCTGTCTCTTCCAACAGGGCTGAGAGTGATGAGTACACGCGTGGACCCCGTTGTAAACATATTACCATATATTAACTGATTTAATCACACTCATGGGGAAGGTGTTTTCATTTAAGGTGTTTCATTTCATTTCAAGGTGTTCTCTTTTCATGCTCGTAACTATCAAGGTGAAAGTCTTGCTTATCTCCTTAGCAATCTTGCCTTTAGTGGGCAGCAGTATCTAGTTGGAATTTAAAAACTCTGGTTTCATGGTATTTGTTTTTATGAGTCACCTAACTGTGGCAAGTGATACTGATTTTTCGCTTACGGTAGTGATACGAAATTTCCCTTGAGAAATAATTTAGGTAAAAGAATAAGTTGATATAAAGAAGAGTAGGCAATGTAGTCTATAGGAGAATTTGGCAGAAGCTGCGAAGGTGATTGTCATATACTGCAGGAGGGGAAGCATCCCTGTAAAGCAAGTGGGGGAACTCCCTGTTTAAAGGCGAACAGAGCCATATGCACTAATAGAAATAACTGAAGAGTGCCGTCTACCATAGAGGGATGGCATCATGACGTCTTTGTTACTACCAATAGCCATGGTCTGTTAATTACTTACTAAGTGCTAGACTGAGAGATGCAAACGTCTTTATGTGCATCATCTCTTTTTAATACCTACGACAATCCTCTGAGTTAGGTGCTGTTGTTAACACCGTTTTAGAGTTAGGAAACTGAGGCTCAGAGAAATTAAGTTGCTTGCCTGAAGTCTCAGAGAAGGTAAGTGTTAGAGCTGGATTGGAACCCAAAAATCAAACTTCAAAGCCCAGGCACTTTGCTTACTGGAAAAGGAGAGAAGGGATCCATGACAGTTAATTATGTACCTGTTGTCTCAAGCTTGCAAGCTGCTTGAAAAGCAGAAACTTTCTTCATTTTTTAGTCAATTCTAATTTGACATAGATGCAGAGAGAATAAGATTTTCCTGAACTAACTGGACAAGAGTTGGTTGAAATTGGGAAGGAGGAGTTCTAAAGAAAATGTTTGCAGGCATGTTGGAAGGGATCATGAAGGTAGAGGAAGCTGTAACTAGTAAAAGGGAGAGGGAAGTAGGTGAACAGGGAACAAATATGTTCCTCTGCAAGTGAGTGTGTAAATGTATCAGAATGCTTGCTACTCCAGGGCTGCTCCACAGATTGGAAGCTTTAGCATCACTTGGGTTGAACAGAAATACAGATTTCAGCCCAATCCTGACCTACTGAGTCGGAATCTGCTTTTTAACTAGACCGTTGATGATTTTATGCATTTCAGAAAGTTTGAGTAAGCACCATGATGAAAGATGATTTCCTTACTGGCCGCAATAAGGGGGCCAGTAAGGAAATCTGGCCTTACATTTAGGTCTTTAATCCATTTTGAGCTTATTTTTGGCCACAGTAAGGGTCAGGATAGTATGTAGAGTATCCATGTAACCTGAGTCTCCTCAATGATAAAGTTGAGAAAGTCGGAAGAGTCCAAGGTGTTTGGATTTAATATAGTTTTTTTTTTAATTTGTTACATTTTTTTACATCTTTATTGGAGTATAATTGCTTTACAATGGTGTGTTAGTTTCTGCTTTATAACAAAGTGAATCAGCTATACATATACATATGTTCCCATATCTCTTCCCTCTTGTGTCTCCCTCCCTCCCACCCTCCCTATCCCACCCCTCTAGGTGGTCACAAAGCACCGAGCTGATCTCCCTGTGCTATGCGGCTGCTTCCCACTAGCTATCTATTTTATGTTTGGTAGTATATATATGTCCATGACACTCTCTCACTTTGTCACAGCTTACCCTTCCCCCTCCCCATATCCTCAAGTCCATTGTCTAGTAGGTCTCTGTCTTTATTCCTGTCTTACCACTAGGTTCTTCACGACATTTTTTTTTCTTAGATTCCATATATATGTGTTAGCATACGGTATTTGTCTTTCCCTTTCTGACTTACTTCACTCTGTATGAAAGACTCTAGGTCCATCCACCTCACTACAAATAACTCAATTTTGTTTCTTTTTATGGCTGAGTAATATTCCATTGTATATATGTGCAACATCTTCTTTATCCATTCATCTGATGATGGGCACTTAGGTTGTTTCCATCTCCTGGCTATTGTAAATAGAGCTGCAATGAA
Organism: Lagenorhynchus albirostris; assembly: GCF_949774975.1. Taxonomy (NCBI): domain Eukaryota; kingdom Metazoa; phylum Chordata; class Mammalia; order Artiodactyla; family Delphinidae; genus Lagenorhynchus; species Lagenorhynchus albirostris. Next base: position 90,240,031 of record NC_083101.1, on the reverse strand, counting down.
CATTTTGGTACATGACTGTTTTTGAATTATGGTTTTCTCAGGGTTTATGCCCAGTAGTGGGATTGCTGGGTCATATGGTAGTTCTATTTGTAGTTTTTTAAGGAACCTCCATACTGTTCTCCATAGTGGCTGTACCAATTCACATTCCCACCAGCAGTGCAAGAGTGCTCCCTTTTCTCCACACTCTCTCCAGCATTTATTGTTTCTAGATTTTTTGATGATGGCCATTCTGACCGGTGTGAGATGATATCTCATTGTAGCTTTGATTTGCATTTCTCTAATAATTAATGACGTTGAGCATTCTTTCATGTGTTTGTTGGCAATATGTATATCTTCTTTGGAGAAATGTCTATTTAGCTCTTCTGCCCATTTTTGGATTGGGTTGTTTTTTTGTTATTGAGCTGCATGAGCTGCTTGTAAATTTTGGAGATGAATCCTTTGTCAGTTGCTTCATTTGCAAATATTTTCTCCCATTCTGAAGGTTGTCTTTTGGTCTTGTTTATGGTTTCCTTTGCTGTGCAAAAGTTTTAACTTTCATTAGGTACCATTTGTTTATTTTTGTTTTTATTTCCATTTCTCTAGGATGTGTGTCACAAAGGATCTTGCTGTGATTTAAGTCATAGAGTGTTCTGCCTATGCTTTCCTCTAAGAGTTTGATAGTGTCTGGCCTTACATTTAGGTCCTTAATCCATTTTGAGCTTATTTTTGTGTATGGTGTTAGGGAATGTTCTAATCTCATACTTTTACATGTACCTGTCCAGTTTTCCCAGCACCACTTATTGAACAGAGTGTCCTTTCTCCACTGTACATTCCTGCTCCCTTTATCAAAGATAAGGTGACCATATGTGCATGGGTTTATCTCTGGGCTTTCTATCCTGTTCCATTGATCTATCTTTCTGTTTTTGTGCCAGTACCATACTGTCTTGATTACTGTAGCTTTGTAGTATTGTCTGAAGTCAGGGAGCCTGATTCCTCCAGCTTCGTTTTTCGTTCTCAAGATTGCATTGGCTATTCGGGGTCTTTTGTGTTTCCATACAAATTGTGAAATTTTTTGTTCTAGTTGTGTGAAAAATGCCAGTGGTAGTTTGATAGGGATTGCATTGAATCTGTAGATTGCTGTGAGTAGTAGAGTCATTTTCACAATGTTGATTCTTCCAATCCAAGAACATGGTATATCTCTCCATCTATTTGTATCATTTTAATTTCTTTCATCAGTGTCTTATAATTTTGTGCATACAGATCTTTTGTCTCCTTAGGTAGGTTTATTCCTAGATATTTTATTCTTTTTGTTGCAATGGTAAATGGGAGTGTTTTCTTGATTTCACTTTCAGATTTTTTATCATTAGTGTATAGGAATGCCAGAGATTTCTGTGCATTAATTTTGTATCCTGCTACTTTACCAAATTCATTGATTAGCTCTAGTAGTTTTCTGGTAGCATCTTTAGGCTTCTCTATGTATAGTATCATGTCATCTGCAAACAGTGACAGCTTTACTTCTTCTTTTCCTATTCGGATTCCTTTTATTTCCTTTTCTTCTCTGATTGCTGTGGCTAAAACTTCCAAAACTATGTTGAATAAGAGTGGTGAGAGTGGGCAACCTTGTCTTGTTCCTGATCTTAGTGGAAATACTTTCAGTTTTTCACCATTGAGGACGATGTTGGCTATGGGTTTGTCATATATGGCCTTTATTATGTTGAGGAAAGTACCCTCTATGCCTACTTTCTGGAGGCTTTTTATTATAAATGGGTGTTGAATTTTGTCAAAAGCTTTCTCTGCATATATTGAGATGACCATATGGTTTTTCTCTTTCAGTTTGTTAATATGGTGTATCACATTGATTGATTTGCGTATATTGAAGAATCCTTGCATTCCTCGAATAAACCCCACTTGATCATGGTGTATGATCCTTTTAATGTGCTGTTGGATTCTGTTTGCTAGTATTCTGTTGAGGATTTTTGCATCTATGTTCATCAGTGATATTGGCCTGTAGTTTTCTTTCTTTCTGACATCCTTTTCTGGTTTTGGTATCAGGGTGATGGTGGCCTCATAGAATGAGTTTGGGAGTGTTCCTCCCTCTGCTATATTTTGGAAGAGTTTGAGAAGGATAGGTGTCAGCTCTTCCCTAAATGTTTGATAGAATTCGCCTGTGAAGCCATCTGGTCCTGGGCTTTTGTTTGTTGGAAGATTTTTAATCACAGTTTCAATTTCAGTGCTTGTGATTCGTCTGTTCATATTTTCTATTTCTTCCTGATTCAGTCTTGGCAGGTTGTGCATTTCTAAAATTTGTCCATTTCTTCCAGGTTGTCCATTTTATTGGCATAGAGTTGCTTGTAGTAATCTCTCATGATCTTTTGTATTTCTGCAGTGTCAGTTGTTACTTCTCCTTTTTCATTTCTAATTCTATTGATTTGAGTCTTCTCCCTTTTGTTCTTGATGAGTCTGGCTAATGGTTTATCAATTTTGTTTATCTTTTCAAGGAACCAGCTTTTAGTTTTATTGATCTTTGCTATTGTTTCTTTCATTTGTTTTTCATTTATTTCTGATCTGATCTTTATAATTTCTTTCCTTCTGCTAACTTTGGGTTTTTTTTTGTTCTTCTTTTTCTAATTGCTTTAGGTGTAAGTTTAGGTTGTTTATTTGAGATTTTTCTTGTTTCTTGAGGTAGGATTGTATTTCTGTAAACTTCCCTCTTAGAACTGCTTTTGCTGCATCCCATAAGTTTTGGGTCGTTGTGTTTTCATTGTCATTTGTTCTAGGTATTTTTTGATTTCCTCTTTTATTTCTTCAGTGATCTCTTGGTTATTTAGTAGTGTATTGTTTAGCCTCCATGTGTTTGTATTTTTTACAGTTGTTTCCTGTAATTAATGTCTAGTTTCATAGCATTGTGGTCGGAAAAGATACTTGTTATGATTTCAGTTTTCTTTAATTTACCAAGGCTTGATTTGTGATCCAAGATATGGTCTATCCTGGAGAATGTTCCATGAGCACTTGAGAAGAAATTGTATTCTGTTGTTTTTGAACGGAATGTCCTATAAATATCAGTGAAGTCCCTCTTGTTTAGTGTGTCATTTAAAGCTTGTGTTTCCTTTTTTATTTTCACTTTGGGTGACCTGTCCGTTGGTGAAAGTGGGGTGTTTAAGTCCTCTACTATTATTGTGTTACCGTCAATTTCCCTGGTAGTTCTATTTTTCACTTTCTGAGGACCCTCCATACTGTTTTCAGTAGTGGCTGCATAAATTTAAATTGCCACCAACAGTGCACAAGTATTCTTATTTCTCCACATCCTCACCAACACCTGTTGTTTCTTGCATTTTTGATAATAACCGTTCTAAGAAGTGTGAGGTTATGTCTTTTTATTGTTTTGATTTGTATTTCCCTGATGATTAGTGATGCTGAGCACCTTTTCATGTACCTCATGGCCTTCTGTATGTCTTCTTTGGAAAAATGTCTGTTGAAATCCTTTGCTCATTTTAGATTGTATGTGGATTTTTGCTATTCAGTTGTATGAGTTCCTTATACATTTTGGATATTGACTCCTTAGGGGATAAATAAGTTGCATATATTTTCTTACATTCCATAGGTTTCCTTTTCACTTTGTTGATGGTTTCCTTTGCTGTCTAGAAGCTTTTTAATTTGATGTACTTCTACTTGTTGTTTATTTTTGCTTTTCTGGCCTAACATTTCGTGGCAAATCCAAAAAATTATTGACAGGACCAATGTCAAGGAGCTCACTGCTTATGTTTTCTTCTAGGATTTTTATAGTTTCAGGTCTTTAATCCATTTTAAGTTAACTTTTGTGTATGGTGTAAGATAGTGGTTCCTTCTTCCTTTTTCTTCTGGCTGTACAGTTTTCCCAACCCATTTATTGAAGAAACTGTCCTTTCCCCATTGTGTATTCTTGGCTTCTTTGTCATAAATTAATTGACCATATATGAATGGGTTTATTTCTGGGCTTTTTTTTCTCTTCTGTTGATCTATGTGTCTGTTTTATGCCAATACTATATTGCTTTCGTTACTATAGCTTTGTAATCTAGTTTGAAATCAAGACTTTTGATGCCTCCAGGATTGTTCTTTCTCAAGAATTCTTTAGCTATTCCAGGTCTTTTGTGGTTCCATACAAACAGTAGGATTTTTTCCTATTTCTGTGAAAAATGCTATTGGAATTTTGTTAGAAATTGTATTGAATCTGGTGATTGCATTGGGTAGTATGGACATTTAAACAATATTCTTCTTATCCATGAGTATGGAATATCTTTTCAAATATTAGTATTTTGTCAGTTTCTTTTTTCAGTGTCTTATAATTTTCAGTGTATAGGTCTTTTACCTCCTTTGTTAAATTTATTCCTAGGTATTTAATTCTTTTTGATGCAGTTATATATGGGATTGGTTTCTTATTTTCTTTTTCTGATAGTTTGTTATTAGTGTATAGAAACACAACAGATTTTTGTATTGGTTTTGTATCCTGCAACTTTACTAGTTTGTTTCCTAGTTTTAACAGTTTTACGGTAGAGTCTTTGGGGTTTTCTCTAAATAATATCATGTCATCTGCAAATACTTAGTGTTACTTCTTCCTTTCTGATTTGAGTGCCTTTTATTTCTTGTTCTTGTCTACCTGTTCTGGCTAGGACTGCCATTACTATTTTGAATAAGTGTGGTGAAAGTGAGCATCCTTTGTCTTGTTCCTGAACTCAGAGGAAAAACTTTCTGCTTTTCACTGTTCAGTATGTTAGCTGTGGACTTGTCATGTGGCCTTTATTATTTTGAGGTAAATTTCCTCTATACCCACTTTGTTAAGAATTTTGATCATAAATGGATGTTGAATTTTGTCAGACATTTTTCTGCATCTATTGAGATGATCACATGGTTTTTATCCTTCATTCTGTTAATGGGGTGTATCAGACTGATTTGCAGATTTGAACCATTCTTGCATTCCTGGACTAAATCCCAGTTGTTCCTGGTGTATGTTGCTTAACGTATTGCTGAATTAGCTTTGTTAATGGTTTGTTGAGGACTTATGTTTATGTTCATCAGGGATATTGGCCTTATAATTTTCTTTTCTTGTAGTATTCATGTCTGAGTTTGGTATCAGGGTAAAGGCCTCATAAAATGATTTTGTAAGTTTTCCCTCTCTTCTGTTTTTTGGAAGAGTTTGAGAAGGATTGGTTTGCTTCTTTAAACATTTGGTAGAATTCACTAGTGAAGCCATCTGGTCCTGGACTTTTATTTGTAGGTAGGATTTTAAACACTAATTCAATTTCCTTATTATTAATTGTCTGCTCAGTTTTTCTGTTTCTTCATGATTCAGTCTTGTTCTATGTTTCTAGAAGTTTTTCTGTTTTATCTGGATTGTCCAGTTTGTTGGCATATAATTTTGATACTTTGTTATGACGTGAGTGGTTTCGTTTGTGTTTCTGTGGTGTCAGTTGTAATGTCTCTTCTTTCATTTTGATTTTATTTGTGTCTTCTCTCTCTCTCTCTCTCTCTTTTTGATTATTCTAGCTAAAGTTTTGTCTATTTTTTTACTTTTTGACTAACCAGCTCTTGGTTTCCTTGATCTTTTCTATCACCTTTTTAGGCTGTATTTCATTCTTTTCCTTCTCTGATCTTTGATATTTCCCTCTACTAACTTTGGGCTTCTTTTGTTTTTTATTTGAGATGTTTTGTTACTGCTTTTTATTGCTATGAACTTCCCTCTGAGAATGACTTTTGCTACAGCCCACAGTTTGGTGTGTTTTATTTCTGTTTTCATTTGTCTCATGGTACTTTTTTACTTCTCTTTTGATTTTTCTTTTGACTCATTCAGTCATTCGGTAGGATGTTGTTTAATCTCCATATATTTGTGAATTTTCTAGTTTTCTTGTAATTTATTTCTAGTATAATATCATTGTGGTTGGAAAAGATGCTTGATATAATTTCAGTCTTCTTAAATTTATTAAGACTCGTTTTGTGGCTTGACATATGGCTTATCCTTGTGTGCTTGGGAAGAATGTTTAGTCTTTCTTTTGAGTGGAATATTCTGTATATGTCTGTTAAGTTCTTAAGGTCTAAATGTGTCATTTAAGACCAATGTTTCTTTATTGATTTTCTCTTTGGATGATCTACATGTCGATGTAAGTGGTGTGCTAAAATCCCCTACTATTGTATTGCTGTCTATTTCTCTCTTTAAGGTCTCTTAATATTGTTTTATATATTTAGGTGCTCCTATATTGGGTGCATAAATATTTACCACTGTGTCCTCTTGTTGGATTAACTCCTTTATGATTATATAATGACCACCTTTGTCTCTTATTACAACTTTGTCTTAAAGCCTTTTTTTTTCTGATGTAAATATGCTACTTTAGCTTCCTTTTAGTTTCCATTTGGATGGAATATCTTTTTCCATCCCTTCACTTTCAGTGTGTATGTCCTTACATCTGAAGTGAGTATCTTGTAAGCAGCATGATGGGTCTTTTGTTGGTTTTTAAATCTAGTCAGCCACTCTGTGCTTTTTGATTGAAGAATTTAGTCCATTTGTATTTAAAGTAATTTATGATAGGTGTGTGCTTATTGCCATTTTATTTTCTGGAAGTTTTGTAATTCCATTGCTCCTTTCTTCATCTCTAGCTCTCTCCTTTTGTGATTCGGTGATTTTCTATAGTGGTATGCTTAGATTCCTTTTTATCTTTTTTGTGTCTACTGTAGCTTTTTGCTCTGTGGGTACCATGAGGGTTACATAAAACATGTTTATAACGTCTGTTTTAAGTTGACAATAACTTAAGTTCTAACACATTCTAAATCTCTGCATTTTTACTCCCTCCCCCAATGTTTTATGTTTTTGATGTCACAATTTAGGTCTTCTTATATTGTGTATACCATAACAAATTGTTGTATTTATTGTTGTTTTTACTACTTTTGTTTTTCAACCTTCATATTAGCTTTTAGGTGATTAACCTACCACCATTGCACCATTAGATTATTCTGAATTCTTCTATATATTCACCTTTACCAGTGAGAACTATACTTTCTTGTTTCCTGCTTCTACATATTGACCTTTTGTGTCAGAGAAGTTCTTTTAACATTTCTTGTAGGGCCTATCTGGTGGTGATGAACTCCTTTAGCTTTTGGTTGTCTGGAAGACTATCTTTGCTTTAATTCTGAAGGACCACTCTGCCAGTAGGGTATTATTGGTTGGCAGTTTTTATCTGTCAGCCTTTGGATATATCATGCCACTTCCTTCTGGCCTGCAGAGTTTCTGCTGAAAACTCTGATAGTCTTTTGGGGTTCCCTGGTACATAACAAGTTGTTTTTCCCTTGCTGCTTTTAAGATTCTCTCCTTGTCTTTAACTTTTGATATTTTAATTTTAATGTGTCTGATGTGGGTCTCTTTAGGTTCCTCTTATTTGGTACTCTCTATGCTTCCTAGATCTGATGTCTGTTTCTTTTCCCAGGTTAGGAAAGTTTCCTGCAATTATTCCTTCAAATAAGTTTTCTGCCCCTTTCTCTCCTCTCCTTCAAGGACCCCTATAATTTGAAAGCTGGTCCATTTGTTGTTGCCCCATAAGTCTTTTAAGCTATTTTAGCTTTTTTTCTTTTTCATTCTTTTTCCTTTTTGCTGTTCTGATTGGATAACTTACATTGCCATAATTTCAAGTTCACTGATCCTTTTTACTGCTTCATCTAGTCTGATGTTGAACCCCTCTATTGAATTTTTCAGTTCAGTTATTGTAGTCTTCAGGTCTATGACCCCTACCTGGTATTTTCTTATAGTTTCTCTCTCTTTGTTGAAATTCTCATTTTGTTTATCCATTGTTCTCCTGAGCTCTGTGAACATCTTTATGATCATTATTTTGAACTTCTTATAAGGTAAATCACTTACCTCCATTTGATTAAGGTATTTTCTTGAGGCTTTATCTTGTCCTTTCATTTGGAACATATTCCTGTGTTTCTTCATTTCCTTGACTCTCTGTGTTTGTTTCTATGTATTAGATAAAACAGCCCTCTCTTGCAGTCTTGGAAGAGTGACCTCGTGTAGTAGATGAACTTTATTGTTCAACTCTGTCTTGGTTTTCTCTCAAACCTTGGTGTTGTCCAAGCAGCCTATTTATTCTTAGCTGCTCCCAGTAGTTGAGGGTACCTCAAGACTTGTCAGTGTCGCAAAAGGGAGGTTCTCAGTCAGCAGGTAGATTCAGGCTGATTGGCAAGAAGAAGCTCAGGGAGGAGCTTTTTTTTTTTTTTTTTTTTGGCAGTACGTGGGCCTCTCACTGTTGTGGCCTCTCCCGTTGCGGAGCACAGGCTTCGGACGCGCAGGCTCAGCAGCCATGGCTCACGGGCCCAGCCGCTCCGCGGCATGTGGGATCCTCCCGGACCGGGGCACAAACCCATGTCCCCTGCATCGGCAGGCGGACTCTGAACCACTGCGCCACCAGGGAAGCCCCCAGGGAGGAGCTTTTAAAGTACACAAATATACCTCGAGGGAAGACTGCTCCCTCTGCCCTGAGCCCTGGTAATAGCCAGGTAAGAAGTGTTTCTTTGTTTGTTACTTTTCTTTCAAAATCGTGAACATAAGCCCTGCTGGCCACCAGAGCCAGGCTATAAAGGGATGTGTCCTCTGGACAGCATTCACAACAGTTGGGGTGCACAAGCCCCTGTCTTGGAGACACTGATGACTTGGGGCCTGGTCAGATGGAAAACATGAAGGGTAGCATCCTCTGGCCTCCTCAGTCTCTGCAGAGGATTGTAATTGGGCCCTGAATGTGTGTTTAATGATAAGCCTGCCACTCAGGTTCCAGTTCTGAAGACAAGCTTATTTGTCTCTTTCACAGTAAGATTAGGCCTGCATTTTAGTCTGCTATATCTCCACTGTGCCCTGGGGCCATTAGTCATTTAAGAACTATTTCTCCTTTTGTTACAGTGCTACGGGACCCACAATAAGTTCTGCTGTAAGTTCTGTTGACTGCCAGAGCCCAGTGAATAAGAGGTGTCCAACTGGGCAGCAGCCACAAAAATCAGGGTTCCAAAGAGTGCACAAACTCCTTTCCAGGAGATACTGGTGATATGGAGTAAGACAGAGAGAGTACAAAGATGATGCTCTGGCCTCTTTCTTTGGAGGTATTTAAGTAGGCTCTCGTATGATGTTAAATTAGAAGTCTTCAGGCCAAAGCTTTAAGGTAAGGAAGTAGGCCTCTTAAACAGAAACACTGGTTGCTTTTTTGTTGGCTCCCTCTGTGCTGGGTTCCGGGGTAGGTGAGTCTGCATGCATGAGCCCTTTAAGAACTGTTTCTCGGTTCCCTATAGTGGGGGTCCCCAACCCCTGGGCCACGGACCACTACCGGTCTGTGGCCTGTTAGGAACCGGGCTGCACAGCAGGAGGTGAGTGGCGGCAGAGTGAGTGAAGCTTCATCTGTATTTACAGCTGCTCCCCACAGGTCACATTACCGCCTGAGCTCTACCTCGTATGAGCATTATGGTAAGTTGTATAATTATTTCATTACATATTACAATGTAATAATAATAGAAATAAAGTGCACAATAAATGTAATGTGCTTGAATCCTCCCGAAACCATCCCCGCCCCGGTCTGTGAAAAAATTGTCTTCCATGAAACTGGTCTCTGGTGCCAAAAAGGTTGGAGACTGCTGCCCTTTAGCCTTGTGAATCTCATGGACCCAAGGCTTGTTGGCTTTCAAAGCTAGATATTTTAGGGGCTTATTTTAGGGCCTCTCAGGTGCTGGTCTTAAAATTTGGGGTGCCAGCTGTGCTGTTCACACCTTTCACTCCTCAGGGAGCAGGTCGGGGTTGTTAGTCCCTCTTGATTGTGGGTTGCCGTGCAACAGGTGGCTTTTATGTGGATTGTGTCTCAGCCTCTACTATCCATTTCAACATAGGCTTTTTCTCATTTGCCTGATGTGTAGGAGCTGCTCAGCTAGTTTTTGGGTTTCTTTCAGAGAAAATTGTTTCATATGTACGTGTAGATTTGGTGTGACTATGGGAGGAGGGTGAATTCATCATCCTCTTATGTAGCCACTTTGAACGTAGAACTATTTCTCCCTTCAACTGTCTCAGTTTTTGCTTTGAAATATAGTCAGCTCTGTATCTGCAGGTTTCATATCCACAGGTTCTGCATCCATGGATTTTGGTATTTGTGGTGAGTCAAGGAACCAATACCCTACAGATACTGAAGGAAAACTGTATTTTGATATCTGTCATTAGGTTTGTAAATGTTTATAATTTTTATGTCTTGCTGTATTGAACCTTTCATTAATATATATATATATTTTTCTTTGTCTCTTATAACCTCTTTTGACTTAAACTCTATTTTGTTTGATATTAGTATGCCCAGCCCTGCTCTCTTTCGGTTCCTTTTTGCATGGAGTATCGTTTTCCATCCTTTCACTTTTAGTCTTTGTATCTGAAGTGATTCTCTTATAGACAGCATATGGCTGAAGCCTGTGGTTTTATCAGTTCTTCCAAACTCAGTCTTTTGTTTGGAGGATTTAATCCCTTTACATTTAAATAAGTACTTATAAGGAGAGATTTATTTCTGTCATTTTGCTCTTTGTTTTTCTTGTGTGTGCCCTTAAGCTCTTTTGTCCCTCATTTCCTGCATTTCTGTCTTTTGAGAAGTGCTTAAATTTCTTTCTCATTTGCTTTGATAAACATTCTTTAGCTGTTTTCTTTGTGGTTATCAGAGGGATTATAAATAATATGCTAAAGTTACAACTCTCTTAATTTGAATTTATACACACCTCATTTCAGTAACATACAAAAATTCTGCCTGCTTACAGCTCCATCCCCACTGTTTTTGTTTTTTTATGTCACAGAATTACATCTTAATACTTTTGTACCCCTGAACATAAACTAATAATTCTTTTAAATGCATTCACTCTTAAATTTTATAGAAAACATGGAGTTACAGATGAAAGTTATAGTACCTTCAGACTAATAATTTTTTAAAATGTTAAATCATGTAGGAAAAGAAGTTCAGTTACAAGCCATTGTTACCATACTAGTAGATTTTATATGCCCATATACTAATTTTATTGAGATCTTTATTTCTCCACATGGCTTCATGTTATTGTCTAGTGTACTTTTATTTTACTTTACAGGACTGCCTTGAGCATTTCTTGGAGGTCATGTCTAGTGGTAACAAACTTCCTCAGCTTTTGTTTATTTGAAAATGTGTTGATTTCTTCCTCACTTTTTTTTAAAAAAATATTTATTTATTTGGCTGCACTGGGTCTTAGTTGCGGAGCACAGGATCTTTAGTTGCAGCATGTGAACTCTTATTTGCAGCACGTGGGATCTAGTTCCCTGACCAGGAATCAAACCCAGGCCCCCTGCATTGGGAGCTCGGAGTCTTAGCACCAGGGAAGTCCCACTTCCTCACTTTTGAAAGAAAATTTTGCCAGAAGGATTGTTGGTTGATGGTTTTCTTCGTTTAGCACTTTGAATGTATTGGCCCGCTGTTTTCTGGCCTCCAAAACTTCTGATGAGAAATTTGCTCTTATATTATTGAGGATCCATTATATGTGATGATTTGCTTTTCTCTTGCTGCTTTCAAAATCTCTCTTTACCCTTGGTTTTTGAAAATTTGATTATGTCTCATTGTGACCCTCTTTGAGTTCATCTTATTTAGAATTAGTTGAGCTTTTTGAATGTTAGCCTTCATGTCTCTCATCAAGTTTGGGACACTTTTTACCATTCTTTCTTTTTTTTTTTTTTTTTTAATTTTTGGCTGCATTGAGTCTTCGTTGCTGCATGCAGGCTTTCTCTAGTTGTGGCGAGCGGGAGCTACTCTTTGTTGCAGTGCACGGGCTTCTTATTGCAGTGGCTTCTCTTGTTGCGGAGCACGGGCTCTAGGTGCGCAGGCTTCAGTAATTGTGCCATGCGGGCTCAGTATTTGTGGCTCGCAGGCTCAGTAGTTGTGGCACGTGGGCTTAGTTGCTCTGCAGCATGTAGGATCCTCCCGGACCAGGGCTCAAACCTGTGTCCCCTGCATTGCCAGGTGGATTCTTAACCACTGCGCCCCCCCCAGGGCAGCCCTTTACCATTATTTCTTCAAATAGTCTTTCTTCCCCTTTTCCTCTTGCTTTTCCTACTGGTACTCCCACAATGCATACACTGGTCCTTGTGGTTGTGTCCCACTCGTCCCTTAGGCTCTGTTTGCTTTTCTTCAGTGTTTTTTCCTTCTGTTCCTCAGTCTCCGTTTCTAGTGTCTTATCTTCAAGTTCACTGATTCATTATTCTGTCTGCTCAAATCTGCCTTTGAATTCCTCTGGTGAATTTTTCATTTTAGTTATTGTACTTTTCAGGTCCAGAATTTTTTTTGGTTTTCTGTCTTTATACTGATGTTTCCATTTTGTTCACAAATCGTCTTCTTAACTTTCTCTACATCTTCCTTTATTTCTTTGAGCATCTTTAAGACTTCTGTTTTAAAGTCTTTGTCTGATATATCTGCCATTAAGTCTTTTTCAGGGACAGATTCTTTTGAATATTTTTTTTCTTTGAATGGACCATGCTCTTCTGTTTTTTGTACGCCTTGTGATATTTTGTTGAACACTGGACATTTTAATTTAATAATGTGGTAACTCTGGAAATCAGATTTCTCTCCCCTCTTCCCCAGTGTTTGCACTTTTTTGTTATTGTTTTAGGTTGTTTTGTTGTTGTTGTTGTTGTAGGCTGTCTGTGTGCTGAGGATCAGCCTGAAGTGTAAACTTAATGTCTAATTATGTCTTTTCTGAGCTTTTACTTGGGTATGTGCAATCATTTTCTAATTTTCCCCACATATTTAGTTTGATTTTTCATGTCCTAGTCTTTAATGTCTGACTCCTGAAAAAGAAAAGACAAAAATGATGGTGGGAAACAAAAAGCAACAGCTCTTTAAATATTCTTAATGCTACCTCAGCCAGAGGGTAGGGGCTTGCAGCAGTGACTACCCTCCTCTTTGTCTGCTTCTCTGTGATCAGCAGCCGCAATCAGCAACTGGAGCACAGATACTCAATATTTGGGGGACAGAGTCCTTTTTGCCCACTCTTGCTCCCCTAAGCTGTGTGCAGGTGGCTCCAAGAACGTGTGCACAGCTGCTTGCCATGTTGTTGGAGGGGGCGTGGGTAGCTACTACTGTGCTAAGAGCTGAAATTGCCCACGATTTACTGTAACGTACGTTTAAGCCTTCCCCATGAAGTTGCAAGCCTTCAGCAGTCTCCAGAGTTCCAAAAAAGTTATATCAGACAGATTCCGCCACTGCAATTGCTTCCTAGTTGGGGAGATAGGTTCCTGGTGCTTCCTACTCCGCCATCTTCATAGAATCCTAGATCATTGAGTTTTAAACTCAAGTCTTGTGTAGATTTGCTTTTAAAGAAAAAAATCTTCTTGTGAACATCTAATTTTGGGCAAAAAAAAATATGCTACTAAGACAAATTTGCAAATAATAAATAAAACTACAAAACCATAAAACCCATATCCCCAATTCATTCAGAATAGCATCATTAATTGTAATGGACCAGTGATGTTTTGCTCAAAGTAAATTACTGCTATGAATGAGAATATACAGGTTATCTTTTTATTTTGTGGTAATATATACATAACATAAAACTTACCATTTTAACCCTTTTAAAGTATATAGTTTAGTTCACATTGTTGTGCAACCATCACATCATTATCCATCTCTAAAATGATTTCATTGTCCCACAGAGAAACTTTGTACCCAGTAAACAATAACTCCCCATTTTTCCATTTCTCAGCCACAAGTTCTTTCTTGAGTTCTGCATATCTGTCCTTTAGTGTGATTACTTAGTTCTCTTATCAGTTTGCTCTGTTGGAAATACCTTGAAATTTTCATCCGTAGTTTGCTCTGTCATTGTTTAGTATTCACTTGGAAGGAACTCATTTATATAAAGATTATCTCTGTTCTTTTGTTCATTAGCTTTATCTATTTAATTTTCAAAAAGCAAATACAAAAGAGCATGTTGTAGTCTCTCAGATGACATAGAATATACTTATAGTGATATTTTAAATTAGCATTAAAACAAAGTTTAAAAAATTTCTACAGGCTTTATACAAGTTTTGAAATATGAGTGTGAAGATACAGTTAGGTTATTCTTTATAGACATGGTATATGGTCATAAGAACATAGGCTAATGTAGTGGAATTAGAAAAGGAGGGATAGCTATGTGGGGGGGCAGAAAAGATGACCTCAGATCCAGATGTGAGAGGAGTAATAGAGCAAGGGTGACCCTCAAGAAATGGAACCTGCTATAGCAGGGGACAGATTTTATCATTAACAAGAGTAGGGAAATTTGAAGGAAAAACTAATTTGAAGAAGAAAACATTTGATGCTTTATCAAGTTAAATCTACCTTGCAGGAAGAAGAGATGATTAAAGGTGTGTTTTAGGAGTTACTGGCATAAAAGAGCTGAGATTAATCACCAGATATTCTTCTGGAATGAGAGAATGCATATTCAGAAGAGCAGAGGCAAGAGTGTTAGGGTTTTCTTCTAACACAGGAGACAAAAAGCAGGGACAGTGGAAGACCCAAGGTATAAAATGAGAATCAGGATAATCATGCCCCAGAAGGAAAGGAAAGCATGTTTAAGATACTGGAAGTCAGCAGTGTAGAATGTGGCTGATAGCATGATGGCAATAAAGGATTACAAAAAATAAAATATCATTTAATGCGATTATTTGCTGAAATTTTACTTTTTTCAAGGAAAACAGAGCTATGTTTTCAGTGCAGAATATCTGATTACAGTGTTGTTTAGAGATTATGCTATTCGTTATTTGTTTGGAATTTTTACCTCTATACTCTTCAATTTCGCAAGAATCTCTTTCTGAGTATAAAATGCTTTGTGATACTTCACTTGTTTTAGAAGTTGAAGCTAGATGATTTATTTTGTCTTTAGGTTCATCATATCTTTTAAAATAGTTTGAGGCATCTTGGGATATCAGACATTTAGGTTGGAACACTTTAAATATTCCAGCCTAAACAGACATTTTAATTTTACAAAGTACTCCTGTTATAATTTATTTTATATCTGTTTCTAATATGTAGGAAAATGGTATTATAACTTGGTTAGGTTTGTTTTATATTGAGATTAATGATTGCAGTGTTAGTAGCCACATTGGTTTTAAGAAAAATCTTACTGGCTTTAAGAAAAATCTTACTAGTTTTAATGGGAAGAGAGTAAGAAGGATAAAATGGGAATGGTTTGAAGAAATTTATAAATACTAGTTGAAACACTTATTAGTGGTTTCTTAATTGAAGTAATTATTTGTGGTATTTGCTTTTTAGAAAATCATTTCGAGAAACATACCAAGCAGATTCTGAAGGATGGGAATTGTCAAAAGATCTGAGAAGTCATCTTGGACATTTAGAATCAGAAATTCAGTTTCTAAGTACGCTTACTGGCATCAGTATAAGACATTACTCCAAGAAGACAGAGGACCTAACGAGCACTGAGATGACAGAAAAGAGTAAGCATTAGTTTCTTTCTTTCTTTTTTTTTTTTTGGCTGCACTGTGTGGCATCTTAGTTTCCCGACCAGGGATTGAATCTGGGCCCACGGCAGTGTAAGTGCTGAGTCTTAACCATTACGCATCCAGGGAATTTCCAGAGTAAGCATTCATTTTAATCTAGAAGTGGTACTGAAGTTTACCTTATTATACATAGGAAATTGGTTGCCTTATCACTGAATTAAAATTCTGCAAGATAATGATTTGAATGTGTGGTTGTGGTAAACTTGTTTTGTCAAGTGTCTATTCAATATCACAGTGTGTGTAATACTCTTAAAAGCTGCCTGAGGTAGATATTAAAGAAGACACAGTCTGTCATTATGTAACTTAACAGTCAAGTAACAGCCATAAGCGACTTTAAGAACAGTAGCAGCATTAATTTGTAAATCTTAGCTGTTGTTCACTACTGACATGAGAGCTGTGTCATCTGTGGTGCTCTGCTGCTATTGAGCATGGCCTTGTGGCCAAGATAAATATTTCAAGAACTGGACCATTTGGCAGAGGAGGGTTTCTGGTCCCAATGACTTACGTTTTATTACCAAGGATCTGTGATGCACTAGCAAGTAAGGGGAAGCTAATTCAGCTGTGCGATTGGATGTTGGGAACTTGGTTTAGAAGAAGGAATCACTTTAGGAAATGCTTCCTGATTTTTCCACCAAAATAACCCTCATGACCAGGGAGAGGAAGAGTGACCCTCAGAAGGTGGTGGGCAGCTCACCTCAGTGAAACTTTGAATTACATGTAGAAATGAAATTTAGACACTTCAGGTACTTGAAAGGAATAGATGGAATACAGAGAATATGGAGAGTGAGATTTTACTGTACAAAAGTCTCACTTTTTCTTTTTGAGCCCCAGGTTTACCCCATCTGTAGAGGTACTTGGTGGTGCCCATTCAGAATGCCTTTGAATGGGCTTGATTCTGAGCTTTCCGCATTGCTGGCTTAGGTTTTAATTTTCCTGGATCTGCCAGGTTAGTTCCACTTTTTTATGTAATATCTAGCTTATCCATCTGATTTTCAGCTTCTAAAATTAGGTTACTCTCATCTTTTTCTCTTTATCCTTGTAAAATTGTGCCCTTCTGGGGGAAGGGGCAATATAGGGGTAGATTAAGAGGTATAGATTATTAGATATAAAACAAGCTACGAGGATATATTATACAACATGGGGAATATAGCCAATATTTTATAATAACTGGAAATGGACTATAACCTTTAAAAATTGTGAATAACTATATTGTCCATGTGTAATGTATGTGTATTGTACAGCAACTATACTTCAGTTTTTAAAAAAAGAGAATTGTGGGGACTTCCCTGGTGGCACATTGGTTAAGAATCTGCTTGCCAGTGCATGGAACATGGGTTCGAGCCCTGGTCCCGGAAGATCCCACATGCCGTGGAGCAGCTAAGTCCATGTGCCACAACTACTGAGCCTGTGCTTTAGAGCCCACGAGCCACAACTACTGAGCCCGCGTGCCTCAACTACTGAGCCCATGTGCTGCAACTACTGAAGCCCGCGCGTTCTAGCACTCACATGCCGCAACTACTGAGCCTGCGTGGTGCAACTACTGGAGCCTGCATGCCTAGAGCCCATGAACCGCAACAAGAGAAGCCACCACAATGAGAAGCCCTCGCACTGCAACGAAGAGTAGCCCCCACTCACCACAACTGTAGAAAGCCCATGCGCAGCAACAAAGACCCAACGCAGCCAAAAATAAATAAAATTAAAAGAAAAAAAGAAGCTCTATCAATTTCTTTTTAAAAAAACTAAATAAAAATTAAAAAAAGAGAATTGTGCTCATTTAAAAATACCTTCATTAGCAAAAGTAGATGGTAATAAAGTCAGAATAATCGTTCTCTCTTGAGGGGGACATAGTGTATAGCCTGGAAAGGGCATGAGGGAACGTTATGGGGTACTTTAAACTTTCTGTATCTTGATCTTAGTGGTGGTTACATGGGAAACACGTGTAAATATATACATATATATATGTATATATATATACACACATATATATATATCATGATGTATACTTAAGAATAGGGCATTTTATGCATTTGAGTATTCATGTTATACCTAAAAAAATACTTTTGCTGTCATTTTAGTAAAGTTTTGAGAGTTAACTGAGGTAAATACATGGATTTAATTTATTGTCTAACTAGGTCTAGATAATGTTGAAAAAATGAAAAATATCTAACAGTTATCATGATTCAAGTTTGTCTAGGGTCATACTAGCATATTTCTGTTTCTTACCTTAATCTTTGGTATAATCAATAACTAGAAAGTACAAGTTGTCTTTAATCTTATTTTGCAAAGGCCATCAATTTGGTGCACATTCTTCCAGGTATTTTCGATGCAAATACACTCTCACACATATACCCACGTATATTATAGGTATCCACACAAAATTAAATAATAGATATTTAAAGGAAATTGTTATTTTCAAACAAAAATATTTATTTTTATGATTTACAGGTATAAAGAAAGTTCTGCAGAGACACAGATTATCAGGAAATTGCCACATGATTACGTTTCAACTTGAATTTCAACTTCTGGAAATCCAGGTAAATTAAGAATACATGTGGTAGATAACACAGATTCTGCTGCTATGAAATAAAAACTCCCACACCCCAGTCTTCAGCAGTGGCTGAGTTGAGGAGACGTTCTTGAGCTAGGGCCCCCTCGTAGCACATTTGTGCAAAGTGGTACCATTAAAAATAAATTTTAAGTATGAATACCCCAGCAACTGCGTGCAGTAGGATTGTTGCTGAGAGCATAGTGCTTTATTGGAGGGCAGTTAGTAAGATATTCCTGGGCTTCCAGTGCAAGCCCCGAGGTCATGGAAACAGTCTTGGATGCCCTCAGTCATCAGCTGATATCTCAGTCATCTATTATCTATTAGTTATCTATTGCTGCTTAACATTTTCTCCCAAGTTTAACAGCTTAAACCAACAAAACACATTTATTATCTCACCATTTTCTGTGGTTCAGGTATTTGGGAGCAGCACAGTTGGTGTTCTTGCTCAGGGCCTCTCCTATAGTTGTGGCCATGTGGGATCACTACAATCTGAAGACTGCTCAGGGCTGGAGGGTTAGACTTCAAGGTGGTTCACGGTTATGCCAGCAAGTTATACAGGATTGCTGAGACACAACATAGGAGGAAGATACTCTTGGTAGGATTTTCACATAAAATCAGAAAGCAGACAGAATATTAATGTGCAGCCCCTGGCCAGGATAGGGCAGAACAAGACTCAGACATCTTCAAAGTCTGGCTCCAAGAAGAATGGGATCCAGGCGTAATTTTGAGAAATGATCAATCCTGGGCACATGCTTTGATAGCAGAAGGCAATTTTAACCCGTTGGTTTTATGAGTTTGGGCCTATAGGGAGTATGTGTAGAGGAGAGGAACAGGGAAGGGCAGGCACACTGCCTTGGCCTCAGTTCGTCAGATAACTAAAGTGGATGTAGACCAGTTGTCACAACCAAGTCATAGGGATCTGCTGCTTGCTTGCATTCACAGTCATGTGCCTGGGTTCCTCATGCTTATCCTCAGCCACAGAAACAGCCTCAAGTTGTCCCTTTTTGTATGCAACGGGAGTTGATGTCACATATCAGAAACTGTCCCCAACTAGTCAAGAGTAACTGGGTCCAGGTATCTGGGCCAGAGGTTTTGCTTCTTGAGAACTCTTTGCAGTCTATGTCCGTGGTTGTCACCACAGACCCCGGCAGGCTGAGAACTGACTGAGGGATATCTAGGCCTCTCATCTGATGGCAGAGTTTCCAGCTTGCTCCCACCTCAGAGTATCCCCGTTTAGTCTGTCAAAGTGACCAAGAACATCCACATCCAACCGGATGCCAAAGCCGGTTGAGTAGGATGTCATGGACATGGGTGATGAGTGTCCCTAGGGAAGGTAAACTGATCCCAGGTTGGCACCAGGCCTTAGAGCCATGCAGAGTCACCAAGTTGATATTGTAGTTCTGTATGACCTCAAACATCATCTGCTGAAGACTAAAACAGAATATGGACCCAAATGGGTTGATCTCGTTTAGGATGAAAAGCCCATGCCAGGACTCCAGACTTCTCCTTTGTGTGGCCCAGAAATTCCTGGATGTTGTCTCGTTGCATAAGGCTGCATAGTTGGACAACTGCCTTTTCTTTCTTTATGGCTAATGTGCTCCTAAGCTCAGAGTGGTGAGATACCAAATGCTTACCTGCATTCTGCCCTCCATTAATGGCCAGGCCTATAATCTGTGTCGGGTTGGCAGAGTCAGAGGTTTGAGGTCTAGTTCCATGTCTGAGAACATCTGCACTATCAGTGTATACATTGTCCAGGAAACTGCTCAGGGTCATCCTAGTAGCCTTGGGGTCCTACAGGCTTTTTCTGCTGTTGGCATTCACCTTTTTTATAGTCACTTCCTGACTTATCTGGAGAGAAGTTAGACTGCTAGCAAAATTAGGCTTATCCTTGGGAGGATGTCCACAAGTCCAACAGAGAAAAGAAAGACCATCCTCTGAAGTTGAGGTGAACGAGCTGCTCAGTGGAGCTATACATTCCAGGATAGGTTGTGGCCAGATTGATTAGTGTGCTCATTAGTGGGACTTTGGCCTGAGAGATAAAATAGCCTGGAATATTTTAATTTCATTTTGTTGAAGTTCCATACTCTGGTCACCTTAAGCCTCTGAAGAAAAGCATCAAGTGGTAATTTGATCACATCATGAGTTAGATCAAGGATGAGGTTTCAGTTTGGGGGCATTTTTTATAATGCGACGTGCTTCTTAAGAATGGCTATTACCTGACCAGAGGCATTCCCAGCATGAACTGGCACTGGGCAGCTCCCACAGTAGCTTAGCTTGATGGTCCTGGGTGGCCACCATGAAGCCACATAGACAGGACCAGAGCCATGTGGGCCCTACCATACAGGACCTGCTACCCCTGCTGTAGTGGCTATGCTCCCTACCTCCTACCAGGCAGCAGTGGCACCAGCCCAGACCTCACCTTTTAAGCTAATATTCTGATCCTCATACCACCAAAGCATGATTGAAAACTTTGTAACCATTTAGTATTGGCCTAAAGTTATACTGTTAGCTCACATGTTGAATGAATTAGAATTAGTTGAGCTGCACATAACAGAAAACTTAAAAATAAGGAAGGTTCAAAGTACTAGTTTATTTCTCTATTGCTTAAACAAAATTGCAGGATATGTTTTCAAGGGCTAGTATGGTGGTTTCATGATCATCAGGCTCTGCCATCACCCATGTGACTTCCAAATCATAGTGCAGTTATCACTTTAGCATTTCAGACATCGGGAAAGGGCTGGGCAAACCAGGGCTCACCTTTTCCATTGAAGGACACTTCTCAGAAGTTGTAACACCCATCGTTTTCACCTACATTCTAATGGCCAATAAATTAGTGCAAGGGAGGCTGGAAATTTAGCCTTCATTATGCATGGCCATGTAGCCAGTGAAAAAATCGGAGCAAGAAAGAAGTACAAATATTGGGGACTACCAGCAGTTTCTGTCCCACATGCTTTAGGGGATGCAGGAAAAAAATATATAAGGAGAGGAACAATTTATATTCTTTGAAAGACATAGAACACAGTAATTGCTGAATCTCTAAAGGGACATAAGTTGTCATTATATACATTTCAAAGTATGTAGATGCTTTTCAACTGCTTGGTTTTACCTAATTTGCTACAAAAAGAGCATGCTGTCCCAGGCTATGTTAAGAACACTCCCTTTCTCTCTGCACCTTTCCAGTTTTATGATTTTTATTATTTATTGGTAAACCCTCAGATGTTCTAGACCTACTTGGGTAAGTATATTTTTAGAACTATATCTCTAATGGAATTGCCAGGTTAAAGGAGATTTACATGTAAATTCTGATTGATAGTACCAAACTGCCTTCTAAAATAATTTTACCGTTTTACGTGTTGAGCAGATTTTTATAGTTGAGACTGATAGAAAAAAAACAGTCATAAATAAATAGCAACCTTCTGTGTTCTAAAACACTTTTTAAAACAAAATTTCCACTAGAGGGAGACATTTAACTATCAGAAAATTAAAAAGTAACCTAAACAATAAAATTATCTTACTTGTAGAATATTGTTATAATAAAATCATGATAGTACAATGTTAGAAACCAAAGTGACCTAAAATCATATTAATAGAATGCTGGGACCAAAAGTGACCTTATAGATTATCTAGGTCAACCCTCTTATAGGGAAATACACCCAGAATGTTTGAATGATTACCCATGTTGGCACAGCTATTATTGTCAGATGCAGTTGGAGCATATAACTCTTTTCCCCAGATTTACCCTCTGGTGTTGTTAGTGCTAATGTACTGTTTGTGAGGAGTTGCAAGAACATTATAATTAACATGTGTCAGCATTCACAGTCCATGCAGCATAATAAGTCAAATGGGTGGCAGTTTCTGGGGGAAGTGACAGTTGAGTATGTTTTCATAACTGCTCTCCCTGAAATGCAATGGAATGAAAAAAAAGATTCAAAAATAGGGAAAATTTTAAATTAAAAGAATATTTGGTCCTGGCACAACTTCAACTACTGGGAGCTATAAAAAATAAAATTGGCAGCTTGGATAATCATAAAGGTTTGAGAGACAACCAAGAACTAGGGCAGGGTTGAACAGTAAGGTTCATCTACACAAGGCCAGCCCTTCAAGACTGGAGAGGTGACTGTTTCATGTAATGCATAGAAACCAACATAGATAATCAAGTAAAACGAAGAAACAGAGGAATATGTGTGAAACAAGAAAGAACAAGATTAAACCTCAGGAAAAATCCTTAACGAAACAGAGATAAGTAATTTACCTGATAAAGAGTTCAAAGTAATGGTCATAAAGATGCTAGCCAAACTCAGGAGAAGAATGGATGAACACACGGAGAACTTCAACAAAATATGGAAAATATAAGAAAGTTCCAAACAGAAGTCCCCAAGCTAAAGAGTACAATAACTGAACTGAAAAATACATTGGAGATTTTAATAGCAGACAGCATGAAACAGAAGAAAAGATCAGTGAACTCAAAGACAGGGCACAGGAACTCACCAAATCAAAGCAGCAAAAACGAAAAAGAATGAAAAAAAAGTGAAGATAGCTTAAGGGATTTATGGGACAACATGAAGTGTGCTAACATTCACATTACAAGGAGTTCCAGAAGGAGAAGAGAAAGGGTCTGAAAACATATTTGAAGAAGTAATGGTGGAAAACTTCCCTAAACTGTGAAAACAGTTCTCCAGATCCAGGAACCCCAGAGAGTTCCAAATAAGAGGAACCGCAAAAACCCCACACCGACACATTAAAATTAAAATACCAAAATTTGAAAACAAGGAGAGACTCTTAAAAGCAGCAAGAGAAAAAAAATTGTTATGTACAAGGGAACACCCTAAAGACCTTAAGCAGATTTTTCTGGGGAAACTTTGCAGGTCAGATGAGAGTGGCATAAGTATTCAAAGGGCTGAAAGAAAAAAATTTCCAACCAAGAATTATCAACCTGGCAAAGTTATCATTCAGAATCGAAGAAGAGGTAAAAGAATTTTGCAGATAAGCAAAAGCTAAAGGAGTTCATCACCACTAAATCAGCCTTAAAAGAAATGTTAAAGGGATTTCTTTAAGCTGAAAAGAAATGGCACTAATTAGTAACAGGAAAACATGAAAGTATAAATCTCACTGGTAAATGTAAATATGTAGTATAGGTAGTGAATTCATCACTTATAAAGCTAATACATAGGTTAAAAGACAAAAATAGTAAAAACAACTAACTACAATAATTATTTAAGGGATATACATGATAAAAATATGTAAAATGTAAAATCAAGAACATAAAACATTGAGGGGGAGAGTAAACATGTAGAGCTTTGGAATGTGTTTAAGTTGTTATCAACTTAAAAGAGACTGTTGTAAATGTAAGTTGTTATTTGTAAGCCTCATGGTAACCATAAAGCCAAAACCTGTAGTAGATACACAAAAGATAATGAGAAAGGAATATTAGCATACCACTAAAGAAGGTCATTTAACCACAAAGGAAGAAAGCAAGAGAAGAACAGAGAAACTACAAAACACTAGAAAATAATGAACAAAGTGGCATTAAGTACATACCTATCAATAATTACTTTAAATGTAAATGGACTAAATTCTCCCATCAAAAGAAATAGGGTAGATAAACAAATAAAAAACAAGACCCCTCTGTACACTGCCTACAAGAGACTCACTTCAGGTATAAGGACACACACAGACTGAAAGTGAAGGGGTAGAAAAATATATTCCATGCAAATGAAAACCAGAAGAAATCTGTGGTAGGTATACTTATATCAGACAAAATAAACTTTTAAAAAAGGCGATAATAAGGGACAGGAGGGCACTACATAATAATAAAGGGGTCAATTCAACAAGAGGATATAAGATTTATAAATATTTATGCACCCAGCAGAGGAGCACCTACATATATAAAGCAGATATTGACAGACCTAAAGGAGAAACTGACAGCAATATAATAATAATAGGGGACCTTAAATTGATCACACATCAATGGATAGATCATCCAGGGAGAAAATCAATAAGGAAACATTGACCTTAAAGAACACGTTAGACCAGGTTGACTTAACAGATGTATATAGAACATTCCTTCCAAAAGCAACAGCATACACATTCTTTTCAGGTATATATGGAACATTCTCCAGGATAGAACATATATGCTTTTTTTTTTTTTTGCGGTACGCGGGCCTCTCACTATTGTGGCCTCTCCCATTGCTGCTGAGCACAGGCTCCGGACGCGCAGGCTCAGCGGCCATGGCTCACGGGCCCAGCCGCTCCGCGGCACGTGGGACCTTCCCGGACCGGGGCACGAACCCATGTCCCCTGCATCGGCAGGCGGACTCTCAACCACTGCACCACCAGGGAAGCCCCATATATTCTTATATGTTATAAGTCTTAAATATAAGAAGGTTGAAATGATGTCAAGCATCTTTTCCAACCGCAGTGGTATGGCTAGAAATCAATTACAAGAAGAATACTGGAAATTTCACAAATATGTGGAGATTAAAAACATGCTACTGAACAACCAATGGGTCAAAAAACAAATGGAAGCAAAATAAAGAAATACCTTGAGGCTAATGAAAATGGAAATACAACATACCAAAACTTATGAACTGCAGTAAAAGCAGTTCTGAAAGGGAAGACCATGGCAATATACGCCTATCTAAAGAAACAAGAAAAATCTCAAAACACTTAACTTGATACCTCAAGGAACTGAGGTATAAAGATAAAGAAGAACAAATGAAGCCCAAAGTTACCAGAAGGAAGGGAATAACATAGATCAGAGGGAATTCCCTGGTGTTCCAGTGGTTGGGACTCTGTGCTATCACTGCCGAGGGCCTGGGTTTGATCCCTGGTTGGGGAACTAAGATCCTGCAAGCCACTTGGTGGGGCCAAAAACAAACAAACAAAGCAAAGCAAACAAAAAAACCTATGAACATAAATCAGAACAGAAACAAATGAAATAGAGACTAAAAAGACGTTAGAAAAGATCAATGAAACTAAGAGCAGATTCT
Source organism: Lagenorhynchus albirostris (assembly GCF_949774975.1). Classification (NCBI taxonomy): domain Eukaryota; kingdom Metazoa; phylum Chordata; class Mammalia; order Artiodactyla; family Delphinidae; genus Lagenorhynchus; species Lagenorhynchus albirostris. The sequence continues at coordinate 90,214,983 of NC_083101.1, read as the reverse complement.
TTGAAAGGATAATCAAAATTGATAAATCTTTAGCTAGACTCACCAAGAAAAAAAAAAGACTCAAATAAAATCAGAAATGAAAGATGAGTCATTACAACTGCTACCACAGGAATACAAAGGATCATAAGAGACTACTGTGAACAATTATGCACCAACAAATGGATAAACTCCTAAAAGCAACCTTCCAAGACTGAATCAGGAAGAAATAGAAAATCTGAACAGGCCAGTTACTAATAGGGAGATTGAATCAGTAATTTAAAACCTCCCAACTAAAATCCAGGACCAGATGGCTTCACTGATGACTGCTACCAAACATATAAAGAGGAATTAATACCAGTGCGTCTCAAACTCTTCCAAAAAGAGGAGGAACACTTCTGAACTTACTTTAGAAAGCCAATTTACTCTGATACCCCAAATAGACAAGGGCACAGAAAAGAAAATTATAAGCCAATATCCCTGGTGAACATAGATGTAAAAATCTTCAACAAAATATTAGCAAACTAAATTCAGCAATACATTAAAAGGATCATTCACAATGATCAAGTGGAACTTATTCCAGGGATGCAAGGATGGTTCAACATTTGCAAATCAATCGATGTGCTACACCACATGAACAAAAAAGAAGGATAAAACATCATATGATTATCTCAATAAATGCAGAAAAAGCATTTGATAAAATTCAGCAACAATTTATGGTAATAACTTCAACAAAGTGGGTATAGAAGAGCTTTTGCACAGAAAAGGAAACCATAAACAAGATGAAAAGACAACCCTCAGAATGGGAGAAAATATTTGCAACCAAAGCAACTGACAAAGGACTAACCTCCAAAATATACAAGCACCTCATGTAGCTCAATATCAAAAAAACAAACAACCCAATCCAAAAATGGGCAGAAGTCCTAAATAGACATTCCTCCAAAGAAGATATACAGATTGCCAACAAACACATGAAAGGTTGCTCAACATCACTAATTATAAGAGAAATGCAAATCAAAACTACCATGAGGTATCACCTCACACCGGTCAGAATGGCCATCATCAAAAAATCTACAAACAATAAATGCTGGAGAGGGTGTGGAGAAAAGGGAACCCTCTTGCACTGTTGGTGGGAATGTAAATCAATACACCCACTATGGAGAACAGTATGGAGGTTCCTTTAAAGACTAAAAATAGAACTACTGTATGACCCAGCAATCCCACTACTGGGTATATACCCTGAGAAAACCATAATTCCAAGAGAGACATGTACCACAATGTTATAGGGAAATACATTATTGAAATACAAATATTGTAAACAGTTTTTTATTTTTATTAATTTTTTATTGTAAACAAATATTGTAAACAATATTTACAATAGCCAGGACATGGAAGCAACCTAAATGTCCATTGACAGATGGGTGGACTATTACTCAGCCATAAAAAGAAACGAAACTGAGTTATTTGTAGTGAGGTGGGTGGACCTAGAGTCTGTCATACAGAGTGAAGTAAGTCAGAAAGAGAAAAATACCGTATGCTAACACATATATATGGAATCTAAAAAAAAAAAAAGGTTCTGACGAACCTAGGGGCAGAACAGGAATAAAGACTCAGACATAGAGAATGGACTTGAGGACATGGGGAGGGAGAAGGGTAAGTTGGGACGAAGTGAGAGAGTGGCACTGACATATATACACTACCAAATGTAAAATAGATAGCTAGTGGGAAGCAGCCGCATAGCACAGGGAGATCAGCTTGATGCTTTGTGACCACCTAGAGGGGTGGGATAGGGAGGGTGGGAGGGAGACACAAGAGGGAGGGGATATGGGGATATATGTATATGTATAGCTGATTCACTTTGCTATACAGCAGGAACTAACACACCATTGTAAAGCAATTATACTCCAATAAAGATGTTTAAAAAATTAAAATAAATAAATAAACTAGATAGCTAGTGGGAAGCAGCCACATAGCACAGGGAGATCAGCTCCATGCCTTGAGACCACCTAGAGGGGTGGGATAGGGAAGGTGGGAGGGAGATGCAAGAGGGAGGAGATATGAGGTTATATGTATACGTATAGCTGATTCACTTTGTTATACAGCAGAAACTAACACAACATTGTAAAACAATTATACTCCAATAAAGATGTTAGAAAAAGATAAAAGTTATTATAAAATGTTTAAAAAAGTGGGTATGGAGGGAATATACCTCAAAATAATAAAGGACATGTATGATGAGCTCACATCTAACTTCATACTCAATAGTGAAAAGCTGAAAGCTTTTCCTGTAGTATCTAGAATAAGACAAAGGATGCCCTCTCTTACCGTGTTTATCCAACACAGTATTGGAAGTTTTAGCCAGATCAGTTAGATTAAAAAAAAGAAATAAAAGGCATCCAAATTGGAAAGAAAGAAGTCATACTGTCACTATTCATAGATGACATGTTATTATTTATAGAAAACCCTAAAGGCTCCACCAAAAAAAAAAAAAGAACCAGAAAAACTATTAGAACAAATGAACTAATTCAGTTAAGTTGTAGAATACAAAATCAATAAATCTGTTGCATTTCTATACCCTAATAATGAACTATCAGAGAAATTAAGAAAACAATTTCATTTACAATAGCATCAAAAAGAATAAAATACCTACAAATAAGTTTAACCAAGGAGGTGAAAGGGCTGTGCACTGAAAAGTCTGACATTGATGAAAGAAGTTTATAACACAAATAAGTAGAAAGATACTCCATGCTCATAGATAGGAAGAATTAATATTGTTAAAATGTCCATACTGATGAAAGTTATCTACAGATTCAGTGCAATCCCTACCAAAATTCCAACGATGTTTTTCACAGAAATAGAAGAAACTCTTAAAATTTGTTTGGAACCACAAAAGATCCCAAATAGCCAACGCAATCTTTTTTTTATTAAATAAATTTATTTATTTATTTTTGGCTGCATTGGGTCTTTGTTGCTGCATGCGGGCTTTCTCTAGTTGCGGTGAGCAGGGGCTACTCTTCGTTGTGGTGTGCAGTCTTCTTATTGCGGTGGCTTCTCTTGTTGTGGAGCATGGGCTCTAGGCGTGCGGGCTTCAGTAGTTGTGGCTTGCGGTCTCTAGAGAGAAGGCTCAGTAGTTGTAGCGCATGGGCTTAGTTGCTCCACGGCATGTTGGATATTCCTGGACCAGGGATTGAACTCGTGTCCCCTGCATTGGCAGGCGGATTCGTTTTTTTTTTTAATTTTATAAATTTATTTATTTATTTATTTTTGGTTGCGTTGGGTCTTTGTTGCTGTGTGCAGACTTTCTCTAGTTGTGGCGAGCAGGGGCTACTCTTTGTTGTGGTGCGCAGGCTTCTCATTGCGGTGGCTTCTCTTGTTGCAGAGCACAGGCTCTAGGCGCACAGGCTTCAGTAGTTGTGGCATGCGGGCTCAGTAGTTGTGGCTTGCGGGCTCTAGAGCGCAGACTCAGTAGCTGTGGTGCACGGGCTTATTTGCTCCGCGGCATGTGGGATCTTCCCGGACCAGGGCTCGAACCCGTGTCCCCTGCATTTGCAGGCGGTTTCTTAACCACTGTGCCATCAGGGAAGTCCCTGGCAGGCGGATTCTCAACCACTGTGCCACCAAGTCCCTCCTAAGCAATCTTGAGAAAGAAGAGTAAACCTGGAGCTATTACGCACCTTGATTTCAAACTACATTACAAAACTATAGTGGTCTAAACAATATTGTGTTGGCATAAAATGGATACATATGTCAATGGAACAGAATAGAGAACCGAAGAAATAAACCCATGCATATACGGTCAATTAATTTATGTCAAAATAGCCAAGATTATAGAAAGGGGAAAGGATAGTCTCTTCCATAAATGGTGTTGGGAAAACTGGATAGCCACATGCAAAAGGATGAAACTGGACCACTCTTACATCATACATAAAACCTAACTCAAAATGGATTAAAGATTTGAATGTAAGACCTGAGACCATAAGACTCCTAGAAAAAACATAGGTGGTAAGCCCCTTGACATCATTCTGGTGATGATTTTTTGGATTTGACACTAAAGGCAAAAATAAACAAGTAGCTACATGAACCTAAAAAGTTTCTGCACAGCAAAGGAAACCATCAACAAAATTACAAGGCTGAATGGGAGAAAATATTTGCAAGTCATGTCTGATAAGGTGTTAATATCCAAAACATGTAAAGAACTCATAAAACTCAATAGTGCAAAAAACAGTCTGATTAAAAATGGGCAGAGGATTTGATTAGACATTTTTCCAGAGAAGACAAACAGAAGACCAGCAGGTACATGCAAAGGTGTTCAACATTACACTATTCATCAAGGAAATGTAAATCAAAACCACAATTAGCTATAACCTCACACTGGTTAGAATGTGTAATGTAAATAATACAAGAAATAACAAGTGTTGGTGAGGATGTAGGGAAATGGGAATTCTTGTGCACTGTTGGTTGCAATGTAAATTGGTGCAGCCACTATGGAAAACAATATGGAGGCTCCTCAGAAAGTTAAAATATAACTGTTACATGATCCAGCAGTTCTTCTGGGTATTTTATTCAAAGGAAACAAAAACACTAACTCAAAAAGATACATGCACCCCCATGTTTATTGCAGCATTATTTACAATAACCAAGACAGGGAAACAAATTTAGTGTCCATCGATGGACGAATGGATAAAGAAAATGTGGTCTGTATATAAAATGGAATATTATTCAGCCATAAAATGAATGAAATCTTGCCATTTGTGACAACATGGATGGACCTTGAGGGCATTATGCTAAGTGAACTCAGACAGAGAAAGACAAGTACTGTATGATCTCACTTATATATGGAATCTAGGAAACAGCATAAACAAAAAGAAGAGCAAGCTTATAGATGTAGAGGATAGATTGGTGGTTGCCAGGGGAGGGGGTTGGGGGAAATGGGTGACGGTGGTCAAAAGGTACAGACCTCCAGTTAGAAAATAAATTAGTCATGGGGATCTAATGTACAGTATGGCAACTATAGTTAATAATACTTTATTGCATTTTTTAAAGTTGCTAAGAAAGTAAATCTTCAAATCATCACAAAGAAACAATTTTTGTAATTATGTGTGGTGTTGAATATTGACTGTGTGATCATTTCACAATATATACAAATATGTAATCATGATTTTGTACATCTGAAACTAATACAGTGTTATATGTCAATTATATCTCAAAAAAATTTTTTTAAAAAGAATACAATCCAAAAAAAAGAAAAAAGAATACAGTCCCATATCATAGTCTCCAGAGAAAATTTACCTGATGTGATGACATTCAAACCCAAATGAAAGAAAACACTGAAATCTGATGTAGGGTATTTTGTGAAATTACAGGACCCTTTTCTTGAATGTCTTTACCCCAAATCCTTAAGTTGTAGAGAAGAATGAGAAATGCGGGCTTAAATTGACTGTGGTAGAAAGGAATGTGCTGCTGAGACTCATGCAGGGTCTTTGAGGTCAGGTTGTTTACAAGGTCCTTCCCTTGTTTGCCAACTGGGGTGGGTTGACCTCGTTAGCAGTATGACTGGCAAGGAGAGAGATGGAGAAAAAATATATTGAAGAATTCACAACACACCAAAAATAAATGAATGAATGAATGAATAAAAAATGGAGGGGCCAGTAAATCATAGGCTTTATGCTGACAGGGTACTTTGCCTATTCTAATGGGTATAAGGCCAAAATCCAAAACACTTACACATACTCAAACAAAAGACAAGGCATTTCTCTGAGATTTTTTTTCTTTTCCCCTTTTTTTTTTGTTATAACAGCTCTATTGAGATGTAGTTCACATACCATATAATTCATCCATTAAAAGTATACATTCAGCAGTTTTTAATTTATTCAGCTTTGTGCAACCATCACCACATCAATTTTAGAACTTTTTTATCACCTCAAGGAGAAACCCCATGCTCTTTATCACCCCTCATTTGCCTTTCTTCTGCCCAGACCTGACTTATCTATCTTCTATCTCTATGGATTTGCCTATTCTTGGCATTTCATAGAAATGGAATCATATAATTTGTATGATTACAAATTTTTTGACTGGTTTCTTTCACTTAGCACAATGTTTTCAGGGTTCATTCATGTTGTAGCATATATCATTACTTCATTCTTTTAAAAATTTTTTTTTGGCTGCATCATGAGGATCTATCACATTTTGTTTATTCATTTGTCAGCTGAGAAACATTTCGCTTGTTTTCACCTTTTGGCTGTTATGGATGACATTTCTGAAGATATTCATGTATAAGTTTTTAAGTGGACGTTATGTTTTCATTTTTCTTATATAAATCTAGGTAGAGAATTACTGGGTCAGATGGAAGTACCAGATTATGATTAGTATGTTGAGCATCTTTTCATAAGCTTATTGGCCATTTGTATATCATCTTTGGTGAAATGTCTGTTGAGATCCATTGCCCAGTTTTTAAGTGGGTTATTTGTCTTTTCATTATTGAGTTGTAAGAATGTTCTGGAATTTGTTGTGTTTTTGTTTTGTTTTGGTTTGGTTTGGTTTTTTTTTTTGCGGTATGCGGGCCTCTCACTGTTGTGGCCTCTCCCATTGCGGAGCACAGGCTCCGGACGTGCAGGCTCTGCGGCCGTGGCTCACGGGCCCAGCCGCTCCACAGCATGTGGGATCTTCCCGGACCGGGGCACGAACCCGCGTCCCCTGCATCGGCAGGCGGACTCTCAACCACTGTGCCACCAGGGAAGCCCTGGAATTTTTTTTTGATGAGATATGGTGGTAGATGCCCACAAACAGTCTACTTTGACTACAGCTGCTCCTAACAATTCCCACTATATTCTTGAGCAGCGGAAAAAACTAAACAGTGATTATAAGCCATTAATATCCATTTCTCCAGCAGCTGAAAATACAGAAAGACAAGTCAGATATTACCCAGACAAATGGTAAACAGTCAAGCATTATCTACTCACTCTATATCCTTAGGAAATAGAAGAAATTGCTAGATCTACTCCTGTTAACAAAAAAGATCCACAGAGTACAGAACACAAAAATGGTGCAGAATTTGTTAGTCATCATTTAGAAACCTTGCCATGAAAGGAATTCGAAAATGTAGATAAATTCTCTTTGAAATAATTAATCCAGGAAATAAAAGAACATGCTATATTATAACTGCACTCTCAAATGAAAGCATTCAAAGAAAATTGAATAAGAGGGAAAAAGAGCTGGGAGAAAGAAAGGAAGAATAAAATGATTATAGTGCTGAAAAATAAATTAGAAGTAGTTAGGAGTAGAATATGGAGGATAGGCTTGAGAAAAATCACCTACAAGTGCAATTGAAAAGAAGAAAAATCTGGAAGACAATGAAGATTCATATGATTTTTCCAAAAACAAGAAAAAATGAAAGAGAAATTATAGGTAAATATATAATAGAAGAAAATTTACTAGAGTAAAGGAGAAAACCTGGATTTTGCAGATCAAAGTATTTAACAGTTTATTTAACAATCCCCATTATTGAATATAGACTTGTTTTTGGCTTTTTGTAATAAGAAGCTGTTAGCCTTTGTCTTCATTTCTTTATGATATATTCATAGAATTCAAATTGCTGAGACAGAGAATATAAACATTTTAAGTTATGTATTGTCAAAACAATGTTATAGGTAAAAGTGTCATCTCATTGTGTTAATTTACATTTATCTTATTACTTGTCAGAGCAAACATTTTTTTTCCATGTAACTTGTCTTTTACCTCTGAGTTTTTAGTGCATGTTATGTGCCTTTTTCTTTTAAGTTTTCATATCTCCTTGTCATTTTTATAGTACAAATTTTCCTGTTTATTTCTTTTCTTTTAGTTATAAAGCCATTTTATATCGATAGTTTATGTTTTTATGTAATCATATTTGCTTTTTTGTTGTTATTGTTTGCTTAGAAAGTTCTTTCTTACTCAGTAATCAGTTACATGTCTATATTCCCTCCTAATACTTTATGGTTTCAGTGTTAACATTTAAGTAAGTAATTCACTTGGAGTTCATTTTGGTTTTTGGTATGGAGTGAGGATCTGATTTCACTCTTTTAAGAAGTAACCCATTTGCACAGCAAAGGAAACCATAAACAAAACAAAAAGACAACCCAGAGAATGGGAGAAAATATTTGCTAACGAACCGACTGACGAGGGATTAATCTCCAAAATGTACAAACAGCTCAAGCAGCTCAATATCAAAAAACAAACAACCCAATCAAAAAATGGCCAGAAGATCTAAATAGACATTTCTCCAAAGACAACATACAGATGGCCAAGAGGCACATGAAAAGATGCTCAACGTCACTATTAGAGAAATGCAAATCAAAACTATTTAGATATCACCTCACATCAGTCAGAATGGCAATCATCAAAAAATCTACAAACAATAAATGCTGGAGAGGGTGTGGAGAAAAGGGAAACCTCCTACACTGTTGGTGGGAATATAAATTGGTACAACCATTATGGAGAACAGTTTGGAGGTTTCTTAAAAAACTAAAAATAGAGCTACCATATGATCCAACAATCCCACTCCTGGTTATATATCTGGAGGAAACCATAATTCAAAAAGATATATGTACCCCAGTGTTCATTGCAGCACTATTTACAATAGCCAGGACATGGAAGCAACCTAAATGTCCATCAACAGAGGAATGGATAAAGATGTGGTATGTATATACAATGGAATATTACTCAGCCATAAAAAAAGAATGAAATAATGCCATTTGCAGCAACATGGATGGACCTAGAGATTGTCATACTAAGTGAAGTAAGTCAGAGAAAGGTAAATATCATATGATATTATTTATATGTGAAATCTAAAAAAATGGTACAAATGAACTTATTTACAAAACAGAAATAGAGTCACAGAAGTAAAAAACAAACTAACGGTCACTGGGGGTAAAGGGGAGGGGAGAGATAAATTGGGAGATTGGGACTGACATATACGGACTACTATATATAAAATAGATAACTAATAAGGACATTTAGCACAGGGAACTCTACTCAATACTCTGTAATGACCTATATGGGAAAAGAATCTAAAAAAGAGTGCATATCTATATATGTATAACTGATTCACTTTGCTGTACACCTGAAACTAACACAACATTGTAAATCAACTACACTCCAATAAAAATTTTTTAAAAAAGTAACCCATATTTGCAGTACTTTTTCTTGGTTACTTTTTCCTATTACTTGGTGACATTTCATTTTGCATATTTTGAAAGTAGATTTGTCTCTTAATTTTATTTAAAAGTTGACTGTGCTTTAATACAAAAAAGTTTTTTTGTTCCTATTTTAGAATGAGGAGAGTTTATCTTCTGTTATTACTGACCTCAGCATAATAATGGAACCCACCGAATATTCAGAATTAAGTGAATTTGTGTCTAGGTAAGATATTTTACTTTTCTTTTCTTAGGAATTTCTTTCAGTTTACAATTTTAAGTTTACCTGTTCTTTTTTCTTGATAAGTAAATATCAAAATATCTCTGAAAGTATAGCACCATTATTGTGGCTTATATTTAAGCCTATATTTTCTATGTCTCTCATTCACTCAATTAAAATTTATTGTACATTCACCATGTACTAGGCATTAAAATAAAATGTAAGCAAAACCAGATATAATCCTTGATCCTCATGGAATTTATAGCCTAGAGTGAAGTTATATTAAATAATTGCAGAAATAAATCTAAAATTATCGTTGTGGCAAATGCTACAAATAAGAGTTGCACAGTGCTGTTGAAGCATGTATCAGGAATTTGACTTTCAGGGAGAACATAGAATAATTTCCTGAAACTTGAGCTGATATCTGAAAAATGAGCAGGCATACACTAACAAAAGAGGTCCTAGATAGGATAGCTTATACACAGGCATTGTGCTGGGGGGGAACAGGAGGCCGGAGTGTCTGGGAGAGGGCAAGAGCAGGGGAGAATGGTATAAGATGAGGTTAGCAACGTATGTAAGGTCCACACTATGGATTTTGGTATAAGGAGTTTGACCATAGTCAAACTATGTGTGTCGTAGTGTGACATCCTAGAAAGAATTATTTTTGATGTTGCAGGGAGAAGGGATTTAAGGGGTGCAAAATTGGATACAGGAGGGTCAGTGACTAGCCTATAAAACAGTTCAGGGAAACAGAAGTTTGTAGTTTGGACTAGAATAATGGTGGTTGAGATAGAGGGCTGAATGGATTTGGGGGATATTTAGGAAGTACAATTGAATAGGCATGGTGTTGGTTAAATAAGAGGAGTCAGGAGTCACTGACAGGTGCTAACTCCTTGGTGATGGTGATTGCATTTGTTGAGATAGGAAAAGTTGGAAGAAGACCATGTCAGATGAGTTGGTGACTTCAGTTTGGACATGTTGAACTTAAGTGCCTTTGAAACACTGAAGTAAAAATAAGAAGTAGGAAGCTAAGAAGAGGTGTAGGTAGGAGATATAAACACTGGGGTTATCTGCCAGTGGGTAAAGTTAAAACTTTGAGCAGGAATGAGACTGCCTATGGAGAGAATATAGAGTGAAAATAGGAAAAAGACTGCCACTGAACCTTGAGGAATTCTAAAATGTCCTGCTGAATAGAATTAAAGGATAATGCAAAGAAATTAGAAAACTGAGAGATGGGAGGAAAACCAGGACTGTGTTGTTGACCATTGACAATTGTATTGACACTTTCTTTCACAGTTTGCTTTCTTTAAAGCAATCCTTTCAGTGTTTACTGGAGTACATGGGTTGTGAAAAGAAGTCTGCTATAATGTTTATGTCTGTGCATGCATTTTTTGGGCTGCTTTCAAACGTTTCTATTAATATTGTTTTTTGACAGTGCGTGCTATTTCTAAGGTGTGTTTATGTGAAAATTCTCAACCACATCTTTTCAGATACTTTTTCTGTCCTGTTCTCTTTCTTCTTCTCCAACTCTGATTAGCCATATGTTAGAACATTTGATATATTGTCTCAGTGTTTGGATGCTCTGTTCTATTTCTTTCACTCTTTTTTTCTTTGCATTTCATTTTGGATAATTTCTATTACTGTATCTTAAAGTTCACAGATTCTTGCCTCAGCTGAAGTCCATTCTGCCAATGAGCCCATTAAAGAAATTCTTCATCTCTAAAGTAATGTTTTTTTATTTCTAGTGTTTTCATTTGATTCTTAATTTTTCTCTCTCTGCTGAAATTCCCCATTTCTTCATGAATGTTATCTACCTTTTTTCACTAGATCTTTTAACTTATTAATCATAGTTATTTTTTTCTTTAATGTTTTATTATGGAAAATTTTAAATATAGGTTCCCCCACATCTGAAAATAGAGCATTCCTATGAAACCTTTTGTAAGCCAAAATGGTGTAAAGTGAAGAAGCAGTTACCTCAGGACACATTTTGCTAACAGATGTACAAAATAAATCAAGATACAGCACAAATGCTCACAGACACATTTCAAAGCTATGGTGGCTTGATGCTGACATGCTGAATGTAGTTTCTGGGGAAGGAGCTTGGTGGTGCCACTTTCACTGCTCAGGGTGCATGTTGTCTTTATGATGGCTCGCTCCAAAACAAACCCTGAATGTTATTTTCATTTTTTGCCTTTTTTCGTAAAAGTGAAAATTCTTCCATCAGATTTCTTTCGATTAGCAAAAAGAGGTAATAATGTAGGTCTTTCGTAAAAGTGAAGTGGTGTGAATCAAACTTTTGAAAAGTGGGGGGATACATGGATATGTAAAAATAATAGTATAATTAACCTGTAGCTACCCATTAGGCACCTTCAACAGTTATCAGTATTTTTCCAATCTTATTTCATCTATTCTTACACATTTTAAACTTTCAGTTTGGAAATAATTAGAGACTCACAAGAAGTTGCAATAAAAACAATATACAAGGAGATCACTTCATCCAGCCTCTGACAGTGATAACATCTTGCATAATTATAGTATACTATCAAAACCAGAAATTTGATATTAGTGAAATCCAGAGAGCTTTTGCAGATTTTACCAGTTTTCCAAGCACTTGTGTGTGTAACACTATATATTAATATATATAATATATATTACCTTTTTAACCATTTTTAAATGTACAGTTCATTGGTATTAAATACGTTCATAATGTTGTACAAGCAACACTACCATCCATCTCCATGACTCTTTTCATCTTATAGAACTGAAAATCCATACCCATTAAACAGTAGCTCCCCATTTTCTTCTCTGCCCAGCCCCACCATTCTTATTTGTCTCTGGTTTTTAATCATAGTTATTTTATTTTATTTCATTTTAAATTTATTTATTTGTTTATTTATTTATTTATTTTTGGCTGTGTTGGGTCTTCATTGTTCCACGCGGGCTTTCTTTAGTTGTGGCGAGCGGGGGCTACTCTTCATTGCGGTGCGCGGCCTTCTCATTGCAGTGGCTTCTCCTGTTGCGGAGCACGGGCTCTAGGTGTGCGGGCTTCAGTAGTTGTGGCTCCCGGGCTCTAGAGCGCAGGCTCAGTAGTTGTGGCACACTCCACGGCATATGGGATCTTCCCGGAGCAGGGCTCGAACCCACGTCCCCTGCATTGGCAGGCAGATTCTTAACCACTGCGCCACCAGGGAAGCCCAATCATAGTTATTTTAAAGCCCATATCTGATATTACCAACATCTGAGTCATCATTGAGTTCAGTTCTGGTGATTAGTCTACAATAGTTTGTTTTTTCTTGAATTTTTGTGTTCCATAATTTTTTATTGACTGATGGACATTGTCTGTTGAAAACAGTAGTGTCTGAAACAAATAGTAGTTATGCCCAGAAATGGGTACATTTCTTTTATCAGGCTCTTAGTATGGGATTTAATTCAGGGTAGTCAGCAGTTGAGCTGGGTTTGGGATTTTTGTTTCTTTCATTATTTTTAGGCACCAAAGGCTTCAAATTCTTCCAGCAGTGAATTCAAACTCAACTTCAAATTCAGTTCTTCCTTATGCTTAGAATAGGGTTTGGGGAGCTGGAGGGTTTTCATCAGTGTTCCAGCTTCACTCTCAACTTTTAGTAGTCCCTGTATATCTGCATCTCAGTGGGGAATGTTTCTCCCTGCACTTGACACTCCCTCAGCAGTAGGTGGTGATGCCTGTTTCTTGGTGCTAGGCTCATGGTGGGAACAAAGGGAGATCTGTGTTCCATGGTCCATCCTTAGTATTGGGCAGGTCCTGTAGACCTGCACCTCAGGGGTTGAGAACACCCGTTTTTGTGCTCCTCTTCCCCAGTGCAGCCAAACTCAGCCTGGGTCTGGTGTTGATCTTGCGGGGGGGGGGGAGAGTTCCTTGCCCCTCCCCCCACACCCCAGGGTTATGCTTGCTTTTGGTGTAGGATCATGCACCCAAAGGGTTTTGTATCCCTCCCGTGCAACAGAGGGATTTAAGCTTCTGCCCCTTTTTCCAAAGCAATGGATCTTTCTCTTGATAGCAGGAGTGTTTTCTGCCCCTCTCCCAGAATCATATGGGTTTGACTTTTACTCCTCCCTCGGAGGCAAGGTTTTTTTTTTTTCTTGCACTGCTTTGCTGCTGCTTCTTTAGCAGCTTAGGGTTTTTGCTTCCTACCAAAGAGAAGTTCTGGCTTCATTTTGTACCCCAGCAGCAGCTGATCACCTCTTTGTGCCTGTGTCACTGAGGGGAGCTCTCTCTGGGCTCCTGCCATGATCTTTCTGGTGGAGTCCCTTTGTGTGTGGGGTTCCCATCTGTTCCAAAATGACATCCACCCCACATTTGTCCTTTAAGAATTTGTTGAAATTTTAGCTGATTTCTTGTTATCCACTTGTATGGTAACTGCTTCCCTCCCCTATGTTTAACCAAAGGTGAATAGTTTATGTGTCTTGTTTCTCCTTAGAGGGAGAAAAATTTTAATTTATTTGATTGCCTTGTAACCTCAGGTCTTTGATGGGCTCAAGAAAGTTTATGATTTTATAGATTATTCAGATTTTCCAGGATGTTAGGTTGAGAGTGACCTTCTCTGCAGATTTTTACATCTTAAGTAGAAGTGGAACTCTATCTTGGTTTTCTTTGATTCTCATTCTGGAATTTAGGGCATATTATTTTTTCATCTTCTGCATCCATATTACCCTTTCTTTATATTTTCTATCTCTTCATATCTTTGTGCTTATTCCTGATTGTTCTTCAGATCTGTATTTCAGTTCAGTAATTATTTCTTCATTTTCTGACTAATCTGCTCTTTAAAAAAAATTTATTTTAAATTTTTATTGGAGTATAGTTGATTTACAACGTTGTGTTAGTTTCAGGTGTACAGCAAAGTTAATCAGTTATACATATACATATATCATCTCTCTTTTTAGATTCTTTTCCCATACAGGCCATTACAGAGTATTGAGTAGGGTTCCCTGTGCTATAAAGTAGGTCCTAATTGGTTATCTATTTTATATATAGTAGTGTGTATATGTCAATCCCAGTCTCCCATAATCTGCTCTTAAACCCCTATCCATTGTCTTTTTTTTTTTACTGAAGTATAGTTGATTTACAATGTTGTGCCAATCTGTGCTGTACAGCAAAGTGACTCAGTTATACACATAGAGATATTCTTTTCTTATATTCTTTTCCATTATGATTTATCACAAGATATTGAATACAGTTCCTTGTCCTATCCATTAGGACCTTGCTTATCCATTCTAAATATAATAGTTTGCATCTACCAACCCCAAACTCCCAGTCCATCCCTTTGCCTCTCCCCCTCCCCCTTGGCAACCACAAGTCTGTTCTCTATGTCTATGACTCTGTTTCTGTTTTGTAGATGGGTTCATTTGTGCCATTTTTTAGATTCCACATATAAGTGATATCAAATGGTATTTCTCTTTCTTTTTTAAAACAATTTTTTAATTTAATTTAATTTTTTTTATACAACAGGTTCTTATTAGTCATCAATTTTATACACATGAGTGTATATATGTCAATCCCAATCTCCCAATTCATCACACCCCCACCCCCACCACCCTGCCGCTTTCCCTGCTTGGTGTCCATATGTTTGTTCTCTACATCTGTGTCTCAATTTCTGCCCAACAGACCGGTTCATCTGTACCATTTTTCTAGGTTCCACATATATGCATTAATATACGGTATTTGTTTTTCTCTTTCTGACTTACTTCTCTCTGTATGACAGTCTCTAGATCCATCCACATCTCAACAAATGACCCAATTTTGTTTCTTTTTATGGCTGAATACTATTCCATTGTATATATGTACCACATCTTCTTTATCCATTCGTCTGTCGATGGGCATTTAGGTTGCTTCCATGACCTGGCTATTGTAAATAGTGCTGCAATGAACATTGGGGTGCATGTGTCTTTTTGAATTATGGATTTCTCTGGGTATATGCCCAGTAGTGGGATTGCTGGATCATATGGTAATTCTATTTTTAGTTTTTTGAGGAACCTCCATACTGTTCTCCATAGTGGCTATATCAATTTACATTCCCACCAACAGTGCAAGAGGGTTCCCTTTTCTCCACACCCTCTCCAGCATTTACTGTTTGTAGATTTTCTGATGATGCCCATTCTAAATGGTGTGAGGTGACACCTCATTGAAGTTTTGATTTGCATTTCTCTAATAATTAGTGATGTTGAGCTGCTTCTCATGTGCTTCTTGGCCATCTGTATGTCTTCTTTGCAAAAATGTCTATTTAGGTCTTCTGCCCATTTTTGGATTGGGTTGTTTGTTTTTTTTAATATTGAGCTGCATGAGCTGCTTATATATTTTGGAGATTAATCCTTTGTCCGTTGATTCGTTTGCAAATATTTTCTCCCATTCTGAGGGTTGTCTCTTCACCTTGTTTGTAGTTTCCTGTGCTTTGCAAAAGCTTTTAAGTTTCATTAGGTCCCATTTGTTTATTTTTGTTTTTATTTCCATTACTCTAGGAGGTGAATTGAAAAAGATCTTGCTGTGATTTATGTCAAACGGTGTTCTCCCTATGTTTTCCTCTAAGAGTTTTATAGTGTCCAGTCTTAAATTTAGGTCTCTAATCAATTTTGAGTTTACTTTTTTTTTTTGCGGTATGTGGGCCTCTTACTGTTGTGGCCTCTCCCGTTGCGGAGCACAGGCTCCGGACGCGCAGGCTCAGTGGCCATGGCTCACGGGCCCAGGCGCTCCGCGGTATGTGGGATCTTCCCAGACCGGGGCACGAACCCGTGTCCCCTTCATCGGCAGGTGGACTCTCAACCACTGCTCCACCAGGGAAGCCCTTGAGTTTACTTTTGTTTATGGTGTTAGGGAGTGTTCTAATTTCTTTATTTTACATGTAGCTGTCCAGTTTTCCCAGCACCACTTATTGAAGAGACTGTCTTTTCTCCAGTTTATATCCTTGCCTCCTTTGTCATAGATTAGTTGACCATAGGTGCGTGGGTTTGTCTCTGGGTTTCTGTCCTGTTCCATTGATCTATATGTCTGTTTTTATGCCAGTAACATATTGTCTTGATTACTGTATCTTTGAAGTATAGTCTGAAGTCAGGGAGTCTGATTCCTCCAGCTCCGTTTTTGTCCCTCAAGACTTCTTTGGCTATTTGGGGTCTTTTGTGTCTCCATGCAAATTTTAAGATTTTTTGTTCTAGTTCTGTAAAAATGCCATTGGTAATTTGATAGGGATTGCATTGAATCTGTAGATTGCTTTGGTTGTAGAGTCATTTTCACAATATTGATTCTTCCAATCCAAGAATGGTATATATCTCCATTTGTATCGTCTTTAATTTCTTTCATCAGTGTCTTAATACTTTTCTGCATACAGGTCTTTTGTCTCCCTAAGTAGGTTTATTCCTAGGTATTTTATTCTTTTTATTGCAATGGTAAATGGGGGTGTTTCCTTAATTTCTCTTTCAGATTTTTCATCATTAGTGTATAGGAATGCAAAAGATTTCTGTGCATTAATTTTGTATCCTGCAACTTTCCCAAATTCATTGATTAGCTCTAGTAGTTTTCTGGTGGCATCTTTAGGATTCTCTATGTATAGTATCATGTCATCTGCAAACAGTGACAGTTTTACTTCTTCTTTTCCAATTTGTATTCCTTTTATTTCTTTTTCTTCTCTGATTGCTGTGGCTTTAGAGGAAATGCTTTCAGTTTTTCACCATTGAGAATGATGTTTGCTGTGGGTTTGTTGTATATGGCCTTTATTAATGTTGAGGTAGGTTCCCTCTATTCCCACTTTCTGGAGAGTTTTTACCATAAATGGGTGTTGAATTTTGTCAAAAGCTTTTTCTGCATCTATTGAGATGATCATGTGGTTTTTATTCTTCAGTTTGTTAGTATGGTGTATCACATTGATTGATTTGCATATATTGAAGAATCCTTGCATCCCTGGAATAAATCCCACTTGACCATGGTGTATAATCCTTTTAATGTGTTGTTGGATTCTGCTTGCTAGTATTTTGTTGAGGGTTTTTGCATCTATATTCATCAGTGATACTGGTCTGTAATTTTCTTTTTTTTGTAGTATCTTTATCTGGTTTTGGTATCAGGGTGATGGTGGCCTCATAGAATGAGTTTGGCTGTGTTCCTTCCTCTGCAATTTTTTGGAAGAGTTTGAGAAGAATGCGTGTTAGCTCTTCTCTAAATATTTGATACAATTCACCTGTGAAGCCATCTGGTCCTGGACTTTTGTTTGTTGGAAGATTTTAAATCACAGTTTCAATTTCATTACTTGTGATTGGTCTGTTCATATTTTCTGTTTCTTTCTGGTTCAGTGTTGGAAGGTTATAGCTTTCTAAGAATTTGTCCATTTCTTCCAGGTTGTCCATTTTATTGGCATAGAGTTGCTTGTAGTAGTCTCATAGGATGCTTTGTATTTCTGCCATGTCTGTTGTAACTTCTCCTTTTTCATTTCTAATTTTATTGATTTGAGTCCTCTCCCTCAAATTTATCAATTTATCAATTTTGCTTATCTTCTCAAAGAACCAGCTTTTATTTTATTGATCTTTGATATTGTTTTCTTTGTTTCTATTATATTTATTTCTGCTCTGATCTTTATGATTTCTTTCCTTCTACTAACTTTGGGTTTTGTTTGTTCTTCTTTCTCTAGTTCCTTTAGGTGTAAGGTCAGGTTGTTTATTTGAGATTTTCCTTGTTTCGTGAGGTAGGCTTGTATTGCTATAAACGTCCCTCTTAGAACTGCTTTTGCTGCATCCCATAAATTTTATATCATCTTGTTTTCATTGTAATTTGTCTCTAGGTATTTTTTGTCTTCCTCTTTGATTTCTACAGTGATCTCTTGGTTATTTGGTAACATATTGTTTAGCCTCCATGTGTTTGGGTATTTTCACTGGATATTGAATTCTGGGTGACAGTTCTTTAAAAATGTTGTTTTACTTCCTTCTGGCCTCCATTGTTTTTGTTGAGAAATCCACTGTCTTGGAATCCTTGTTCTTCTATATGATATGTGTTTGTTTTCCTCTACTGATTCAGGAAGTTTTCTTTTTCTTTAATTTTCAGTAGTTCGATTATGATGTGTTTAAGCATGGATTTCTCTGAGTTTATTCTCCCTAGGATTTTCTGAGTTTCTTGAATTTGTAAGTTTATGTCTTTTTACCTAATTTGACAAGTTTTAAGACATTATTTCTCCAAATATACTTTTCACTCAGCACTTTTTCTTCTTTGCTTCTGGGTCTCTGATGACATGAATGTAAAATCGTTGGTATTGTCCGACATGTCCCTGTGGCTCCATTCATTTAATTCAGTTTTTTCCTTCTGTGTTATTCTGATTAGATCGTTTCTGTGTATTCACGAGTACAATCAGGGTATTAAACAGTTCCATCAATGCCAAAAAGCCCTTATACCCTCTCCCCACTCTTAACCCATGGCAGTACTTGCTCTGATCTTCATTACTAGAATTTTTCCTTTACAAAATGTCAAATAAATGAAATCACACAGTGTGTAACCTTTTGAGATTGGCTTCTTTACTTAGCATAATGCCTTTGAGATTCATCTATCTTTTCATTTCTGAGTAGTATTCCATTTTATTGTATAATAGTTTTTTTATCCATTCACCTATTGGAGGACATTCAGGTTATTTCCAGTTTTGGTGATTATGAATAGTGCTGCTCAATAGAGTTTTTTATGTGAATGTAAATTTTCTTTTCTCTAGGGTAATAACCGGAAGTGGGGTTGCTGGGACATATGATAAGAATATGTTTAAATTTATAATAAACTGCCAAACTGTTTACCAGAGTGACCATACCATTTTGCATCCCCACTGGCAGTGTGTGAGAGTAACTGATAATATTTTAGTGAATTAAGTTCTGATAATCATTTGATTTTAGACCCAATATTCCTAGGAATTTAATTTTTAAAGAAAAGTTTAAAAGTGTTATTCCAAATTTCTCTCTGTGCTTTGCTTTATCCTTGAGAAAGAGACATTTGGAGTTACTTTACTTTTTTGATTCCTCTAGTTGCATTGGAAATGTGCCACTGCCAACATTTTGTGAAGGAAATCCATAACATCTGTTTTACATCCAGTGAAGTTTGAACTATGCTTGGGAAAATAGATAAATTGCAATCACTCTTACAGCTCTAAGAGCCAATACACACACACACACACACACACACACACACACTGTCTCTTTCTGTCTGTCACAAACACATACACACACACACACTTTCTTTCTATAATGGAAGACTGTGGAGATATGAATGGGGGTGAAGGAATTGTGACTTAATCCACTTTTAAATACAGTTATTTTAAAAAAGTTATGTAAGAGAACAGTCTTTTTCTTTCTTTCTCTGGGTGTCTGTAGTGTGCGTGTGTGTTTAAACTTTGGCCATTGTAGTTTTTAAGATTTATTTCTTGGCTCACTCCCTCATCACATGATTAAGAGCTTATTTTTTGCTCCCTTGTTTAATGGAGATTAAAACATCTTGTCATTTTGGCCTTGTACACTAATGAAGTAACTACTGCTCTTTATGGACCTATATTCTTTGGAGAGTAATTTCCACTGTCAGACGTTAAAAAAATATTATTATTATTATATTATTATTATTATTGGCTGCTGGAGGGATTTCAACTGCATAAGCTAACTTTTAACAGTCTATTTAGATTTAATACTTTACCATTGCATTTACAGTCTGGGAATCCTTATAACAGTATAGATCCCTTTCTCTCCCTGCTTCATGTTATAGTTTTTATATGAATTACATTCATATGTATGCACTGAAAACCTCATCAGACAGTTATGGTTTTTTACCCTCAACCATGATACATAATTTAAAGAATTTAAGAGTGATAGATTATTATATTTACCCAGATTTTTACCATTTCTGTTTTTCTTCCTGATGCATATATCATGGCTGTGTTCTCCTAGATGCTTTGGTGTGCAATCTGAGTAGAGGTATTCTCTTATAGTACTGTGATTGACTCCATAAATTGACATTGATATAATACTTTTATCTACTTTGCCATCCATATTCCAATTTGGTTATTTGATCTAATAATGTCCTTTATTGTATTTTCTTTTCCTCTGCAGTACGTGATCCAGGCTAGAGTCAAGTATTGCATTTAGTTGTCATGTCTTATAGATTTCTTTAATCTAGAGCAATTCTAGAGCCTTTTATGACTTTGCCATCTTTAAAAAATACAGTTCTTCCGCCTCCCCCTCCCTGCCACTCATAGAATGTTTTTAATTTAGTCTTTGATTTTTTTTCTCATCATCAATTACTGTTATGTATTCTCAGGCAAAATACTGTATAGGTGATGTTTTGTCCTTCTCAGATAACTGTCCCTTACAGGTGATGTTAATTTTGATCATCAGTCAAACTGCTGCGTGATTCTCCACTGTATCATCACTGCTTTTTTTCCTCCCTGACAACTAGTAGACAGTCTATGGGGAGATACTTTATGGTCATGCAGATACTACTCTTCATTAAAATTTCTGCCTATATTTAGCACCCCTGGTGATTCATATCTGATCTACTTTTTACTGTGGTGGTTGCAAAATGATGATTTTTCAACTCCAGCACTTCCCTTTACATTTCTCAATAAGCATTAGTCCTTGTGCTTGAGAAATATATCTCCCTTCACCCCTGTGTATCAATATATGTGTATATGTGTACATATATATTTATTATAGATATGGTATCATTCATTCTTTTTTTTAAAGGTTTATAATTCTTTACTCTTCTTTTCATATTTTTGAGCACTTCCTTATATTCAGGGATAAAAAGACTTTCCAGGCTTAAAATATACCTCTCCTGCCCCAGGATGAAAATTTAAAAATAAATAAATACATGCGTGTTGAAAGCATATTATGTACTTTGAACTGTATTAGTCTCTAAGAATATAATTGAACAAAAGATACATAGTTTCTGACTTCATGAAGCTGACAAACTAGTAAATGAGCAAAACCAATAACGTGTGGTGAATGATGATGGGATAAATGCTATGGGAATGTAAGTGCATACCTATTACGTGGCAAACATTGTACGTGCTTAGTATGTAGCAGTGAACAAAACAAAACATCTCTGCCCTCATAAACTTATCTTCTAGGAAGAGGAAAAGGCAATAAATAAACTGATATATAAAATGAATAATATATTAGGTAGAGGTAAATGGTATGGGAGAAAATAAAGTGGGATGGGAAATAGAGAATGTACAGGATGAGGGAGAGGTATCCATTTTTAAATAGTATGGTCAGAGAAGGCCTCACTGAGAGGGTGACTATGAGTAAGTCAGGGAGCTAAACTTGCCTAATTGTACCCAGCTGGTTACCAACTCTAGGTACTCTCTAAAAATGAATCCTATTTTTCCTTGTATTATAATCACTTAGTATGCATATCTTATCCTTAGTGTAAATCACAAATATGTGATAACAAGGACAGTGTACCTTCATATAACACATTTCGTTGGGTTTTTTCCTTTAAACTAATGACTAACCACTGAATTAGGAAAGATATTTAAACTCTGTGGAGTTCTATCTTCAAAATGAAGAAACTGGATAAAAGTATTTGCAAGCTTCTGCCCCATTCCAAAAGTTTATATGAAGAATAACAAATCAAAGAATAAAAATATTTCTGAGAAATAATGCAACTTATTGGAATTGGAATAATAGAGCTATTAGAAGAATATCCATGAGCTAGGTCTCCCCTTTACAACATGGAGTGATTGCCAATATTTGGGGAATGCTTCTCAGCAAAACTGGATCTACAAAGCACTGTTTCTCTGGGCCACCCACTCTACATGGAATTACTTCATCTTACAGATTCCCTATTGTGTGATATTACTTGTGGCATAGATTCCTAAACTCCTTCAGTAAGAATACATGCCCACCACTGTTTACAATATACTCAACTGATCGAGTTACAAGGATTCTTTGAGAATGAATTCTATATGCCAGATGCTTTCTTCACTATTTTTGTTGTTATTTTTGAAGGAAAAAAAAGCACAGAAAAGCATAAAAAGCTATAACTGGAAGGGATTTAGGACAAAACTACTCCTCAGATTAGTCATTGTACAGGTAAGCTGAATGATTATTATGCAGACATGCTCGTTTTTTGTATGTCTGAGGCAATTTAGGTCATTTTCCAAGAATCACAATTGAATTAATCCCCTTACTGACTTCCACAAGTTACTTACTATCCCAAGTCCTGATAAGTTCACCAAGATTAGCTTCAAAGCAGCTTCAGAGGGCCATTTACTCAGTGAAGAGCTGCACCAAATTAGTCACCTTCATAGAAATATCACTATAGCTTCCACGAAGACTAGTTTGGTGAGGTCCCTCTGAGAAGCAGTTCCAATGAGTTTATTAACTCATGGTTACAGGACCATTTGGCTGAGTGACCAAGTATGGAGAGAATAAACCTCACCACTACTGTGTATGTGTTCTGGCGTAGTCTTTTTGCTATCTACAGGAACCAACAGCTTACATGTGAAATAAACATCTATGCTCATATATACTACATGGCTAATGTTTAAAAGTTAGTAATAAGTGCATGGGAACCTATTTTAATAGGTTTTTAAAAAAATTATTTGAGTATGGTAAGGCCAACAGATCAGGAAGATGATTACCATTGAAAAGGTAGTTTGTTACTTAGTGGGTTCCTAAGAGGGAGGGGTACATCATGCCACTGGGGGCCGCAGGGAGAAGCACTAGAGTAGGTCAGGAGACAGAGGGAGAATGGGAAACTGGTCAAGAGCCTTTACTGTGGTTTCTGAGGTAAGGAAAAGGTGAGTCAGTGTGAGGAGGCTTAGGTTGGCTAGTTTGAATAATTTCAGGAGGCTGTGGGTCATAGGGGCTGTCACTAGATACCTCTGGTACCTAGCCCTGAGCAAGTGGATACGGGAATAGCAAATATAAAGGAGGTGGTTGAGATCTGGGTTCTGGACTGGTTGCATCACGTTAGAAAAGCATTCAGGAGCAAGTTGTTTACTATCTCTAGGAATGGGCTAACCTTGGGAGGCACAGTTTCTCCAGGGTCAGCAAGGCCCCAGATGTCAAAGCATCAGAATACAGAAAATAAAAGACATGATTAATACAGAGCCCTGGCTGAGTTCTTTTAAAATTCAAGGCATAGATGTCAGTGAAACTAGCAGAGTAAAGTACCTTTGAAGATTCTCTCCTCCGTAAAAGCAACAAAACAACTGGCCAAAACTGTCAGAATCAAATTTTTTGGAATTCTAGAAATGAACCAAAGGGTTGTAGCAATCCAGGGAGCATTTATTCAGGAAAAATGGCAGAATCTTGATAACAAGAGTGAGCTTTGTGTTTTTTAAATGCCCTATACCTATCTCTCCTTTACCAGCTCTGTGTTAGCCTTGACAACAAAAAGCCTGTAATCCTGGTGATAACCAGCAAGCCTGGCAGCCACCAGAGGGAGCAGAATAGGTTCAAACTCCTTCAAAGCCACATTCCCAGTAAATTGTCATTGTTTGACCTGTTTCTTTATTCGCTGGAAGATCTCACTTTGAAGGCTGTATTTATTTGACCTGACTCAGAACTAATCTAGTGTGAAAGGTTTTTCTCTGGGAGAATTTGTTGAAGATATTTGGAGGCTTTTTTTTTTTTGGTCCATGCTATGAAGCTTGTGGGATCTTAGTTCCCTGACCAGGGATCGAACCTGAGCCCCAGCAGTGAAAGCACTGAGTCCTAACCACTGGACTGCCAGGGTTGCCCTGGAGGCAATTTTTAAACTTCATGAGTGCCTGAGGCGGTGGATAACAGCTGGGGCAATTAATAGGTTAATGAAAAAGCTTAAAAGGAAAAGCTGTAGAATGCAATGGCTAGGGACTTCAAAAATCTCTGACCTATCCCTGGGAATCTAGAAGGCTGGGTTGTGTGCATGCTCAGGGAAGACCTGAGATGGCCTAAGTTCTCACTACTGGCTGACCGTGAGGCTGTGCAAAAGCAGGAAGTGAAAGCTAAGGTAGTATTGTCATTTGCCTTGCTGAGTTTTGTTTTGTTTTGTTTTGTTTGCGGTACGTGGGCCTCTCACTGTTCTGGCCTCTCCCATTGCGGAGCACAGGCTCCGGACGCGCAGGCTCAGCGGCCATGGCTCACGGGCCCAGCCGCTCTGCGGCATGTGGGATCTTCCCGGACCGGGGCACGAACCCGTGTCCCCTTCATTGGCAGGCGGACTCCCAACCATTGTGCCACCAGGGAAGCTTTGCCTTGCTGAGTATTGAAGCTATGCCCAACAGAAAACCCCTTGGCAAAGACTTGGAGACGTGGATTCAAGGTGTTTAAGTAAATCTCTGTCCAAATATTAGCTAATTGAGCAGAGACTTACGTAGTCACGCACAACAAAAAATAGACTCTACAGATTGGTTCAGAAAAGTCACTAAACCAACAAAAGGAACAAAAAGCACAACAGCAAACCCTCGGGAGAGGGGGAATCTGATTCCAGGAATTGCCACACTATAGTGTTTAAAATGTTCAGTTTTCAACAAAAATTACAAAACAGGCAGAACGAAAAACAAAATAAGAAAGTAAGGCCCATGCACAGGGAAAAAAGTAATTAATCAATAGAAACTGTCCCTGTGGAAGCCCAGACTTTGGATTTATTAGACAAAGAAACTGTTTTAAATATGCTCAAGGAGTTAAAGGAAACTGAGTGAATGATGGCTCTGGCAGCAAATTTTCTTAATTTTCTTCATGTGAGAATGTCTTTACTCTCATTCTTGAGGAAGCTTCTTTCTGGATATAGAATTCTAGTTTGACAGTTCTGTTCTTTCAACACTTAAAAAATGTTGTGCCACTTTTTCTGGCCTCCATGGTTTTTGATGAGAAATAGACAGTTATTCAAACCATTGTTCCCTTATTTGTAATGCCTCATTTCTCTGTGCCTGCTTTCAAGGACTTTCTTTGTCTTTCATTTTTAGAAATGTGATCATCATTTCTCTGGGCTTAGACATCTTTGGGAATCTGTAGGTATATTTTTTTAGTCAAATTTAGGAAGTACTCAGTCCTTTTTTCTTCAAATATTTTTTCAGTCCCAGGCCCTTTCCCCTCTCCTTCTGAGGCTGATGACATGAAGGTTAAACCTTTTGTTATTATTTCACAACTCTCTGAGAGTCTCTTACCGTTTTTTCCCCCAATCTTTTTTCTCTCTGTTGGTATGAATAATTTCTATTGGTCTATCTTTTTTTTTTTTATTGGTCTATCTTTAAGTTTCTTTCCCCTGCCATCTCCATTCTGCTATGGAACACTTCAGATGAGGTGTTTTTCTTTTTTTTTTTTGGCTGCATTGGGTCTTCGTTGCTGCACGTGGACTTTCTGTAGTTGCGGTGAGGGGGGCTACACTTTGTTGCAGTGCGCGGGCTTCTCATTGAGGTGGCTTCTCTTGTTGCAGAGCACAGGCTCTAGGCGCGCAGGCTTCAGTAGTTGTGGCACGTGGGCTCATTAGTTGTGGCTCGTGGGCTCTAGAGAGCAGGCTCAGTAGCTGTGGCGCACGGGCTTAGCTGCTCTGCAGCATGTGAGATCTTTTTATGATGTCTACATTATCTATATTTTATTTTGATGTTCATGATTTTATTGTCATTTGAGAAACCACAGCCAAATCTAAGGTCGATATTTGCCTCTGTGTTTTCTTCTGAGAATTTATAGTTTTAGCTTTTATATTTAGGTCGTTGATCCATTTAGAGTTTAGAGCATATGGTGCAAAGTAAGGGTGCCACATCATTCTTTAGTATTTGGATATCTGGTTGTCCCAGTACCAGTTTTTGAAGAGACTATTCTTACCCCCATTGAATGGTTTTGGCACTCTTGTTGAAAATCAGTTGACCGTAGATCTATGATTTTATTTCTGGACTCTCAATTCTCTTCCCTTTATCCATGTGCTTATGCTTTTGCTTATTACCAGCAGTACTAGTTGCCTAATTGGGAGGATTAGGGACATGGCTCCTCTTTGGCATTAGGGTTCTGTACTGCATGGTTTCCCTTTTCTCATCTTTTTTTTTTTCTTTTTTTTAACTGCATCAAAAATTTTGTTGCCTAATTTTTGAAAACTTGCTATTAAGTAATAAACCACAAAAGAAACTTTATTAATATTATGTCCAGTAGATTAAATTGCATGATTTTGAACACTGGCTTTTTTCTATTGAGATATAGTTGATATATAACATTATATTAGTTTCAGGTGTACAATGTAATGACTAGATATATGTATAAATTGTGAAATGATCATTACAATTACTCTAGTTAACATGTATAACCACATAGTTACTTTTTTTTTTTCTGATGAGAACTTTTAACATTTTCTCTTCTAGCAACTTTCAAATATACAATACAGTATTATTAACTACAGTCACCATGGTGTATATTACATCCCCATGACTTACTTATTTTATAACTAGGAGTTGGTACCTTTAGACCACCCTCACCCATTTTGCCGACCTCATAACCCCCTGCCTCTGGCAACCACCAATGTGTTCTCCGCAACCGAGTTTGTTTTTTGTTTGTTTGTTTTTTAGATTCCACATACTAGTGAGATCATACAGTATTTATCTTTCTGTCTCTGTCTTATTTTACTTAGCATAATGTCCTCGAGGTCTAGCCATGTTGTTACAAATATCAGGATTTCCTTCTTCTTATGGATGAATAATATTCCATTAGATAGATAGATAGGGATATGTATCTCCCTGTGTGTGTATATCTATCTGTCTATCTTGGAGGAAATCAAGAGTAATATTCTAGTGAACACACAAATAAGAAAGTGAAACAGCTTTATTGCACTTATGGAGAAAGTTTTAGTGGTCTGGATAGAAGATCAAACCAGCCACAACATTTCCTTAAAGCCAAAGTGTAATCCACATCAAGGCCCTAAATCTCTTCAATTCTATGAAGGATGAGAGAGGTGAGGAAGCTACAGAAGAAAAGTTTGAAACTAGCAGAGTTTGGTTCATGAGGTTTAAGGAAAGAAGCCATCTCCATAATATAAAAGTACAAGGTGAAGCAGCAAGGGCTGATGTAGACACTGCAGCAAGTTATCCAGAAGATATAGCTAAGACAATCCATGAAGGTGGCTACACTAAACAACAGATTTTCATTGTAGACAAAACAGCCTCATATCGGTGGCTTCAAAGCTTCAAAGGACAGGCTGACTCTCTTGTTAGGGGCTAATGCCACTGGTAACATTAAGTTGAAGCCAGTGTTCATTTACCATTCCAAAATTCCTAGGGCCCTTAAGAATTATACTAAATCTCTTCTGCCTGTGCTTTATAAATGGAAAGCCTGGATGACAGCATGTCTGTTTACAACATGGTTTACTAAATATTTTAAGCCCATTGTTGAGGCCTACTGCCTAGAAAAAAGATTCCTTTCAAAATATTATTGCTCATTGACAATGCACTTGGCCACCCAAGAGCTCTGATGGAGATGGACAATGATATTAATGTTGTTTGCATGCCTGCTAACACAACATCCATTCTGCAGCCCATGGATCAAGGCGTCATTTCAACTTTCAAGTCTTATTATTTAAGAAATATATTTTGTGAGGCTGTAGCTGCCATAGGTAGTGAATTCTTCTGATGGATCTGGGCAAAGTCAGTTGAAAACCTGGAAAGGATTCACCATTCTGGATGCCATTAAGAACATTCATGGGACTTTCCTGGTGGTCAAGTGGTAAAGAATCCACCTTCCAATGCAGAGGACGTGGGTTTGACCCCTGGTTGGGGAACTAGGCTCCCACATGCCATGGGGCAGCTAAGCCCACGTGCCACAACTACTGAGCTTGTGCGCTCCTCAACTAGAGAGCCCGCGTGCGGCAAACTACAGAGCCTATGTGCCCTGGAGCTTGCACACCACAACTAGAGAAGAGAAAACCCCCACGCAACAGCTAGAGGGAATCCTGTGTGCTGCAACGAAAGATCCCGCATGCCTCAACAAAGATCCCACATGCCGCAATTAAGACCCTACGTAGCCAAAAGAAAAAAGAAAGAACATTCATGATTCATTGGAAGAGGTGAAAAGATCAACATTAACAGGAGTTTGGAAGAAGTTGATTCCAACCTTCGTGGATAATTTTGAGGGGTTCAAGACTTCAGTGGAGGAAGTAACTGCAAGTGTGGTGGAAATAGCAAGAGACCTAGAATTAGAAGTGGAGCCTGAAGATGTGACTGAATTGCTACAGTCTCATGACAAAACTTTTAATGGATGAGGAGTTGCTTCTTATGGATGAAGAAAAAGAAAGTGGTTTCTTGAGATGGAATCTACTCCTAGTGAAGATGCTGTGAAGATTGTTGAAATGACAAAAAAGGATTTAGACTGTGACATAAACCTAGTTGAGAAAGCAGTGGCAGGGTTTGAGAGTATTGACACCAGTTTTGAAAGAAGTTCTGTGGGTGAAATGCTATCAAACAGCATTGCATGTTACAGAGAAATCGTTCATGAAAGGGAGAGTCACTTGATGCATCAAGCTTCATTGTCGTCTTATTTGAAGAATAAGGGTGGTGGTTGCCACAGCCATGCCAACTTTTAGTAAACATCCCTCATCAGTCAGCATCCATCAATGCCGAGGAGAGACCCTCCACCAGCAAAAAGATTTGCTGAATGCTCAGATGATGGATAGCAGTTTTTAGCAGTAAAGTGATTTTTTTTCTTGTGAACTTTTTCCTCTTTATTTTGAATATTAGATCAGTTTAATATTCAGGAGTCCTCAATCAGATATGGACTGATTGGGTCCAGATATATAACAAGTGTATTTATATCTTATAGAAACTTAGTTTTAAGCTGAAATATAGTAGACATACAATATTATGTTAGTTTCAGGTGTACTACATAGTGTTTTGACATTTTCATACATTATGAAATGTTTCCCATGGTAAGTCTAGTAACCATCCATTCCCACACAAAGTTGTTACAATTTTATTGACCATATTCCTTATGCTGTATATTACATCTCTGTGGCTTATTCATTTTATAACTGGACGTTTGTACCCTGCACCTATTTCTCCCCCACTCCTAAAGTATTTTTTAATTAAGATATGTACCTTGTTTTTTTTAATTAATTAATTTATTTTTATTTATTATTTTTAGCTGTGTTGGGCCTTCATTGTGGCACACGGGCTTTCTCTAGTTGCGGCGAGTGGGGGATACTCTTCGTTGTGGTGTGTGGGCTTCTCATTGCGGTGGCTTCTCTTGTAGCAGAGCATGGGCTCTAGAGTGCACGGGCTTCTCTAGATGTGGCACGTGGGCTCCATAGTTGTGGCTCGTGGGCTTTAGAGCACAGGCTCAGTAGTTGCGGCACACGGGCTTATTTGCTGTATGGCATGTGGGATCTTCCCAGACCAGGGCTCGAACCCGGGTCCCCTGCATTGGCAGGTGGATTCTTAACCACTGTGCCACCGGGGAAGACCTGTACCTTGATTTTTTTAGACATGAAGCTATAGTGTAACATAACTTTAATATGCGGGAAACTAAAAATATCTGTACGATTCGCTTTATTGCGATGTTTGCTTTTTTGTGGTGGTCTGGAACTGAATCTGCAATATCTCTGAAGTATGCTTATATTCAGATCCTCTGCCTGTTTTATCTGCTTGTTTGGATTTTTTGCTATTGGGTTATGTGAGTTCTTTATATATTTTGCATATTAACCCCATCAGATATTTGGTTTGCAAGTACTTTGTCCCATTCGCCAAGTTGCCTTTTCATTTTGTTGATGGTTTCCTTTACTGTGCAGAGACTTTTTAGTTTGATGTAGTCCCGTGTTTATTTTTGCTTGTTGCCTTAGCTTTTGGTGTCAAGTCCAAATAATCATCACTAAAACCAGTGTCTTCACTCCTCATCTTGTATGACTTCTGCTGGCTAGAAGGAGCAGTCTTTCCGGCCTTTTTGTTTGTTTTTTTAATTTCAGTCTGCTCTAGCATCCAGATTGGGATGTACAAGAGGTAAAAATGAACCCCAAGGAACTCATTATCTGGTCCTCCCTTAATTCCTGAAGTCTCTACCTGTTTTGCTTCTTCTGTCCACATATCAGAATCTTCCAATATTTGTTTTATGTGTTATTTCCATGTTTCTAAATTGTAATTAATGGGAACATTCAGGTTCAATGTGCTTACTCTACCGTGACTAGAATGGGAACTTTACTCCCACAATCATTTATTGAATGAATGATTAAATGAACACATGCATCTTGCCTATAAGTTGCTCAGAAGTGTTTGTAGGTGTCAATATAACAATAGGTATAGTATTAAGAGAATTGAGCTAAATTCCTATGGGAGCTCATAGGCATAGGAATGAAATTATTTCTAGCTATTTTGGAATAGGACATATGGTGTGGTGGTGAGACACAATAATTCTGTGACACCAACTGGGTGTCCTGTAATTCAGTTCAATTCTGACACTACCCAGATTTAGCAGAGACCCACAGGTTAAGGGCAGAGTTCTCCATAAGACTGCTAGACTTCAGGAAAAGTTACAACCCAGAAACAGCCAAATGGAAACAATTCATAGACCAAGGTCTAGGGGTGGGGTGGGGTGCCGTGGGGGCTGGGGTAGGAGGATAGACATAGAGCTTCTGTGCCCTCTCTTCATGGAATCTGGGCACATCAGCCTCCTAGCACATCCACATGTTCACCAACCTGAAAGTGCCACTGAGTTTTGTTGTCCAGACGTTTTATTTGGGTTACCTTACATAGGCATCATGATTGGCCATGTGATTAAACTCCTCTAGCTCTCCTCTCTTCCCTGGAGAACTGGTGAGCCCACAGTTCCAACTTTTTAATCATGTGGTTGGTCTTTCTGGTGAACAGTTCCCATCCTAAGGCTACCTAGGGACCACCTTGATTCACCTCATTAGCATAAAAAAGGCACTCTTGTCACTCAGGAATTCCAAGAGTGTTTGAAGCTCTGTTAGGAACTAGTGACAAAGACCAGATATATTCTTTATTATACCACAGGTCATCAAATGAGATATCAAGGAGAAAGTGGCATTTGTGTGATATCTTGAAAGCTGGGTAGGATTTAAACATTTGAAGATGGAGAAAAGGGAATTCCAGCCTGAGAAATCACACAGGGGCACATACTCCAAAGGGCAGAGTTCAGTGTATAGAAATATATTAAGTACTTTTTTAGCTTTAGTTTCAGATCTATAAAAAGCAATAATAATATAAAGCCAGATGGAGCACTTAAATGAACGATAATAAACGATATTTATTAATCATAGAGCCTTTTATTTTTACAGAGCAGAAGAAAGAAGAGATCTGTTTATGTTTTTCCGAAGCCTACACTTCTTTGTGGAATGGTGTGACTATCGTAAGCGCACATTTAAACGTTTCAAGGTAGAGTCTAAAGTCTTTCAATTTAAACGTATATGGAAAGTGAAGCTGATGTTAATTTGCGGGTTTAAGATAACATTCTTAAAGTTTTCAAACAATAGAAAATGTTTTTATTGACTTCTAGATTTGCAGTTATTTGGAATAAATGAAGGAGGAATGCTTCTGTACAAGTCAGTTAACCATTTATATTGAAAGAATATAGTCTTATATATATATATAAAATATATATTTATTTTACAGTACACACTTTGAAAAATTAATCTGTCAAGGACACGTGAAGTAAAATGCCAAATGCTAATGAAGGACATAGGCATAGCAGCCTTGTAACGTCACAGTGTAATCTTTACTTCCTGAGACACGCTCTGTATTTTGAGCTTCTTATTTATTGTATATTTCAAGTTTAAATATTGGAGTCTGATTCTTGTAAAGTAATGCTTCTTAGGTCTGATACATATACATTCAGAGACTTTTTTTTAATTCCCTTTGTTTTCTGTCATAACTAGAACTATATTTGGCTGCATTGTAATTCCCCAGGTCCTACTTAGTTAGATAGTATCATATTATTGACAGCAGTGATGCACACAGAAACCAGTTCTGAAAGAGTTAACATAAATAATATCTCAAGGTTCAGGTTCCCTCAAAATCCTGAGTCCTATTATTTTTATGACTGGTACTAATTCTCATTTATTTTGGATTCTTTTTTTTTTTTATCATCATCATCATTATTTGCATTTTATTTGGTTGAGCTAGTAATATCTGTCAAGCATAAGATTTTCTTTAAAATGAAACATGTCAGTACCTGTACTGTACCTGTACTGTGGTCCCTTGAGGAGTGCTCAGGATTATGTTGTTTACTTGCAGGTGCTCTTGCACCAGGACAATTAAATAGCTCTTCTTCAGAATTGGTAAAATACAATAATGATTGAGGAGTCTGCTGGCAGTTATGGTAATGAATCACCTAATACGGCCATTTCCTTATACATTAGAATGGGTTGTGGGAAATGTGAGCACTAGTCCCAGTTTCAAACTGATTTTCCTCTAGGTGCTTTTAAGGCAAGTGTAGAAGTATAATTGGTGTGTTTTTCCTGTAGAGGATAAAGTGCTTCTTTGAGCTGGTCCTTTGCTGGTGACAAGGTTACTAGAATGGAAAGAAACATCACATTGTTGTGCAACCATCACCAGTAAAAATCTGTCCCATTAAACACTAATTTGCCGTTCCTTCATTCTCTCAATAGTGTCCTTTGATGCATAGAAATTTTTAATTTTGATGAAGTCCAATTTATTTTCTTTTCTTTTGTAGCCTGTGTTTTTGGTGTCATATCCAGGAAATCATTGCCAAATTCAACATCATAAAGAATTTTCTCTTTATTTTTTCCTGAGAGTTTTATAGTTTAGCTCTTAAGTTTAGGTGTTTAATCCAGTTTGAGTTAATTTTTATATATTCTGTAAGCCAGCAGTCCAACTTCATTCTTATACATATGGATATCCAGTTTTCCTAGCATCGCTTGCTGAAGAGACTGTCCTTTCCTCATTGAGTGGTCTTGACACCTTTGTCAAAAATCATTTGACTATATATGCAAAGGTTTGTTTCTGGATTCATTATTCTATTCCATTGGTCTGTACGTCTGTCCTTATGGCAGTATCACACTTTTGTTTACTGTAGCTTTATAGTTACATTTTGAAATGAGGAAGTGTGAATCCTCCAGTTTTGTTCTTCCTTTCAAATTTCTTTTTGGTGTTTGGAGTCCCTTGAGATTCCATATGAATTTTGGTGGGTTTTTCCAGTTCTTCAAAAAATGTCGTTGGGAGTTTGATAGGGATTGCTTTTGAAACCACTAGGTGGCGTTTCGGAGGGGTTCCAAGGAGCTACAGTCCTTTATGTCTCATTGTGGAAAGAATTCAGCAAGAGACAAAGTGATAGATAAGAAGTGATTTATTAGAATAGGATGCTTGTGAGGCTTAAAAGCAGGTGGGCTAGGGGGTGATGCGCCCTGAGAACTTAGTTGGCTACAGTTTTATAATCAAAGGAGAAGTGGGGAGGAGGAAAAGACCACCTTCTTCCTCATTCTTGAGTAGATATCACGCTTCCATCATTAACTCCTCCTCTAGGTTGGACAGGGGAGTTTTCTTGTCCCTACGTGGTCAAGCCAGGACTGTCATGGCACTGTGGAAATATTATTTCAGGTCTCCATACAATGAGGGTCTTTCACTTTGAAATGTCACCTTTCCATAAATTATTGTTTTTTATGTGTGCAGAGAGCATGTCCTAGGGGTCATTAACTTACTGAGCTCACTGGTCAGGATGTGGGTCTCATGCCACCATTGTTTATTGTTTGGGGGCATGTCTTATGTTTCTGTTGCATGGTTTTGTTGCTAAGCAGGCATGCTTGGCTTTGTGGTTAAGCAAACCTGCTTTCTTGAGCGATCATTAACTTACAGGGGTCTCCCATACTTTTCCTTTACTTACAATCCCATAGTGGGATTAACTGTTCAATCACCTGCTTTGTCCCTTTATTCTGTTCCTATCATTTTGAAGTTGTTTTGGGTAGTGCTGACATATTAACTATTCAGTCTTCCATTCTTGAACACAAGATGTCTTCCCATTTATGCATATCTTCTTTAGTTTCTTTCAGGAATGTTTGTAGGGGTAAAATATTTTTAATTTTAATCCTCTGTTTCATTATCAGTGTCAAGAATGAAGCAATATCTATTTAAGATAATGGGGATCAGCATATATTTTACTTCATTATTTTATTTGTGACTTAAAGGTATATATAAGGTTGTCAGGTACCTAGGTTCATATCTTCTTATCTAGAAGTCTCAAAGCTATTTTTTAAGATAATTCCATAATTCAGACTTTTAAACCAGTGCTCTTTCCTAATTGCTATTTTATATAAACCACTGGCTTTTAAATTCTCTAAAATTTGAGAGTTATTTTATGGTGCTTTTCCCCTTTAAGTTTAGTAATATAAAGAACATAGGAATACATTATTATTCTGACATCTGGAAATGGGAAGAAAGTACTGACCCCTTTCCCCAGTGTTGGTTCCACCACTCAGCAATCCTTTATTAAGTTTGTTTTTCCAGATAAAGTTACAGTTTATTTCTGTTGATTTATTCAAGATTGTGGTAGTTTAAATATTCTATTTTTCCAAATAAAACAGAGCCCTTCTGTTTAAATGGATTTTATTTTGCACTATTTACTATATATTCAATTTAGATGTGCACACTATTATGCTAGCACTTTGAATGTATAAAGGGAATATTGGACGTGTTCAGTGTGCTCAGAGAGCTTTCTCAGTCACAGAGAAATGAGGCTCGCACACAAAATGAGAAAGCCGTATAATAGTTATTGTTGCCAGTTACCACAATAAAATCAGTGAATGCGTTAGTGTTGTAGCAGTAATTATTGTGGTGTTAAGACATCACAAGTGTTTTAGTGAAAAAATTTCATTTTGGGGTCAACCTTGACAAATGGGAAAATTGAAAAACAGGTCATTCTACGTATGGAAAAAACAGAAGCAAATGAAAAACCACCAATAGTGTTTGTTCTGGGAATAGTATACAGAGACCAACTTGATTCTAATGCATAATTTATGTTGGAAACAATGTCGGCAATTTTTATATACACAGTTCAGACTCTTGTTTCTAAAGCACTGATCATTTTATATGCAACCCCAAAGCAGTGTGGAGACTAAGACTTTTGAGTGGGGTTTGCTCAAGAGGAAAGTAATTTTAGGAACTTTATCATCACTATTAGATTGGAGATGAATTCTCATCTTTAAACATACCAATTAATTATGGGTCTCTAGAAAATGTTGCTGAGATGCTTTCTTGTGAATGTGTGGTCTATTCTCAAGAACATGGATGTGTATGGGTGGGTGGGAAGGTGGTGTGTAGTAGTAACACCACAGAATTCACTTGGTTTTCATGTCTTACATTTGGATAAATTTATTGATGAGATTCTCATTCCTATAGTATAAAAAGAAAATATTTTGCAGTATATATCATAATTGAAAGCCTTTACAGTGGAGAATTTTATGGCTATGTTCTGAGAAACAGGATGGACTTTCAGGTTTTTTTATAAGCATACTAATTTTGATGTGCTTGGCTTCCTAAAATGTTTTATGGTGGACTTAGAATGTTAATATTTAGATTAAAGAAAATTTTGTACTATTTTACTAAAGCCTTTAATTGTGTGATCACAAAGCAGAATAACTGAACATTACTATATTAGCTCTTTATCAGAGAGTAAAATTATGCTTTATTTGGAAAATTTTGCCTAGGTATGAGACTATATTCCTATTTCTGAGGCTAAGTAAAAATATAGTAGCTGCCTTAATAGAAAGAAAACAGAGTTCCTACTTCATAATGAATAATGTATGAATGATAAAAGAAAAGTGAGAGGTCCCTGGAAATATTTAGCTTTTCAAAGTGTTTGGAACATATGCCTTAAATGCTTTAGGGATCCAGTAGAAGCCAGGAAAGACAAACAGTTGAAAGTTTCTTGGACTTATCCTTTCACTTCGTAATACATCTTAAATTTGGGTATTTATATAAAAACATACCTTTTAAATGGTACTCCAGTATAAACTGCAGGGATTTTGTAATGCTGTTCAAATATTTTCACATTACTTTGTTTTGAACTTAGAGATTCACTGTTACTTTTTGCTCATTGTTATATGTAAGGTTTTTTGAACATCTTTGCTTAAAACATAAGTTCCTTCATAGTAGGATACAAAATTAATATTAAATACTTAAGCTCCTTTAGACATTGTTGAGACAGATTATAAGTATGTGTGTACTTTAGCTTATGTGCTGCATTGATAGTGGTTAAATGTATGACCCTACAGGCAATCTTTTTAAGCAGATAAAACTGTTGGGATGTTTTCCCAGGATGATGGGATTGCCCTCCAAGCGTATCTCTTCAATGCGGTCCCGAATATAACTGGTGTCATTAGCCTTGCAGAATGTATCATCTGTAATTGAAGTTATGTTGTTAAACTAGAAAATAAAAGGGAAAAATTGTTTAGAAACCCGAAATCATCCTTTTGTATTTTGTGTAATGAGATCTCACAGAATATTTTATCTAAAAAGTGATTTTTAAAATACTGTACATACTGTGTATATATCTTCACGGTAATAAAAACCCTTGCTGAGCAATCTGAGCCGTCCTTTTTAAAGTCTACAGTATTACTTTGGAAGAACAGACTACTGGCTATTTCTAAGAGCAAAACCCATATAACAAATTTCTGAGTATAAATAAGATTATAATAGCTGGATAAAGTATCCTATTCTAGAGTGTCAACTCAAAATGGGTACTGTTTCCTTAAATATACTTTAAAGAAATAAAAAGAAAAAATGGGAATTCTTGTGATGGTAAAAGACCACTTTTAGTTTATTTTTATTCCCTTTTCACTTTTCTATTACCCTAAGTTGATGTTGGACAATAAAGTCAGCTGGGAAGTCTCCAAAACCAAGTGTTTACTGCTATTTGGAGAAGGAAACATAAACCACAGGTCTTAGTGTCCCCTAACTTCAAATCCACATGTCAGATTAACTAGGAGATGCCAAGTGCGCACCTGGAGACAAATCCTACTATAAGAGCAGACCTCCCACCTAGTGTTACTGGTCCTTTGGTTGTGCTCTGGATAGAACCAGGGCTTCTGGGCAGGAGAGAACATTTGGCTAAATATTAATACTTTTGATGGGCAAAATTTACGTGTAAATAAGTGAGCTTCCTAATGAATCGTAAGATTGACCCATAATAATTTGAATTAAAGTCAGATAATGTGAAAAGAGCAATCATACCTGAAGATGAATTACACGCAGACTTTCTGGTAAATTAAGAGGCACAGATTCCAGGGCATTGTGGTCCAAGTAGAGGAAGGAGAGGTTATTCAATTTCTGTAAGGAAGAGGTGCTTTTGCTTAAGTGTTATTGAGCTCATTGCATTTCTTCACATGATTCAAGCTATATACACACATATATGTATAAATACCTAGATATAGATATAGACACATATCAATACTATTAATCATTGGTATGGTAGTTTTAGGTTTGGTGGGATTTTTTTGTTTGCTTTGTTGTTGTTCGGTGCTTTTGGTTTTACAAGTAGTATATTTGGTCCTTTACGAAGGGCAGTAGAGTCCTGATGCATCCCCACATTTCTGTCCACTCATCTCACTTCGGAATACCATCATATTCAGCCTCAGCCCTCATGCCAATTTCTGGGGCCCTTTAAATTTCTCTTGGGAGCAGGTAATAAGGTTAATTCTTATGCAGGATTATATTTGCATCCTGGTACTGCCATAACCTCTCTTGAACCTTCACAACTTTCCATTTCAGCTCCACCAATTTGTAGTAAAATGAATATTCCTAAGAGATGTGTATGCTTGTTAGTAAGATGTCTCCCAAAGCAGTTTATTAAATACGTAGACAAGTATGACTTTTTTACACCCCAAGGACTCTACATTGGATTACTCTTCATGATCAGTAATCCATTATTGTGTATAATTTTATAATATGATCTCAAGATGTAGTTTCCCTTGACAATAATCTTTTACCTTACCTTTGATATGCATCCTGTGACAGAATTTGGTAATATTTTTTTTTTTTTTAGAATTAATTTGCTGTTATTTTAATCCTTTCTTTCTTTGTTTTTTTCTTTTTTTTTTTGCGGTACGCGGGCCTCTCACTGCTGTGGCCTCTCCGTTGCGGAGCACAGGCTCCGGACGCACAGGCTCAGCGGCCATGACTCATGGGCCCAGCTGCTCTGCGACACGTGGGATCCTCCCGGACCGGGGCATGAACCCGTGTCCCCTGCATCGGCAGGTGGACTCTCAACCACTGCACCACCAGGGAAGCCCTAATCCTTTCTTAAGCATCCTACAATTCACCATATGGGCACCAAGCTCCTGGTGGGAGTGGGCCTCTTTAACATGGATTAGAGTAACATGGATTAGAGTAACCTGATTTTACCAGTGGCTTTGGCAGCCTAGGGCATTAAGCAAAACTAGAAAATAGCTGAGTTTATCATTTTCATGCCAACTTGTCATGAATCCCTTCTGTAATCCACGTGTAAAATCCGAAATATTCAAACATTCCTTTTGTGAAATGTTGATTAGCTCCTGTGGGTCTTTTTTGTTTGTTTTGTTTTGTTTTATAAATTTATTTATTTATTTTTGGCTGCATTGGGTCTTTGTTGCTGTGCTTGGTCTTCCTCTAGTTGCAGCAAGCAGGGGCTACTCTTCGTTGCAGTGTGCGGGCTTCTCATTGTGGTGGCTTTTCTTCTAGAGCACGGGCTCTAGATGCACGGGCTTCAGCAGTTGTGGCTCACTGGCTCTAGAATGCAGGCTCAGTAGTTGTGGCGCATGGGCTTAGTTGCTCCACAGCATGTGGGATCTTCCCGGACCAGGGTTCAAACCCGTGTCCCCTGCGTTGGCAGATGAATTCTTAACCACTGCGCCACCCGGGAAGTCCCTACTCCTGTAGGTCTTTAACATGTCAGTTTTTCAAAGGTTTACCTGCTCAAATTGCATATCTTCAAATTACAAACATTTTTTTGTTTTTAAAATGAGTCCAGTTTTTAAAAGTCCCCTAAGAGTCCCTTAACTTCTGAGGAACTGCTAGGAGTTGTCCTAAGGAGCTACAAACCTTCCTTTTTGTTTTGTTTGTTTGTTTTTTGGCGGTACGCGGGCCTCTCACTGTTGTGGCCTCTCCCGTTGCGGAGCACAGTCTCCGGACGCGCAGGGTCAGCGGCCATGGCTCACGGGCCCAGCCGCTCCACGGCATGTGGGATCTTCCTGGACCGGGGCACGAACCCGTGTCCCCTGCATCAGCAGGCAGACTCTCAACCACTGCGCCACCAGGGAAGCCCCAAACCTTCCTTTTGAACGAGGTCTTCTGTTGCCAACAGTAGCGTGATTGTCTCATCCTTTTATCTGGGGTTTCTTCCAGGACTGGGAATGAGTACATAGAGCTATGGAAGTCCTGGGCTGAGGTTACTTCCCTGTAGGCTCTGCATTTTGAGACAACCTGGCTATCTAAATCAGAGGAACTCACCTTGCCCTTTTCATGTGCATTTATTTTCTTGTATTACTAAATTAAGAAATATATGTAATTTTTACTACATACAGAATTTTGTATTAGGTGCCATCATGGAATTCAAAAGAATGTCTACCTACAGAAGTCTATGGTCTAATACTTTTAAGTATTAAAAATAAAATTCAGTGTTTACTTTAGAACATGATTTTTTCTGGTGTTTGTAAATTACTAATATTGTAAGGAAAAAAGAAACACAGGAACACTCCCATTTTGAGGTTTTGCAGACTGTTGGTGCCACGAGGGTGCAAACTTTGTCTGTATAAATAAATATTGCTGTGTGAACAAGGGAAAAAGATGTGACACCAGGTAGTCCCATGAAACAAGATAAAGGTATTTTAAGTGAGGTACAGGCATAAGCTAGACTGAATAAGCCTAGTAGTATCACTATTTATCATGTAAATAATATCTTCATTTATTACATTAAAATAGTTTTAAAACAAAATTCTAGACCATAGTTTCTTTTTCTTTTCTCATGTTATTATTGGCTGTATAACCGATATTTTTATATTGTGCTCAGTCATACTATAAAATACTTACTTTGAAAGTATTTGCTTTGATTCCTCTACTCTTGATTTTGTTGTATTTTGCATTAAATAAAGTAAGCTTGGGAGGGAGAACTGGAAGTTTCAGTAGTTGATTTTCAGCTAGTGTAAGTTCTTCTAACAGTGAAAGTTTTGAAAAAGTACCATCTTCTATATCTTCAATCAAATTTCCCGTAAAATCAAGTCGCCTTAAGTTAGCTTGAAGGAAAAATATACAAAAAATAAGAAATTTTTAAAAAATATATGAAGTTAAATTCTTAATTTTATGGACTGAGGAAAAGCATTTGTTTATCAGGTCATTCAAACATCTTTTATTTTTAGTGCCTAGCAGAGTGTCTACAATTAGTAGCTCAGTAAGTTTTGTTGAACACTGAGCATCTATTCTGTGCTTGACACTGATGGTCTTTCTCACTGAAGTTCTAAAACCTCAGGTTTGGAAGGGAACTTAAAGTTAATAGAGTCCTTCCATCCTTTTTTGTTTGAATTCTCAGTATGCTCAAGTAGTTTGAAAGAAACTTTTTGTTGCAAATTATGGAAAGTAAGCATTACATCTGATTGAATAAAATCATGTAAATATTTTTGGATTTTTTGCCAGCCTGTTATATTGTGACTGAGGATATCTTAATCTCTCCATGCCTTATTGCTTGACAACAATAAAGGCAAAAATGTTCCCTAATTTGTTACCGTGGTGCATACTGAGAGATAGAGAAATTCAATGTGTGTATTTATGTGTGCATCACTTTTGTCCAGCTGGGATGATTAGAAAATATGGTCCCTTCTCACTATTCAAGGTGGTCATGTCTGTAAAGTCAGTGTAAATGCTGAATTAGTGAATATGGAACCATTGCTCCTAGGGAATATACAGGGTTAGAGCCTCTCATCACACATTTTCATCAACCAATCAGTGGAAAATTTTATGTGTGTTTCTTTTTAAAGGCATCTTACTTAGTATATATTGTTGATACATTAACATTGAACTCACAGCCAATCAACGCTGTAACTCACACTTAAATAAAGATTACCTAACGTGTTTTCTCTGTAAGGCACATCACAGCCTTCTTGCAGTTAGGAACACTAGACAGCATTTTAGTACTATACTTAGGGAGCATTTTAAACAGCAAAGAGCACAAAAATGTGAAAAATGTGGCACTAAGTAGACTGTAAAGAGGATACTTGTTTACAGTATAAAAGCTGAAACAAAAGGCCAAGCATCTCATTCAGCCTATCCTGGATGGCTCAAATTTTTTGCCACTGTGCACATGTCTACGAATGACCATGAAAGTGCCAGAAGTATTGATGTTTTGGGTTACAAATGAATTTTATCAAGTAGGTGAGTTTGAAAACATGGAATCCACAAAAGAGGAACAACTGTATTCAGTCAGTTGGGAGCTACTGGTGACAGCATGAATTTAGTTATGGCTAATCTTGTAAATGCGTAGCGCAGTCAGTGTGCATTTCTTGATGTGACTTTCTTCAGAAGCCCTTGACGTGGGGCCAGTGTGCATTTCTTGATGTGACTTTCTTCAGAAGCCCTTGACAGCATTGGAATCTAGAAAATTTATGAGGGATTAGTGATCCAGACTTGGACTTCATACTGCAGAAGTAGGGGATTTTGGTGTGCTCATGGCAACACTCTCCTGGCAGTTGTAAGCTTTGATTGGACACCAGAAGTCCAGGATTTTTAATGACCTGGGAAGGAGTTAAATGGCACTGCTCTCAGCATTAATTCTGTATTAGAGTCATCTGAAGAGTTTGGTTGTGGTTAATGACAACACCTGGGCCTCTAAATTTAGAGACCTATATTAGAATCTCTGGGGACTAGAACCTAGTATCAAAAATACTTTAATATGCAGCCAGATTTAAGAACCATGAGTTAAAGTAAGAAAAAGCAGTTTCTATGTTTTTATAGTGAAAGTAGAAAATAAAACATTGTCATTGGAGAAATATCCTGATTATATTTGTATTGCTGACTGGCTGAGGCAAATGGATCTTGAAATATTGGGGTTGAGAAGATATAGTTGCCCATATGTTAGATGGGCAGTCAACATAGACTCCGTAGTCACCAGTAAAGAAAGATGACAGGGAACATCTGAATGGAAAGGAGATTCACCAGTAAACCAGTGGATTTTTGTGAAGTGTGGTGGATACTTAAAATACCTCAACAGTCACTACCGTACACGTGATAGGCCACAGGTACCTAGAAACTTGTGTTTATATGAGTTAAATACTAACATGAGTTAACACTAATATCTTATTTAAAATTAACTTACGTATGTCTGCAAAATCTTTGGCAGTCAACTTTTTAATTTTGTTGAATCGTGCATAAAGATAGGCTGATTCCTTTGGCAAGGGTGGTACAGCATCGATGTCAACTTCTTCACAGTATACAGAGCCACTTAAACAAACACATAGCAGGCATGTGGGCATTTCTAAATTGGGAAACAAAAATCATAAAAATCAGTAGTTTAAAAATATTTGACCTCTAGTGTTAAAATTCTTGCTATCATGAATGTTATTACCAATTTGAAAAGATCCTTTACAGAATTATGGATGATAACAGGAAAGACATTATGGCCATGATAGCTAGTAATCTATATTGTATCTGATAACTCACCAGAATTTTATTTTAAATTCTGTAATCCACAATCTCTTTTATTCTCCTATCTGTTTTAGCAGTGATCATTTAATTGCTGAATTGATTGACAGTTACATTTCTTCATTGGAGTATCAAAAATCATAAAGCAGGACTTAAGGTAAATATAAGCTTGATTTATCACTTGGAGTGGTGCAAACACATTTCTAATGAGTTTAGAAACCACTTAGTTAAATAAGCAAACTATTAACTTAAAAATTGGAGTCATCGTGGGTAATGTTAGAATCCCTATTGTACCCTACCTCATTCATTGCATTTACTTGTCATGCATCTTTCATCTCCTTCAACCTGCAACAGTTCCTTAGTCTTTGTTTTTCATACCTTTTACTGTTTTGGAAATTTTTGAATTTTTTAAAACTTTTATTTTCAGGGCACTTATTTTGCAGAATATCTTTCAATTAGGGTTTATATGAAGTTCCTCATTTTTTGGCAGGAATACCATGGAAATAATGTTACATCCTTAGTGTTATGCATCTGTCTCATTCCTTATGATGCTGTCTTTGGTCACTTGGTTCAGTTAGTACCTGCCATCGTTCTCACTCTGTAAAATTACTGTTTTTCACTTTGTAATTTGTACCTTCTAGAGGAGTACTTTGAGATTCTAAACATCAGGTTTGTCATCAAACTTTCACCCTCTAGTTTTATCATCTGTTGAAGATTCTTACTTGAATCATTTATCACTAGGATAATTGCCAATTATTTTCTAATTCCATCATTTCTTCTTTATTTGTTAGTTGGCATTCTGATATAAGGTGGAACATTCCCTTCTTATTTGTTTATTTCTGTCAGTATGAACTTATGAATTCCTCATCCCATGGGTACGGTATCCCGTAATACGTTACTGTCTTATTTATTTTGATAATCACATTGTCACAGATTAGTCAGTGAGAACTCTTAAGCTCTGTTTATCCTCCCACAGCCTTTTTATGGTTCCATGATATACAGTAAGTTGCACATATTTAATTTGTATAATTTATAAGTTTGGACATGTGTATATGCCCATGAAACCATCACCACAATCAAGATAATTAACACATCCATCACTCCAAAAGTTTCCTCATGCCCTTTGGTAATTTCTCCCTCCCAGCAACCACTAATCTCCTTTCTGTCATTATATGTTAGTTTGCATTTTTGAAACTTTTATATCAAAAGAATCATGCAGTATACACTCTTTTGTCTGGCTTCTTTCACTCTGCATAATTATTTCTCAAAATAATTTTGTATGTATCAGTAATTCATTCCTATTTATTACTGAGTTCATTCCAATTTATTCCATTGTCTCAATAAACACCATTTATACTGTCATCTCTTACGGACATTTGGGTTGTTTCCAGTTTTTGGCTATTTCAAAGAAAGCTGCCATGAACATTTATGTATGGACTTAA
Organism: Lagenorhynchus albirostris; assembly: GCF_949774975.1. Lineage (NCBI taxonomy): Eukaryota > Metazoa > Chordata > Mammalia > Artiodactyla > Delphinidae > Lagenorhynchus > Lagenorhynchus albirostris. Next base: position 90,170,612 of record NC_083101.1, on the reverse strand, counting down.
TGTTTTCATTTTTCTTGGATAAATACCTAAGAGTAGAATGGCTGGGTCTTATTATACGTATGTATTTTACCTTTTGAAGAATGTCCTAAAGTGTTTTCCAAAGTGGTTGTGCCATTTTACATTCTCATTAGCAGTGTGTGAAAGTTCCAGTTGCTCTACATTCTTGTCAACATTTGGTATGTATGGTTGGACTTTTTTATGTTAGCCTTTCAAGTAAGGTTTGTTGTGGTATCGCGTGTTTTAATTTACATTTTCCTAATGACTAATGTGCTAAGCATCTTTTTATATACTTATTTGCCATCCATATATTTTTTTTGTGGTGAAGTGTCTATTCATATCTTTTGCCTGTTTTTTGAAATAGTTTTTTGTATTATTATTTTTGAATTATAAAAGTATATTCTGTAGATATAAATCATTTGTCAGATTTATGTTTTGCAAATATTTTCCTCCAGTCTGTGGCTTGTCTTTTTATTTCCTTATCAATGTCTTTTGAAGAGCAAACATTTGGGGCCTTCCCCAGCAGTCCAGTGGTTAAGACTCCATGCTTCCACTGCAGGGGGTGCATGTTCCATCCCTGGTTGGGGAACTAAGATTCCACATGCCGCATGGTGGGGCCAGAAAAAAAAAAAAAGAAGAGCAAACATTTTTTATATTAATGAATAACAATTGATCCCTTTATATTGTCTGGATTTCAATGAGCAGGTCTTGTACATCTTTTACACATTTATACCTATGTATTTTTTATATTTTGATTAATTTTAAAAATTAAATGTCCCCACTGTTTTTTGAGAACTTACTTATTTTCTGGCATGCTAAGATGTCCCAGACCAATCTTGCCCTTTCCTTGCCCCAGGCCTGAAATCAGCTATTATTTCAAGGAGTACTGGTCCCTTTTAGTGGAGGATGGTATTTAGAAACCAACATTTGGGTGTGGATGTGCTCATTGCTACTGGGATCTCATTGCTTCTGGGCTTTTTCAGCAAAGGGACCTGGGAAATATATGTATTTTTATTTGGCGCTCTCTTCATATATAATACACATACATACACACAAGTATAGGTATATGGACATGGACATAATACACAAGTACACACATGCAGACATACATATATACATGTATATAATATGTGTCATATGCTCATACGAAAACATAAGCACATGATATGCATATTTTAACATACACACTCATACAGGGAGGCAAACATGTATATATCTATTTCTGTATCTCTGTATACAAACCAGGAGTTGATCCTGATATCTTTCATTCCACTCCATCTCAACAGTGTTCATTTTAGCCTTCCCCCTTACCATATTTGTAACACCCTTCTCTGACAATGAGAAACCTGGCTCTTGTGATCCACTGTGCATTTACTTTACTCAGTCCCAGAACACACATTAAGTAGTTTCATTATTGATAACCTATAATACTATGGAAAACAAACCTACCCACTAGAATTTTAGTATTTGCCTATTTTATTTTGTCTTTAGCCTGAAAGTATACAGTCAAAATACTGTGTTTAAGGATTACTTCGATTAGATTTTTCCCCCTGTAGTGTGTTATGTTATTGATTTGAAATGCAATTAAGTTTCTATTTTTCTGTTTGTTTGCCAATTTGGGTTCTTTTTATCTTATCCTAGTTGGTTTTATTTATAAATGTATTTGTTTGTTTGCTTATTTGAATATAACATTATTCTAAAATCAAATCTGCACAACAAGTGTATACTCCAAGAAGTTCTAGCACCTTCCCCTAGTACCCCTAGTTACCATCTCCCCCTCCTTTTTACCCCTAGTCCCATCTGTAACCCATAGGTAACTAGTCTCAGTTTTTTAGTTACCCTTCTTGAATTTCTTTTCACAAAGTGGGCTGATGTATGTATATTCTCTTACATCCCCTTCATTTTTTTTTTTTTTTTTTTTTTTGCGGTACGCAGGCCTCTCACTGTTGTGGCCTCTCCCGTTGCGGAGCACAGGCTCCGGACGCGCAGGCCCAGTGGCCATGGATCACAGGCCCAGCCGCTCTGCGGCATGTGGGATCTTCCCGGACCAGGGCACGAACCCGTGTCCCCTGCATCGGCAGGCGGACTCTCAACCACTGCGCCACCAGGGAAGCCCCCCTTCATTCTTAGGTGAAAGACAGCATACTGTAGATACTCTATTGCATTTTTTTTTCACATAATCTCTTCTGAAAATCACTCCATATTAGTTATAGAGATCATCCTCATTCACTTTTACAACTGCATAGTATTCCCCTGGGTGGATGTACCATACTTTATTCAACCACTCTTGAATGTATGGATAATTAGATTGTTTCCAATATTTTGCAGATGCAAGCAATGCTTCAGAGATTTTGCATATGTGTTTTCTTACTTTTGGACGTATATCTTTAGGGTGAATTCCTAGAAGTCAATTGCTGTGTCAGAAAGTAAATGCGTATTAGGTTTCGTTAGATATTACCAAATTCCTGTCCATTCTACCAGTTTGTATTACCACCAGCAACGTATGTCAGTGTCTGATACCCTACAGTTTTGCCAATGGAATATATTAATATATTTGTCAGATAGGTTAAAAAATTTTATCTCGGCATAATTTAAACTTACATGTGAGATTGAACACCTTTTATGTGTTTAAGCATCATTTTTATATCATTTTGTGAATTGTCTGTTCATATCTTTTGTCCATTTTTCCAGTGGAGTTTTGATCAGTTTCTTTTTCCTGGATTTTTACTTGTTCTTTAGAAATTAGAGATATTAACTCTTTATCAGTGATATATATTACGAATATTTTTCTCAGTTTTCAGTTGCCTTTGGCTTTGTTTATGATGGTTTTTGCCATGCAGATGTTTCATTTATGGAGTCAAATTTATTGATCTTTTCTATTATCGTCTCTGGAGTTTGAGATACCCCACACCCAGGTTATCTTCTACTATTTGTATGGTTTCACTTTTTGCATTTAGACCCTAATTTATTTGGAGTTTTTCTGTGTAAGATAGGGATCTAATTGTATCCCTTGTCAGTTGACTACTTAGTTGTCCCAGCCCCAGTTTTTTAAAATATCATCTTTGCTTCAGTGATTAAAGATGTTACCTTTATTATTTACTAAATTTCTACATGTATTTCTTTTTGTCTGTGGACTTTCGTTCATACACCAGTATTACACTTATTTTAAGTATGCAGGCTTTAAAGCATGTTCTGATAGGTGATTTCATGCAGGTTTGATTTTCCTTCTGAACTTGAAGATCAGCCTTACCAGCTCTTTAAAGAAGTTCATTGTTGTAAATTTAGGGAGCACTGACATCTTTGTGATATTAAATCATCCTACTGAAGAGCAAAGAATGTCTTTCCATTTCTTCAAGTCTACTTTCACTATGATACTTCTCAAATTTCTTAAGATATATTTTCTGGTTTTGTCCTTTTTTTTTTTTTTTTGTGGTATGCGGGCCTCTCACTGTTGTGGCCTCTCCCGTTGCGGAGCACAGGCTCCAGACACGCAGGCTCAGCGGCCATGGCTCACGGGCCCAGCCGCTCCGCGGCATGTGAGATCTTCCTGGACCAGGGCACAAACCCGTGTCCCCTGCATCGGCAGGTGGACTCTCAACCACTGCGCCACCAGGGAAGCCCTGGTTTTGTCCATTTTAATTTTATTGTAGCAATATAGAGATTAGTGTGTGATTTTTTTTTCATATTGTCATGTGAAGTAATGTTCTGTGATAGAGCAAGAATAAACCAAATAGAAACTAATAAGTAGGACTTTGTAATTTTATAAGTTTTCTATTGTTTTAATTGAAATGTACATTATAATTATTTATGTATATAACTATGTCTCTCTTCTGTGAGTTTCTTAAAGGCAAGAATTATATTTTATTTACTTTATCCTCAGGCTACATAGTATTTGAAAATAATTGGTGTTTAACAAGTATTTCTTGAACTGATTTTATATAGACAGAAGCACACACTTTGTAGAGGCTAAACGTAGACTAAACTTTGTTCTTGAATGTTCCTATTCCACATTTCTCACTCATAATGTGGAATGGCAAATGATGAAAACTCACAATATACCTGTTTGACTTTATCATTAGAGATAAAATTCCACTGTTTGGATCCACTATATCCTGATGCAATTTTTGATTACTATAAGGAATAAAGTTCCATTATAAGCTATTTTTTAAAGCTCCTTTAAAAAATTTGATGCTAGAGTATTCATACTTACCATCATTTTCTTTCTTGGGGGATAATGGTTTTGTACTCTCATCTTTTTGTAATTGAAAACCTTTCTCATCGGGTATTATTATCGTAGTTTCTTTTTCCTATTGAAAAAATAAACATTTATTATCAGGTGTGACAAGGACCAATTTGGACGGTAAAACTGAGGGATTACAGACAACATTCTCCCGTAAGTGTTCTGGTTGAACAGCCTCTCCCCTTTCCATTTGTCTATTAAATGTCGTTGAATTCTACTCCACTTCACAAATATCTTGGTCTCTGCATTTATATTAAGATAGAGAGAATCCTAAAGCAATGTAAAGAGAAGAAGCAGAGAACTTTTTATTTACTACTTTTTAGGGACCAGTAGATTTTTGAAAGTATTCTTTAAACTGATTGATAGATTCAAATCAACCATGTGAGCCAACAACTTGTTGTTATAGTGGGCCTTTTTATTCCCTAAGCTATAACTATATATATATATCTATATTATATATATGTGATAATAATAATAATAGCATATTAACCAACTCCATTGGAAGAAATTGTACAGTTAACATTTGCTCATCTGTACTAAAAAAAGAAAGAAGCAATTATAACTGTTCACTCTTAAAATCTTTGTCATCTTATTTATAGTGGAGAACTTTTGAAGCAATCAACATTGTTATATATTTGGCTGCTTTGCTCATTTTCCATTTGTGTGTGTTTGTGTGTGTGTGTGTGTGTGAGAGAGAGAGAGAGGGAGAGAGAGACACACATACAGACACACGGTAGGCAGGCAACAGATACTTATGTGCTGTATTAACTTTTTCCTTTCCCAGTGTTCATTTCTGTGTGCCAGTAAAACCACAAGTAATTACTTAGCCCCCGTACAAGTAGAATATGAAGATGTGGTGTGAAAGTCATCTCTGTAGACAATGACAGTTACCGTTACTTGGTAAAGTGATGGAGTCTGAATTGTTAAAACCGATTAAAAATTAAGCTATATTAAGTAGTTTTCATTTTTTGACATATGTGAATTATTGTGAAATGCTGTAGATACAAAATAAGCAGTACTCTTTATTTCCTTGAACCACTTCTTCCTAAAACAATAAACCTTAAGCTGGTGATTCATTTTTATTTCTCCTAATACACACTTCTCCTATTTTATTTTAATATGCATATAGAGGACATTATGTAATATTACTTAACATATAAATCTCAAATGGTCAGAGATCCTCTCAAAGTTTAATTTTCCTTAAATTTTATGTTTTAAATTTTAGTTTTCCTTAAATCTTATGTTTTGGTTGCTATAGATACTGTTTGATTATTATGGATTCTATGTATTAATTTGGGAAGCATGCATACTTTAAAAATATCATCTGAGGACAGTTATTTTGAATTATTTTGAAGCATTTAATGTGCTTTTCCTTTCCTCTTACCTTATCAGACACATTCAGAAAAAACAAAAACATACATTTAAATGGGCGACCATTTTAGAAATTAAATTTAGAGTAGAAATAAAATACCTTAATACTTTTTCCATCCAGGGATTTATCCTCATAATCTCGGCTAAATAAGCTTTCTTCAAAATTATCTGTTCCATAATCATAGATAATGCGTGAATCCTGCTGAGATGGTGGTGCTGGCTTTATCAGAGGCACAAACAGGAACAGGAGAAGTGTAGATTTCAGAGTCTTCATTTTAGCAAAAATGAAAGTGACTGGAAGTTAATAAGCTAGTGGCCTGCTGACTGTGGGACAATACTCTCTTTTACCCTGGAAATAAAAACGCAGACCATTGAAGCAATATTTAAAAGCTTAGAGGACTTTTTGGCAGGGTATACGCAGTAGGGACCAGAGAACAAGTATTTAACCCTTAGTGATCTTTAATTAGATGCTAAAAGTTTTTATGTATCAGCCACATTCTGAAAAATAGTTTCAGAAAATGGTTTTAGTTCCTTTTCTATCAAAAATCCAAGCAATGTTGATAATTTCAGTTTTTTAATAATTAGGTGCCTTGAACAAAGGTACTTGTTTGTAATTGAAGTCTTCTTAGGATACCTGTAATATAAACAGTTAAAATGAAGTCCCATGATCTGTCTCATGTGAGTTAAAAAATATCATATTTCAACTTTGCTCCTTTATACGAACTCTTGATTTGTATTGGTATGAGCAGAAACAAGTTCCAGGAACAGTTTTATAATTAAATTTTAAATTTAACATTATGAAAAGTAGTCATTAACACTTTTTTAGGTGGTACAGAATATGGGAAAAGCCATAATTTAAATTTTCTTAGTTTTATAATTTTTATAGATATCATTTCTTTTAGTTAATAGCATTTCTTCTAAAATTTAAACCATGAAAAATGCAAAAATAGTATTGCAGACTAGAAAAAATATAGAACTTTAATCAAAGATTTAGAGGTAATGAAATGGGAAAGATTTTTAGGCTCACCGCTGGATTTTATCTGGTGGTGCACATTTTACACTTTTTCATAAGTAACTTCAGACAGAATCACTCATAGTTCCTGGTGCTGCATTGTAGATACCAGTTTGTCAAAAATCAATGGTTGAAAATTAAGAATAACATGGTTTTGTGACTTTTGCAGCACCTTGTTCTTGCCTGCATGGACATTAAAGTTATGCAATGATATACTTAAGTGCTTGTTAAAAAATAATTGTTCAAAGTAACTGAAACATAAAAAAATTAAAGATGGCCTTTACATTTACTAAGATTGTTAGGTGTCACATTTTAACAAACGATATTTAAAATAATATGTGAAAAAAGAGCCTACCGTTGTAGTTGTTTTGAAGTTTTTTGTGGTTTTCCTCAGTAGATGGTCATGGCTTGCATTAGCCCCAAGTGGGAGGGTGAATGAGAAAAGCTGTGGATTGATTTCAAACTGCTGAATAGAATTTCAGGGCCCAACAGCTTTCAAAGCAGTTTCCATGTGGTAGAGATCTTTGCCAACATTCTTTCTCTAGGGTGAAATGTAGTGTGTTGTACTAGAGAACTGTGCTTAAAATATTTGTAACTGCTGTACTCAGATTGTTTCTACTGTTCACCATAATTTTGTTATTTTTACCTTGTGTAATAAATACTCATGTTTTTGTGAATATTAGTTTATGAAGATGACATAGTTTAAAAATCATTCTTTTCATTTTAGTGCTTTCCCAGTAGATAAAACATCTGCTTTTTGAATGAAATAAAACACCAAACTAAAGCATAATCTATGCTCTTAATTTTATGAAGAGTAAAAATGTTGTTCTAGTACTTTAATTAGTATATAGCCAAAAAGTTTCCGGTGTAGAAATTAGTTTTAGCACAAATTATTTTTTAGTTTAGTCATTTGAGGTCCCTCTCCCCCTTTATATTGTTACATATAACAAAAACTCAAGTGTCAGAATTAGCTTTTTAAAAATAAATTTTATTTATAATTTGGGGTTTGATAGTAAAATATATTTTTGTTTGCTAAATGAAGGAAGCTGTTTTAATTATTTTAATATTAAATTTGATTTTTTTTAAGTTGAAGTGGGATTTAGATAACTATGTGAACATCTTTAAAGATTTGTTTTAATTTTATCACCCTTTGGTACTTTTAGCAGTCAAGGTAACATTTCTTTCTCCTCTATGCTAAAAATTCAATAAATATGGATATGAATAAATACTTTATTAAAAAGTAGAAAATGAAAGAATACTAATTTGTTCCCTTTTCTATTCAAAATTGGCTTTAGAGTTTTTCGAATTAAAGCTTGGATAAACTAAGACTTGAATACTCATGTTTTTATTTGAATGTGAATTATTTTAAATTTAGTTGTGATATTCTCTGGTTTTGGTTGATATAAATTGTCAATTTTATGGCTTTAAAGTCTTTGAAAATATCTAATAATGAAACAGCAGATATTGATTTGTTTTCTGTTTTGTGGCAGGTTTAATGGGATGTTGAGAAATGAACTGGATAGATGTTAAATAAATTTAGAGAATCTTAGAGATTCATAGTTTACTAATGGTATACACAGTTTAACACTTCGTAGTAATGAAAATTATTTTGTGGATATAACATTTTTTTCTTGAAAAATTATGACCAGTAAATATAGTTTTATTGGCATTCATTCATTTAGTAGAAGTTTATTGAGTGCCACTTCTCTGCCAGTACTACAGAAAAATAAACTCAGACAAGCAAAGTTCATTTTCTCCCCTCAAAAAGGAAGGGTTAAAAAAAAAAAAAAGGAAGGGTTTGTAAGTTAGCAAGAAGGGCAACAAACAAGCGACAGAATGCACAGTGAGAGACCTGCTACACAGAAATGTGCACAGAGTTCTGCAGTGGCCTGGGAAAGCGTGAAGCCACAGAGACTGCACCATACTGACTTCTCTAGAGAAAATGAGGGGCGGGGGTGGGGGGCAGGCCGAGGGAGAAGTGCTCTAGGAATGGGAGCAGCACACAGGTGGGGAGGGTAGATCCTTAAGGAAATGGATAATTAGTTGTATACGGCTGGAGCTTGGAGGGAGAGAGAAGAGGTGAGGGGGTGGCTCATGTTAAGAGATCAGACAGGGGACTAGAGGTCAGATTAAGGAGAGTCTTTTATACCTTGCTGAGGTGTTTGAGTTTTATTTGCAGCCAGTGAGAGACCACTGAGAGATTTTTAAGCCAGTGAGTGACATTATTCTATTTTCATTTTAGAAGTATCCCTCTAATATTGCATTTCTGAAGAATATCACTGCTTATCTATTACAAGTTTAAGGGTCTAAAATAACACACGTTTATTATCTCACAGTTTCTTTGTAGCAGTCATGCACCCATAATCATATATATGCCATCTCTTTGCAATATTGTGTTGGTTAGAAGCAAGTCAGAGGTCACATCCACACTTGAAGGGGAGATGACTATACAAGGCAAGATTCTAGAAGTATTCAGAATTACACTGGAAAATATGTATGTTCCCACCCACAGTTAGCCAAAGTTTGAGAGCACAGTCTCCCAAACCATCCTCATTTCTTATACCAACTGAAAGTTTGGGGGGTTCCCCAAACTACCCTCACATTTGATAATTTTCTAGGACTCATGGAACTCACTGAAAACCATTCTATTCATGGTTATGTTTTATCACAGGGAAAGGATACACATAAACATCAGCCAGAGGAAGAGACACATTGGACAGAGTCTATGAGGGTTCCAAGTGCAGAGCTTCCATTGTTCTTAGGATGCGTTACCCGCCCAGTATTGGTGTATGACAAGGAATATGGGTATTGCCAACCAGGAAAGCACTACTGAGCCTCACAGTTCAGTTTTTACTGGGGCTTCATTACATATGCATGATCAATTGAGTATCCCACATGGTTGAACTCTGCCCCCAGGTTGACTGATACTATATGACACATCCTAAATCACATGGTTGTCTTTCTGGCATGGCCAACCTAAGACTATTTGGTATGGCCCGTCCCACCCTAAGATTGGATGTGTTAACCAGCATTCTAAACAAAGATAGAGATTACCTCCTAGAAGCTGACAGCAAAGCCCAAACCCCTCTTTGGTGTCAAATTCTTTACTACATAGTTTCCAGTATAAAATATGTTTCAAAGTTAGATTGTTTTCTACTCCAGAAAGAACTATTGTGTCCTGGTAGAAAGCTGTTTAGCTTTCACTGAACAGTAATAAAAGGTGAAAGCTAAGGCTCAAGAGCAGGCATTTATCCAAAATTGAGAGGGTTATCTCTGTGGAGTTCTTTTTGGTGACCCTGCCACATTATCCTTGGTATCTTTATAGGGTTTTATATCTTTGAAGGTGTCCCAGAATTTTGCCTTGTGTAGTCATCTCCCCTTCAGTGTGGGAATGACCTCTGACTTGTTTCTAATGAACATTCTAGGATTTTATGGGAAGTCTATGATTTGAATCTCTGTCTCAAGTCTCTGCTTATGCCTGAAGCCTAGTTGTTTGGTCAAATGAGATAAAGATGTAGTTGTTTGGTCAAATGAGATAAAGATGCGAACCCAAGTACTTCCCGGACTAAAGGCTTAAGTTTAAAGGGAGGGGAATTATGACTCAATATAAAGAAGGGTTAATGTTAAAAATTTATCGTATTTGTGATTTTAATTTTTCTGAGTAGTACATAAGTCTAGGTATAATAAATTTGCAACCTAAACATGTAAGGACAGACATATCCATAAATGCCGTGCTATTTACTTGCTAGGCATACCAGGTTATACTTATTTAGGAAATTGGAATGCGTAAGAAACTTTGGATTTTTAGCGGTTATGATTTAATTTTGTTTCCAGCTGCTGTTATTCTTTATTTCTAAGATTTAGAAAAGATGTATTTGGAATCAGGAAATTGGGGTTTTAGTTCTAGCTTTCCATGGGTCATATGAATCCTTTGCTATAGTAAAAGTATACAAAAGAGACAGGTTCATTTCTTCTGTTTTTTCCCCATGGAATTGGTTTAGTATGTTACGTGATATGCATACATCTGCATTTTGGGTTAGTGGTTCCAACTTGAGGAATAAAGTAAAAATGTATAGTTTTCAGGTAATATTTAAACACATGCTAAACATTCTCAACCAGTATTATTATAAGCAAATTTATTAAATATCCTTTATTTTTATTTCCTTTCTAATATGTTTGCTAATTAAGCTTGGGTTCATGGTATGATTTGGATTTATTTGTTAGTGGTCACAAACACACACAGTTCAGCCTCAGAGCTAATATAGCTAATACCTTGAAGTGTAATGAGAAAATTGATGAATTTTCATCTTTTTCTTTCCTGATATAAATATATCATCTGGTTTTGTTTGCAGCTCTGGTAGGAGGTAGAACTTTATTCTTCCATCCTCCTAGGGAAAGCATTGGTGGTTATTTGTTTTGTTTTCTTTTTAATGAGAAATACTTGGGGTAGGCATGAGTTCCTCTGGACATTTTTGAGTAACAAAAGATGGTTGTTAACCTGCCTCCTTACTTGGCCCTGCAGCTGGAGGACATTTTATGACGTGTTTATATATACATGCCTTTAAAGGGAGAGCAGAGGTGACCTCTTCTTCCTAATAGACAGGAAGAGTTTGACTACTCTAGCCAGAGGAGCCAGGCAGCCAAGTGCCTTTTGAGGGAGGGAGGGAACTCTGCTTCCCACCCTTGTAGGCCATCTAGAGGTGCTTTGGAAGCTGAACCATCAAATAATGACTTGGAATATGTTTGTGGTGGGTATATGATTTAAGCTCCCTCCTCTCTCTCCCTAATGAAATCTTTAGTAAATTCTGTCTTGTTTACTAGTCTTTTGTACAAGTGGAACCTTGCAAGGAACCTGAAGGATGCTAACTCCATTCTAGAGGTTCCCCGAGAGAGCTCCAAGGCATGCGAAGCACAGCTGATGGCTGGGGGCACATATATCCAGTGGGCTGCTGGGCTGGACATACTGCAGTAATTACTGCTTGTAGGGTACCTGTAACTGGCATGCAGTTTGTTAAATGCTTTGGTATGTATACTATCTCTACTTGTCCTTATAACAGCCCTGTGAGAACCACCTTCCTTACAGAAATGCAGAAAGGGAGGCTTCAAGAAGTAACTTACTCAGAGTCATCTTGCTTAGTTACGAGTGTGAAGTCAGGCTTCTACCAAGGTATATCTGATTTCAAGTTCCTTGTTACGAACTGCTAAACTGTGCAGGTTTTTTCTTCACTAAGCCTATTCATTGAAGATTAAAATGTATTTTCATTTGTCAATTTAGGAGGAGATAAAAATAGGTGCTCCAGAATTCTGAAAATTTGGAGGGTTTTAACTGTGCAAGAGGTGAAATAAGTAATTACCACATCTTTATATTAATATCACCGTAGGACCTGTTTTCTCCACTCTTGCCAATCAGTCAGTCCCTACTCACACATCAAAGTACCATCTCTTTGAAGCCTTCAACTGCTTCACATCCTGGCCAGAAATAAAGTCGGCATATCTGTGTTCACATCATGTTTCAGTTACTGCCACATTGTATTTCTTTCTTCCTTTTGTTAGAGTGAGTTATTAGATTTTATTGTCTCTGTTAAATTTTTAAATAACAGCTTTATTGAAATAATTCACATCTCATGCAATTCACTTTTTTAAAGTGTACAATTCAATAGTTTTTAGTATTTTCAAACTTGTACAATCATCACTGTAATCAATTTCAGAATATTTTCATCACCCCCAAAAGAAAGACTCTATCCATTGTCAGTCATCCCCCAGTTTCCCTTTATTCTCCTGCCCCCCAACCCCAGGCAGCCAATAATCTTTCTGTCTCTATAGACTTGCCTCTTCTAGACATTTTATATAAATGGAATCATACAGTAGGTGGTCTTCTGTGACTGACTTCACTAGCATAATGTCTTCATGGTTCATCCATGTAGTAACATGTATCAGTACTTCATTCCTTCTTTTGGCTGAATAATTTTCCATTGTGTGGATATACCACATTTTGTTTATCCTTTCATCAGCTGAAGGACATTTGAGTGGTTTCCACTTTTTGGCTATTAATGAATAATGCTGCTATGAACATTTGTGTACATGTTTTTGTGTGAACATATGTGTTCAGTTCTCTTAGGTATATATCTAGGAGTAGAATTGTTGGATCATAGGTAACTAACTTTTTGAAGAACTGCCAGACTGCTTTCCAAAGCAGCTGCACCATTTGACTGCATAACCAGCGGATTCCACTTTCTGTACCTCCTCATTAATACTTATTATTTGTCTGCCTTTTTGATTATAGCCATCCAGTGAATGTAAAGGAATATCTCGCTGTGGTTTTGATTTGCATTTTCCTGATGGCTCCTCATTAAATTTTAAATTGTTCTGGGTAAGAAATAGTCTTCTCTTTCTGATCTCCTAAAACACCCACAGTATTTTCCACATATTAGCTCATAATAAATGTTTAAATTTATAACCCTATTTTAAAAAATTTCATTAAAGGGGGAGATGGTCCTTAAAGTTTTTTACCTCTTTGGAAAATGTGCTCTACCCACATCACTATCGTTTTGCTCTTACCTTTACCCTCACACCTGTGTCTCATAGCGTCACAGGTGTACATATGTATTATGTTTGACCTCTCATTACTAAGCCCTGCATACCAAATGACTTGCTGAATGTTAATTAAATGAATGAATGAATGGAGTGTTGTTCATGTTCATTCTGGATTGTTGAGCTTGTCCCTGGGGACATGTGGGTGTTCTGTTTCTGCTACATGCTAATAACCTACTCAAAGATATAAAGAGCATTAGAGGCTTCATTTTAAACTGTCATCTCCAGAAAAATAGACTCACCACTAGACAACTGCTTTTAAAATACAGTTTTAATTTGTCTTTTTGCATACTATTTAAATTGTTACTGTTTGTTTGAGGGGTTTCCTGTGTAGGCAGTTCCAGATTTGTGTTTATTCCTTATCTGAGGAATTCTGTGAAATATTAGCCTGGTAAATCAAGAAAGTTCATCATAGAAGCTATACTTCATTATAAGGCATACTTAAAATGCTTCAAAATGATATATGATTTTTAAGGATTTAAAGAAGATATCAAAGCCTGTCATTCAAATTTCAAAGGAACTCTATTCAACTTTAACACTATGTAAATAAACATTGGCTGATATACATATATGTTTCTAATATATTGTGTTAGGAAAATAAAAGTGTTTAATTATGTTGATATACTTTCTTGTGCTAACATTAACTTAACCTTGTGAACAGAGCAGTTATTTATTAGCAAATCTTTATGTAAATAAAACCTTTCTCTAGTGAATTTACTATAGAAACACTGGAACGCAGTCAAGATTGTTTTGTACAATTGCTGAAATTTGCTAAAATATGAATTGTGATAAGATGATGTGGTGTTTTTTAGGTATCCAAATACAGGGTTTAAATATTTGTTGCTTTCGTGCTCTGAGAGAAAAACAAGACTAGTTGATTTCATAAGTCTGTGTGCCTTGGATCCTTAGTACGATAGCCTCTTTTGAAAATCAAGAATATCATTCTGTGCTCTAAGTGGTAGGACCAGTGGGTGGCTGTCATGGTGATGATATTCAAATACAAGTGTGAAAGCTTTTCTGGACATTAGGTCAAAAAAACAGTCTAGTCCTTAAATGAGTAGCTGCTGTTACATTAATGTAACCTTCTGGCATTTAAACACTATGCTCATAGTGATTTAAAGCACATGGCTTACAGTTCTTAGCTTCTAACACTACTTCTTACATCATTATTAGAAAAATTACTGTTAATAGAAGTGGTCATACTTGCTTTTTTTCTCAACATGATGATAATTTAATATTCAAAGTGTAGTTTTTGATTCCTACTTATCATTCTAATTTACATTTCTAAAGATTTATATCATTTTGAGTAAGTTCTAATCCTGTGTAATGATGCAAATGTTGTCAACAACCTAAATTCAATTTGATCTCATACTAGTACAGAATTCCAGGTATATTACTACGAGCTATGCATATTTAGTTAAATTTATACTGAATAATAAGATTTCGTGAAGTTATAAATGTATACCTATATAGTTTCTTGCCATTCTTGACTTCCATAATAGTGAGGGTCAACATTTTCTTCTGTTCCTTCTTCTTGGGCTTCATGGTGATCATCGTGATCTTCACTGTCACCATCATCTTGAAATCTCCTGAAAACCTGGGTCTTCAGTTGTATTGTTTGACCATTAGTGCTTCTTTGTTCACCATAATAAATAGTGTGTATATGAGGGAAGCAGAGGAAAATGTATGAGCTTATTGGCTCTTTTAGCTTATTTTGATCTACACGAATGTATGTTAAATGATGGTAATGTAGTGGGTCAACAGATGGACACATCAATGTGACATTGATATCTGAAAAATACAAATTAAAAATTAATCCTGCTGAATTACATCCATAATCCTATATTGAATTTTATTAAAATGTTTATGGGGTATAGTTTTATTAATTAAAATACTTGTAAGTGGAATTATTTTTTACAGTAATCAAATAGTAAAATGAAAATGAAACTATAAGTGAATTTTATATTATCAAAATAAACGATGGCTTCATTGGCTATTAAGTAATTATTTAAGTATTAAATAAATTATTTAAGTAATAAATTCTTAGTAGAAACAATCTCAAAAAGAAAAAAGTGAAAATCACCTATAGTTCTACTACTCAGGATCTCATATTTCTTTGTATACTCTACAGTACTAATTCTCAATGTTCAAGGTGATAACATTTAATAGAAAAGACTATAAACCTTGGAGTACACCTTTCTCTGGGGCCAATTTCTGCCATTTCCCTAGCCAGCTTCAAAGCAACCATTTTCAGCAATTTGTAAAGCATATGGTTTTAAAGATTTGTTCTTTAAAAGGTCAAAATACTCTTCTTTCTGTCTTTAAAAGACAATGATGCTCCTAATGAATTCAGTAAAGTTGCAGGATACAAAATTAATACACAGAAATCTGTTGCATTTCTATACACTAACAATGAAAGATCAGAAAGAGAAATTAAAGAAACACTCCAACTTACCATCACGTCAAAAAGAATAAAATAACTAGGAATAAACCTACCTAAGGAAACAAAAGACCTGTCTGTACTCCAAAAACTATAAGATGCTGATGAAAGAAATCGAAGATGATACAAACAGATGGAAAGATGTACCATGTTCTTGGATTGGAAGAAGAGATATTGTCAAAATGACTATACTACCCAAGGCAATCTACAGATTCAGTGCAATCCCTATGAAATGGCATTTTTCACAGAACTAGAACCAAAAAAATCTTAAAATTCATGTGGAGACACAAAAGACCCTGAATAGCCAAAGAAATCTTGAGAAAGAAAAATGAAGCTGGAGGAATCAGGCTCCCTGACTTCAGACTATACTACAAAGCTACAGTCATCAAAATGGTGTGGTACTGGCACAGAAACAGACATATAGATCAATGGAACAGGGTAGAAAGCCCAGAAATAAACCCGCACACCTATGGTCAATTAATCTACGACAGAGGAGGCAAGACTATACAATGGAGGAAAGACAGTGTGTTCAGTAAATGGTGCTGGGAAAACTGGACAGCTACATGTAAAACAATGAAATTAGAACATTCTTTAACACCATATACAAATTAAACTCAAAATGGATTAAAGACCTAAATGTAAAACCAGATACTATAAAACCCTTAGAGGAAAACTTAGGCAGAACACTCTTTGACATAAATCACAGCAATATCTTTTCTAAGCCATCTCCTAGAGTAATGGAAATAAAAAAATAAATAAACAAATGGGACCTCATTAAACTCAAAAGCTTTTGCACAGCAAAGAAACCATAAAAAAAATGAAAAGACAACCTACAAAATGGAAAAAAATATTTGCAAACGATGCAACCGACAAGGAATTAGTCTCCATTTATAAAGAGCTCATACAACTCCATAACAAAAGACCAAACAACTCAGTCAAAAAATGGTCAGGAGACCTAAATAGACATTTCTCTAAAGACGATATACAGATGGCCAAGAGGCACATGAAAAGATGCTCAACATCGCTAATTATTAGAGAAATGCAAATCAAAACTACAATGAGATATCACCTCACACCAGTCAGAATGGCCATCATCAAACAATCTATAAACAATAAATGATGGAGAGGGTGTGGAGAAAAGGGAACCCTCCTACATTGTTGGTGGGAATATAAATCGGTACAGCCACTATGGAGAACAGTATGGAGGTTCCTTAAGAAACTAAAAATACAGCTACCATATGATCCAGCAATCCCACTCCTGGGCATATATCTGGAGAAATCCATGGTTCGAAAGGATAGAGGCACCCCAAATGTCATTGCAGCACTGTTTCCAATAGCCAAGACATGGAAGCAACCTAAATATCCATCGACAGATGAATGGATAAACAAGATAGGGTACATATATACAATGGAATATTACTCAGCCATTAAAAAAGAATGAAATAATGCCATTTGCAGCAACATGGATGGACCTGGAGATTATCACACTAAGTAAAGTAAGTCAGAGAAAGAAAAATATCATATGATATCACTTATATGCAGAATCTAAGAAAAAATGATACAAATGAACTTATTTACAAAACAGAAACAAACTCACAGACTGAGAGAATGAACTTATAGTTACCAGGGGGGAAGAGTGGGGGAGAGGAATAGATTTGGAGTTTGGGATTGACATGTACAACAAGGACATACTCTATAGCACAGGGATCACTGCTCGATATTCTATAATAACCTAAATGGTAAAATAATTTGAAAAAGAATAGATACATGTATATGTATAACTAAATCACTTTGCTGTTCACCTGAAACTAACACAACATTGTTAATCAACTATGCTCCAATATAAAATAAAAATTAAATAAGTAAATAAATTAAAATTAAATTAATAAAAATAAAAACAATACACACAAAAAAATGAAATTTTACATACTTTCAATTTCATTATTTTCTAGGTATAGGTGTTCTAAATTTCTTGGAATATAGAATGCTTGCTTCAGTTTGTTGTGTCCAACATTGAGCTCTATAAGGTTGGAAAGATTAAAAATATAATAAGGGATGTCTTGTAGTTTATTGTGTGACATTCTTAGAGCATGAAGTTTTGGGAGTTCTTTGAAGTAATTTTCTGGTATAGCAGATATTGAATTATTTTCTAAAGACAGATACATAAGTGAAGAAGGCAAACCAGGAGGCATTGATTCTAATCTGTTATTACATAGGTTAAGCTGCATTAGTTTTTCCATTTTCGCAAGGATTTTTTCTTGTAATGTAGAATCATCAATTTGATTGTAACAAAGATCAAGCATGGTCAAGTTTACTAGCCCATTTACAGCATTTGTCTGCAGTCTGGAGATCTGATTGTAACCAAGAAGAATCCTTTCCAAAGACTTAGGAAGAGGAAATGGAAAGTCTTCTAAATTGTTATGCTGTAGGTGGAGTTGTAGTAGATTTGACAATTTGGCAAACACACCATGATCAATATTTTGAGATTTAATTTTGTTGTGGCTGAGGTTGATTTCTTTAAGATGAGTGGCATTGATGAATGAATCTGCAGTCACAACCTCAATTTCATTAAACTGAAGATAAACTTGCTGAATGTATGCTGGAATATTTGGGATAGTCTTGAGTTTGCGATTATCACAGTACATTGATGATGGAAAGTTAGGTGGACAGAAGCATTCACTGGCACAACCTAAAGTATGCTGATGAAATGGAACTCCATAATCTTCATTTTGATGAAATTGGAATTCTGGTTGGTAGACATCATCTGGTTCTTGGTCATAATCTTCATTCCATTGATAACTTTCATACTGGCAATATACTTTGACTCCAAGAAAGAAGAAAAGGACACACACTGGACTTGAAAAGCCCATGTTCCTTTTTTTGTCCTATTACAAGGCAAAAAGGAAATATATTGTGGGAAAAGTGAGTAAACTTAGAATAATTTGTATATAAATAGACAGTTATATAAAATGCATAATATCTATATCTGTATTGAAATATATAAAAGAGTGTCCAGAATTAATGGGTACTGCTCAGACCAAAATTAATGTATAAGGTGGTATTTTTTAAAAAGTCACATACTGCATTGAACCAGACTAAGTAACCATCTTTTAAGAGAATCTCGATTTGTCTTGTTTACTAGACTATAGATTTACAATGATAGCATGACATCTCTCCACCCCAAAGCCAAGTGCTCTTTCCATATAAATGCTGGATGTTCTCACTGACTATTTGGCCCCTTCAGTGATGTTTACTGCCTATGAGAAGAGAGACTCTATGTTTTAGTTACTTAGGAGATTCTTGATATTAACCAAAATTTTCCCGCTGCAACTTTTGTTTGCTGATGTTCTTTTCTGCTCTTTGGAAGAACATAGAACACTCCATTTTACGTGAAAGCTTGAGATACTAAAAATAACTATCATGTTTCCTCTTAGTGTTTTCTGTCCAAGACTAACTGTGACTTCAAATTTTCCCTGTGAAATAGTTTGCAGAATCCAATTATTTTGTCTCTGACTCTACTTGAATAACTACTTTAAATCACAAACACACACAACATTTACATTCTACAAAATTAGTTTCTAATTGATTATTCTATACATTTTTCCTATTACCTTCCTAGCTTCTTTCTTTCCACTGATATTTTGGAGTTAATTTCTGGATACACAGATATTAAAAACACACTGTCCTGTCTCCCAGGAGTTTAGGTCTTAGTGGAGAATCAGATGATGACTTTGCCTCTTTTTTCACCAAGAAAATAGAAGAGACAATCATTTACCCTAATATATTGACTTCTATTTAATCTTATCCCTTCCTACATAAAATGCCAAAATGGTAATGGTTTCATCTTTTAAACAATTTTGATTTTGAAATTCATAAAGTTTCCTTTTGCAAATCTAAATAGACTCCATCCATTGTTCCTTTTTATCCATGTGATTCATGGAGGACATGGCATTTGCATTAGACTTTGAAGGAATGTGAGGGTTCTCACAGAGGGAAATAGGGAAGATTTGCAGCTAGAAGAGATGAGCAAAAACATGTAAGCAACAAAGGGTGAGATGTTTGGGATGTGGTGGTTAACTGTTGAAGGAGCACAATAAGACTGTTACAGCCAATCTCAACCAGAACCTAAAGGCCTAAATTGTGACCTCAGGAATTTGCACTCTGGGAATGAACACCTAGTTTAATTCATTAATATAGCTGAGCCATAATTTTCACACTGCAGTGTTCATGCATCAAGTAAGATAGAGTCCTGGGAGGAGAAGTGAAAGAGTATGGTCTCATCCCAAAGGGCAGTGTTCAGTGCTGGCTGACCCAGACAGGGCACTGGGAAGCTCCCAGTGGGTATGATTAGTAGTGCTTTTTCACCTGCTATAATTAGTGACCCTGTACTAGATGTTGTGTGTGGACATGGTTAGAAAAGAGCCTTGCAAATATTACTAGTGATTTAGTTAGTTTGATTGGGTTACTTGATGATTGTCTCGAATTTTAGAGGTGAGGCACTGTGCTTGGTGGGAAATACAGAAATGAAGAAAATATGAAGACATGAGCATACAATTTAGTAGACATATTCTCAGGCAGAGGGAAATATGGTTTACAGCAGAGATACCAGTGCTGTGGGAACCAGTGTCTTAACCCTGCTTGCGGGAGACAGGGAAACCTTTGCAGACATCATTTGGCCAAGACTTCGGGAGATTCACAGGAATGGGTATAGAACACCCTATACATATTACTCTCTAGTTGATAATATTTTATGTATTAAAATTATAGTATTTTATACTCATTATACTATAACATATCAACTTTTTTTTTAAGTGCTTGTCATACTTCATTTAAAGTACTGCACCATGGAGTTGAGATGAAAGTAGAAGCAGAGGCAGAGACATGCAGCTGTGCAGGGTCAGGCCATGTAGGGGGTCTCAGAAGCTGACTGATACACAGTCAGCTTTGAAAAGAGTACTGCTCATCAGAACTCTGAATTTTAACCTTGTGTTAGAACATCAGTAATCATCAGTTAGTAATCTTACATTTGAGAATTAAAGTCATGACTGTTCAACAACTACAAGAAATTGTTGGGAAAAAAGGAGACCTGGATGATACTTTTGGTTCAGCATTTACCTTTGCCTAGGAATCAAGACCTCATGATGAGGGCCTCTCTGAAAATAAAGGGATTCTTAGTATTATCTGCTTTTGGTCTTCTTGGCCGCCTAAGAAGAAAGGTCTTTCCCTGAAGACATTTTCTCTTCTAAATCTGAGTTCATCATCATTGTCCTCATCCACTGAGGACCTCGGCCCTCTAGCTCAACCTTGTCCCACTCCCTTTTCAATAAGTGCTGTTTTCTGGTCTAAAATCCATTCCATCTCCATTGATATACCCATTATTTTCTATTTTTTTTACTCCTCAACTTCACCCCTGATCATTTTCCCTGTTATAGTCCTCTCTTATTTCTTTTTATCCAAATTTTTCATTCAGCTAATCTTTTACCAGCCATTTGCAAGGCATACTTTTATTACTTCTGCCTTTTATGTTCGGCAATTTATGCCTTGTCTCCTATAGCATAACTCATAGCAAAACATTATAACTCACTGTCAATCATCTCATTTCTCAACCTCTAATTTTTGACAGACTCTAGTACAATGCACAGTTTGTAAGTGCTCACAGATTTGTTGAATGCATGATTGATTTTTTGTTATAGATTACATCTTGTTAGTGATGTTTATTGCTACTAATGTTGATTATTTCTAGGCATTTATTTCACCACAGTGATTTCTCTAAATGAACATTTTCACAGAGAACATGGCTATTCTATTTTCTATTGAATATTTCTGTCACAATATACTATATTCACTTTCCTACCTGTATTCCTTACCTTGTTTAGTAGAAAAATCACAAATGTGAAAAAGAAAGTTTAAGGCAAACTGAAATATGTTACCAGGTTTTTAAAATTACTCATTAATATGAATTTTTCATATTATAGCTAAAAAAGTTTCTATGTCATAACATTTCTCTTACCTGGAAAAAAGCACTTGTGCTTTCATCAAGAAAGTTCTAAGTTAATTTACTAATCAAAATGAGATGGAACTTTGTCCTGGAAAGTTTAAAGTAATTGGAAAGCTTCATAGCATTTTATTATTTTAAAAACTTAATTGTTTTGTTGGTATGCCACAGAAACTAAAATATAAGAAACCAAGTATTAGGATATGATTCAGAATTTTTTCCAAAGCAGTTTTAAATTTAACCCTGTAAAATTAAAGTTGTATACATCACTGTCACACACAAGGCCTAAGGAAGTAAAACTCTTTTGCTATTAAAAATATGAAAGTCTCAAAATTATTTTTAGCCATAATACATTTGGATCTTAATTAACTGAAACCCAAGAAACTAGAACATTCAGTGCTAGATAGAGTACTTGTATTTTCTCTTTGAGGAAGAGGCAAACACATCGTAACATCAGAGATTTGGTTAATAAAGAAATTTTGAGAAAATTTCTAGTGAAATTTGTACAAATACCCATTTCTCTAAAACCAGAATCTCTAGCATTGCTCAGATGTATGGCTCAAAGGCGTTCGCTGTTTTTTTGTCACTTAAAGTTGAGAGAGAGAGAGAGGGAGAGGGAGAGAGAAACAGAAAATTATTCCATTAACGTGAGAATCTTTCATTCAAAGTAAAAAAAAATCTAAACAAAAATCATTTATTGGGTAAATCTTAAGTTAGAAAATTAAATTCCCTATATTATTTCCCTGAATATTTTTGCTAATCAAATGTTAATGTAGCTTTTACCAGATATTGCTTATAAAAATGTGCATTTATGATGGCTATAATCTATTTTAATGTTAAATCAAATATATTTTAAACAGTAGGAATATTTTCTTTAAAAAATGAAAATTATTTTATCATCATACCTGTTGAGTTTGCTTTAGTTTTCAGGGGCTGATGAATTTGCAAATCCTGTAAATGAATCAGAAATTCCTAAATTCTTAAACTGAATCTCTTAAAAATCCACAGTAACTGTGTGTCCAGGCAGGGCTGTCCCTTGAATTGCTATAGCAATTTAAGCAAATATAATCTACTTGGAAAATACTTGGGTTGAATTAAAATTATGTATTTCTTTTCATTATCCAAAACTTTGTGGACTCAAATTAAAATGCTTGTGTTCTTGGTCAGATTTATGTGGCTTACTTCTTTCTTTTCCCCTTAATTTTGGTTTGAGGTATGGCAAGAATTTCCTCTAGTATGAAAGGCAAACAGAACTAAATGAAACAGCATGTACTGATTACTGTTTTATTTTCATTTTCATGCCAAAGAATTCTTCAAAGTAAGGTCCACTGTAACATGGAGCTCAGTGTCTTGGCATTTTAAGGTGGAACTCAGAGTCAGCTTGAGACCTCGGTTGTCTGATACCGTGTATTCACACCAGTGCTTCCCTTTATTAAGACAAGGAACCAGGATGAGAAACATACAGCATTTCATATCTAGTTTATTTTAAAAATGAAATAGATGGTCATTAGTGACACAGATTAAATATATCACTTTTCCATACAAAGAAGTATACCTTCTTTTCTATCAGCTATCCCCTTTCTCACCTTCCTCCCAAATACATCCACTAGCATGTGTTCTAATAACCTTTGAAATAAAATTAATCTCTTAGTTATGGAATTCACTCAGAAGGTATATCTCTGATTTGTCTGTTTTTACTAGTACAAAAAAATAATTTTATAGTATTGAATAAGATGGAATTAGGAACTTCTGTTGACCAGCTGTTATTGCTTTTATTTTGCAGATGTAGAAAATTTACAAATTTCACTGAGCTGTCTCTCTTGAAGAGTGGCAGTTAACTACTTAAATGCTATATTTTTATACCAATATTTTCATATTTTAAACAGAGTTAACTTGTATCTCTTGGCAGTGAACTTTGAGTTCATTCTTTGGGAGATTCTTTCAAACTTGTACAAACTAATAAGGTAAAGTGATTCCTGGAATTTGTTTTTGTTTCCTCAAAATAGTATTTTCCATTAGGTTTTCATAAAGAATGCACAAGATTTATTTTGTTATACTTCAGATTTTTAAAAAGTGTACAGTGTTTCAAGAGATGTTTTGGCAATACTGTAAAAATCTCATCTATTATTTGAGACACTGGTATGTAAAACGTGGCAGACCATATTTGGGCCAAGATTTCATCTTGTTACTGATCTTTTCCATATGTTTCCTTTTAGCGTTTGTTCTTAAAACTCAGACTTCCATGCTAAGGAGAAGAGAGCAAATCTGTACTTTTTCCAAAAATCATTCTACATGCCCTCACAGTTCTTTTGGAAGGTTAATGTAAAATTAACAGCTTAATTTTTATTAAATTCTTCTTTTAACTCTGTGATTTGAACTTATGATAGTGATTATGTTGTTCATGTTCCTAACAAATGTGAAAATATTTATCAATATATAGCTAGAACACTCAGAGTTGAAAGTGTCTAGGAAATTTAAATAAGGTTGATGGTGTCTAGGAGGTTTAGGTTTGGCAGGGGGTGGGAAGGGTGGTTTGAGTCAGGCCTTAGAGGAAAACTAGAAGCTGCAAGTGATTGTGATAGTTCACTGTTTCAGTTGGTGGTTATTTTATTTTATTTAAAAATTGTTTTTAGTTTTATTTATTTATTTTTGGCTGTGCTGCACTGCTTGCGGGATCTTAGTTCCCTGACCAGGGACTGAACCCTCACCCTCGGCAGTGAAAGCACAGAGCCCTAACCACTGGGCCACCAGGGAATTCCCTCAGTTGGTGATTATAATTGTAGCAATTAGGGAGAGAAGTCAGTTGAATTGGTGAAAGTCTAAATTATATTCTATGATTATAATTTGACTGAAGTAGATAAACTATCTCAGAGCCAGATAACTAGTGCTGGCTAGGAAAGGTCTGACTGAGACTGGTAATTATGGTAATAAACCATAATAAAGATTTTTAATTCATTTATTCATCCAGCTAATATTTGTTGAGCACCTACTTTGTTCAAGGCAGTTTTAGGTGCTGAGAACCCAGCAGTAAAATTCCCTATTATCACTGAAGAGGAAGAGAGAAAATAAACATATCAAGTGGTGTGGAGTGCAATGGAGAGGAACAAAGCAAGGCAGAGGGGTAAAAATGAATGAGCACAGGGGTTTAAGTCAATAGTTCTGACACTACTGTGATGTATGCTGGAAAGGAATGGTTATGTAACTGTGGTGAATGGGGGAGCCAGGTGTCTCACAGCTGGAGGGAGGTTACAGATAAGCAAGTGGAGGTGGTGGGAATGAAAGGCTACGGTTGTTTTAGATCTCATTAATACTTGACATTATCTAACTTTCCCCCCAATTTTTAGGTATATGATGGTATTACTTGTGATTTTAATTTCCATTTCCCTGATTACTAAAGAGGTTGAACATTTTTTCAAATGTTTTTCAGCCATTTGGATTTTCTCTTCTGAGGTATGCCTGTTAATGTTTTTGCTCATTTTTCTGTTGTGTTATTTGTCTTTTTCTTATTTATTTTTAGGGGTTTTTTATATGTTTATGGATACCCATTTTTTGTTATATGTGTGACACTGTCATCATTTTTCAGTTGATTCTCTTGGGTTTTTCAGGTTGATTCTCTTGGGTTTTGCATATGAATCATATGCAAATGATATTGTACCTTCTTTCTAATTGTTTTTGAGAGGATAGCTCTTATTTCAAGAAGATATTTTGCAAATCTTTACTCTTCAGACAATTGGACTGTTGCTTTGTGTTTCTCCCGGTTAACTCCTAAGTAAACCACATGAGATAAAAGTACAATTCAAATCAATAAGCCACATGATAACAAAACTGGAAGACATCATAGAAACTTCATCAAATAAGGAGGTATAGAGAGAAAAATGCAAAAAGACCAGCATACAACCAGCCACAGATGGCAAAGAGAGAGCAAGGAAGCACTCAAAGGCTCATGGAGCAGCCAGTACTTTCCATCCTCACAGAGTAAAGTTCCAAGATAATATACACAATTAAAAAGTAGTTGTCTATATAATCCATTAAATTTTTTTTTTCACTGGCTGGGACTGAGTACAAAACAATAGCGTTTTCAGACTCAGGAAAGGGTGATAAGATGTGTTTCCCTTTGCCAAATTAATGGGAATGCCAAATTAATGGGAATATTTTCTTTTCTGTTAAAGGAGAGGGTAGGCCATGTGGATCCAGGAAGCAGAATTCCTATTACTTATGTTTACTCAAGTTAACAGTTATTAAGGAAATTTTTAGGAGAGGGTTATACAGGAGTGAAGTACTGACACATACTGAAATTTTTAGGAGAGGTTGGCAAGGTTCTGGGATGGGTATGTCTGCTTGGTGGAGTGAGTGAATGAATGGATGTTTGCTGGATGAAGTGGGAGTATGAACTGGGAACGGGCACAGAAGAACCTTCTGGAGTGATAGAAATCTTTTATATCTTGATCTGCTTTGAACGAATGGTGCTAAGACAACTGGAACACATGCAAAAATTTACTGAAAATGGAACAAAGACCTAAGTGTTAGAGCTAATATGGTTAAATTTTAGAAGAAAATATAATGTTAGTCATTATGACCTTGGGTTAGGCATCAGTTTCTTAAATGTGGCACTAAAAGCGCAAGAATCAGAAGAAAAAATAGGTAAATTGGATGTCATTAAAATTTAAATTGTTTTCTGTGCCAAAAGATACTATCAAGAAAGTGGAAAAAAAAAAAACCCACACATGGGAGAAAAATTTTGCAAATCATATATCTGTTTAAGAACTTGTGTCTAGAATAAATAAAGAACTCGTACAACTCAATAATAATAATAATAATATTAAAATGAGTGAAGGATCTGAATAAATGTTTCTTCAAAGATAACAAATGGTCCACAAACACATGAAAAGATGCTCAACATCACTAGTCATCAGGAAAATGCAAATCAGAGCCACAATGAAGTACCACTTCACATTCTCTAGGATAGCTGAAATTAAAAATATGGACAATTGCAAGTGGTGAGGATGTGGAGATTTTGGAATCTACATATATTGCTGATGAAAAATAAAAATGGCACAGCCACTTTGGAAAACAATCTATAGTTCCTCAGAAAGTTAAACATAAAGTTGCCATTTGACCCATCAGTTTTACTCCTAAGTATATACCCAGGAAAAGTGAAGACATATGTTCACACAAAAACTTGAATGCACATATTTATAACAGCCAGAAAGTAGAAACAACTTATATGTTGATCAGTTGGTGAATGGATGAATAAGTGTGGTCCATCTATACAATGGAATATTACTTGGCAATAAAAAGGAGTGAAGTACTGACACATGCTATGACATGAATGAACCTTGAAAACATAAGTGGAAGAAACCAGTCACAAAAGACCACATATTATATGATTCCATTTATATGAAATGTGCAGAATAGGCAAATTGATAGAAACAGTAGATTTGTGGTTACCTAAGGCTGGGAGTAAATGACATTAATCAGGACAGGGTTTCTTTTTGGAGTGATAAAAATGTTCTGAAACTGATTGTGGTGATGGCTGCTAAGCTTGAATATATTAAAAACCTTTGAACTGTATACTTTAAATGGTAAATTGTACAGTATGTGAATTATATCCACAATAAAGCTGTTATTAAAAATAATAATAGCAGTGGGAGTTTAAATGAATAAAATTGGCTTAAGTTGATAATTTTAAAAACTGAGTGAGAAATAGATGAAAGTTCATTGTAGTGTTTTGTCTACTTTTGCTTCTATTGAAAATTTTCCTTAATAAAAAGGAAATCTCTTTTTTACATTTGGTAGTGTATGTATATGTCCATGCCAAGATAGCTAGTGGGAAGCAGCCACATAGCACAGGGAGATCAGCTCGGTGCTTTGTGACCACCTAGAGGGGTGGGATAGGGAGGGTGGGAAGGAGACGCAAGAGGGAGGGGATATGGGTATATATGTATACGTATAGCTGATTCAGTTTGTTATACAGCAGCAACTAACACAACATTGTAAAGCAATTATACTCCAATAAAAGTGTTAAAAACTAAAAATTTTTTTTTTAAAAAAAGGAAATCTCCAGCACTCAAACTGCAAGTTTTAATATTAGGAATTCATATGACTGATTGCACCTTCCATGTAGAGCTGGCATGGCACATGCTTTTGCCCCTTGGCCTAATTTGTCCTTGTGTTTCTGCCCCTTGCAGCCTTTGTAACCTCTTCCCCTATCTACGGAAGGGCTCGTTTTAAAGGTCCCTCAGTAAGCTCTTCCCCTTTCTTTAGAAGGTCTCGTTTTAAAGGGCCCTCTGTAAGCTCTTTCCTTTGACTATGGAAGGGCTCGTTTTAAAGCAGTTATCTTTATTTTCATGCTGTTATTTTACCAAGGGAGAGATGTCACTGCTGGGAATATGTACCTTGTTACAGTACTGGTCGTCTTTATTCCCGTGGTGGCGGATCTGTTTTAGAGCTTCCCAGAGCCTGTGATAGAAACTGTATTGAGAAAAAATGTGCACTGGGAAAAAATGCCACCTGCCCCTACTTTATAGTAATGTGGAACACACAGTACATCTGCATCGGGTCTGTGGGAGAACTGGAGCCAGAGAGGGAGCTTCTAGGATGAAAGAAAGATACGTAGGATAAAAACACATTGCCTTGTTAGAATGAGGATAAAGGCTTTTTCTTTCCCTTCGATAAGCACCCTTTGCTGATTTAATCCAGAAGAATGCTTTGAGCCAATGAAGTGTGGTAGGCTTTGGTGGGGGGGGAGGAGAAAAAGGGGATGCAAAGATGACTTTGCAATCAAGTGCTTACACTCAAGATATCTACAATCCTCTAGAGAATGTGAAGAAAAAAACCCATATATAAATAGCTATAATAAGTTAGATTTTGATAAGTACAAAAGAGAAGCACATCAAAATACTGGGAAGATTTGGAGGGTAGGGTGTGAGAAGCCACATCCGTTTATGGGAGAATCAGGAAGATGAACTGAGATGGGTGACCTTTGACACAGACATTTGAGGTTGGATAAGACTTTGATAGATGCAAAAGACAGCATTAATAAAGACACAGAAGCCAGAAAATACAGAGTATATTTGAGAAATAACAAGTAATCTTCAGCTGGAGTATAAAAAGATGTAAACATGAACTAAAAAGCTCAGAAAGCATTACTTAAATGTAGATCATGGAAGTCTTGAATGATGGGTTAAGCACTTTTTTAAATAATTATATATTTTTGGCTGCATTGGGTCTTAGTTGCTGTGCACGGGCTTTTCTCTAGTTGTGGTGCGTGGGCTTCTCATTGTTGTGGCTTCTCTTGTTGTGGAGCACGGGTTCTAGGCATTTGGGCTTCAGTAATTGTGACTTGCAGGCTCCAGAGTGCAGGCTCAGTAGCTGTGGTGCACGGGCTTAGCTGCTCTGCGGCCTGTGGGATCTTCCCGGACCAGGGCTCGAACCTCTGTCCCCTGCATTGGCAGGCGGATTCTTAACCACTGCGCCACCAGGGAAGCCCTGGACTTGCTTTTGAGAGTTTGTTACTCTGCAGCAAGGTCCGCTTTTTTTTTTAACATCTTTATTGGAGTATAATTGCTTTACAATAATAGTGTGTTAGCTTCTGCTTTATATCAAAGTGAATCAGCTATACATATACATATATCACCATATCTCTTCCCTCTGCATCTCCCTCCCTCCTGCCCTCCCTATCCCACCCCTCTAGGTGGCCACAAAGCACCGAGCTGATCTCCCTGTGCTATGCGGCTGCTTCCCACTAGCTATCGGTTTTACCTTTGGTAGTGTATACATGTCCATGCCACTCTCTCACTTTGTCACAGCTTACCCTTCCCCCTCCCCACGTCCTCAAGTCCATTCTCTAGTAGGTCTGCGTCTTTATTCCCGTCCTGCCCCTAGGTTCTTCATAACCTTTTTTTTTTTTTTAGATTCCATATATATGTGTTAGCATACGGTATTTGTTTTTCTTTCTGACTTAGTTCACTCTGTATGACAGACTCTAGGTCCATCCACCTCACTACAAATAACTCAATTTCATTTCTTTTTATAGCTGAGTAATATTCCATTGTATATATGTGCCACATCTTCTTTATCCATTCATCTGTTGATGGACATTTAGGTTGCTTCCATGTCCTGGCTATTGTAAATAGAGCTGCAATGAACATTGTGGTACATGACTCTTTTTGAATTATGGTTTTCTCAGGGTACATGCCCAATAGTGGGATTGCTGGGTTATATGGTAGTTCTATTTTTAGTTTTTAAAGGAACCTCCATACTGTTCTGCATAGTGGCTGTATCAATTTACATTCCCACCAACAGTGCAAGAGGGTTGCCTTTTCTCCAAACCCTCTCCAGCATTTATTGTTTGTAGATTTTTTGATGATGGCCATTCTGACTGGTGTGAGGTGATACCTAAGATCCACTTTTGAGACATGGATTTCAGAGGCCTTCACATGAGACATTATGGCTAATGTTTAGAAATGGGTGAGATTACCAGGGGCAAAGTGAAGAGGCCAAAACAATATTGGGGAACACTAGCCATTAAAGAGCAACCCTGGTGGCACAGTGGTTAAGAATCCGCCTGCCAGTACAGGGGACACAGGTTCGATCCCTGGTCCGGGAAGATCCCATATTGCCACGAAGCAGCTAAGCCCGTGCGCCACAACTACTGAGCCTGCGTGCTACAACTCCTGAAGCCCACGCGCCCAGAGCCCGTGCTCTGCAACGAGAAGCCACCACAATGAGAAGTCCGTGCACTGCAACGAAGAGTAGCCCCCACTCACTGCAACTAGAGAAAGCCCACGTGCAACAACAAAGACCCAATGCAGCCAAAAATCAATAAATTAAATAAGTAAATTTAAAAAATAAATAAATAAAGTACAATGGTACATCTTAACTATTAAAAAAAAAAAAAAGAGCAAACTGAAAGGCATGATAGGTGGAAGCCAAGTAAGCAAAGAATGTCCAGGAGGAAGCACTGTCCACCTTTTTATAAGATTGATCACTGACTAAAAAAGTAGTGTGTCATCGTGGTTAAAAGCCTGGAGCCAGACTGCTGGGATCAAATCCTAGGTCTGCCACAAGGTATCCAATCTTTGTTTTCCAATTTTCACACCCCCAAAAAATAGGAATAAGTAAATGTAGCTCCCTCAAAGGGCTATTTTTTTTTACACTGTATATCTTAATTTTATTTTTTTAACATCTCTATTGGAGTATTATTGCTTTACAATGGTGTGTTAGTTTCTGCTTTATAACAAAGTGAACCAGCTATACATATACATATATCCCCATATCTCCTCCCTCTTGCGTCTCCCTCCCACCCTCCCTATCCCACCCCTCTAGGTGGTCACAAAGCACCAAGCTGATCTCCCTGTGCTATGCAGCTGCTTCCCACTAGCTATCTATTTTACATTTTGTAGTGTATATATATCACTGCTACTCTCTTACTTCGTCCCAGCTTACCCTTCCCCCTCCCCGTGTCCTCAAGTCCATTCTCTTCATCTGCCCCTAGGTTCCTTAGAACCTTTTTTTTTTTTTTGAGATTCCATATATATGTGTTAGCATACGGTATTTGTTTTTCTTTCTGATTTGCTTCACTCTGTGTGACAGACTCTAGGTCCATCCATCTCACTACAAGTAACTCAATTTCGTTCCTTTTTACCTCATAGGGCTATTGTGAGGATTAAATGAATAAATGCAAGTAAGGCTTTTGGAAGAATGTCTGAAAATGTTCTTTACATACCACCTATTAGTATTAAGTATTACTCATATGGTACAATTTGGGGAAAATAAATTCAAGAGAATTAAGTCAGTTGCAGTAGGTAAAGGACCATGTGAGTAGAGAAGTAATTAAGGCCAAGGTAAGACAATTCTTTTCCCAAAAGATGGAATTACAAACGAAAGAAAAATAATGCGGTAGTTTAAGGAGGAACAAAATTGATTTAGGAAAAAAGCTTTAGTTTTAGTGACTTCAAGTGATTTTCTAAAAGTATTATATTTGTTTCATGAATTCAGTGATCATTTTTATTGTAGTATTTGAGAGGAAATAAGGATAGATGGTCATTGAGATTCTTTTTTTCTACCTTGAAGTCCTTAATAAACCCAGTAAGTTGTAGTAATTCATTTGTTTCCAAACTTCAATGGATTTCAAGTGGGTAGTATTTTGTATTTACCATAAAATGGGATTGTGGCAGAAGCTTTAATGCAGTTTTGGTTGCTTATGATTTTTATTAGTGATTTGTCTTTTGCAAACATATAACGAAAAATGGTTAACAGCTGTGGGATGAAAAACACAAACATTAAATACAGGAAATTAATTGCAGTGATTTCAGGAATCATTTCCAGTATTTAAAAAATTTTGCTGTCTTTTCTTTTTAGAAAAGGCTGATTTAGCTACTTTAAGCTTCTCTATTCAGATCATAGACTAATCTATTTGTTTAGATGATTCTAACCTTAGCACTAACCTTATAATTTAATTTAATTTCAAGAACTGGATTCTTACAATTTCAGTGAACATTTCACTTCTACTTATGTTCTTATAAGTGGTATGATGTCACAATTTTATTTTTATGATATATTGTAGAAAAATGAATTTAAAAAAGAAAGAAAAATGAATTTTATTTATTAAAACTATTAGAACTTTAGAACATTTTAATTTTAGGATGATTATCATTGTTAGGTATTCTTCTGTTTTTAAAGGACTTCTTAATCTTTTATTTTTCTTGCAGTGAATTATTGTCCAGTGTAACAGTTATGCATGTTTCATGAATCTTTATGGTTTACAAAGCATTTTCACATATACTTTTATTATTCAATTCTTATAGCAACTTATTTGATCAGTATTCTCATACCTACCCTTTATAGATGAGAAGACAGGTTCAGAGAGATTGTGATTTGCCCAAGACTATAAGTGGAACTGGACTTCTGTGTATGTTTTTCCAACTCAGAGCTCTGTATCCCTGGGCTCTTTCTGTTACATCACTATTGGTGCTATTATTTTAATCACACTTTAATCTTGCCCCTACAGTTTTACCAAACAAAAATACGAACTATTTTGTTTCAGGTTTCCAAATTTGTGTCAGAATTTAGAAATTAAGTAAATTTTATATAAAGCAGTAGTTCTCAACCAGCTGCAATTTGGCTCCACCTCTTCCACCGGGACATTGGCGTTTTGGGGAGAAATTGTTGATTGTCACACTGTGGGGCCAGCGTGCAAGTGCTGCTGGCATCTAGTGAGTAGAGACCAGGGAGCTGCCAGACATTCCGCAAAGGACAGGATAGTACTCCACACAGAGAATGATCCAACCTAGAGTGTCAGCAGTGCCAGAGTTGGGGAACCTCACTATGAAGAAGAAGACCTATTTACCCATTCTTGACCTGGATATCCAGACCCTCCACCCCATTTTACATATCTGTAAGGTACTGCTCTCCCCAAAGTTATTTAAAGTCTAATTTTTGAGGTGGTTTACCGTAAAGGTGATTATCTTTCATGGCATAGGTATAATTTGGGATATTTCGGTACTATTATTAAGAATAAACATTAACACTTTACTAAAAATGTTTTAGTAAAAATATAAGAGTTTTATGAAAAATAGTTTATGTTCCTGAATGGGAGAGAAAAATTAAACCAAAGCAAAATATTTTATTTCAAACCAATATTTTAATGTTTTCCTTATTTTCTAGTTTTACTTATGTTGAACACCAACAAAAATATACGTTAAGTACTCTTAATTTTTGTACAGAGCTGTGCATTCTGTTTAATGCTCTGCCTATTCGGTTATACCAGGTGTGTTTTTCAGAGTTATCCAGTTTGTGCATATTTAAGGAGACAGTTTGGTGTAGAGTTGATAGTATCCATTCTCTTCCAACGAAGGTCTTACAAAGGGACATCTCAAAAATATTCCTTAGCATTGAGGTGACAGTGCTATATAACCTAACAATTGACACACTGTTAAAAGCTTATAATAACTGTGATAATAAAAAGTGTGAGATTTTATATAAACACTCACTATGCATTTCTATAGAGCTTTTATAATCGGGTAATAATAGTTAAAAAGAAAAGTATGTGCTACAGCTTGAAAAAAGCTGTTTATGAATAGCATCTGTTGAGTTGGTAATAAACACTTAGTGAAGGCTTTATTATAAGGAGTTTTAAACATAAAGACAGTAAGGCTCTAAGGCATGAGAATTTGAATAAGATTATATCAAACCATACTTCAGCATTATTAGAAATATTACAGTAATACCCAAGTTTTTAAAGACAGAATAAGGATAATATAACATACTCTTTATATAACCGTACTTGTCAATTTTCTTTTTCTAATAGCAAATGAAAGAGCACAAAGTTTGTTAAGTCAAGCATTCCATTTACAGTACAGTTCTTTTTTAAATGCACTTGATAACAAAGTGTTAAATACTGAATGTCTTATTTTTTGTTACTGAGAAAGAACATTCAAGCATGAGATTTATGCAAAATCATTTATATGTAAAAGGAAACTGCGACAGATACTTATTTCCTTTAATCCTGTTGTAGTTTTTGCAAAATTCTGTTGAAATTTTTTGTCGTACAGTAAGTCAGTGGACTTACCACATGGGAATAGATTTTTTGCTTATGTGCATAATACCACCATTTTAAATAGAGTTCAAGTATTCCAAATGTAACAATTTTTGAATTTTACATTAAATGGATATCACTAATTACTAATTATTACTTTCTGAAGTTCCCAAGCTGAACACTCATTCTGCTCAAAACACAACGAAATGTTGCAGGTTGTACTTCCCAATACTTCACTGGGTTGTTGAATAAACTTATTGCACTGTATAAAGACTTCTTCATCTTTGGCACTGTGGGGCAGAAGTCATTCACTCCCACTTTCGTAATTGAATTAGAATGAAGGAAGATTATCTGTTGTAGTGGGAAAAGAGTGGATTAAAAATACATGATAAATGTAAAAAGAAGATATTCTGCTTATAGTCAGCATTTGTTCATGGGTTTGTCTCTTTATTTTACACTGATTTGAATACATTTTGCTTAAAGTATATGTGCCCGTTTATGCCTGTTAAATACTTATTACAAGGACGCAGGCTCCTGTGTTATATACAAAAGTGCTCTATGTGTGAAGTGTGGCGTAGCACTCATGCCAGTGCCCAGGGCACACTGCCTGGTCAGCACATGTCACTCTCCTCTGTCTCTGTCTCTCTCTGTCTCTGTTTCTCTGTCTCTATACACACACACGCACACACACACACTCAACGCACACACGTATAGGTGCGTGCGTGTGTGTGTATGGTTACTTCAGTGCCATATTTACAATAATGTGTTTTAAAAGTATTAGAAATGAGCAGAAGAATGAAATTTAATGCTCTAAGAATGACTTTCAATATGAATGTGAAGAATTTTTAGCCAGCATTTTCTGTGATCAAAGGGAGAAGTGTAGAGCTGCTTTTTTGTAAATTTTATAGAAAAATATGTCTATCGACATCTTAAATATGTATCTGTAATACAACATCAATAGTTGAATTTTTATTTGCTCCAATGGATAAAATACAATTTTATAGGCTGTGTATGTGTCTTATTAAATTATTACTCAGAAAGAATGGACAATATAGGACCTTCCCTTCATTCCCTTTAATAGCCCTTTAAATTTCTTCCTTGGATTTTTTTGGCAACTGAGATTTCTGGGAAGTAAAAACAATCTACTTAATTAACAGTGTTTCGGCATATTAGGAAGAAGGAGCCTTTTGCTGGCAAGGCTAAGATACCAGTTCTAGCCGATGTTACCTCTAGATTTTGCCTTGGTGAGATTGATCTGAGCCAGTCATGAGAACTGTAGGCACTGCTAAAACCTCTAGTTTTCTGTTGCAGTCCCTGCCGCC
The DNA here is from genome assembly GCF_949774975.1 of Lagenorhynchus albirostris. Lineage (NCBI taxonomy): Eukaryota > Metazoa > Chordata > Mammalia > Artiodactyla > Delphinidae > Lagenorhynchus > Lagenorhynchus albirostris. The sequence goes on along the minus strand of NC_083101.1, from coordinate 90,135,106 downwards.
CTCTATTAATCTTGGAGATTTTGTGACAGATGCATTATGTGGTTTCCTGGCAGCCCAGCAGCAGTGCAAGATGTAGTTTACCACAGCATTGACCTCATTGAGAATGGGGAACAGTGCTGGACATGAGTGTATTTGCTTTGTGGACATCCGTTGAATTGTATCCTTATGACTATGTGTTATAATTCTGTTCATTTTTTAAAATGCTAGCAATAGTATGGATAGATTTAAGACACCCAGAAGCTGGGATCAGCGTTGTGGAGTAAAGTACTCAAAGACTGGACAGCTTGAGGGAGGAAAGACTCTGGTCATGCTCACTGGTTAAATAAACATTTAAACGCAGCATTTGAAAAAATCAAAGCAAAAGTCATAATCTTGAAATGAGCATCTGCCTATATAGCACATCCATTTTGATGGCTTCTATTTCACAGGCTTCTATTTGTGTAGTGAACAAAACTTGTTTAAAGAAAAATTAGAAAGAAATCTAGAAGCAAATGGCTCAAGGCCCAGTTTTGTTCTCAATGTGTTTTTCCTTGGAAGATGAGGAATTGTATATCAAGGAAAGCACATGAGAGAAATGGACTAAGGTGACATGAGATTAAGTAGGGTTTCTTAATTTGAGGTCCACAAATGGGAATCAGGAGGATCTGTGAAACTCCTAAAATTATGTGAAAATATTGTCTCATTTTTGTTCTTGGGAGTATCTAAAGCTTTATCAGATTTTCCAACAATTCTGTGGCCCCTCCCAGCTAGTCAAGAGTTGCCAGATTAGAAGGAAAAGTTTTCTAGTAATGAAGAACAAGAAATGTGCGCCCTTAATGCTCCAAATACTGACTTTTAATTATATATTCTGGCCTGAGTTTTTAAAAAGCATGCACAGTTCTAATGTGGCACCACATTGATAGTGAAAATACCTGGGACTTCATCCACATGCTCTGCCTTTGTGAAATGTTTCCAGAATGAAAGGTTATATAATTTTACTTGATTTCCTCCTGACCGGTCCTGCCTTTACATAGCCACTGCCACCCCAGAAACCTGAAATTAGCTGTGTCCGTACCTTCACCACAATGGCCTTAGCAGTTTCAGTAGAAGAAACAGAGGGATGGAAATGGGTACCTGAACGTTTTAGCTGATATCTCAATAGAAACTGGTATTCTAACGCTCTCCTTGGCATAAAACACCTCGGCCAACCTGGAGGGTCTTTAGGGTGTGGATTACCATTGCTACTTGATTGGTCTTTGCTCCAGATACTAATATGTTTCATAAAAACAAAGAAAAGTACTAATATCTGCAAAACACAAGTAGAATATTTTACCTGGAGGTATTTCAACTCTTGTAATCCTGAAGGGATTTTTTTCAGTTTATTGTTTTCCAAGTGTATTTCTCTCACACGTGGTATGTTAGCAAGACTTCCATTTTCGATATCTGTGATTCTGTTGTTTCCTAGACCCAGCCTAAAAATGACATAAAATGCATCAGCTCTTGAGCAGATGGTATGATACACTTAGCTGCAAACACCACAACTGAGTTAGAAATATTTGTATATATGTTCAGAGAAAGGTATTTCATGGTTTCCTTTAATAACCTATTTCAGGATGTAACAGCCCTCTCCTCCACTGTCAGAAAATTTTCTGTCTAACCTATATGCAACAAAAGGGACATTTGGAAAGTGTCCTTTTCTCATTCCACTTGCTGTCCCTCTTCCATTACTGAGACAGAATGATAGCAGTTCCTTCTAGTTTTCCCTTAATTTTATGTCCCTGTACACATTCTCCAAGAAGTTTCATTAACATCTTCATCATATGGACTACCACTTCCAAGTTAGGATTTGGGGGATGTTTACCTTTGCAGATCTTTGTATCGTTTAAAATCCTCTAGTTCCACAGTTGAAATTTTATTATAGTCTAAATGTAGCTCCAGTAAAGTTGAAGGTAGTTCTAGCGATAAGAAAAGACATATGTATGTTAGATCAGGTTAAGACCAAGCCCTATTGATTATTTGTTTACTTGTTAAGTTTCACATTATAGGCTTAGGCAGTTTTGGGGGAATCTGCTTTTTTTTTTAACTTTTTGTTATGGAAAATTTCAAACATACAAAAATAGAAACTAGTATTATGAGACACCATGCTTTTGCCCATCTTCAACAGTTATCTCCATTTTTCCAATCTTGTTTCATCTACGCCAATAGTTATTTATTATTGATTTGTTTATTGACTTGTTTTTATTTATTCATTTATTTTTTTGCTGGAGTACTTAAAATCAAATTTCACACACATAATGTCATTTCACCTGTAAAGACTTCACTAGACATCTCTAACCCATAAGGTCATCTTTTTCTCCCCTTACATAACCATCATGTTAGTATCACATCTAACAAAATTAGCAACAATTCTTTAATCATCTAATATTCCTCTCCCTAATGATCTCAAATGTATTGTTTTACAGTTGACTTGTTCAGGTCAGGGTCCAAATAAAGTTTACAGGATATATTTGGGTCTTATATCTCTTTAAATCTCTTCTTCTATTACTCTTTCCTTTTTCTCCTCTTCTATTGATTCATTTCAGGTATTAATTTGCTTGAGATACTCCTTTGTAGATTGGGCTGTTGGCCTCCACATAATATAGTTTATCAGGGTTTCTAGCCCCCTTATTTCTTATGACCTGTAGTTAGATATAGAGACCAGATTAGATTCAGCAAATCACTCTTTCATCTGACAGTCTTTGCACTCATTTATTGATTACTGCTACCTAGATTTATTATTTCATTCAGAATGGGAAAATGGTGATTTCTGATTTTGTCATTCGTTATTCATTTATTAGGTGAGATTGTTCTCTAAAGAATTTTCTTTCATTATTTACTTTATAATACAGTTTTTATAGAAAAAGCAGCATAAATGCTTGATTTTTTTTCAAGTAATGAATTAGTGCAATGCCCAGAGGTGACCAATGAATTTTTTTATATCATTATGAACATATGGGTTTTTTCCCTGATATGTTTGATCCACTGCAGTATTTATTCTTTTCAATTAGTAGTAGTTTCTGCATAAATTAAGGGAAGCATCTTCAGTGCCACCTGGCACATGGCAGGTACCTTGTGAATGTTTGCACCTTCTCTTCTCACACCTTCATATTCTGACCCCAGCCCTCCCCAGATTAACTGAAGCTGGAATGAAAGAGACTAACCAGAAAATTCAGTCAGATCTCATTTTATTAATCCTACACATAAGATACTATTTTTCAGTCAAAAGTTCTTGTTAGCTAGCTAGGAAATGCATTTGTTTTTCAACTCTTGCTAAAACATTTCCTTATTTTATTAGTAGTAAAGACTGTTGAAGGTAAGTTCTATCTTCAAAGACCTTAAACACTAATTGAGCAAGTCTATCATGTATACAAAAATTACTAGAAAAATATTTTAGAGTGTGCCAGTCTATTCTAGAATATGCTGTAGCAAGTCAAAGATGAGAGATCTCTGTGCATGTTGAGTCAGGAAAACTTCTTGGAAGAGGGTTTGTAGAATTTAAGGGGCCTGTCCTCTCATATGGATTTGGGTAGTTCAGTGACTGCCAACAAATATAGTATACTTTCATACAGATATTTCTATACCTACTCTATCTTCAAACAGGTCTCTCCTCCCCTCAACACAATACTATTATGTAACAGAATTTTCCAGATGAATAGGAAGGAAAACAGTTTCACTCTTCTTATGTTAACTTGTCAGGTCTGGTAAGAACCCTCTGGACCTCGGCCTAATTCATCCTGTCACAATGGGTAGTGATGATTGAATTATAACATTTGGGCAGTCAGCCTTAACATTTGAGCAAATAAGTCATAAAAACAAAAAACTGGCTTTCGAATGTCATAAGGATCTTAAAGCAGTAGTTATGTAAATTTGGAGATTTGAAATTTAAATTTCTAAAAACATAAAATGTTCCTTTAGACTTTGGAAGAATCTTGAGAATTTCACGAGGAGTTAAAATTTCATTTTTAAGATACACTTTGAAACTTGAAGAGAATTACTCTCAGGATGTTTTGTAGTATAAGGAAGCTGCTGATGTAACTATAAAGAGCGATGATAACTGCAGGACCTCAGAGCCACAGCTCTGGGGTGGCGCCCTACTCTTCTGCTCCAGTATATCCTCTTATCCTCTCTGCCTCTACTCCGTCCTGTCCTCTTCCTCTTCCCCCTCACTCTATGTCAGCTTCCAGCTTATGAAAGGGATTTTATTTAACTTGTTAGGTACAGTATGTATTTTTGTTGTTGTTCTAAAGATTAGAAGGTAAATATAATATTTTTATGTTTCTTTTAGAAAAACAGCCATCTCCTTGAAACCTAAATTAAGGTTGTTTTTAATTGTGTAGTTCTGAATTAAACTGATTTTTTCTATACTGAAAGAAATTGTCTTTCTACTTTTACTTTAGACGATTTTCCTCCTAAATGAAAGATTAATAATAGCAGCTTTCCTTAATTAATAACAGCAGCTTTGCTGGGTCTTTTAAATTATCAGCATGTATTTGTCTTGTTAATCTTCTGGATCATCTGAGTAGTAGAAAAGGGGTTATGGTAAAATAGAAGAAAACAGGTTATTACTGCTTTTACTGTGGATACTGAAAGACAGGGCTGTTTGAAAGGAAAATGTTATTAATCATAGGGGTTATTTCTGATCCAGGTGTTAGCATAGAAGAGAGAACTTGTCAGGGAAGAGGAAGGTGTGACCTTGAGCATGGGTTTGGAGAAAGGCAAATCCAATCTAGTTAATCATCAGGCTGGGAGCTTAGAAGTAATACATTAGAAAACTGGTCCAGTAGCAAACTTAAGCATTTTACTTTGAGGCACCAGCTTCAGCTCATATGATGAAGAGCACGGTGCTCATTCTGTTATTGGTTATGTCAGGAGAGAGCGTTTACTATGTGCCCAACATTGTCTTCAGACCTTTCTGTGCATCAGCCCATTAATCTACACAGCACCCCTGTGTAAAAAAATGAGGTATAGAGTGCCTTGCCCAGAGTATACACCTATCCCTGCCAGAGCCAGCGTCTGCCCCAATCCCTCCTCACAAGCCCCACCCTGAACCACTGCTGCAAGGCTGGGAGAAAGGTCTCTGGCCCTGTGCTTCTTCCTCTGCTTTCTTCTCTACAGAATTCTCACCTCTAACAGACACTTCACAGAATGACAAGTATAGATGAGTAAATGTTAGGAAAGAGACAGAAAATAAAAAGTCCTTTGCTTCTTAATGTTTGTTCGTACTGGGAAAAAAAGATTCTGGTTTCATACTGTCAAAAAAAGAAAAAAGAATTACATATGGCTCTTGATGTGTACATGAGAAAACACTAAATTTCATACTACACTGACCAGATATACTGGTAAAAAGGATTCTAATTGCAGTGTGGTTTTGACAGTGTGTACACTTTACAACCTTACATTTAATGGTCATTTTAAAATGACAATTCAATAAATACTGTATAAATACAAACCTTTAGGAATTGAGGTCAGTTTTGCTTCTGCAATTCTGATATGAAACACTGTTACCCCTTCAAATGCCCCTGGTTCAATCCCATTGTTATCAAGAGGGTTTGCACTCATTTCTGTGGGGGGAAATCATATAATTTAGCATACATATGTTGTATGTGAAGGAAACTCACAATGCAGAGATGCACGTCCCAAGAAAGTTCTAAGAAGTGTGAGCATTATCGTTCACTCTCCTTCACTCAGTATATCTGTTTCTGTGTCTATCTACTCTCCTTTCTGTCAGTCTCAGAAAAAGACTGCTTTGTATTACATAGGCTGGAATATATAACAGCTTTACTATTTTGCTTTGAATTACTAAGTCAGTAACTTACTTATCACTCTTTTCCAACCGTAATCATAATCAAGGTTTCGTTATAGTAATGTAACATAGGAAAAAAGACCATCCTTCGTATAATTTAAAACCTTTGTGTTTTCCACTGTACATTTATTTATTTGTCACCTAAACTTTTAAAATTGTAAGTCAATTAGAAATTACTTGATTAACAGAAATATAACTGAGGAATGCCAGAAAGTGAAGCTATTTGGCTAAGTGCCAGGCACTTGGTTGAATTAAATGAGTAAATAAATGAATGAGAATATTGGTTAGGAATTTTGAATGGATATAGTAGGGGAAGATGGCATGGTTATACCATGGGTGTTAGAAGTAAAATAGTGTGTAGAATTGGAAGTATACAGTAAAAACACCTTAGATGAATAATCTTCAAAGCAGATAATGAAAAGTTAGATGTACATTCCAAATAATATCTGAATTAATGTTGTAGGTTGTACTTGAGTAGTTTTTACAATACATTTAAAATGATACCTTTAAATTAAATAAGAATAACAGATTTTAACCAATTAAGTGCAGTCAGAAAACAGAAACCACACTAAGGGATTCTTGAGAGTGCAGAGTGCATGTGTATTTATATTGTAAAAGGTGTATTTCTTTAAGTGCTATAAATTTTGTTTGATACTTTCACTGATTTATGAATGGCTTATCTAGGTACAGCTTACTAGATTCAAAAAATTAATTTTGGAAATTATCAGTCCTAAAGTTGTTAATGATGATAAAGATCTCTACATCTGCATATTGCTTATAATTTTAAAATGTTCCATTTATTTGTAAAAACTTACCTAGCACATGTAAAGAATTCATTCCTTTGAATGTCTCCTTTTGTATTTTCTTAACTTTATTGTCATGAATTCTGAGTTCTGCTAACGATTTGGGAAGATTAAGTGGTATTTCACTTAGTTGATTGTGGGACAGATATAGCCTTCGCAACTTCTTTGTGGTTTGAAAGGCTTTGGGGTGAATCTTTGTTAGTTTGTTGTTGTTCAGAATCAAAGCCTAGATAAAGCATAAAAAGTTACACCATATCAGGAAGTGGGTGTGATTTACCAGTATTCTACAGTGATTAGTCACTCATGGAAATCAATGCAAATTATGTCATTCATATACTTTATTAACAATGTAAATAATTCTCCAGCCCAATCTAAGCTTAAAAAAAGAAAAATTTACTACTGAGTTGGAACAGTGCAAAGCTTTAACGATTGGTTTCACACCTTTGGTTTGTCTTTGAGTAGGTGACACGTGTTTAAGGCTCCCCTCTCCCATTTCTCTTCATGGAAGTGATGGATAGTATTATCTTTATCTTATCTTTTTTTAAAATTTATTTATTTATTTATTTGGCTGCATTGGGTCTTCGTTGCTGCGCGGGGGCTCTTTGTAGTTGCAGCGAGTGGGGGCTACTCTTCGTTGTGGCGCATGAGCCTCCCATTGTGGTGGCCTCTCTTGTTGCGGAGCACTGGGTCTAGAGCACAGGCTTCAGTAGTTGTGGCTTGCAGCCTCCAGAGCGCAGGCTCAGTAGTTGTGGCGCACAGGCTTAGTTGCTCCGCGGCATGTGGGATCTTCCCGGACCAGGGCTCGAACCCATGTCCCCCTGCATTGGCAGGCAGATTCTGAACCACTGCGCCACCAGGGAAGCCCTCTTTATCTTATCTTAAAAGCTATTCACTCCACAAAATTAACTTCGGTACACAACAAATACGTTTTTGCATGATTTTATCTACTCTTAAAACCTCACCTCTGTCTTGTTTACTAATGTTTACCATTTTCCCCAGAACAGAGGCCTGAAAGAATAAACTCTTACAAAGTGCCCTCAGCATTCTGGCATATTTTAGACAATGGGGAAATGGTAGTAGTTTCTGGAGAATGACTCAACCTCTTCTCAGTTCTGTGACTGTTTCTCAGTGCAACGCGGCAGCACTCTTCAGAGAAGACACAACCCCAGAGAGTGAAAGCTTAATGCAGCCTGAATCTTTGTTCCCCACAGCCAAGCCCTTTGCGACATGTTGAGGGTTCTGACTGCAGCCATCTTGAGCTACTGGGGTGCGGAACTTCAGAACCAAAACTGGGAAAATCCTTGGTAATCAGGGCTTGCCACTCACCTAGTAACTATTTTCAAAACGTGCCAGATTTTGCAGAAACAATTTTCAGTGTTTCACAAGAGCAATGGCATTCCTAGGACTTTTTATTCCTCTCTGCTAATCTGGATCCTCTCATTCTTTCAGGGAGCAGCTCTAGATTATTTCCTTTTATGATTTTTGTCCCTGGTTCCATTCTACAGCAATCTTCCCATTGTTTCCAGAATGACTTAATATACACCTTTCTGGTATTATTCACATTGTTGCTGTTTCACAGAAGAAATACAAATACTTCTGCAGTTAAACTCCCTTTACTTATTATGTTTACTGGTTTCACCATAGGCCCTTAGTGTCTCCTTGTTCTTACCTTCCTTTCACTGAACTTTTTTTTTTTTTTTTTTTTTTTTTGTGGCCTCTCCCGTTGCGGAGCGCAGGCTCAGCGGCCATGGCTCACGGGCCCAGCTGCTCCGCGGCATGTGAGATCTTCCCGGACCCGGGCACGAACCCGTGTCCCCTGCATCGGCAGGCGGACTCTCAACCACTGCGCCACCAGGGAAGCCCTTACCTTCCTTTCAGATACATCACTACTTTTAACAATTTCAACTGAGATAGGTTAAGCCTAGAAGAATTTAAAATACATCTTGTTACCACTGGTAAAATATACTCCTTTCTGTGTGTGCCGCACACTCCATGTCTGTGACAGTGTGGAATCAGGCTCTCCCTCAAACCCAATTTCAAATAGAATTAGAAATTTTACCTGCTAAAATCTAGAGGCTCAAAATGCTAAATAGAAAAATAAGAATCTTATAAATCTTAGAAAATTAAAATATTAATGAGTATAGTAAGGAAAAGTTCTTTTTCATCTTTTGAGATCTAGAAAAAAAAGCCATACAAGTATATTTAGTCAATTATGTTATATTGCACATGCTGCTGTTAGAGCTTTGTGGGTTTGGGTACTGCTTTTCTTACATTGTACACTAATGAGTTCCTGAAAATAATCAGTTTTATTATTTTAGTGTATAATGACTATGATTACCTAAATAGAACCTAAATAGATCATAAGGACCACTTATTTGAATTCTTAGCCCGCTGCCTTTCCACCTGGCTGTTATTCAGTAAACATCAGTTGAATTAAATTATTAATTGAATTAAATCTATAATTTTTCATTAACTAGACCACTGCTGAATAACGGGGATTTTGTCACTCATCATACACAGAAAAGTAAGACTTGTTTACACAAATACAAGCAATCATTTTAGCAGTGACAGAGATTATCACTTAAATATTTGCATGTATTCTTACATAAAGTGAGATGAGTCCTTTAAAATCATTTTCTTTGATTTCCATAATTTTATTGTTTTGAAGGTCAACCATTCGGGTATCAAATGGAATATTGCTTGGGACAGAGGACAAACCTGAGAAATAAACAAACACGTTGCATATATGTTATATGCTAAAGATGAAATTGCTGATATGATAGAAATGTGCTTTTTTTCAAAATTCATGGTTACCATTAAGTAATAGATGACTCAACATGTAACAGATGACAAAAACATTGTTCTTTGGAAAGGCCTAAAGATCTTATCAAGTAACTTTATTTTTACAAGGTGTCTAGCTGGTTCTAGCTATCACCGTTCAGTCTGCTGCAAGGTGACATTAAATGGAGCTAAGTTGGGGGGTTCTAATATGACTACGAGGAGGAGATCTACAGCTGAGGCACAGCTTCTGCTGATGTACTTTTAACTAAAGAATATTAACATTCTTTGCAGATTTTCAGGCAGTTGTAGTGCTAATTGGAGCCTGTGGGTTTTGATCATTTTAAGAAGCATCAACATGTAGAAAGTTGTGCTTAGAAAATAGATAAATTATTTTCGTGTACACTATCAAAGACTTTACTACCCATTTCCTTTAATAATGAGCTCCTCTAATTAGTCGTAAATTATTTGATTTATGAAAACTTATTCATCCATAACATATAATTAACATCTAGGTGTGTAGTATACCTTTACTGAATTTATCACCCACAGCCTTAGCTCTTTTCGAGCTGTGTACTCTAGTAATAGCTTTCTTTTCTCTCATCTCAGCAGCTGCATCTTCCTTTTTGTGTAGGTACTCAGTAAATGTTAATTACATTATTTAAAGACTTAAGTGTGTTTTTCCTCTCTTAAAGAAGCAGAAAATTGCCAGGAGCTGTATGTGGCGCATTTCTTCCTTACTTTCCTTGCTTTCCCTAAATGGCTGAACATGTGCACCTCTGATTGTTGTCAGACATTCCATATGGTATTTATGCTTGACGAGCATGGGGCTTTCTTGGTGTTCCCCAACATTTTATTTTTGAAATGTTCAAACATACAGAAAAGTTTAAACAATTTTACAGTGAAAATTCATATTCCTTTTTCTCCCATCAACATTTTGCTATACTGTACTTACTGTCCATCCATCAATTTATCTTTTTTATGTATTTTAAAGTGAGTTTTAGATATTACTACACTTCTAGTGGAGCCATCCTTACTCCTAAAAAGTAGTAGTATATTTAATAGGCCCAAATAGAAGAATCCAATATTGAAATACTGTGAATATCAACATTTCACTTGACAGCCCTCAATTCTTTGCCCTTTATACTTTAAAATTGACAATTCTTTTAAGAAGTTTGACATAGATGGAAAGGGGTAACTTGATGGGTTACCAAGGTAACAGCAGTTTTGTTAGGAGATTACTTTGGTTTTAGAAAATGAAGTGGAAGTTCTTATAGGAAGGTAGAGGTTCTGCAGACAGGATCTAGTAACATAAACTTTGACAAACCTTCCCCTACCCTACCCCTGATGAATTTGGAAGCTCTGAAAAAAATTTCATTTCCTGAGGGAAAAAGATTTTTAAGTGTCCTTCTCAACTTCAGTTGTCATGGGGGACCACTATATGCTGCTAACAGTGCTGTGTCATTTTAAAGGTATGTGTCATACTATTACAGATATTCTTGGGTGAATTTTATTAGATTTTTTTCAAAGCTAAATATTCAAGAGACCATGTAAGTAAAACACTATTTGCAACCAACTGTCTGTCATGAGGCAGTTTGGTTTTTCTCAGTTCTTTGAAGACAGTCACATACTGGAGCAGAGCTATGCAGTGTTTCCTTCAAGGTCTTTAAGTTGAAGTAGAAGACTTTGTGCTGGAGTGAACATGAAGGCCATCACACAAGGATGGTGTGTGCTAAAGGTGAACATCTCCTTAGTCAAAGTTTTACCCAGAACAAACCCAGTTTACATCCAGCAGTATCAAAGTAGATATATACATTTTTATCCTGATCTTTGTTTAGCAAAGTGTTTTCTCAGGCTTCAACTCTACAAATTGATAGTGAAGTTTCTTCCTGCCTGGGATGCAGCTTAAAAACGACAGTACCAAAAGAAAAAAAAAAAAAAAGACCTTCCGATACTCCCTAATCTAACCTTTTCTCACACCAGGGTCTGTTTCAGCTTCTACATTTCTCCTTCCTGCCGCTCTTCCCACAGTCATTCTTGCCTGTGCTTCCAGACCAGCAAACGTTGTTTGCATCTTGTCATCTCTTTCTCATAAGAATGTCAAAGGTAAAGCTTAAAACCCATTTTTTCCTGGCCTGTATATTCCATTAAGACTTTACCAGCGATTCTAGCTCATAATAATATCCTCGTTTTGGGATGATTTTTGTTCACCTTTCTCATTATGTCCCATAATAACACTTTTTTTTTTTTTTTTTTTTTTTGCGGTACGCGGGCCTCTCACTGTTGTGGCCTCTCATGTTGCGGAGCACAGGCTCTGGATGCGCAGGCTCAGTGGCCATGGCTCACGGGCCCAGCCGCTCCGTGGAATGTGGGATCTTCCTGGACCGGGGCACGAACCCGTCTGCCCTGCATCGGCAAGCGGACTCTCAACCACTGCGCCACCAGGGAAACCCAATAACACATTTTTTTAAAGTCTCTGGAGTTCACTGTAACAAGCTTTGACTATTGCCACGAATGCTGTGGCAGTAGGAAATGAATCTAAAGCTTTCAGAGGCACTGTCTGCTCATATGCGCTCTGGAAGTGGCCTTAAGTGGCCTCCAGGTCCAGAATGGGAAGTGTGTGCCATACTTTTGGTTTCCCACAGTGGGTCAGGTCTGAGCCATCTCCTCTTTTACAAATAGCTGAGTACAACAATTGTTGATGTGCATTCCTGTTACACCTCTCCCTGAGTATGCCCTTCTATTTGAGAGCACCTTCATTAGAAGTATTAAAAGAATAAAATACTCAGCAGAGAATTACACATTTTTAAGAGACTTTAGAAAGTGGTTTTTAGTTCAGCCATTTATTTTCTAGATAGTTTTAAACCCAAAACATTCAAAACAAATAGAGTATTTTCTTTAAAATGTCTAGATTAGAGATTTCACAAACTCTATAACCTATTTATTGTTCTGGATGGGCAACTTATTTTGTTATGGTAGAATTTTGCTAGGAAGCACAGTTTCAACCAGCTGACACTCTATAAGATGAAACCACAGTGACATCCATTCTCTTTAAAGGAAATTTAAATGTAATACTGATTCAAATTTGGGAAGAGAAGGAAATGTTCTGTATATGAAATTTCCATTGTTTTCCTCTGATTTTCTGGATTTTAAAAATAAGTTTGGATGTACTTTGGAGTTTGTTATACTTTTCAAAAATTTAAGTGAAAAATTCCTTTATAATCAGCTGATTTTTGAAATTTCAGTGAGGTCTTTCCTTATCCTTTAAATTTTGTCAAAACGACATTATTCTACAAAACAAGTTGACATGTGTCCTTACCTAGATCAGAACAGTGTACAACTCTCGAGTAGCACTGGCATCCAAACGGACATGTTGGAAACAGATCGAATGGGAAGAAGGGGTTAATTGGCTCTCTTGTTGGGAAAAGAGAGTTGTTAGCATCACTGTCACCTTCGTCTTCCATGTCCTTCAGCATCATATTCTTCAGTGTCAGGTACGAAGGGTGAAATAAGGGTTTGGCAGAGCACAAAGTCAAGAACACTAGGAGCACATACTCCTTCATGTCGTCCTGTGTAGGGGACCGGTCTAGAACTAAGTAGACATTGAGGATTAAGTTAAAGTTTAAATAAATACAGTTCCTGCTGCTGTACATTTCTCAGAGCTGGCAAGAGTACAATGAAATGGCATTCTAATTTATTACCAGTGTGAGAGTAAGTTTATTAAAAGTTTTTGGAAAGCAGTTCAGCAATATGCATTGGAAGCTTTATAAATATCTTTATTTTTCATCTAGCAGTTCTACTTTTGGCATCTAGTCTCAGGAAACAATTCTAATGTGCATAAAGGTGTTCATCAGAGAATCATATATAATAGCAAAAAAATTAAAGATAATGCTAATGGTTAAAGAGAAATAGTAAAATAAAATAGGGTATATTTATTCCATGAAATACTTTGGAACCCACAAAATGTTTGCAAAGATATTTAAAAATATGAAAAACTGTTTTTTGAAATAAAAGAAAATATAAAAAATCTATACATAGTATACTTATAAACACAAACACACACAAAACCTGGCACAAATATACCTAATTGATGATAATATCTGGATGGTAGAGTCATGAATTACTTGTGTCTTTTTTTTTCTTTAATTTCTATACTGAGCAATAAGAACTACATTTATACTTAGGAAACAAATAAATGCTTTTAAAAACAAAAACATATTATCATACCTGACTATTTACTCCTAAAATCCTTCCATTGCCTTAATATCTATGTCACTTTTAAAGTAAAATCCTTCATATCCCCTTAGTACATCTGGAAGTTTTCTTTTAACTTCTCTCCCACCATCCTCCCCAGCCTCACTCTCAGAGTTGGTTACTTTTTCCACAGTGTTATTGGATTTCTTCCTTTCAATCTGTTCCATTATCTAATACCTGATCCAAAGCATCTTTGGTCCAGGCTATTCTTTTTTACTGATCTTTCCACTGAGTTCCTTTTGTTTAGTTTTTTTGCAGGGGGAAGGCATGGGGTGCTTTCAGTTGTAGTTTTTAAAGCCCACACAAAACTGGAATGTATGAATGAGAACCTTCTGAGAATAGATTTGTTGTCATCTGATGGTGGATATTCCTACAGGTATGTTTACATATCATGGTTTCTTAACCATCAACTGTAAAACATACATTCTTTGTACTTTTCAAAAATTAAAAGCATTATGATATCATCTAAAACAGACTTATACCTGTCTTCCCTTTGGGGCATGCAGTTAGCTTCACATAATGCCCATTGGTGAGTCTGTATCCTGGCAGGAGGGAGTCCACACCCAGCCAGATCATCCAGCAGTGTAGCTGTCCTGCTATGCCTGAGCACCAGATAGCACCTTAGCCACAGAGGGCTTCTAGAGTCAGTCAGAATTGGTCCAGCCTCAGGAAGACCTGGCCCTCCAAATCCTTGAATTATGCCAGCTTCTTACAGTTTTCTAGAACCCAGAAATCAGCTTTAATATCTCTCCACAGCCTTGCTTTTTTTTGGACTTAAGAATCAGAAATGAATTAACTAACTTAATTAAAATATTCATTTATATATCTTTTAATCATCAGAGAAAGGTTTTTTAAAAAACCCTACTGTCATCAGTGATTAACCTGATAACTAACATTATTTAACGCTTAGAAATCTATATGGCGACAAGTACATTTTGCCCTCTGGGCGGCTGGACATGACCAGCCTTATCACGTTTCCCTATGAGAACTCACACTCAATTGTGCTAGGAAAGGGGAGATTACAGGACACAGAACAGAAAAGATTTTTATATTTTTATAATCTTATTCTGAATCCCACTTCAGAACCAGTTCTGTCCTTCCATCTCTACACTGCCTGTGGAATTGTCAATTCAGTTTATTCTAGATACGTCTCTCACATTAACCAGGAGGCCTGAGAGGTGTAAAGAGCTTCAGTGGCTTCCCCAAGGCCACATAACCAAATTGAAGTGGAAATTGAGTTAGAGCTCATGTGTCCCAACCCATTCTTTGCATCTTCTGCTGCAACCCACACAGGAGCACACTCCTTTATCTTCTTTTATCTAGTGGCCTCTATCATCTCTTCCTTTCCAGCCAGTCCACATGTTGCTGTCCTGTGTACATCTGTACATAAAGGAGTGCACTCACAGCTTTCGGAGGGTGGAAATGGGAGTGGTTGTGTGGTCAGATTTGTATGGTGCAGAGAGAGATTGTGCTGGCAACTCACGGGCCAGCAGCTTCTGTCAGCCGGCCCTGGGGACAAGCAGGTTACTATTCCAGTCACCCTGGAATCCTGGCACAGGCACCTGGTTTTGGTCAACTAGGCTTCATTTCCAGCATCACTTTGGCACATCATTTCTGCTTCTTAGCTGCCCGCCTAACTATGCTCCATTATGTTTCTTGACCGTAGGCTTCTTTGTGGTTCCTGGCTCCTTAATGCTTGGTGCCCTGCCTTGCCTTGACTTCCACAATTCTCATTCTTGAGCTAATTTAGCTCTTGGTCCTTAGCAAAACCAAATATTGTCTCTGGTACCAATTTATTCTTTAAGATTGTTCTGCATCGCAGCTCTATCTTCTAGGACCATAGCTGCCCCTGACCTTATTTGACCTTGGTAGAGAAGTTAGTGAATTAAATGTCATTTGAAGTCATGTCTCTGGCTTTCTTTGAGGTTGCTGGAGTTTTTCATTGGGCATTTATCAAGTACCCACTGTGTACCAGGCACAGGGTTAGGATACATAATCCATGAAGTAGAACATGTTTGGATGTTCAATGGACATGCTTCTCCCTATCCACTTCTCCCACGCTTCCTTGCTCAAAACACAACCACAGCTCCTAATCCGCTACTCTCAGGTAAGTGTGGGATTGTTGTAAAAGTTAATACTTGAATGTCAGGTACGCTAATAGGAAAACTAAAAAACAAATGCTCAAGTTAGTAAATAGAACTAAACTGTGTGTGGTCAGTGCTGGCTGTGTACACTCTGGCTCTAACATTTTGGAATAATCTCCAGATGTGTGGTCCCCAGACTCTGAAAATAAAATTCTTCACCATAAGTTTGTGTACTCCTCATAAATTGTGTACTCCTCATAAATCTCAGTTTACTATTTGAGACCAGTAGAAATAAAGACATCTATAAAATATACATACATGAAAAAAAGGTTGAAATAGAATACACAAACCTAATAAGAGGGATAGTGGGCTTATGAGTGAAGGATTATTTTCCTGTCTATGGTGCATATTTTTAAAATTATTATTTTGCTTTTTAAATATTTTAAATAGCAATCTGCAAGAAAATGGTCTTTACTCTGGTCCTCCATATACTTTTGCCTTTTCTTACCACTTCTAGAAACATTAGACAGTACAATTAAAGGTTTCCCATACACTGCCCCCTCAGAATTCAACCAGCAGTGCCTACCTTCAAAATAGTCTGGAGCCACAATTTCTTGAGGGCTAGCACCATTTACTCTGGTCCATGGGAGATAAAAGAGTTTTAATAAAAAGTTATTTTTGAGTTGGTTGGTTGTTTGAGTTTCATTATTTTTGTAGAAACTTAGAGATAAATAGGCTGTAGCTTCCCCGTCTAGACCAGAAAAATCTATGTAATGCATAATTAGACCTAAGAAAATGGTAAAACTTTAAAAAATACATATAACAAGAGGAATATGTTAGAGATCCAAAGTGGGAAGCCAGGACGCAATGCCTTGGCTTTCCCTGTAGCCTGGCAGCAGGGCCAGGGACTTGCCTTCACTCCTGCAAACCCCATTTCCTGCTGCAGTCATGTTGCCCTATGATGTAGGAGATCCCTGGAGTGGGGTGTAGGCTGGGATGAGGGGGAGCAGAGCAGTTGTGGCAGACTTAGAGGGACACTGGTATGAGGAGCAGAGCTGGGAGGAGACACAGAAGATCAGTGCTCAGGTGAAAGAGAGGAAGAAAGCCAAGCATGAGGGAGGGGACTTATTTCTCTTACATGTTCCCTCCAAAAGGGCTGCTGGTCAGCCTACCTGTGGGGTCAGGAGGAGCATCAGCCAGTGTCCCTCCCTTCCTCTCTCTTCTTTCTTACACTGATAAGCTACATGAGTTCCTCCCTGCCTTAGATAAGATGGTGACTCTGGCCTGCTATGTTAGGCAGTGGCTTGTCTATGGTAGTTGGCAAGCTTTCCAGTTGCTGGCTGGTGAGGGCAGCCACCAGTCATGCCCTTCTGGACCCTTCCCTGGTGAGTGAGAGAGGAGACATGTGGAAGCAGGAAATGCCATTTAGTTGAAACTCCCTCCCAGTGTTGAAGTTTCCTCCAGAACATTGTAGACCAGATGGTGTGTCTGCTCTCTGATTGCATGACTCCAGTGAGAGGACTCAGGGAGCACACCTCCTCAAGAGGCATCCAGTTCCACTGCTGTCCATCTGTGGTTGACAGGAAATTCTTTATATTGAGACCAAAAATGCCTTCTGTCACATTCTTCTCTCTGTGCTACTTCTGTTTTCTGTTAGTTATATGAAATTAACCTGATCTTTTTGCATTCTCTTATCCTGTTTACTTGAAAAGAGAAGTCAGGAGAACCTTGATTCCATGAGGAATTAACCATTTATTCCCTTCATTTGAGATGGCAAAGGCTTGATTAAAAAAACAAGTGATTATAGACCCCAAACCTTGCCCTATTCTAGTTAAGCAATTTTTTATCAGTAGAAAAATATTGGAATGTCCAAGAGGGAACACTAAATAGCAATGTTTTTTCCCCATTATTCAGAGAGTGTAGAGAATATTGTTTCTCATTTAAATGATGACTCTTAGTTGTTTGTTTTATTTTTAAATTTTGCGTTTATTAATATGAGTCAAGCTCTTATTCGTTTAGTTTTGGCAGTATTTAGATTGTTATTTTTAAAACCTTTAAAAATGTTTATGTCTTGTTCTCAAGAAAGCTCAGTATTTCCCTGATACAGACGTTTTGACAGAGTTTCTTACTCATGGAAAACTTTGAAATTTTGTTTCAAATTTCTCTTACTCTGAATAATATTTGAAATATTATTTCAGTGCTACTGCTGTTATTACTAAGCCATGGCACATTAGAGCCAGGAGAGGCCTTTGAGACTTTGCTACCATGCCCTCTTTTATAGCAGAAGAAGCCGAAGCTGGCCTCCTCACTGCTGCATTGTCCACCTTTCTGCTTGGCCTCCTCTAAATGGGTCTTATTCCCACAGTGACTTCCAGACAGTAACCAGGCTCTCCTCAGAGAGGATGGGGTGAGAGGCTTGGCCATGTTCTTAGGACTGGAAATGTAGCTTGAGAAGTGTCTTTCTGAATTTACATAAGCTCCTATTTTCTGCTTAAATGTTCCACAAACTGGAATGGAAAATTTGTCTAAGTGAAATGGTATTTCCTCTCAGACACTATCATTAGGAAAATAAATCACTGTGCTTTGAAATCCTATGCTTAAAGTTCTGCTTGGCTGAAATTCCTCTCGATTCACAAGTACCAACAATAGTTTTCAGTATATAAATGTGATATAACATGCTCTGTGTATTCGCAGAAGGAATCCAGACTAAATTCTGGTGTAGTCAAGGCACAGCCTTGTAAATGGACAAGTAAGTTAAACTTTGGAAACTTATTCACAGTACCTTTTTGTCATGGAAACTGATACTTTTAAAGCCTATGATTTCCTTAAAGAGATACTTAACTTTACCTTGAAAGTATAAATAGCAGCTGATTGAAGAACTTGCTGGCTGCTTTTCCTTTTATATGTTTTGTCCTTCATCAGTTTTTCAATGCATCTAGCAACCTAGCTACTGTCTTTAAAAACTCCTACCTCTTCATTTTTCTATTGTTTCCTATGCTTCCTTAAAACTTGTGCTTGTAAAGTTAATCTCTTGTCTCAAACCTCAGATCAGATATCTGAATATTCTTTTTTAATTAAGTAGCTGTAACAGAAGACTGCATATCCTCAATTCTTTCCACCACTACCCTATATGGCTAAATACTAAAAACATCAAGATGCTTTTACACATGTGTGGGCTTATGATTTCTTTTTTTAAACAACTCGGTTCTTGGTGGGATTTTTTAATTCTTTATTTTTAGAGAGATATATACCCCCTGAGATTCTTTGTGACTTAATCCTCTATACCATGTGGCTACTGTTTATGGCTGCCACACCTCCAAATAGGTTAACAAGAAAGAATGCTGTGCTGTATTAGATTATGAGGGAGTAGAATATCAAATACATTGTTTAATTTGTTAAAATCTAATATTAAATAAAAGAGGGAGTAGAATATTAAATACATTGTTTAATTTGTTAAAATCTAATATTAAATAAAAAATTTATTTTGGGAGGGGACAAAGGAAATCTTTGTTTTACACTCTGACTGGATATTGTGAAAAGAAGTTTCTAATCTTTCACATTGAATATAGGGCTAATTAAACTATTGCTGATAAATATTCTTTCTTAGAGTTATATGGATCTCCATTTTAACTGTCCAGTGTCATTTCGTTACATAAGAATAAGGAATACATTTATCAAGGCAAAATATGAATATTCAAATATGTAAGTAAAAACATTTGAATAACTCATATATTTTTAAAATACCTTAGAAAATATCATAGTTTCACATTTTGAAAAAATCTTTTACTGTTTTCACTTAATGTATTTGTAATATCCCCAAACTTTCTTATCATTCATTATTAAGGTAATGTTATTTTCTTAAAAGAACATGTTCACAAGATATTTGTTTAAATGATTTTAAAAATCAATCCTGTTAACTTTTATGGTAAAGTATAATGACAGGTTATCATTTAGCTATTTTAAAAAGTCGCAATTATGTTGAAAGTAAATCCATTATATGTAAAACATAAAAGCTAGAGTAATTTTAGATATGTATTTAAGTGCTATTTTTTAAGACGTTATACAGATAAACTTTAAACTATATTATATAATTTACAAGCATTTATGTTAATAACATTAATGTCCTCTTAGTATTGACTAAAACAATTGTACACTAGTACATGAAAAAAAGACATGAAAACATACCTTGTAAGAAGAGAGTAAGTTCTCCTGAAAGTAGAATTTTCCACCATGTACTACTTATCTATAACGTAAATGTTCTCAGCTACTATTTAAGAAGAAAATATGAAAAGATATTACATTTAAAAGAAAAACAGTCTTCTGCAGAGCCTGGTGTGGCTGCACCCTGGGTGACACTGGAATAAGCTGCTTCCACAGATTAGCCCATGTTAGTACTGAGAAGCAAGATTAAAACTTGTTACTGCTCATGTGTTTTCCATCACTGTTTGTATCGTAGCCAAGACTTCTAGCTAAACTCTAGACGTCTACTGGAAGATTCTGAAGAAAAAAAAGAGAGTTTAATAATTCATGGCAACTGGCCATTGAAAGTGCAGTCAAAGCCATTCAAGAAATACCTGATTTGAAAAAAATATGAAATTCTTAAATGAATGAATACTTATAAGTTACAAATTTAAAAATCACTCACTCTATATAGACTAATATTTATCGTTTTAGGAAGGAATACTGAAAGAGTACATTATTGAAATGTAAATCCAATCTCCAGATGTACCTAAGAAAGGAGCCATGCTGTTAATTTTCTTCTGATGACTGAAGCTGTTACATCAAGCATACGTCTCAAGAATTTCTTTAAAAGCTTTTGGCCCTGCCACAGGCATGTCAGGGGAATTGCAGACCAGGCCCTATATAATGCTTCTGGCCCCAACCTATATGCTGTGATACAGACATTGATGCAAGGATACAGGTGAAGCCTGCTTGGACTTTCACTTTTCAAGAGAATATCACCTATGACCACATAGCATTTAGGGAGGACATGGGAGCAGGAAGACAACATTCACAATTAGGCCTGAGAGAATGCCCAATTCCCACATCAATTAAGACATCATCCTTCAAGAGGACATTTTTCTAAGTCTGGGTACCTAAGTACTAGGTAACACCAAACTAGCATCTTCATGACGTGCAGATTTGGGGGCCAGCCTGTTTGCAAAGCGTGTTTCCAGTAGTTTAGCAGAGTCTGGTCTCTCCTGACACAAAGAATCTGACTGTTGTTTGTTCCTGATTCCCAGAGAAATGGCACATGTTGAAGCAAGCCATAGAAAAAGTACTGTGCCTCCAATGTGCAGGACACCCAGCCCCCACTTAAATAAAATATACTTCTGTGGCCCTCACATCAGACAGTCCCGTATGCTGGCCTCTGCAGAGCTTTAGGCCTGCCCGGGTGCAGCACCTGAGGTTTGGCAGGCCTCCTGTTTGGTTATAATGCTCATGTTCCCATTTATTCAGTTATGTTTAGTTCGAAACATTTGTCTGTTACCTTGATGAATTGGGACATCGTGAGTGTTGAACTGGATTTTA
The DNA here is from genome assembly GCF_949774975.1 of Lagenorhynchus albirostris. NCBI lineage: Eukaryota > Metazoa > Chordata > Mammalia > Artiodactyla > Delphinidae > Lagenorhynchus > Lagenorhynchus albirostris. Next base: position 90,113,834 of record NC_083101.1, on the reverse strand, counting down.
TTAACCTGAGCTCCATCAAAGCAGTGGCCATAAATGAGAAGCTCCTTGGGCAGAAATCTGTGTCCTTCACAGTGTTTTGTTTTGTTTTTTTAACTTTTAACTGAAGTATACATTACAAAAAAATAAACATTGTAATGGTACAGCTCAATTAATTTTCACAAACACCTAATCAAGAAATCCCAGCACTCCTGGACCCCTCAGAATCACTCTGTCTTCAGAGGAGGCCGCTGTCTGACTTCAAAAACCATAGCTTTCTGAACTTTATATATACAGTGCATTCTCTTCTGAGTCTGGCTTTCTTCATTCAGCGTTATGTTTTAGAGATCCATCCAGGTCATTGTGGTTAGCAATAGTTTGTTCATTCTCATTATAAACATACCTTCTTGTATTGCGCTTCACTTTATTGCATTTCACAGATACTGTGTTTTTTGACAAACTGAAGGTTTGTGGCAACCCTGTGTCGGGCAAATCTATTGGTGCCATTTTTCCAACAGCATCTGCTCACTTCATGTCTCTGTGTCACATTTTGGTAATTTGCAATATTTCAAACTTTTCCTTTGTTATTATATTTGTTATGGTGATCTATGATCAGTGGTCTTTGATATTACTACTACAACTTGCAGAAGCCTCAGGCGATGGTTAGCATTTTTAGCAATAAAATCTTTTTAATTAAGTTTTGTTCTTTTTTTTTAAGACAGAATGATATTGCACACTTAATAGATCACAGTATAGTGCGCTGGGAAACCCATAAGTACGTGTAACTTACTTTATTGAAATATTTACTTTATCACAGTGGTCTGGAACAAAACCTGCAATATCTCCAAGGTATACCCATATTATATAACATTCTTCTGTATGAATATGCCAGAAATTATATATTTTATATGTATATTCATATATATATTCATTTAACTGGGTTAATTTCCATTTGGAGTGTAGCTATGAACTTTTAAGCATTCATTGATCTGTCATTTGAGGCTCGTGTATGTGTTTCTGTCAGGTAGAATTGCTCTATATTTAAAAATTGTGGGGTTTCCCTTGTGGCTCAGTGGTTAAGAATCTGCCTGCCAATGCAGGGGACAGGGGTTCAAGCCCTGGTCCGGGAAGATCCCACATGCTGTGGAGCAACTGAACCCATGCGCCACAACTACTGAGCCTGTGCTCTAGAGCCCGTGAGCCACAACTGCTGAGCCCGCGTGCTGCAACTACTAAAGCCCACGCGCCTAGAGCCTGTGCTCTGCAACAAGAGAAGGCACTGCAATGAGAAGCCCGTGCACCGCAACGAAGAGTAGCCCCCACTTGCTGCAACTAGAGAAAGCCCATACGCAGCAATGAAGACCCAACGCAGCCAAAAAAAAAAAATAAATAAATAAAATATTTTTTTTTAATTATGGGGCCTCCCTGGTGGCGCACTGGTTGAGAGTCCGCCTGCCGATGCAGGGGACACGGGTTTGTGCCCTGGTCTGGGAGGGTCCCACATGCCGTGGAGCGGCTGGGCCCATGAACCATGGCCGCTGAGCCTGCGCGTCCGGAGCCTGTGCTCCGCAACGGGAGAGGCCACAACAGTGAGAGGCCCGTGTACCGCAAAAAAAAAAAAAAAAAAAAAAATTATGAAGTTTCAACTTCTCTTGATAAGTAAATCCTTGCCACTGGGTGGCTCCTGTTTTTGCATGGCAACACTTGGCTGGGGCTGAGTGGCAGCGCCTCCTCTCAGTGGGATGTGTGCCTCCCACTCTCTACCTTTGCCTGTGCTCACACAGTGTTCCTCTCCCACATCATTCTACCAGCCTCTCCTCACCTCTCAGTCATGGCATCTGCCCCGCGACCACCCGTCTAGGCAGGGTTCTGCCACCTTGTCTAGAGAGCTGGGAGGCACTTCCTGTGAGATTGTTTTTCTAAAGATGTGTTGCAGCCTCTCTCCTCTCCTCACTTGTGAGCCCTGAGCTTATCTTCCTCCAGCATGCTGTTGTGCTCTTTAGTCAGAAGGCTTAGGGAAAGAAATGGGCCCTGGAGTATAATGCCAAGATGCAGGTGGTCTTTCTGGCTTATTCACCCTATTCTGCTGACATTGTGACTAGAGGTACAGCCCAGGGCCCAAAACCCCTCCCACAGTCTTGGAGCTGCAGGTGGGAAGCTTTACCTCACAACTGCAGAGATAGCCCAGCGTGCACAAACACACCATTTGGATATAAACTGGAGTTTTTTCTCCACACCTTTGCGGGTTGTCATTCCAGACACATCAGTGTACCTCCTCTTCCCTAGAGTATTGTGAGGAAAAAATCTTCCTTTTTTGGTTCCTATAAGGGTCCTATGAAGGGGACCTAATTCTTTTCTACATGTTTGTTTTTTATTGTTTGGCTTTTGCCTCGTTGGGCCTTGGTCTAAATACTGGAGAATTAGTGTTACTATATCAAACAGTGTCTTTGGGAATCATGAATAATCTGCACATTATTATGTTTTAAACAAGATAAGTTTCAAAATTAGAAAAGTAATATTCGCTCTACTGACATTTTATGAACAGAAACATTGATTGCATAAAAGGAACATCAACACAAATTTCTTGCATGGCCCAATATATTCCAATCATGATGAAAATAAAAATAAATTGCTTAAGCCACGCTTGCATATAATTTTTAAGACCCTTTCCTGACCTTCTGCTAATGTAGAAATGGAGAACAGTGGTCAAAGCCCAAACAAATGAGAACTGGAAAGGACCTTAGAAATCATCTCATGCAAATTAAAACTCCAATGGGTGAGGAGTAGGGGTGACTGTGGTCACATGAGACACCTTCCCGAGCTCAAGTATCACTAAGACGATTGAGTTTTATGATGTTTGTCAGCTGGTATCTGGTGCTTCCTCCCCTGTTTACCTTAACCTTCTGAGTACATTGGAATGGATTGTGTACTAGTCTCTCATAGTAGAAATTACAAGGAAAATTTTGCCCATCCGTTTATTCAAAGAACGGTGTTAAGTGCCATGAAGAAAAGCAAAATGGGATGGGGGATTGTCAGCGAAACGTTGAGGGAATGAGGGGATGTGCCTTTCAAATACCTAGTTCAAGAATGTTCTAGACCATCAAATCCTAGGATGTAAATAATGTATGCTCTTTATGCATAACAGAGGTTGTATATAGTAGGCATTCACAAAAACTTCTGAAAGAACTGAATTCATGGGTTTGATATGATTTTATGGGTGGTTTTGAATGTTCAAGCATCCTTCATGGTGGACTAGGCTCTGTGGTTTATAATGAGAATTGACTTTATACAGTAGATCATGACCCATGGGCAGTATTCAGCCCACAGATATGGTTTGTTTGGAGCATATGGTATTTTTAAAAATGAGGAAATTTTATATCAAAGTCTAAATTTACCATATCTTAAAAACTAGTTTGACAAAACTGGCCCTGAATTCCTGTGCAGTTCCAGCAATTGGCTGAGCTCATGGCAGCAACCTTCTTCAAATGGGCTTCTGGTTCCTGGCTCTCAGCTCCCATTCTTCTATACCCTGTGCTGGTAAGGACTTGCTTCTGCAACTTGCAGGCTGAGCTCCTGTCATCATCCTGTTGGATGTTTTGCTCTGAAGATGAATTAATGCCATAAATTGTCATTTAAAATGGATTGAGTTGAATTTATAATAAAAATGTAGGTATCAAATATTTTTAAGTAATGCCTCAAAGGTCAGTTTGCTTTCAGGAATGGGTGCAAGTAATGGTTTTTTTTTTTTTTTTTTTTAACATCTTTATTGGAGTATAATTGCTTTACAATGGTATGTTAGTTTCAGCTTCACAACAAAATGAATCAGTTATATATATACATATATTCCCATATCTCTTCCCGCTTGCGTCTCCCTCCCTCCCACCCTCCCTATCCCACCCCTCCAGGCGGTCACAAAGCACCGAGCTGATCTCCCTGTGCTATGCGGCTGCTTCCCACTAGCTAACTACCTTACTTTTGGTAGTGTATATATGTCCATGCCTCTTTATCGCTTTGTCACCGTTTACCCTTCCCCCTCCCCATAGCCTCAAGTCCATTCTCTAGTGAGTCTGTGTCTTTATTCCTGTTTCACCCCTAGGTTTTTCATGACATTTTTTTTTAAATTCCATATATATGTGTTAGCATACGGTATTTGTCTCTCTCTTTCTGACTTACTTCACTCTGTATGACAGACTCTAGGTCTATCCACCTCATTACAAATAGCTCAATTTCGTCTCTTTTTATGGCTGAGTAATATTCCATTGTATATATGTGCCACATCTTCTTTATCCATTCATCCGATGATGGACACTTAGGTTGTTTCCATCTCTGGGCTATTGTAAATAGAGCTGCAATGAACATTTTGGTACATGACTCTTTTTGAATTATGGTTTTCTCAGGGTATATGCCCAGTAGTGGGATTGCTGGGTCATATGGTAGTTCTATTTGTAGCTTTTTAAGGAACCTCCATACTGTTCTCCACAGTGGCTGTATCAATTTACATTCCCACCAACAGTGTAAGAGGGTTCCCTTTTCTCCACACCCTCTCCAGCATTTATTGTTTCTAGATTTTTTGATGATGGCCATTCTGACTGGTGTGAGATGATATCTCATTGTAGTTTTGATTTGCATTTCTCTAATGATTAGTGATGTTGAGCATTCTTTCATGTGTTTGTTGGCACTCTGTATATCTTCTTTGGAGAAATGTCTATTTAGGTCTTCTGCCCATTTTTGGATTGGGTTGTTTGTTTTTTTGTTATTAAGCTGCATGAGCTGCTTATAAATTTTGGAGATTAATCCTTTGTCCGTTGCTTCATTTGCAAATATTTTCTCCCATTCTGAGGGTTGTCTTTTGGTCTTCTTTATGGTTTCCTTTGCTGTGCAAAAGCTTTTAAGTTTCATTAGGTCCCATTTGTTTACTTTTGTTTTTATTTCCATTTCTCTAGCAGGTGGGTCAAAAAGGACCTTGCTGTGATTTATGTCATAGAGTGTTCTGCCTATGTTTTCCTCTAAGAGTTTGATAGTTTCTGGCCTTAAATTTAGGTCTTTAATCCATTTTGAGCTTATTTTTGTGTATGGTGTTAGGGAGTGATCTAATCTCATACTTTTACATGTAGCTGTCCAGTTTTCCCAGCACCACTTATTGAATAGGCTGTCCTTTCTCCACTGTACATTTCTGCCTCCTTTGTCAAAGATAAGGTGACCATATGTGCGTGGGTTTATCTCTGGGCTTTCTATCCTGTTCCATTGATCTATCTTTCTGTTTTTGTGCCAGTACCATACCGTCTTGATAACTGTAGCTTTGTAGTATAGTCTGAAGTCTGGGAGCCTGATTCCTCCAGTTCCTTCTTTCGTTCTCAAGATTGCTTTGGCTATTCGGGGTCTTTTGTGTTTCCATACAAATTGTGAAATTTTTTGTTCTAGTTCTGTGAAAAATGCCAGTGGTAGTTTGATAGGGATTGCATTGAATCTATAGATTGCTTTGGGTAGTAGAGTCATTTTCACAATGTTGATTCTTCCAATCCAAGAACATGGTATATTTCTCCATCTATTTGTATCATCTTTAATTTCTTTCATCAGTGTCTTATAATTTTCTGCATACAGATCTTTTGTCTCCTTAGGTAGGTTTATTCCTAGATATTTTATTCTTTTTGTTGCAATGGTAAATGGGAGTGTTTTCTTGATTTCACTTTCAGATTTTTCATCATTAGTATATAGGAATGCCAGAGATTTCTGTGCATTAATTTTGTATCCTGCCACTTTACCAAATTCATTGATTAGCTCTAGTAGTTTTCTGGTAGCATCTTTAGGGTTCTCTATGTATAGGATCATGTCATCTGCAAACAGTGACAGCTTTACTTCTTCTTTTCCGATTTGGATTCCTTTTATTTCCTTTTCTTCTCTGATTGCTGTGGCTAAAACTTCCAAAACTATGTTGAATAAGAGTGGTGAGAGTGGGCAACCTTGTCTTGTTCCTGATCTTAGTGGAAATGCTTTCAGTTTTTCACCATTGAGGATGATGTTTGCTGTGGGCTTGTCATATATGGCCTTTATTATGTTGAGGAAAGTTCTCTCTATGCCTACTTTCTGCAGGATTTTTATCATAAATGGGTGTTGAATTTTGTCAAAAGCTTTCTCTGCATCTATTGAGATGATCATATGGTTTTTCTCCTTCAGTTTGTTAATATGGTTTATCACATTGATAGATTTGCGTATATTGAAGAATCCTTGCATTCCTGGAATAAACCCCACTTGATCATGGTGTGTGATCCTTTTAATGTGCTGTTGGATTCTGTTTGCTAGTATTTTGTTGAGGATTTTTGCATCTATGTTCATCAGTGATATTGGCCTGTAGTTTTCTTTCTTTGTGATCCTTGTCTGGTTTTGGTATCAAGGTGATGGTGGCCTCGTAGAAGGAGTTTGGGAGTTTTCCTCCCTCTGCTATATTTTGGAAGAGTTTCAGAAGGATAGGTGTTAGCTCTTCTCTAAATGTTTGATAGAATTCGCCTGTGAAGCCATCTGGTCCTGGGCTTTTCTTTGTTGGAAGATTTTTAATCACAGTTTCAATTTCAGTGCTTGTGATTGGTCTGTTCATATTTTCTATTTCTTCCTGATTCAGTCTTGGCAGGTTGTGCATTTCTAAGAATTTGTCCATTTCTTCCAGATTGTCCATTTTATTGGCATAGAGTTGCTTGTAGTAATCTCTCATGATCTCTTTTATTTCTGCAGTGTCAGTTGTTACCTCTCCTTTTTCATTTCTAATTCTATTGATTTGAGTCTTCTCCCTTTTTTTCTTGATGAGTCTGGCTAGTGGTTTATCTATTTTGTTTATCTTCTCAAAGAACCAGCTTTTAGTTTTATTGATCTTTGCTATTGTTTCCTTCATTTCTTTTTCATTTATTTCTGATCTGATTTTTATGATTTCTTTCCTTCTGCTAGCTTTGGGGTTTTTTTTTTTGTTCTTCTTTCTCCAATTGCTTGAGGTGCAAGGTTAGGTTGTTTATTCGAGATGTTTCCTGCTTCTTAAGGTGGGCTTGTATTGCTATAAACTTCCCCCTTAGAACTGCTTTTGCTGCATCCCACAGGTTTTGGGTCGTTGTGTCTCCATTGTCATTTGTTTCTAGGTATTTTTTGATTTCCTCTTTGATTTCTTCAGTGATCACTTCATTATTAAGTAGTGTATTGTTTAGCCTCCATGTGTTTGTATTTTTTACAGATCTTTTCCTGTAATTGATATCTAGTCTCATGGCGTTGTGGTCAGAAAAGATACTTGATACAATTTCAATTTTCTTAAATTTACCAAGGCTTGATTTGTGGCCCAAGATATGATCTATCCTGGAGAATGTTCCATGAGCACTTGAGAAAAATGTGTATTCTGTTGTTTTTGGATGGAATGTCCTATAAATATCAATTAACTCCATCTCGTTTAATGTATCATTTAAAGCTTGTGTTTCCTTATTTATTTTCATTTTGGATGATCTGTCCATTGGTGAAAGTGGGGTGTTAAAGTCCCCTACTATGAATGTGTTACTGTCGATTTCCCCTTTTATGGTTGTCAGTATTTGCCTTATGTATTGAGGTGCACCTATGTTGGGTGCATAAATATTTACAATTGTTATATCTTCCTCTTGGATCGATCCCTTGATCATTATGTAGTGTCCTTCTTTGTCTCTTCTAATAGTCTTTGTTTTAAAGTCTATTTTGTCTGATATGAGAATTGCTACTCCAGCTTTCTTTTGGTTTCCATTTGCATGAAATACCTTTTTCCATCCCCTTACTTTCAGTCTGTATGTGTCTCTAGGTCTGAAGTGGGTCTCTTGTAGACAGCAAATATATGGGTCTTGTTTTTGTATCCATTCAGCCAATCTGTGTCTTTTGGTGGGAGCATTTAGTCCATTTACATTTAAGGTAATTATCGATATGTGTGTTCCTATTCCCATTTTCTTAATTGTTTTGGGTTCGTTATTGTAGGTCCTTTCCTTCTTTTGTGTTCCTTGCCTAGAGAAGTTCCTTTAGCAGTTGTTGTAGAGCTGGTTTGGTGGTGCTGAACTCTCAGCTTTTGCTTGTCTGTAAAGGTTTTAATTTCTCCATCAAATCTGAATGAGATCCTTGCTGGGTAGAGTAATCTTGGTTGCAGGTTTTTCTCCTTCATCACTTTCAATATGTCCTGCCACTCCCTTCTGGCTTGCAGAGTTTCTGCTGAAAGATCAGCTGTTAACCTTATGGGGATTCCCTTGTGTGTTATTTGTTGTTTTTCCCTTGCTGCTTTTAATATGTTTTCTTTGTATTTAATTTTTGACAGTTTGATTAATATGTGTCTTGGCGTATTTCTCCTTGGATTTTTCCTGTATGGGACTCTCTGTGCTTCCTGGACTTGATTAACTATTTCCTTTCCCATATTAGGGAAGTTTTCAACTATAATCTCTTCAAATATTTTCTCAGTCCCTTTCTTTTTCTCTTCTTCTTCTGGAACCCCTATAATTCGAATGTTGGTGCGTTTAATGTTGTCCCAGAGGTCTCTGAGACTGTCCTCAGTTCTTTTCATTCTTTTTTCTTTATTCTGCTCTGCAGTAGTTATTTCCACTATTTTATCTTCCAGGTCACTTATCTGTTCTTCTGCCTCAGTTATTCTGCTATTGATCCCATCTAGAGTACTTTTAATTTCATTTATTGTGTTGTTCATCGTTGCTTGTTTCATCTTTAGTTCTTCTAGGTCCTTGTTAACTGATTCTTGCAATTTGTCCATTCTATTGTCCATTCTATCTCCAAGATTTCGGATCAACCTTACTATCATTATTCTGAATTCTTTTTCAGGTAGACTGCCTATTTCCTCTTCATTTGTTAGGTCTGGTGGGTTTTTATCTTACTCCTTCATCTGCTGTGTGTTTTTCTGTCTTTTCATTTTGCTTATCTTACTGTGTTTGGGGTCTCCTTTTTTGCAGGCTGAAGGTTCGTAGTTCCTGTTGTTTTTTGTGTCTGTCCCCAGTGGCTAAGGTTGGTTCAGTGGGTTGTGTAGGCTTCCTGGTGGAGGGTACTAGTGCCTGTGTTCTGGTGGATGAGGCTGGATCTTGTCTTTCTGGTGGGCAGGTCCACGTCTGGTGGTGTGTTTTGGGGTGTCTGTAGACTTATTATGATTTTGGGCAGCCTCTCTGCTAATGGGTGGGGTTGTGTTCCTGTCTTGCTAGTTGTTTGGCATAGGATGTCCAGCACTGTAGCTTGCTGGTCGTTGAGTGAAGCTGGGTGCTGGCGTTGAGATGGAGATCTCTCCGAGATTTTTGCTTTTGATATTATGTGCAGCTGGGAGGCCTCTTGTGGACCAGTGTCCTGAAGTTGGCTCTCCCACCTCAGAGGCACAGCACTGACTCCTGGCTGCAGCACCAAGAGCCTTTCATCCACAGGGCTCCTTAATTTGGGATGATTCGTTGTCTATTCAAGTATTCCACAGATGCAGGGTATATCAAGTTGATTGTGGAGCTTTAATCCGCTGCTTCTGAGGCTGCTGGGAGAGATTTCCCTTTCTCTTCTTTGTTCTCACAGTTCCCAGGGGCTCAGCTTTAGATTTGGCCCCGCCTGTGCGTGTAGGTCGCCGGAGGGCGTCTGTTCTTTGCTCAGACAGGACGGGGTTAAAGGAGCCGCTGATTCGGAGGCTCTGGCTCACCCAGGCCGGGGGGTAGGGAGGGTCACGGAGTGCGGGGCGGGCCTGCAGCGGCAGAGGCCGGCGTGACGCTGCAGCCTGAGGCGAGCCGAGCGCTCTCCCGGGGGAGCCGTCCCCGGATCCCGGGACCCTGGCAGTGGCGGGCTGCACAGGCTCCCCGGAAGGGCGTGTGGCTAGTGACCTGTGTTCGCACACAGGCCTCCTGGCTGCGGCAGCAGCGGCCTTAGCGTCCCATGTCCGTCTCTGGGCTCCGCACTCTTAGCCGCGGCTCGCGCCCGTCCCTGGAGCTCTCTCAAGCAGCGTTCTTAATCCCCTCTCCTCGTGCACCAGGAAACAAAGAGGGACGTAAAAGTCTCTTGCCTCTTCGGCAGGTCCAGACCCCTCCTCGGACTCTCTCCCGGCCAGCCGCAGCGCACCAACGCCCTGCAGGCTGTGTTCACGCCGCCAACTTCAGTCCTGTCCCGGCGCTCCGACAAAAGCCGGAGCCTCAGCTCCCAGCCTCACCCGCCCCGGCGGGCGAGCAGACAAGCCTCTCGGCTGGTGAGTGCCGGTCGGCCCCGATCCTCTGCGCTGGAATCTGTCCGCTTTGCCCTCCGCACCCCTGTTGCTGTGCTCTCCTCCGCGGCTCCCAAGCTCCCCCACTCCGCCTCCCGAAGTCTCCACCCGCGAAGGGGCTTCCTAGTGTGTGGACACTTTTCCTCCTTCACAGCTCTCTCCCGCTGGTGCAGGACCCGTCCCTATCCTTTTGTCTCTGTTTAGTTTTTTCTTTTGCCCTAACCAGGTACGTGGGGGGTTCCTTGCCTTTTGGGAGGTCTGAGGTCTTCTGCCAGCGTTCAGTAGGTGCTCCGGAGGAGTTGTTCCACGCGTAGATGTATTTCTGGTGTATCTGTGGAGAGGAAGGTGATCTCCGCGTCTTACTCTTCCGCCATCTTCCCGGAAGTCTCTGGTTTTGTTTTAAATAAATTTCCAGGCTCTTTTAACTGAGAAGACCTAAAAGCAGTGAGCATATCTAACTTCCAGATCTGTGTTTCTAAGGGCCATTTTTCATTAGAAGGAGCAAGGCCCTTTAGAAAAATGTCAAGTAATAGATCAGGGCCAGGGAATCTGTAAAGGAATTCTGTAAACCTGAAACATTTCATCATACCAGCAGGCACAAAAGCACTCAGAGATTACTGCGGACTGTGAACAGAACATAGAAGCTAGGTGAAGGCATAGTTTGAATACCTCAAATAAGAATGGCAATGGATTATAGCACATCAAATGCAAAATCCTTTTTATAACAGAGGGAAGAGGGCCAAAAGGATCATAGCTTTTTCTGTAGAGGAATGCCAACTAATGAGTACAGAAGGAATCACAGAGTTAGAAAATCACCACTGTGAAACCTCCAACATAGTCACTGATTTAGGCAAAGGTGGGAGCTAAAACCACGAAGTGAAAGGTTATTGGATGGCAAGATATTCACACAGACCTAAAGTCTTACCTTGCAGGATATTTCTTAATTACAAGGAGATGAAGACACTACCTTAACCAATGTCTCAGCATCACCAATAACACGCCAGCCCGACATTTTGCCTCCTGATATGATATAAAAGGAAGTACATGACATCACCTATGTGGGATTCTTGGCAAAAACGTTTCACCTAAATCTAATCGTAAGGAAACAATCAGACAAATACATATTAGGGGACATTCTACATGATAGCTGGCTTGGACCCTTCAAAAAGTGAAGGGGTGAAACACATAGGCAGAGAATTTCTACTCTAGATTATAGGAGACTAAAGGCAAGTGAACTCTGATTAGATCTTGAGCCACATATACACATACCACACGCACAGCAATTTAGGACATTGTTGGGACAGTTGGGAAAATCTGAATATGGACTGTATGTTGAAACTGAATCGATGTTAAATTTCTGGGGTTTGGTAATGTGAGAGAATGTAATCATTGTCTCATGGTTATGTAAGACAATGTCCTTGTTCTTAGGAGACTTATACTGAAGTACTAGGGTGACATGATATCTGCAACTTACATTCAGATGGTCCAGCCCCTGTACCCCACAAATACATATATATGTATAGACAGGGATATGGAAAGAGTGAAAAAGATAAAATGAAGGTGACAAAATATTAATTGGTGAATGTAGGTGAAGAATATGTAGATGTTCACTGTATTCTTTTCTTTCAACTTTTCTATGGCCATAAAAATATTGCTAAATAAATGCTAAATAGTTGTGGGGAATAAGGCAATTTGCCTTAAATTAATTTTAACTCTTTGATTTATCTTTAACTCTAGTGAAATATTTACATGTAAAATTTATTTGAAGTTAATTAAGGTGTTACTCTACCTACAGATTCTTAGCTATTGTACAAGGATCCCTAGAGGATTTAGGATGGGTTTTATGAGCCTTTTGATACATGCAGAGTGTTTGTATATGTGTATTTTTCTGCATAGAAGGTCCATCATAGCTTCTATCATATCCTCAAAGGGAGGGGTCCATCCTTCAAATAGTTAAGAACTACTGACCTAGAGTAGATTTACAATTTATAATGCATTCTTTATTTTGAGTATCACATACTAGTCAGCATTTCAGACAGTTCATGTATAAATTTGGTAATTGTGAATGTAATTCTCAACTTATGTAAAGCAAATGAACCTTCAGCAGATTCCAATTTATAAAAAGATTTGCTTATATCAGCTGATAGTTCAATGTAAGTTTATTTGACCACAGAGATTCTGTTACTTAGAAACACACCATGACATTCTAATAACATGATGTATTCCTTTTCTTTTCCAAACTAATATGTGTTTAGTGCAATCATATGTTATTTTTAATGCAGTCTGCTTTCCCTTATGTGGATTCACATTCTTCACATTTTGTGCAAAGGGAAAAATATGCTAGACTGTAAATTTTTTAATCCATTTTCATGTAGAAAGGGAAATACAATGTCAAAGAAGAAAATCATGCCTTTATATTTTTTAGTTGTGTAATCACTAAGCTCTATTAATCTAGTTAGAAACATTCACCTCTTTGCACATAACAGTGTGTGACAGACCAAATTCCAACATGACTTATAGTTTCAACTGTTCCTGTACAGCATGTTGAAGCAACAACATGTGAGTAATACGTTAATATGCCAAAGCGTTGTTTAAGACATATAGGATGAAATGTATCTATATCTATCTATATATAGATAGATAGATAGATATAGATAGATATAGATATATAGATATATAGATATATAGATATCTATATACACATATCTATACTGTTTACAGTAGATTTTAGTTTCTCTGAAAATCTTTCACAAATGCCTCTGGGTCTGTTGGAGTAGGTTTAATCAGAGCTGATGTTTACAAGGACAGTAAATACTTAAACTCCCCAGGAGAACCATCTGCCCAGAGCATGCTGCACCTGGCCAAGGCTTACAGGCAGACTCTTACTGTATCCCCGTAGACCCACTTGTGGGTTATCTCTGAGGTAGGAATCCATCTGCAGGACAGGTTTACTGATCAAATATTCTTCTAGTTTGGCTATTTTACATACAGTTTTTCTCCCTTTTTGGTGTTATATTCTTACAGTGAATTACACTTATAAGTTAGAATTACTTTTGTTTCCTATAATCAGGATTTTTTTTAAATCTGCTTCTAAACTATTGCCATATCTATGACAATAAGTAGTTTAGATTCTATGAGTCCTGGTTTTACTCTGTGTTTAGAGAGCCCTTGCTCAGGTAAGGCTTGAGCCCTTGCTTAGCCCTTGTTCTAAGCTGGTTTCATTCTGTTCTGTGTGATGGATATGAGCATGCAGTGACACAGCACAAAGACTGCCAAGCTCAAGAGAGACGCTGACATGACTGCAGAGTCCCACTTGAGTGCAGCCGTCTACAGAGAGCATTTGCTGACTCCTGCCCTGCTGTAATAGGCCCACTCCTTTTTCCACTGTATATCACAATCTAAGGAATCAATGTCCTTTAATAATTAATATCTACCATATTATGAGACTTGGCAGCCTTGAGCAAGTCACTGAACCTTCCTACCTGCTGGTTTCCCAACGCCTATCCATGAAGGAATGGACACTCATCTGACGTCCACCCTGTGCTCAGTACTGTCATGGACATCACCTTATTCAACCTTCCCAGCAGCCTTGGTAGGCAGATGTTCTCCTCAATTTCATGGGCAAGGAAACTGGAAATCAGAGTCTAAGTAACTTGACCAAGCCCACAGCTAATAAGGATTCCAGTTCAGACCCAAGATACTCGTTCTTGTTTTTTCATTTCAAGAGATGGACCACCTGTTTCACAGACTTCTAGGGTTTAAGGGCCCCTGGAGTCATCTGGTATATGTTAGAGCTGGCCAGAAACTTCTGTTTTCGTAAATATTTTTAATATTTTTGAATTTTAATTTGACTGAGAGTCTGAATTCAACTATGGACAGTTGAATAATTCATTTATCACCAATTTGTAAGTACTTCTCCTATGAGGAAACTTTCTGTTTTCTAAATAAGGGAAAGAGATGGAATAGATATCCTAGAGGGTTTTACCCAGCCCTTTGAGGTTTCACTTAAACAGCAGAACATGAGTATTTCATTCTTTTATGTCAGCATCTATGAACCTAGTAATTCATGTTTAAATGATGGCTTTGGAAAACATTGTCAAAGTTGCTGTTATGGAGAACAATCAGTTGATTACTAAGTATTACCAGTTGTCAAAGCATGACTTAATTTTTTATAAAATATACTCTGTGTCTTCTAATGTCCATGTCAGGAAATATTAATGAGAAATTATTCCTTATTAATTTTATGACCCTTTATAAATATTTATTGCTTTTCCTTTAAAAATCCTTAAATTTTGCAGATTTCTTTTTGTTTTGTTTAGGAGTAGTATTAAGATCAACTTTGGACAACTCATGAGCTGATTGTTTAGACTGAGGAATCAACAGTCATTTTAGTACCTACTTTGTACACAGAATGCAGGGATCCAAGAAATGAATTGTCTCTCTTCTTCTAAGTTTTACAATCTTTTGGGGAAAACAAGATACACCTCCTACCCATCTACCGTACAACACCCCACATGCAAAGAAATAATCAATGCAGACCTAACTCATAATACCAGATCTGTCTTTCATGAGGTTGGTGGAACAGATGCCGAGTGCCGAAGGGAGGGGTCACTTCCCAGGGAGCTGGGCTTCTAGGCACAGCTTGTCTTGTGCCTTGGAAGCTCCTTGAGATCAGATCATATGGCTCAAGTCAGATGGAGACTTATGGTGTACTTGCTCCCCTTCAAATTGGAAGTCGGTGCTCATTAGGGTTCCGCTCCCCTGCCCTTCTCTTCACCTGCCCCTCAATGTGTATCCTTTCCTTTGGATTCCACTCCAGCTGAGTGCATTCCCACCCTCCTGCCTGAATTCCATGGTGACCACCCCCCCCCGCCCAACTTCAGCATATTCTCACCCAAACTGTCCCTTTCTTACAGCTTCTCAGCAGTATCAGTGAGACTCAGAGCAGTTCTCCTTTTTGTCTCCTTTTCTCTTTGTGTGTGTCCCTTACATGGTAGATCACTATCCACTAATAGTTCTTCTCTTTTCTTTTCTTTTATTCTCTTTCTTTCTTTTTACACTTAATCAGTTCATTTTATTTTTAATATATTCTCAGTTATTCATGGCTCATAATGTCCTTCTGAGATTGAGTCCCTCAGAAGACCACAGGTGGTCACTAATTATGGCAAACTTGCCCTCAGACTTAATCTCCACGATGAGAATGTAGATATTTTTTTCTTTCTTTCAAACTCTCTGTCATACCTATTCCTGTTCCTGCTTCTTCTTCCTGTCACCTGTGCTGTGTGGGTCCCACTTATTCTGTTTCTAGATTATTACAGTGGTGGCTTTTTTTCCTTCCTGAAACCATTGCTTTCATGACATAGTCCTCCCTTCAGAGTTTTTTGGTGGTGCACTACATTTCTCATCACAGTAAGTCTGGTCTCTTCTTGCTGGCCTTCCAAGCCATCCCAGGCCTCTTATTTCCTGTATAATCTTTCCTCCACTGGTGAACCTCAACTATGCTTGGCTCATGCCTCTTTTAGTCAGTCATTCCTTCCCCCTCAACTGATTCAAATCCTATTTCAAGGCCCAGCTCAAGCCTGTTGATCTTTTCTTCTCCAAACTCAGTGCTCGTTATTTCCCGTATCATATATACCACAGGCTTCCTTTATTACTCCTGATTTAAATTTGTCAGGGAAGCCATTTTTGCCTATAGCACACAGCATTATGCTTAACATAATGTGTGGCACCAGTAAAAATTTGGGATTTCATCCTTTAGCTATATACCCATCATCTCTGGCTTAAATTTCCACATACTTACCAAATCTAAAATTATCTTGAAACAAGCATTATAATTTATTAACACTTCCCAATGAATTTAAAGGTTTATACTACATAGTTTGAACAGTTATTGGAATAATCACATTCTTCTGTGTGAATGGGGTGTCATCCTCACTGCTCTTAGTGGTGTCCATGCAGACCAGGAGCAGATTTTAACTAGTGTAGTGGGTGGTGTTTTCCATGTTAATAAAAGCAGTCATCCCTAAGAGTAGTGAACTTTAACCTCACAAGCCTGACTCCTAAGGGATGTGTGTAGAGTCATTTGACAATACAAGCCCAAGGAGAGATTGTTGTATCTTCTCGCTCCTGTTGGCAGCACCTGCCAAACCAGGTGTGCTGCACCCTCAGATTTAGAGGTGTGCCATACGCACTCTCAGGTGTCCAGACTTTCCACTTTGTGGTCTTCATTCAGAAGATGCATGTTAAGTCCAGACTCAGCCACCTACTCCCTGTCATTCCCAAGCGCCACACACTCACCCTCAGGATGCTGGGGTCATCCTGACCTGCCTTCTCCATAGGGAGTGACACAGTCTGACAGAGACAAGGATGTGAGCCCAGTCTGTGCACGCTACAGCACTGTGCCATGTTGTGCCTGTCCTACAGAACACGTACTCATGCTGACTGCCTTTCAGGGTGTTTCAGGTTGGAGGTCAGTAGTCTTTGGTTGTGGCAGAAGTGCTCAGGGCTGATCCCACCCTAGGAGCTCCAAAGGAACAGACACATCTACTAAACTTCCTTGCCCTGGCATACTCAGAGGTTGGCTGTGTCCAGGCAGCTGTAATCTGCATACCTGAGAAGCGTTTCTTCAGACCAGAGCTCTCCAGCGAAGTTCTCTGAAAGTGTGGGAGGAGCTGAGCAGAGGATAAGGACCAGGGACTTTGGCTGAATATTCCTTATGATTCTTAAAACTTGATGTGTCATTTATATAGTACCTTGTCTACTGGTTTCAAGAAATAAGGGTGGTTAGGGAGGCAGGCAGGAACAGTGGCAGCTAACCCTTCCTGATGGTAGCAAAGCAGTTTTGTCTGAAGAGAGTCTGTGTACTTCCTCTTTAGGGACACTTCCACCCCAGGGCACCATGAACTCCTAATGAGCCATGCTTGAAAACCACTGATGTGTTCATCAATGCATTTATAGTCACACAGCATGCTATTTTATAATTGAATCAAGTGATCTCAGAAAAGTAAAATGACTACATAATTATTGGAGACCAAGATGGGCACCCAGGTGTCCTGATTCCTGGTGTAATTATTTCCTTATGATTCTAGGCTATATGTTTCTTTAACCACATCTTATCTTTAGTGCTTTTTGAGATATTTTAATCTACAATAAGCCAAATCTCAAAATTGAAAAGTTAGTTAGTACTCCTCGTACTTATGTGCAAAGATGACACACGATTAATATTTTCAGACCATAGCTGGGCCAGGATTTCCTTAGTGTACATATGTATTAGTAATTACAGCATATTTCTGAAGGAAAACAGAACACCTCTTTATTTTAAACATTATATATCATGAACAATGTTTGCTATATGGACATTTATCACATTTTTAAAAATGGAATTAAAGCTTCTATCCAGAGTATGATGAAGTTTCAAAGCAAACAAGTTCAATGCTAGACATATTTTATATTTTAAATTATAAAATCAGAAATAAAAGCATCTTACAACTTAAAAACAAAGCTTTCATCAGTCATTCTGATTTTTAGCCTTTCTAGAGATTCTGCTCCCAACAGGGTGTCCCTGAGTGCACAATAGGGTCTTAGTGTGTTCCTGGGCCTGGTGTTACTCCAAGGCTTCCAGGGATTGCTGTGTCTTACTGCAACTTGTGCCGTTCGCACACTCTAGAAACCCACGATCTGGGAGTACCCCCAGGCCCAGGCAGAGGGGCCTCAGGAACTCAGCATGCTTCATTGCATCACCACCCTGTTCTGCTGACTTCATTACACTTGGCCTGTTGATTTGATTGTCTATTTGATTTCCTGCTTATTGCCCCTAACGCAGTATGCATTGCCAGAGAGCAGGGACCTCATCTGATCTATTCATCCCTGTCTCTGTAGAACAGCACCTGGGACACATCTGATTAAAGTCAGAATGAGAAATGAATGCTGGAGTGTTTCAGTATTCGTCTGTGTTGTCCAGGATGCTAATTCTTTTGACTCACCTTATTCAGTTTGGGTCCCCTCTGACACTAATTTTGTTTACTGTTTAGGTTGCCTTTAACCACTTATGTCAATGCGTTTATATTCACACAGCAAGAAGCATTGCACAAGGGTTCTTGTTGATTAAATGAATAACCATATCTTCTTGTTTTCATCTGTCTCTTACATTCAACTTGGCCAGTTTAAATTAGCAATGCTTCTACATTCCTAAACTAGTTATAAATCTCAACTTTTGTTCCATAGGATTTTATTTCTCTTCTTAGCAACTTGGCTTAAGCCTTTGACCCTTGATTCTAACAGTTTGTATCATATTATTATTCTTGTTCATTTTGTAATCTCAAAAACCTAGATATTAAGAAAAGGGGCTTAGAAATAACATTAGCTTAAATGGGATAAATCAAACTTACACATTTTGAAAGCTGTCCAGATAATAATCAACTTTGGTTGAATATGCTGGTTGCTGTCAATTTTATATGAAATGTTGGCAATTATAAGTATACTCACCGTGCATACCACACTTCCTAGATGCTTTTTATTCTCTGGTTCTCATAATGACCCTGTGAAGTGGGGCTGGAAGGTTCTGAGGATGGTGAGAGAACTATTAAAAGACTGAATAACTGAAGTTTGAAAAATTAGAGTAACCTGCCCAAGGGGGCCAAGACTAGAACTTAAGTTCCTAATCTGGTGTTTTTTCAAGGTACAAAACTGAGAGTGACAAGAAAAGTCAACGTGGTTTCTGTATGTGTCTTTTACAAATTACTTTAGAAATAAAGATAAAAGATCATTATATAATGAAAATTTTAATATATTATATGGTTTTGTTAGGGTCTAGTACATAGTGAATACTAATAGCTTTATGTTAAATTGAACTGAGTAAAAGGATACATTTGAGCAAATTAGGGCAAAGAAAAGAGGTACTAACAATGACCAGAGGAGCAAAAATTTTTTTAAATTTATGCATTAGGTTTACATTTACAAGGTTTAGTCAAGGAAAATTAACATATATTTTAAGCAAACTCCACTGCTTCCCATAAAATCTTTTGATCTTGAGCAAAGAATAATGAGGGTGATCTTAAAATACTGTTAAACTTTTTAGACTTACAGAGAAATTTTAGACTTACAGAAAAATTACAAAAATCATATAGAATTCACATATACACTTCTCCCAGCTTCCCCTAATGTTAATAACCACATACTTAGCCATAGTACAATTCTCAAAACCAGGAAATTAACTTTATAGTAGTGTTTCAATTCCACACATATAATTAATAAAAGGAACTAAAGCTAAGACAATAATTAAGTTTATTTATACCAGTAATTGTATCATAGGGTCTTATAGAAAATTAATAAATTATTGCTTTAACAGTAGGATAATAAACAGAACACTAGTTCATAAATTCTACCTATTATTTTTTCCTGTTATCAACTTCTTGGTCTTGAACCATAATATACATAATTTTTAAAAGGACTTAGGGAGTTCTTAGCTAATAGCAATACTAAGATCTGTTGTAAAGGACATGCTTATTTTGTTCCAGATTCTTCCAGTCTAGTTCAGTAGCACACAACATCCTATTCTCATGAGAAAACTGTGCAATGAGATGGCCTCTTTCTAGAGTGTAAAACTGAAACCTTCACTAAAACTGCTAGAAGACTAAACCTTGTAGATATGTCTTTGGTTGTTCTTATGTGCATTGGCGAATCAGGTTGGCTAGCATAATGATACTAAGTATAACATGACATTATATCTCTCTTATTGATGAAAGATGCTACTGAAACAGATATGTGAGTATAATTTACAAATGACAAAGAAAAACGTGGAATTACTTGATATTTTGTGGTTTAAGAACGACACTTGAATATGATCTTATGCATGAAAATGCGTAGGGTGATATTTCTCTTGTTTTAATATAGTTGTTTTCAAGATGAAGATGTTCCAGGGTTGAATCACCATCTTCTTCAGAATTGCAAATTTGTTCTGGAAGAATATTCCTAAGGAAAAATAGACATGCAAGTCATAAATGATCCAAGTAATATTCTGCCTTCATAATTTAGGAGTTAAATTTTACATTTGTTTTAAATCTCTTTTGTTTTTAAAATAAAATTGGATCCTTTTCTTATACACCTGAAAAAATTTCAAATATGTCAAAGATCTACATGTGAAAAAATGAAGCCATAGAATAGTAGAATAAAACATGGTCATACCCTGGGAGTGGGGGAAAAATCTTCCTATGTGTGACTCAAAAACCAGATGCACTAAAAGAAAAGATTAATAAATTGACTACAGGTTTGTTTGTTTTTTTAATGCAAAGTTAAAAGACAAATCACAAACTAGGAGAAAGTATTTGCAACTTATATTACTGATAAAGGGCTAATATACAAAGACCTAAAAACCTAGGAGGAGAGGGAAATGAGAAAATAAAAAAAAGATACCTGGGTAACCAGTTTACAGAAGAGAAAATGAAATGGCATGTAAACATGATGCTTAATTTCATTCATGATAAGAAAGATGTAAATTGAAATGATACTGTCATACCACTCTCACTTACCAGATTTGCCCAACGCCCTCCCAGAAAAATCCAAAAGTTCATTAACATGTTCTGATGATGAGGCTCTATAGGATCAAACATCACTGAAGGAAATTCAAAACAGTACAGCCCCACGGATAGGAATTTGGCAGTATCTAGCAAAATTACACGTGTATTTTATACCTTTCACTCAGCAATCCCACTTCTAGGGATCTATCCCAAAGTTAGATTGGAAAAATACAAAATTACATTTGAACAGAGTTGTACGTTGTGGCATTATTTATAGTATAAAAAAATGGAAACAATCAAATGTCTATCAATAAGGAACTGGTTGAATAAAATGTCCATATAGTGGAATACTATTCAACTGTAAAAAGGACTGAGGAAATTCTCTACATACTTATATGGAGTGCTATCCAGGATATACTGACAATTTTTAAAAGTGAAGAACAGAAAAATATACACTCTTTCCAGAGAGAAAAAAATAATAATCGTTTGGTGTAATAATTTGTATAATAATTGTGAGAGGCAGTGGGGAATATGAATGCATGTATGTATGCTTATATTTTAAAAAAATAACACTGGGATCATCAATGGGAAATTAATTTAAAAGTTTAGGGGCTTCCCTGGTGGCGCAGTGGTTAAGAATCCGCTAGCTAATGCAGGGGACATGGGTTCGAGCCCTGGTCCAGGAAGATCCCACATGCCGCGGAGCAACTAAGCCCGTGCGCCACAACTGCTGAGCCTGTGCTTTAGAGCCTGCATGCCACAACTACTGAAGCCCAAGCGCCTAGAGCCCATGCTCCGCAACAAGAAAAGCCACTGCAATGAGAAGCCTGCGCACTGCAACAAAGAGTAGCCCCCGCTCACCGCAACTAGAGAAAGCCCGTGCACAGCAATGAAGACCCTGTGCAGCCAAAAATAAATTTTAAAAAACTTAACCTATGGGAAAGGGTGGAGTATGGTATAAGGGACAGGCATAGAAAAAATATTATATAGAAAGTAGCAATTCCTAAAAACCAAAGCAAATTAAAGACCTATCTGAATATTAAGTTGCTGACCTATTGTTACAGAGAAAACTTCTGTATTTAAGCTATACATCCTTCATGGAACATATTCTTAGGACAAGTAGAACTACTAAAAACATAAAAACTTAATTAAATACTTTTGTTGTTAGTTGTAATAATGGTATTATCATTTTGAAACTATTGTTTATAGTAAATATAAGTTATTGTTGGGAACCTAGATTTTCAGTGTAAGATAAGCAAGTTTAAAACAGAAGGACTTCTCTATAACATTAAATTTGACTTGGGAATATCAGTATGAACTCATTTTTTTTCTTCACAAAATACATATTTCTGGCAGTCCACTGAAAGGCCTTGAAACAGTAACAACACATTTGAAAGGAAGATGCCTGGTGCCCAGATTGGGGCCTCTGAACACGATTCCCCAGTGAGAGGAGCTAGGGCTCTTTGGAAGAAGGCTGGCATCGGGCTGTAGTGGGGAATATAAAAGTGAGCCATTCAAGATCTACAGAGGCCTATCCAAGGACACAGGAACCAACTCGAAGGGCTACCATTGGCCAAAGATGGGACAGTTTAAGAACAATGATTGCAGTTGATTGAAACATTCTTAATATATAAAGCCATAAGTTCATATTGATTCTCCAGAGAAAGAGAGGAAGCCAAAAACAAATTAATAAAGCAAAAATATTTAGGCACCAATTTCTTTTTTATCCTGAGACAGCCACTGTTAAAATTTTAATATATTTTATAGTCCTTTTCCTTCATGTTTAATGCATATATATAATTTTTTCCAGTTTTATAAAGATTGGCATAACATTGTATTAGTTTAAAGTGTACAACGTAATGATTTGATGTATGTGTATGTGGTTGAAATGATCACCACTGTAAGTTTAGGTAACATCCATCACCTCACACAGTTACAAATATGTAACCAACTTCTTACTCTGCTAGGCAGTTTAAAGAAAAGAACTGAGCCTACCTTTCAGAGTAACAAAGTTGCCCTAACTGAAAAGAGAATATTATTTACAGAGGAAGTCCAGCTATAAAATGTGGAAAGAATGACAAAAATAGAAATTCACCATTTTATTACCCCTAAGGAAATAACAGATGCAAGCAATAAGCATCTGTGAGTGAAAAAACCATTGGTTCAGTGGTGGAGGAGAAAGGTTATAATGGAGATATCAGGCCGTGACTGCCTAAATCCCACCAGAATGGAACAGATATTGTATGCCTCCTGATGCAATGCAATAGGAAGCATATAAGCATGACCTAGGAATTATTTTGGCCCAAAAATTTTGACTCTGAATCTTTAAAGCCTTTCCCATCCCCACCTCTTCCCCTATAAACTTTTGACTCTTTCTTTGTTTTATTTTTCAGGAGTTTGTGTTTGGAAATGTAGAGACAGGTAAAAGAGTAAGGGGTATAATCTCCAAGGACAGGCCCACAGAGCTCTGGGATCTGCCTCCCTCGTTGGCTGCACTAACAAAGCGTTCCAGATTAATTCTTGAGACATTCATACTTTCTAGGCAGGGGTGATGACTCTGTCAGCAGACAGAACACACACAGAAAAATGTATCCTCAGAAGTGAGGGAGCTGAGTCTCAATAAATTTATTCAGAATTTTGTCTTCAGAAAAATCTTGATAGAAGCAATTTTAATTTTAGCATATACTTAGGTTTTGTGTTCTACAGATTACAGTGTTTGAAATTACATATGGAGGTGGGATTAGCACCATAGTCTGCATTGAAGCCTCACTTGAACATGCCTCTAAGGTTCTAGGTATTATATAATCATACTCTATTTTTACATTTTTTTACTATGGAAGTTTGCATACATAGAAAAGTAGAAAAAACACTATAGTGAATCCTTACATACCTATTATCATCCAGCTTCAACAATTATTAACATTTGCCAATCTTGTTTAATGCAACCTCTTGTCACTTTTTTTCTTTAAAGTAAATTCCAGACATCATGTCATTGTTGTTTAATCCTATATTTTGTCACCCATGACAATTTAAATGGATACTTGAAAAGGCCAGAATTTACCGTATCTTGTTGTTGTTCAATCTCAGAAAATGTAGTGCTTTCATTTCTGGTACCCCAGGTGGCATAGATTTTAATTCATTATGATCCAGAAACAGCTCTCGCAGAGAATGATAAGCCCCATAGAAGGAAACTTGGTCTATGCCATCATCCACAAGTTTATTAAATGACAGGTACAGGTATTCCAGGCCTGGTTCCATGTGACCAAACACAAAGCCAGGGATGCGCTCTATCTGGTTGCCGATGAGCACAAGGTGCAGCAGCGACTTGGGTAGATAGGAGGGGACGTGGTAGAGCTTGTTGTAGGAGAGGTCAATTGATTCTAGATTTCTAGAAAAGAGTAAACAGAGTGGGGACTTCAGGGCAGTGACTGTAAGCTCTAAGTTTTGACAAGCCAGTCAAGATGCTTGTCCATTTTCCTGCCAGTACTCAGTGTGCTGTAATGATTCCCAGTGCAAGTGTGGCTGTATGGTGGTCTGGCTGCAAGGCTAGTGCTCTTACCCGGGTACCACACAGCTGCTTGAGTTCTTCTCTAATAGAGGAGCACCAGAGTTCAGAGAGAAAAACTCATATCCCAGGGGTAATGCTGAGACCCAAAGAGGTCCCCCAAATATCTCTAAGGTCAAACTTGTATCAGAAATGAAGTCCCGAGTCCAAGCTGACATCAAACCGTAAAATCATCTCTGGTTCCAGCAAGAAAGTAGCAGTGTTGAGGGGTTTTTGCATTCTTGTTCCACATTTGATCTGATGACCTGGGATCTGGGACTTGGGGTGAGAATGAGGCATCTAGAAAAGGTTGTTAATAAGCCAGAAGATCTGGGAAATGTGGTAAACTATCTGGCTTTTTTCAGAGCCTTACCTGCGGCTTCTGCCCACCCCATGAAGACTTTTCACCTGATGAAGACTCAGTTGCCCTGCCATTGCCACATCCTGCTGAACCTAATTGGCCCTCAAGGCCTCTTTTCATCTCTCTCCTGCTTCTGAAAGATGCCTGTCCCCATGGTGCCACTCAGATCCCTCATTCCCTCACCACATGACTCCAGATTTGCTCTGATGCAGCTGCTGCCAGGGCCTGACGCTGCTTCCCTGTGTAGCTAATCCTCTCCTTCCTGATGAGCAAGGCCTCCACACTTTGCCCTTCACTGAGGCTACAGCCTGGGGCCACTGATTCCTCTCCAGGAAGATGGGCTCTACTTTTTGCTTCTGCTGTTGGGTCAGGCATTCTTTAGTCTGTTTTGTAGCACTTGAAATAGAGAAATAGTTTGAAGGAGTGAAGACAGTGTGGTATAGAAGAGTGAATGCTGGTGCTTCCACCTAATGGTGAGGGAGAAGGCGGGAGGAGGGCAGCTTCTTTCCTCACTATGGGATTATCTCACTTAAACTTCATGACTGCCTGTGAGGTCAGCAGAGAGCAGAACAGTGATCAGACCTAAGGTCACACTGCTTGGGCTTAGCACTTGCACACTGTAGGGTGTCCCCAGCAGCAGTGACCATGGCCATCCTAACATCAGTCATATCATGAGTGGTTTGAAGTCTGTGCAAATAGCCAAGTTTTATGTAGGGGGAGGTTCACTAAGAAAGAATGCTGTCACCTCCCTCACTTGCCCATGTTCATACCCTGTTTAATAATGGCAAAGGAAAGAAATCATCTAAGAAAGTCAGATTGTAGCATGTACTTACTCTTGATTTATCCAGGCTAAAGAAGCAATTCTATTTTCTTCAATTTTATTATAACGTAGTACAATGACATTGATCTTTCTGGTATGATTAAAAGAAATTTCAGTTATTTCTTCAATTTGGTTATTTTCTAGGTATAATTCCTATAATTAAGAGAAGAGACTTATTTTTTTCATATTAGTTGATAAATATATTCAATCTCACAGAATTAAAATCAGGTTATAGACTGTTGTCACTAGTGTTAGCTAAAGAGTCTTGCAGCACTTCAAAATGAGTTTATATTTTTAAGTTGTCAGATTTTCTAACTAGTAAAATAAAATGTACTGTCTGTCATGGTTATGGAATAAATGAATTTTATTTAATTATTTTTTAACCATAAAATGATATATGATATAGCATACCATAATAATTGTATAAAGCTTTCTAATTTACAAAACTTATTCACATAAATTATTTCATTTGGGCTTCAAGATCCTAGAAAGTAGGAAATAAGTAGAAATTATCACCATTTAGCAGTAGAGAAACTCAGGCCTGGAGAGATGGCAAGATGTTTGCAAGGTTACACAGCTAATACATGAGGGAAACTCATGCTGGCTGGCCCCAGCTTAGGTCAGCCTGCTTCCTACCAGTCCATGCTGTCTGTAATTTTTTTAGGCTCACATTTTTTAGATTTGTTTGTATTATAATTACTTTAATTAACAGTTAATTAAGAGCCTTCATTTAACATCAGGGTGAAGTTTGCTAGAACCATTAGTAAGTTTTCAACAGCTAGCTGCCTTCAAGTTAAATTCATTTGGCATTACAAGGAATTTTTCACTCAGGGATCTTGTTGGAATTCAGAAGTACAATTGGTATATATATTCAGAGCAACTTTCTATTCCTGTTGTAGTAATTTCCCCCTCTTTGTCATTTAATTTTGGTATTGTTGGAAGTGAGTAAAGTGATTTTTAGCTTTTTGCTTTTACCTTCATACATATTTAGGGGTGAACTAGATCAGTGGTTCCTAAACTTGATTGTATGTTAGAATCACTCATGAGCTTTTTAAAGTATAAATTCCAACCTAAATCAGAGCACACTCATTTATACGTTGAAACTGCAGCTGTGAAGCAGTGCATTGGAAGGATTCACAGTACATGTACTTGCATGGGCAGCACCTCCCAAGAAGCTAGCGAGAGGGTCTTTGAAAAGAGAAACCAGGGATGAGAGGGTCAGAGGTGAATACAGACACATTGCTCTTTTGCACTATTCAAGTGTTGTGTGTGTGTTTTACTGTGTGCATGCATTATCTATTTAAAATTTTAATTTTTTAAATATGAATTGTTGACCCCATTCTCCAAAGAACCTGATTTAGCATGTCTGGGATAGGTCCAGGAATCTGTATTTCTTTAGAATCCAAGTGATTCTGAGGTAAAGCCAGGTTATAGAACCTCAATCTTTACAATTTTGGTAAATTCTAAAGGTCTATCTTAATCTGGAAGTAGGAAGAGGAAGCATGGTGGCTGTGGTAGCAGCAGTATCATATTGAGATTAACGGCCCTCTCTTGGCTCACTGCATCCACAGCAGTGGGAAGCTTCGTCCTGCTGTCTGATTGTGTATGCGGCAGAAACAGAGCTCAGAGGAGGTGGCCTAGGAGTCAGCTGGATCTGCCAGGCAGGCCTCTTTTCTTAATGCAGGAAGTTGGGGCGTACACTCAGCAGGGAAGACCCCCAGAGTCCCCCCTTAGTTAAGTGTGTTCCTTGTTGTAGCAAGAGAGACCACACACTTGGGCAGCAGGGAGTGTCTCCAGAGGGGATGGAGACACGACAGTGCTTGGGCCCTTGGTAGGAGCTAGTTAGAACTAGTAAGCTGTGGGAAGGGGGTGGGGGTGGGTGCTGCTGGCACAGTCAGCAGCCTTCTCTGCAAATCTTGTCCATCTTCACAGGGTCACTGCTAGTCCATGTGGGACTCTGGGTGGAACAGACTGGGATGAATATCACAGTTCCAGTTTGAGACAGTTTTGCAAGTCAAGGTACTTTTTGCAAGTTGTAGTTTCTGTTTGAATACTCAGTTCATCTTCCCTGTTCTCTCCCCAAGAGCCGTCGGCAGAACCAATTTTCACTTTATCAAGATTTTCTACTAGTAGTTATAATTTTGACTCATAATTTTGTATTGTTTGAAAACAGTGCTCAGATTATAGTAAATTCTGTATATAGCACCAAAACTATTGAGTTTAATATGCATCACAATAACCTTTTAAAATATATTGTTTGTTTTGTCATAGTGTACTGTATTTAAAATATAAAATATTATAAGTAAGATATTGGTACCTCAATAGAAGCAGGAAGACCCTGTGGTATAATTCTAAATTTATTTCTTCCCAGACGCAGGTAGGATAGGCTCTTCAAAGGTTTGAAAGCTAAAGAATTGACATTAGTTTCACTGAGACTGTTTCCTTCCAATTCTAAGGTGGCCAATTGATTTAAGTCTATAAAAAAATAAAATTATTGGGACATTAGGATAACTAAAAAACATGTAATTTCTATAGGCTTTCAAAATATCATGTGAAATGTTCAGTTTATTTGGAGGACTGATGTTGTAGCTTCTTTATTTGTACCCCCTGCCCCCTTAGAGCCTTTTCCCTAGTACTTTGCAGATCCCAAATGCTCAGATCAGCCAGGACTCAATGCTGAATGCATGGTCTAGGAGAGGCAGACCTGTAGAGAAATCACTGTTGTGCTGTATGATGAAAGTTTGTAACCCTCATACAAAAACCAAAACACCACACACAAAAAAAAAGAAAAAAATATAGGCAAATATCACTGAAGAATGTATATGCAAAAAACCTCAACAAAATATTGGCAAACCAAATTCAAAAGATCAAGTGGGATTTATCCCCGGGATGCAAGGATGGTTTAATATCCACAATAAAAATCAATGTGATACACCACATTAACAAATTGAAGAATAAATGTCAAATGATCTTTTATTATAGATGCAGAAAAAGCTTTTTTGACAAAATTTAACATCCATTTGTGATAAAAACTCTCAACAAAGTGGGTATAGAGGGAACATACTTCAACATATAAGACAAACCTACAGCCAGTTTCATACTGAATGGTGAAAAGCTGAAAGCATTTCCTCTAAGATCAGGAATAAAACAGGGATGCCCAAACTCACCACTTTTATTCAACATTGTGTTGGAATTTCTAGCCACAGCAATCAGACAAGGAAAAGAAGTGAAAGGAATCCAAGTTGGAAAGGAAGAAGTAAAATTGCCACTACAGGCAACATGATACTATATACAGAAAATCCTAGAGACTGCCACCAAAAAACTATTGAACTAGTACATGAATTTAGTAAAGTTTCAGGATACAAAATTAATATACAGAAATCTGTAGAGTTTCTATACACTAACAACAAACTATCAGAAAGAGAAATTAAGAAAACAATCCCATTTCCATCAAAAAGAATAAAAACCTAGGACTAAATCTAAACAAGAAGATAAAAGACCTGTACTCAGAAAACCAAGAGACATTCATGAAAAAAAACTGATTGAAGGCAACACAAACAAATGGAAAGATATACCTTGTACATGGACTGGAAGAATTAATACTGTTAAAATGACCATACTCCCTAAGGCAGTCTACAGATTCAGTTCAATCCCTATCAAAATACCCTTTTGCACAGAACTAGAACAAATAATTCTAAAATTTGTATGGAAACGCAGAAGACCCCAAATAGCCAAAACAATCTTGAGAAAGAAGAACAAAGCTGGAGATATCACACTCCCTGGTTTCAAGCTATAATACAAACCTACAGTAATTGAAACAGTGTGGTACTGGCACAAAAACAGACCCATAGATCAATGGGACAGAATAGAGAGCCCAGAAATAAACCCATGCATTTATTGTCAATTAATCTATGACAAAGGAAGTCAAGAATGTACAGTATGGAAAGGAAAGTTTGTATAAGGAACAGAAGCCAGAGGAGGGAGTTGGGGGGCCAGGGCACCCCACAGAGGAAGCAATGGCCAAGCAGTGACTTGGAACGCAGGCAGATGAGAAGTAGAAGGTTGTAGAGGGTCATTCGAAGTATTTGCAAAGACAGACAGGTATGAAATGGCAGCATAATCAAGGATGTATGAGGAATGTAATGCAATGGGTGGTTCCTTTTTCCAGGACACTGAAGGAGCACTCTCTGCCTGGCAAACCCTCAGTCTCTGAACAAGAGAGTTTTAGCAGTGAATTCCCATCACAGTGTTCACTCTTGGCAGACAGTGCAGCCAGATGGACGTTTTGAAAGGAGAATGATCAAAAATTCTCCACACATTCAGATTGAGCTACCAAGAAAGGCCTTTTTACAAACAAGATTTTTCTAAATTGTTTCTACTGGTCTCAGGAGTGGTATGACCAAATCAACTGGAAACTTAAAGGAAAATGGACAGCTCAGCAGTGAAGATACCCAGAGGTATCTGAGTCAGACATTCAGGGTTTAACTTTGGAGTTTGTTCAGTGGCCAAAATTTTCAGAATAGGGGATGTTTTCATATTCAACTCAAGTCATGGATACTGCACTGAAATGCTCTGTGCAACTCAGATCCTACTCTTAGGCATATCAGAGAAGTAAAACATAGTCTAAGGATAAACAAAAGATACTACCATCAGCAGTACAGATCATAGATTCTAGAACATGACAAGGAGGAGGTGGCAGTGTATACCTGAGTGGTACGGAAGTGTGAGTGGGGCTAGATTCTCAAGACAGAAAGATGTAGGTAGACATGGGAGGGTGAGGCAGCCAGGTGAACTCATGGAAGCATGAACCCACATGGGTGTGCTCAGGAGTAAGAAAGAGACCAGCCATATGCAAGAGGGGATGAAGGTTGTTGAGAGGGCAGAGGTGGGCTGTGCAGGGCCTTTGTGCACCAGAAAATAAGGTCTGACTTTCCTTCTCTAGGCAACAAGCAGCCTCTGGATAGGGAACAGCATGACAAAATATTAATCTGCTGGTGTTTTTAACATCAGCTGAAGGACAGAGAGGAATTATGGAGGCCAACTAGTAAATTATGATAAGTGATTCTATTTCCTCATATAACCAAAACTCTTTAATTTCCACAACTACAGATACTGAGAATCCAGCATAATTATCTAGTACATAGTTGAGGTTTTGGAATGTAATACAAGTTTTCAGAGGAAAATAGATAATAGAAGTAGACTGGTGGTCATTACATGACCTCACAAGAAAGAGAAACAAAACACAACAATGTAAATTAATATTATACATTACTTTACGGTTATTCTCTGGCTTATGTATATATTGTATATACATAGATAGTATGTACGTTCCTATATGTAACAGGCAACAGGATGGAGGTAGAGAAGGTTCTTGTAGGTTAGACTGTGGCAGAAAGAGGATTTATTAGCAGGAAGTTGGTAGGAAGTCCTTCCCATTGTGGGCGGGGAGCTACATAACAGGTTATAGACATGGGTAGACTTGTGTGAGAACTTGATCTCATAGATATTCTGACTGGATAGCCACACCACCATCATTGCTAGAAAGGACACCATGATCATGGGTTTTGTTTTGTTTTTAACATTAATGAAGACAGGAACATTTTTTAGCATGTCCAGTTTTCTCCTGTTATCCCTCCCTTCTATTTTTTCACCTTCCCTTCAATTTTAAGACCTTCCTTTTCTCTATAGTGGGTATGCACATCTCTCAGTGCATTCTGGATGAACTCCCAGCACCTTGGCATAGCATGTGCAGAGCTGTCTGTTGTGTGGTTCCTTCCTACCTTTTCACATCATCTTTTGTTCTTCACTCCCCATCACACACTGCATCCAAGATCCATGAAACTGGATTTCCCATAGCATCCAAATTGTTTTGTTTCTTCACACTTTTGTACATACTGCTTCTCTCCCTGGAGTGCCCTGCTTCCCCACTTCTCTGGAACTATATATATAAAAGCTGAAGGGTCATGAGGGAGCTAACAGAAGTGCTACAGACCACTGATGGTCAAGCCAGGGGCTTCCACCCAGAAAAGCAGTGTCACAGCACTGGCAGTGGCCTGTGCTTGGGCTTGCCTTGCTCACTGCCAGCCAACCTGACCATCCACTGCAGTGGGACTCACAGGAGTTGAGGGGCCCCAGTGGCTACAGCAGTCAAGAGAAAACCCAGTACCTGAGGGGCCAGCATTAGAGCAGAACTAAGAACTCAGTACCTGAGGGACCAGCACTGGAACGGGACTAAAGACACAGGCCTTTGGGCCACACACTACAGGGGCCTCTCTGGACAAGGTGACACTGCAGAGGCTCCTCACTGGCCGCCTGCACAGGGCCAAGGCCTGTGAGGTGCTCAGACTGTAGAGATGGGAGGTGGATCAAGGAAGAGGCCAGTGTTCACCCTGGAACACAGTCAACCCTCTGGGAATATGGAAATTTTTTCACGAGGGGGAAGTGCGTGTGGAGAAGCAGTTGTAGGAATGTGTGAGAGCACCTTCCAAATAAGGACTTAAAACATGTCATTTTGATAACACTGCTAGAAATACCATCTCACATGTAGATCACATATAACCCATTAGTACACTTGTCCTAAACAGACCAAGTTCCTTTGGTCTGTTTCACCTAGCAGTTAGAAATTGAACTTTCTAATGTCTTTTCCATATGACAAAAGACCTTCAAATTTTGTTTGTTAAGTACCCCGAAATCCATCTGGAAATAGAGTATTTCCATAACTCCGTAATCCTCAGATTTGGCAGTTCTCATTATTGTTTTTTCCCCATCACCAGAAGTGTTTTGTCCTTATGAAGTTTTTTGAGGAATGAAAGGAAATAATGGAATTGTTTTATTCCTTTAAAGGCTTGGTTATCAACATTAACCTAATAAATATATTTCAAATCAAATAAAAAATGTTAAGCACTATACTTCAAGAACTACACTAGACTGTTAGGAAGATAAAAAGAAAAATTAGGCAGTTTTTGTCTTAAAGAAGCATATAAAGACATAGCTAGAATTCACAGAAAGGTAAATGTAATACTGCCTCTTTTATACAGAGTTCATAATATGACAACTTTAGTTATCCAGCTAGTCCAGAAACAGTCTTAAGAGTAAATTCCAGTTGTAGCAAATGTACAGAATGTGGGGCACCTTCACTAAAACCCATCCATTGGAAAGCCAGGCTGTCGTGGCAACCACACACCCATGGGCATCATTTTGTCTTGCCCTGTGGGGTGCATGTGTCTCATGGACAAGTGCCAGAGCAGCCCTCTAGGGAACAAGACTGTCAAAGCCAAAGTGACTGCCATATAGAGTACATGTGCTAAAGTTTATGTACTTTGTTTGTAGGATTACCCCTCAGCCTCACATAGTTGCTCATTTACTTATATTTTATGCATAATTCTCATTTGCCAAAACATGTCAAGTTAAAAATAGCAAAATGTTCAGAGACAGTGGGAGTTGTGTATGGAGTGTATTGTGCATCTAAGGAGACCCGTTCAACAAGCCATGATACTGTGTTATCACCACTGATACCAAGAACATCGGTACAAACACAGCACCAGAACACCTGGCTGTGTGGGGAATGTTAGTGTAACTCTTAGGATATTATGGATTTGTAATTTAGTTATTGTATTGTGAATGATGAAAACCTGAAATCAGTGAAAGTTTATTTATAAAATGCATTTTTAAGACAACGGGGAGTTTAAAATACATTTTTTTAAGTTTCACCAGTCAATAGTTAAAATAAATTTTATCAACTTAAAATGGTAACGTGACCTAAAAAAATTTTACTAGCTATTCATTTAGCAATATTGCAAATAAAATTTCCACACAACTACAGAAGAAAGGTTATATGGACACATATCATAAAGTCAAATGTTAAATACCTGATAAACTTTCTTCATCAATAACCTGAAGATTGTTCTCATTGATTTTAAGTTCTTCTAATGTAGATGGTAGTTCTGAAGGAATCGCTACCAAATTGTTTCCATCCATATTCAGGCGCATTAACTTCTTTAGAAGCTTAAAAGGCAAATCTCAAAATTACTTTTTTATCTTGTCACAGATGTACAGTCATATATGTCATTTAATGGTCAGTTTGTGGTAGTTACTAAAGTTTCACAAACCTTCAGTTGCTCAGGCTTAGACAAGAATCCCCATATTCTCCCTGCCACGTAGATGTTGGTCCTGTTAATAGCATTTATTCCCTGGTATTTTCAGCAAACTACATTTGGTGATTTTGCATCACACTCACCCATATTTTTATGGTGACTTTAGAAAGCAAGAGAACGCTCCTATCACCACTGGACCAGTCATATTTTCCTAGATCTTAGGTTTTCAACTTCTCAGCAGTAGACACAAAGTTAATTAAAACATGCAATAATCTGAATCTGTCATAGATGCTAACAAGACAGCAATTTGAACCCTTTCAATGTGTTTGTGAACTCAGTTTTCCATCTATACTAAGTAGAGACAGAGTCATAAAATAGCACTAACGATTGTGGAAATTCTTCAAAATTAAATGCTACAAATGTGACAAACTGTTTCTATATGGTACCCAAACAGTTTTGACTGTCTGGAGAGTGCATATCCACCTTTGTTTGTTAGCCAAACTAACCTACACTACCAAAGTTACAGAATGATTTACATCAGTGGTGCTCAGAGTCAATTTCAGCAGTTTGGAAATGGGACAGAGAATCCCAAAACAAGAAAAAGGTAATTTCCTACAGTGTCCTCTTTTTTGATCAAATACAGGAAATGCACAAGTCCCAACTGTTGTTCTATCAGGACGACTAGCATGAGGCAGGACTCCAGGTCTTTCACATGAACGTGGACACCAAGTGTCTGGAGCTCTCTCGTCTGCAGTCCAGAATCTATATGAGAACCAGGAACTGAGCTTGTAAGAGGCCAGTGATTTGTCCAAAGAGTGGACAGAAGACCACCCAAGGGGATAAAGTTTGACCTCCTGGCATGTAACTTGTTTTACTTGGGCTTCTTTAAGCGCACACATTTATGAGTATTTGTTTACACACATAAACCCCTCCTTTCTTCTGCCTTTGTTTTTCTGAAAGTCCTTGATACTCTGTTTTCTCCCTTTTAGAAAAAAATTTTAAATCTGATTCTTTCAAAGGTTTACTCTATGCTTTTCTCTTTCCCTAGCGTATCCCCATGTTAATTTTCATCTGAGCCCATTTGTCTTTCTAGAACCCCCTCCTGCTGAAGTATCCTTTATCAGATTTTGCAGATAGCACAAAATAAGGAAATTTTGTATTGCTGGCCTGAAAATGTTAACAGAATTTCCAGATAAGCTCTCCTTTTTTCCCAGAAATACCTCATGTACTAAGAGACCATATTTCAACATGTTTTCTGCTACTTAGGGAGAAACTCCTCTATAAATTCAAAACATTAGTTTTGTCATTCATGCTGTTGTGGGTGCTTTAAGGACAAAGCATAGGAAAAACAGCTAGAAACCTATAAAACAATATACTGTATTCAAGATAAAACTTGACTACAGTTTAGGGACATCAGAAACTTTCTTCAGAGAAAACTCCAGTAAAACATTTTACTTTTCCTTCCTTCTCCATCTCCACCCACTGACAGTACAAGTTATGAAAAAGCCATCCACGTGGATTGTTAGAAGTCAGAGCATGTTATTTACCTTGAATGCTTTTGGACCTATGCCTGAAGAGGTGATATTATTTCTGCTCAGATCAAGCCTTTCCAAATTCGGTAATCCATTAAATGCTTCATCCGGAATGGAGGTGATAGAATTGCCTAGGACACGTAGCAATTGTGTTTTAGGCCTATGTGCCTATAAATACATGTATACATGCACATGCATAGATAGCAAAAGAGAGCTTTATCTGGAGGAAAAGCAATACTTATAGCAAGGACAATATGTATTAAATAAGAAAATGAGTGTTTAGGAAAAAAACAAGACTGGGACTAGACTATTTCATATGGTCAAAATTTTCACTCTAAGGACTTGTCATGCTCTAGTACATCATGTTTTAGATGAAGCTGCTTTAAAACAGCCAGAATGTGGTTTGGTAGACAATTCTGTTAACATTATGCATTTTACAACAAAGATGTGTTTATGGAAGGTGCTATAGAAACTGATTTTTATAGTTCTTTGTATTTCCCTATTGACATTTCCTAGACCCTGGACCAGAAATATACTGTGTTTTACAATGAAACCCTGGGCATGTGACTTGCCTTCTTTGAGCATCAGTTTCCTCTAAGTAAGAAGCTTGGGGAGATAATCTCTCAGATTGCCTCCAGATCTTATGTTATAATTCTGTGACTTCAATCTATAGAAGTTCCTGCATGCTTTAATTTATGGGGTTTTGGTTTGACATTTAATTAAGTACAGTAGTCAATGATTTTTAAAGCCAGAAAATGAGCTTATCAGAAATAGTGAGTACTATAAAAATCATGTGGTGACCTTCTTATAAAACCAAGATACTGTGACTGAGCACAGGTCATTCATCTTTCATAAGACTTTAGACTTTCACAGTTTGTTTTGTTTTGTTTTGTTTTAATGGCAGAGCACACCTGGCATGCAGGCTACAGAAGGAGGGGGCATTGCTGGAGCAGGACACTCTGGGCATGAGAAGAATTCCTTAGGAGGTCATGTGAACATGGTATCAGGAAGGCCATAACACCAGAAATGTCCTATTGCAGATTGGCTATCCTGATTAAAGGGGTCACGCTGTGACCATTGAGTATTTATTTATACGATCATTTATTATTTCTGTGGTAGTTTATTTCTGTTACTTCCCCCAAGACACATCTGAAACCCCACTCAGATTCTCTCACCCCTGCATCTTCAGAGCTATCCCCAGCATGGGCCTTATTGCCAAGACTCATTCACTGTCCCAGTCTCCCCACCAGCCAGCCTCACACACGTATCTGTCCTGCCATTCCTCACTCAGAGCTCTTCCTGGCCCTATAAGAATGTAGGCAAAAAGTCTGGACCACTCCATGCCTACCACAATGGCTAAAACAAGGGGGGAAAACAACAGGAACTCTCTGATATTGCTGGAAGGAGTGTCACAGCCATTTTAAGGAACTGTTTGGCAGTTTCTTATAAAGTTAAACATGCTTTTACTGTAGCACTCGGCAATCCCACTCCTGGGTATATACCCTAGGAAAAAGAAAACTTAGGTCGGCACAAACATCCATATGTGGATGTTTATAGCAACTGTATGCATAATTGCCCCAAGCTGGAAATAATCCAGATGTTCTTCACCTGAGACCTGTGGTCTGTCCAAACAACAGAACACCTTTCAGAAGTAAGGAGGAGCCAGCTACTGATAAACGCCACAACCTGCATAGCCCTCAGAAGCATTATGATAAATGAAAGAAGTCCAGCTGAAAAGGCTACATGCTGTATGATTCCATTTCTATGACATCCTAGAAAAGGTACTCTAGAGACAGAAAACATCAGGGCTGGTGAAAGGAGGGACATGAGAGAATTTGGTGAGGTGATGGAAATGTTATATCTTGATTGTGGTATTGACTGTAAGCATTTGTCAAAACTCAAAGCATAACAGGGACTTCCCTGGTCGTCCAGTGGTTAAGACTTCACCTTCCAATGCAGGGGCTGCAGGTTTGATCCCTGGTTGGGGAGCTAAGATCCCACATGCTTTGCGGCCAAAAAAACAAAACGTAAAGCAGAAGCAATATTGTAACGAATTCAATAAAGACTTTAAAAATGGTCCACATCAAAAAAAAAAATCTTAAAAAAACCCTCAAAGAATAACATGCTAATAATGTTTTACTATATATAAATTATACCTTCTAAACCTGGCTTTAGAAAAAAGTCAATAGGAAATCATGGTTTCACTTGGAGGAATTTACTTTATACCTGATGGTGCTATTCTGCAGTAAACACCTATCTCTTCTGCAAAGTTTTTATGTTTGAAGATTGTGAAATTAATCTGTTTGGGGTCAACTTATATTATAAAATTAAAATATAACATTCATAGGACAATGGGAGTTAACCACAAAATCAATTTAACGTCAACATCTCTTACCTATGAGCTCCAGACTTGTTATCTCTGGTGCTGTTAGCGGTGGTATTTGTGTGAGGTCGGCGCTGATACAGGAGATAGTTTTGTATGACAGAGAGCACCTGCTTGGCAGAGGTGGTATGCCCCTGGGGGTAGCTGGGATTGGGAGTTGAGAGGGCATCCTGAACATATCTCCTCTGACGGCGTCATCATCATCCTCGTCCTCGTCCTCGTCCTCATCCTCGTCCTCATCCTCATTCTCATTCTCCCTTGCTGGGTTTCTGTGTTGATGGGCCTGCCTCCCCTTCTCTCCAGGTCTCTGCTCTCCCCCTTCTCTGCTCTGTCGCTCATTGGGAGGTCTCCCCCAATCTCCAGGTCTAGGGATCTTTTCCTTTTGCTCCCTATCTTCATCTTGTTTAATTTCTTCTTCCTCCTCAAATTGAAGTTCCTCTTTTCTCAGTGCTTGATGCATTTCCACCCAAGGAGATGGCTGTTGCTTATGAAGTAAACTGGTAGGTTCTCTTTGTTCTGAAGAATCACCAGAAAATTCAGTTCTGTCATTTAATGCTATACTACTGAGTAGCAAATAGGAGGCTACTGACCACATAAGGAGAAGACAGCAGGGGCAAGTTGTGGTATTAATGAAAGGAAAAATCATAGTAAAAATTAGGTTAGTAAATAACATTTCCTGTAGGTATATGAGTGCAGTTTAAATGTGAAATGTATCTTGAAATTTTTGTTTGAAGTTTTAGTAGAAATAAATAAACTTTATTTCTGTTTTGTAAGACTTTATAGGCAATTCTTGTTTTTCCTTGTGAGCCTTAATACTTATTTTTACTAAAGTATCATGCTATCTGGTGACTAAAGAGGGAATAATATTACCATATATTGCTTACCATAAGCAGTCCTATTGTGAGATTGTAATATAATCAGATGTGATAACTTTATAGTAGATACTGTTCAGTTAATTGGGCTTATTGATAATGTAAGAATTTGTACATTATAGTAGATACTGTTCAGTTAATTGGGCTTATTGATAATGTAAGAATTTGTACACTGTCAGACATAAAAAAGTGAAAGAGATGTACCTTTTACTTGTTTATGGTAGTGAAATTGGCTTTTATTTATAGATTTATTATATCTGTCTGATTTTCTTTCAGCTCCATGGGCCTAAGAGCATCCTCTGAAATTTAGAGTTATAGAAAATTCTCTTCTGTTTTCCTCCCAGACTCTGTACTTAAATTATTTTTACTTCTTGAGACCTATAGAAGATGTCCTGGATTTAGATGATGTTTCTTTAACCTAGACATATGCACAAGAGTACTTTTTATTATTCCATGATGATGATAGCATAATATATAATAGTAGAATGTTTATCTACATTTGTATTTAGCTGTTATTATCTTTGGCAGAAAGTGGGGAAGACTTGACAAAGACCGGATTTTAGACTCACCCTCTGAATGAAGAGTTTTAGGGAAAAGTGAGCTCAGTACATAGATTTTCTTTCATCAAAATATAAAAATTTACTTAATCATTTCTATGATTTTATTTAATGCCATACATAAATCACCCCCAAAAAAGAACTCAAAATATAATTATGTGAAGGAATTACTTGAGATTTCAAGTCAGTATGTATTATAAAGTCTGTGAGTTATTTTTTTCACATCTCTGACAGAACATGCAAAAGGAGAGTAGGAAAAAATTAGCAAAATGAAACTAAAACTATCATATTGAAACGTTTAAAATCTTTTCTGTATATCCAAGTTTATTTTTCCAAAATAACCACAGCATTTCAAGAATAATAGTTCAAGTCCTTTGAAAAATGTCTGAGAATTTCTGGATCTTGCCTTTATAAATCTTCCGTTTCATATCCCAAGGAGTCAGTTTCATTAAAAACTTTTATTTTCTAACGTTTTTTAAAGTCATAATAGCTTAGTAAAATAATTAGTAGTATACACCAAAATACAGTTCCTAAATGTTCTGATGTTCTTCCTGGTAGGAGACTTTTGTAGGTAACCACCCTGTGATCATCCTGTGTGCTTGGAAACAATCTACCTTGATCATAGGCAACAGAAAATATCTGTATCCCTTCCCATCGAATTATTTAACACATATTTATTTATTTCATAAGCTATTGGCCAGGCTTTTCTTGCAGGAGTCCTGAGGCTTCCTCCCTAGAGTCCTCTACTGCATCAGCCTCATAGATAAGGCACAGTGAGCAGCCAACAAAACCTCATAGTGTGATCTTTCTGTGCACAGCAGTGCCACAACAGAAAGCCACTGCTCCAGGGCCATTGCCCTTTATTTCCCTAGGATTACCTGAGCAGTAATGACTGCACATAGACTGGGAAAACTGGGCTTTATTTTCTCTAGATGCAAACCACTCCTCCCTTTGTTCACCATGAGTTCTTCATCTTCATTTGGGTTGATAACTGTAAACACACTGAGTTGAATTAAGTGAGATAATGCATGTAAGGAACTAAGCAGAGTTCTTCACGCATACTAAGAACATGGGAGCTGTTTGCTATGTAAATTCTATCACTACATCTGTAATGCTGCGAGTCAAATGTGGAATGTGATCTGGTCTGAGTTTACTCATTCTAATAGAGCTAGAACTCTAAAGCCAAGATGTTTTATTTTTCTCTCCCCTATCATGCAATTTCCCAAATAATTTCCATGTTTAGCATCATTGTGCCAATATTTTAAGTACCCTGATGACTAGTTTATCATAATTTAAAATTTAAGGTAGTGACAAAATAAAAACAAATGGAAGTTAAAGACTAAATCACATGTGATATTTTGTTTGGGCTAAATATTTGTACCAGTATCAGAGCAGACGGGGCAGCATTCTCCTTCAGGTGTAACTGTTTGGGGGCACATCTGAGGGTGGCACTTGGTCTCATCACAAAGGACTCTTCCATTCGAGCAGAGGCAGGTAGTACAGGGCTCAGGAGACCATACAGCTTTGTTATACATGATCATCCCATTTGCCAAACAGTGTCCTTTCTTTCCTAGAAGAGAACAGTAACATTTAAATTCCTTGTATGATTACTAGCACTTGTGAATGGAAGTGAGCCCAATGTGATAGACCCACACAAGAATAACATTCTATGTTCTTTCATGCAGAGGATAAAAGTATCTTACAGGTGTAACCCTCTGAAATGCTTTTCACATGCTGTATTCTCAACCCCTCTTACTTAGGCTCTGAGAGTGACCGCCTCATGGTAACTTGAGCCTGAATCGTACTTCCATCCTGCATCTGTCAGGATGGCTAAGTTATACAACAGCAACAAACAACCCCCAAATCTCAGTTATTTCTTGTTCCTGCTATGTGTCCAATGTAGATATTGTCAGGATAAAAAATAGGCTTCATCTCCAAGCAGGCTGCCCTGATGACCAGCACAGCAGTGGGAATGTGAGGTTGCAAATAACACACAAGCTCTAAACATGTCTAATTATATTGACCAAGGCAAATTATACAGCTACATCTAACTTCAGAAGAGAAAAAGCAGTATAGTTCCATCACATGCCAGAGAGCAGAGAGCTGGAACAGCACTAATGATGAATGAGCCCACATTGTACCCTTCCTGATGTGCAGATGGAGAGGTGAAATAAGACTGTATGCTTGTGGTGC
This sequence comes from Lagenorhynchus albirostris, assembly GCF_949774975.1. Taxonomy (NCBI): domain Eukaryota; kingdom Metazoa; phylum Chordata; class Mammalia; order Artiodactyla; family Delphinidae; genus Lagenorhynchus; species Lagenorhynchus albirostris. The sequence continues at coordinate 90,072,782 of NC_083101.1, read as the reverse complement.
TTTTTACGTTGAATTCTCGATGAGACATTGCAACAATCTCTTATTTTTTAGAATAGTTGTGTTATTGAAATACAATTCAAATACCCTTTTAAAGTACACAGTGCAGTGGGTTTTAGTATATTGTTTTCTCTACATAGAGTGTTGTAGATACATGGATATGTGTGTCAACTAAGCAGGCCATTAGACAGTCAATTTGAATATTAGAGGGGATGTTTTCCTTCCAATCCTAGTGTTATTCCTGATAACTCTTTTCCATCTGTTGAGCCACTGTCCCCGCAAATGAGCTCTCACATTTGTCCCCTTCTTTCCCTTACTGCTGTGTCAACCCTGTTCAAGCCCTACCCATCTCTCATTTGGATACTTACAGTAAACTAATCCCACCCATCCAATTTCTCCCCTGGAAAAAAAAAATAGATATAATCAGGAGTTGTCTCCTGATTATAAAAGTACTATAGTGTATCAAAATTCCAACAGCCTTTTTTGCAGAAATGGAAAAGTTAATCCTTAATTTCATAAGGAATTATAAGGGGCCCCAAATAGCCAAAAAAAATCTTGAAAGAAAATAAAATTTTTTGAGGGCTCACACTTCCAGACTTCAAAACTTACCACAAAGCTACAATAATCAGCTTATACCAGTATGGTACTGGCATAAGGATAAACATATAGACCAGTGGAATATTGAGAGTCCAGAAATAAACCCATTACATCTATGGCCAATTGATTTTTGACAAAAGTGCCAAGCCCATTCAATGGGGAAAAAAGTTGTCTCTTCAACAAATGGTGCTGGGACAACTGTATATCCGTATGCAAAAGAATGAAGTTGCCCCCTACCTCATGCCAAATATAAAAATTAACTCAAAATGGATCAAAACCTAAATATAAGATGTAAAATATAATATTCATAAAATAAAGCATGACCTTGGATTTCGCAATGGATTTTTAGATATGATTCCAAAAGCACAAGCAACAAAAGAAAAAATAGATGAATTGGACTGTATCAAAATTTAAAATTTGGTCCATTGGAGAACATTGTCAAGAAAGTCGAAGGACAATGTACACAATGAGAGAAAATATTTGCAAATCATATCTGGTAAGGGTCTAATATCTTGAATATACATGAAGAACTCTTATAACTCAACAACAGAAAGCCAGCCCAATTAAAATATGGACAAAGGACTTGAATAGACTTTTCTCCAAAGAAGATATACAATGAACAATAAGCACATAAAGAGATGCTGAGAGTCATTAGGGAAATACAAATTAAACCACAATGTGATAACCACTTCACATCCACAAGAATGGCTTTATTTTTTAAATGGAAAATAATGGCAAGGATGTGGAGAAATTGGAGTCTTTGTATATTGCCGGTGGGTATATAAAATGATATAGCTTCTCTGGGGAACATTTGGCAATTTCTCAATAAATTAAACATATAATTACCACATGACCCAGCTCCTAGGTACCTGATATTCCACTTCTAGGTATATACCCAAGGGAACTGAAAACGGGAATTCAGATAGAAACTTGTACACAAATGTTCGTAGCTGTGCTATTCACAGTAGCCAAAAGGTGGAAACAACGCAATTATCCATCAATGGATGAAAGGATAAACAAAACATGGTATTTCTCTGCAATGAGATATAATTCAGCATAAAAAAAGAATGAAGTACTGATACACTGTACAACATGAGTGAACCTTGAAAACATTATGCCAAGTAAAAGAAGTCAGACACCAAAGGCCACATATTATAGGACTCCTTTTATATTAAATATTCAGAATAGGCAAATTCATAGAGACAGAAAGATCAGTGGTTGCCAGGGATTGCGGGGAGGAGAAAATGGGGAGTAAGTGCTTAATATATATGTAGTTCCCTTTTAGGGTGAAGAAAGTGTTCAGGAACAAGATAATGGTGATGGTTGCACAACATTGTGAATATACTTAATGCCACTGAATTGTACACTTTTAAATGGTTAAATGATAAGTTTTATGTCATGTGTATTTTACCACAATTTTTTTTTCTTTTTTTTTTGCGGTACGCGGGCCTCTCACTGTTGCGGCCTCTCCCGTTGCAGAGCACAGGCTCCGGATGCGCAGGCTCAGCGGCCATGGCTCACGGGCCTAGCCACTCCACAGCATGTGGGATCTTCCCGGACCGGGGCACGAACCCGTGTCCCCTGCATCAGTAGGCGGACTCCCAACCACTGTGCCACCAGGGAAACCCACAATTTTTTTAAATTGTACTGTAAGACCACTGGAAAACATTTTAGGACAATTTAGAAATCTTTCGTATACATCTTCTATACCTTTTAATGCACATCACCCTATGCTGCATATTTTTTAAAACAGATTTGAGATCACATTATGCATACTACTTTTCAACCTTTTTATTTTCTATTATTATAGCTTGGATATCTTTCCACTTAATTAGGGAAATTGACCTCATCGTTCTTTAAGAGTTATGGGTACCCTATAATCATCATTTTAAATTCCCTGCCTCCAGGCTCTTTCTTCTCTCAATCATGTTGTAAATGTGACCTAAATTGTCTCTTTTCATGGTAATTGTATGTTATTTCTGTTAACTTCGTGGAAATAACATCATTTAGAAGCATTTGGTTTTCTTGAGACAATGTATGAAGTATTGGTCACAGAACATTATGTGGTGATACATTCTTTTGAAAGTTTTATGTAATGGTACCATATGTATAATATAATTACTTTTTCCTTCCAAACCTGGAAAAATGTGGACCAACTAAATATTAGTGTTTAAAAATGCCTAGTTGAAATCTTCGGAAGAATTTCCAATCTTTTCAAACTTTAAAAATTCAGTAGTTTGGTCTATATAAAATAAATTCAGTGGCTTAACTTCATGTTTGGTTGAAAATATTTAATAGCCGTGAGTTCATAGACTCATCTGAATCATTTATTTCTATATCCTAGATGATCTATCATGATAAATGAAAAAGCAGTTTTGACATGTATATTACTATATTATGATTACAACTATTTTAAATACATGGCATAGTAAACAGACTAGAAATAATAAACCAAAATAGTAACTATGATTTTATAAATGTAGTTATAGGATAAGTAATATTTTTTCTGTTTTACAATAATTTGTATTATAAGTATATTCTGTGAATGGTTTTTTAAATTATTTCAAAATTTATCTTTGTAGATTAAACCGAAAGATAATATAATAACTTGAATTTTTAAAAAATTTTCTTTTTGGAGTTTCTCTCTCTTCCTCTCTCCTACTGTTTTCTTACCTGGTAACACATTATAGCTTGCTTCTACTCCGGGAAATCTTAAAAAGGATTCAAACTTTTCCTCCGTACTATAATCCAAGTTAACCACGGGAAGTGTTGCTGCTGGTGTAACTATCCTCATTTGCTGAATTCCAAGCTGTCTACTGGATCTGTGGATGGGCGAGGAACTTTTTCTCTGTCTTCTATAATACATCTTCCTTCTTTCCTTCCTAGAAGTTTCTTCATTTTGTCCAAAGTCAGTTTGAATAACGAGAAGCAGAAGAAAACAATACAAGCTTGAAAACTTCATGCTTGCTTTTTCACTATTTGATTCCTAGGATGAGAATGAAACAGAATTTCAGAGTTAGTGACTAAATTTTTACCTCAGAAAATTGGCCTATAATTGCCTATATCCCTCAGCAGCAAGCCTGTGAGATATAACACATATAATATATGGGCTCTATGCTATAGTATTACTGCCAAGTCAGAATTTAGAATTTTTCTGTCAGAATCAAATAATTTTTAGTACTTTATTGCTAGACCAGACATGAGCAAACTTTTTCTATAAAGAACCATATAGTAAACATTTTAGGTTTTACAGGCCATGCAGTCTTTGTCATAACTACTCCACTCGACCCTTGTAACATGAAGGTGGACAATATGTACACAGTTTGTGTATGTGATATGTACACAGTTTGTGTACGTGATATGTGCACAGTTTGTGTACATTATATGTGCACAATTGTGTACACAAATTCCAAAACAGGCAGTGGGTCAGACTTACCCCCCAGGCCATAGTGTGCCGACCCCTCTCTGGACCACTGTGTTGTAGGTTTTCAGAGGTTACTCAGGAGGTTTCTCTCCACCTCTCTGCCAAGTCATTCTGTGACTAACATCATCCACAATTCATTTTCCCAGCTCTTATATTTTATTATTTTATTCTCTACTGTTCTAATTTTCTTTGTTGGGGGGAAAGAGCATAATTGCACCAAATAAAAATAACAGCAAACAGCAAACTACTATCAGTTATAAAGAGGTAAGAGGGACAAAGAGTAACTTTTAATCAGCTGGTCTCAAGAGGAGTACAGGGCCCTGCACATGGTGAAGCTGAAAATCATATTTGAGAAATGAATACTTTTTCAAACCTTGAACATGGATTAGCACAGAACAGAAATCCCTGAGAGGGGGAAAATCCAAGTTGAGCTCCTGCTCACTGCCTAGAGGGAGTTCCTTCCGAGGCTGAAGACCAGGGTGAGGACCCAGGCAGAGCCCAACAATCTCCCTGAGTTGAAAAAAGAAACCGAAAAACCTGGGGTCCTGGGGATGCCAGAGAGGCAAGAGTTTGCAGAGCAGAGCACAGGGAGGTGAGAGCTACCCTGAAAAAGACTTCCAAAGATATCAAGTCTTCAACCGAGTATGATTAGCACATTTGTATGAGAAAACTACTCAACACTTGAGAAAGAACTACCATGAAGGACAAAAAGAAAACATCCTTTAGGCTAGAAAAGGCTGGGCAGACTCTGTGTGTCCACCAGTCATAGTGGAGAACCTGTACTGCAAAGGGCATCAGACAGAGTGCTCAGAAGGGCATCGGCACATCAGAGAAAACAATTTACCCTAGACTAACGGCTGATCTGATCCCATTTACAGCACTGAATAGCAAGCCTCCAGAAAGGATCAAACTGTGTGCAACAACTTAACTATGTCCCAGAGCACCCAACAAGTACTGGGAAATCCAGCAAAAATTTACCAGGCACACAAAGAAACAGGAATTGTTGACCCATGATGAGGAAAATCAATCTATTGAAACCCATCCATAGCACAGCTGACATAATTATTAAGTAGGTCATTAAAAGTTATTAAAACCATAATCTGCGTGTTCAAGAACATAGAGGAAAGATATTTAAAGAAATCCAAATTGAACTTTTAAAGATGTAAACTACAATGTGAGAGAGGAAAAACTATACTGCAAGGGATGAATAGCACATTAGACACTGCAGGAAAAAATTAGTAAACTTGTAAACATAGTCACAGAAATTATCCAAAATGAAACACACACACACACATGACCAGTAAAAAACATGAACAGAGCATCTTCAAACTATGGGACAACTTCAAGAAGATCAATTTATGTCCAGTTCCAGTCCCTGAAGGACTAGGGAGGCACAAAAATATTTGAAGAAATAAAGACTGGTCATTTTCCAAATTTGATGAAAACTATAAACCCACATATCCAAGATCAATAACCCCCAAAATAAGAAATATGAAGAAAATTATGTCAAATATTCATCATAATCAAATTGCTTTAAAACCAGTAATAAGGGGAACATCTTAAAAGTGACCAGAGAAAAAGACACAAAGTTAAGAATAGAATAAAAGACTTCTCATTCAAAACAGTACAAGCCAGAAGACAGTGGAACAATGACTTTCAGGTACTGAAAAAAATCAACTTATATACTCAGTGATAATGTCTTTCAGAAACACAGGCAACATAAAGACTTTTTCAGACATAGAGAAGCTGAAGGAATTAATCACCAGCAGAATTGCACTGTAAGAAATGCTAAAGTAGAAGGAAAATTATATCAGATAGAATTATGGATCTACACAAAGGAATGAATATCACAGGAAATGGCATATATGTAGATAAATACTCTTTTTTATTTTTAAATCTCTTTAAAAGATGCTAGTTTAATACAGTCATCTGTTTAACAGTTGTGTTGATTAATATAATAATACTGTATTTTGGGGTTTCTACCTTAAGTGAAAGTAAAATGTATGACAACAGAAGCAGAAAGGAGGAAAGAGGAAGTGTAAATATACTGTTATGTTCTAATACTATAAGCAAAGTGGAATATCAACTGAAGATAATTGTAATAAGTTAAAGATGCATACTATAAGCCCTAAGGTAATCACCAAAAAAACAAGAGTTATAGCTAATAAACCAATAAAGGTGATAACGTGGAGTAATAGAAATAATCCAAAACATATTACATGTAAATCATATTAAATGTGAATTCATTAATTGCCACAGAGACTGTCCACATTGAATTTTTAAAAATTAAGACCCAACTCTAGGGACTTCCCTGGTGGTCCAGTGGTTAAGACTCCATGCTCCCAATGCAGGGGGCCTGGGTTCAATCCCTGGCCAGGGAACTAGATCCCACATGCATACCACAACTAAGAGTTCACATGCCACAACTAAGGAGCCTGCAGCCTCAACTAAGACCCACCACAACAAAATAAAATAAAATAAAACAAAATAAAATAAAATCCCAACTCTATGCTGCCTATAAGAAACTCATGCTAAATAAAGATACAAATGGATTAAAATTAAAAGGATGGAAAAATATATACTTTGGTAACACTAATCAAAAGAAAAGTGGGGGCTTCCCTGGTGGCACAGTGCTCAAGAATCCGCCTGCCAATGCAGGGGACACAGGTTCAAGCCCTGGTCCGGGAAGAGCCCACATGCTGTGGAGCAACTAAGCCGGTGCGCCACAACTAAGCCTGCACTCTAGAGCCTGCGAGCCACAACTACTGAGCCCATGTGCCACAACTACTGAAACCCACATGCCTAGAGCCCGTGCTCCACAAAAGAGAAGCCACCGCAGTGAGAAGCCTGTACACTGCAATGAAGAGTAGGCCCGCTCGACTCAACTAGAGAAAGCCCACGCGCAGCAATGAAGACCCAATGCAGCCAAAAAAATAAATAAATAAAATAAAGTTTTAAGAAAAGACATATTTAACTCAATAAAAAAAGTGGATGGCTATATTAATATAAGATGAAGAAGAATAAAGAGAGCCATTATGTAATGATAAAAGGATCTATTCATGAAGATGTAACAATTCTAAGCCTTTATACACTGAACAGTACAGATTCAAATTACATGAAGAAAAAAACTGGTATAGCTGCAAGAACTAGACAAATCCACAGTTATCATCCAGAATTTCTACTTTCTTCTCCCAAATCTGGATTTTTAAAATAGTAGATCACAAGCTAAAACAACAAGATAGCACTGTACCCTGTTAGAATGGCCAAAATCAAAAACACTGACAAATTGTGAGGTAAGGGTGTGTAGCAACAGGAACTCTCATTTATTGCTGGTGGGAATACAAAACCATACAGCCACTCTGTAAGACAGTTTGGCAATTTCTTACAAAACTAAACATACTCTTACCCTGCAATCCAGCAGTCATGCTTCTTAATATTTACCCACATGAGCTGAAAACTTATATCCACACCAAAACCTGCACATGGATGTTTACAGCAGCTATATTCATAACTGCCAAAGCTTGGGAACAACCAAGACATCCTTAAGTAGGTGAATGGATAAATAAACTGTTACATCCAAACAGTGGAGTATTATTCAGCACTAAAAAGAAAAGCTCTCAAACCATGAAAAGACATGAAAGAATCTTAAATGCTTATTACTAAGTGGAAGAAGCCAATCTGAAAAGGCTAGTACAGTGTGACTGCAACTACATGGCATTCTGGAAAAGACAAAACTGTGGAGACAGTACAGACATACTTCGTTTTATTGCACTTTATCATGCGTCACAGATACTGCATTTTTTAACAAATTGAAGGTTTGAGGCAACCCTGCATCAAGCAAGTTTATTGGCACCTTTTTTCCAACAACATTTGCTCACTTCATGCTGTCACATTTTGGTAATTCTCACAATATTTTAAACGTTTTCATTATTACCAAATTACTATATTTGTTATGGTGATCTGTGATCAGTGATCTTTGATGTTACTGTTGCAAAAAGATTATTATGCTCTGAAGGCTCAGATGATGGCTAGCATTTTTTTAGCAATAAAGTATTTTTTAATTAAGACAGGAACATTGATTATCTTTTTAGACATAATGCTATTGCACACTAAATAGAATACAGTATACTGTAAACATAACTTTTATATGCACTGGGAAACCAAAAAAAATTGTGTGATTCCCTGTGTTGCAGTATTAGCTTTATTGTGGTTGTCTGTAACCAAACACACAACATCTCTGTGGTATGCTTATATGCTTATTTAGTCAGAGTTGCATGTTCATTGATTTATGATCCTACTTTCAGTTTGTGTTTTCATTGTGGCCAGGTGATGCTTTTGCTTCCTAGCAATCTATATCATTTATAATGGTGCTTCACTGTATAGAACTCAGATTTTGAATGAATCTTTGAAGTCATCTGCTTTTCCAGTAATGGGAAGTTCTTTATCTTCCATGTTCAGACAGCTCTGTCAGAAAAGTCTTCCTTAGATTGAGCTACAATTTGTTGTTCATATCATGGCCCATAAGAGATTTAAAGATAAGCCATGTTCACACAGTTTTCTTTCTCCTGAGTTCTTAATCTTTTTTTATCAATGCTTTTTAAGATGTGTTTAAGTTTCTAAAACTAGTACATAATTTTTAAAAACTCAAAATGATACACAGGCATAAAAAACAAGTTGCCTTAACGATAATTCATAGTTTAGTACAACGGTAGACCTACTTTTTCTTCAGGGTCCAGAGAGTAAATATTTTTAGCTTTGCAGGACAACAGTCTCTGTTAAAACTATTCAACTTTGTTATTGTAGCCAAAAATAGCCATAGACAAGTAAATGGATGGCCACAACTGTATTCTGATGGCACTTTGAAAAACAGAATTTGGCCTATGGGCCATAGTTTCCCATCCCCTAGTTTAAGGGTATCTTTCATGATACCTTCTAAACATATATGAACATATATATTTAAACATAAATGGAATTGTTCGATATACTGCAATCTGTTTTCTTTCCATTCAGTAATAAATTGTGGTCATATGGACATATATGTCAATGTATGTAAATCTATCTGGTCTGTGCACTCTATTTTCATAAGTTATGTAACAAACAATTTGGTGATGGATATTTAATTTTTTCCACTTTTCCTCTGTTGTAAACACTCCTGTGGAAATTCCCTTTTGGTCCAGTTGTTAGGACTCTGAGCATTCACTGCCAAGGGCACGAGTTCAATCTGTAGTCAGTGAACTAGGATCCCACAAGCTGCGTGGCGTGGCCAAAAAATGAAACAAAACAAAACACTCTTGTGCATATATCTTCTGGAAATATTTTTAATGTTCTTTTTTCTTTTTTTTTTAAACTGAAGAATAGTTGATTTACAATGTTGTGCCCATCTCTGCTGTACAGCAATGTGACTCAATTATAAACATATATACATTCTTTTTTTATATTCTTTTCCATTATGGTTTATCACAGGATATTGAGTATAGTTCCCTGTGCTATACATTAGGGCCTTGTTGTTTATCCATTCTAAATATAATAGTTTGCATCTACCAAGCCCAAACTCCCAGCCCATCCCTCTCCCTCCCCTCCTCCCCTCCTCCCCCTTGGCAACCACAAGTCTGTTCTCTATGTAAAAATATGGAATGCTTCACAAATTTGCATGTCATCCTTGTTCAGGGGCCATGCTAATCTTCTCTGTATTGTTCCAATTTTAGTATATGTGCTGCCAAAGTGAGCACTTTTATGTTCTTAATTGTAATTTTTAATTTATAAATAATGTAATAATAGATTTTCTGTTGTTTTTAACTATATTGTCTCTTGGGTTTATTTTTGGATGAAATTTAATATAAGTCACTTTGGTCATATTTATTAATATATTTTGAGGCCATGGTATAGGTATATACACATTTAGAATTGTTATATATTTCTGGTGCTTTTATCATTAGGTACTTTCTGTAACTCTAGTAGTGTGTAACTGTAACTGTCTGTAACTCTAGACAAAGATCTACTTTGTCTAATTAATGTAGCTGCTTTCTTTTTATTAATGTCTACTTAATATATTTTTTGCATCATTTTACTTTCAGCCTTTCATATTTTCAATATATTTTCTATTAGCGTATCATTTTTAGTTCAATATGACAATTTTTATCTTCTAATCGGAATAGAAAGTCTATTTTTATTTACTGTAACACTTGATATGTTTGAATTTAAATATATTTTCTGAATATTTGCATTCTATTTGTCCTGCCTGTTCTTTGTGTGTTTTTTTTTCCATTCTTGCTTGCTTTCTTTTTAATTGATTGCTTAGTTTTTATTATTCCATTAGTAATTGTATCCTTTTCACTATAAAGTTCTTTGTAGAGATTACCGCATACATCCTTAACTTATCAAGTCTAATATAAATTAGTACCTTTACCTCTTTCTGGACTTTAACTTTACTTACCTCATCCTAGAACATATACTACTTTTGTCGTATATTTTAATTCTTTATATTTGTTAAACCCTCAAAAGATTATTATTATTTTATGCTGAAAGTTCATTTAGATCAGGCTCTCTCAACCTTAGCACTATTAACATTTGGGTTGGATAATTCCTTTGTTGTGGTGGGGGGCTGGCCTTTGTATATTTAGTAGCATCCCTGGCTCCTACCCAGTAGATACCTCCTCTCAGTTATAACAACCAAAAATGTCTTCATATATTACCAGATGTGTCTTGGGGGTGGAAGGATTCAGCCTGCCTCCAATTAAGAACCACTGATTTAGATCTTCCTAAACATTTATCCTTTTTCTTTCTTCTTATTTCTTTCTGTATCTCCAGTCTTCTATCAGGATTATTTTCTTCCTAAAAAATACCTTTTAGTAATTGCCTTAGTGCAGGACTGCTGATGACCAGTTCTTTTGTTTGTTGGTCATATGAAAATGTTTATATCTTATGTTCATTCTGAAAGGATGTATTTGCTAAATATGGAATTCTAGATTGACAAGTGTTTTCTTTCAGCATTTGGAAGATTTCATTCCAATATCTTCTTGTTTCCATATTTTGTGTTGAGTAGTCATCTGTCAATCTAATTATTTCTCCTTTAAAAGTAACTTTTTTTGTTGCTTTTAAGATATTCTCTTTGGCTTTGGTTTTCAGCTGTTTTACTCTGTTGTACATAGATATGATTTACTTGGTTTTATCCTATATAGGATTCATAGCACTTCTTGAATCTGTGGACTGATATTTATCAAATTTGGAAATTTCTTAGCCCTTACGTCTTCAAATAATACTCTCCTACTTCTCTCTCCTCTTTCTTTTCAAAACTACAGTGACACGTATGATAGCCTTCTCATTATGTCTTTAATGTCACTTTCCCTCTCTTGTATTTTTTATCCTTCTCTCACCCTGTGATTGATTCTGGTTATTCCACTAACCTCCCTTCCATTCACTAATTATCTGTTCAGCTATGGTTTATCTGCTATTAAATCCATCCATTGACTTCTATTTTTCTATTATTGTGTTTTTTTAGTTTTTCGGCTTTTCAGTGGGTTCTTATTGTTTCTGTTTCTCTACTGAAATTTTCAATCTTGTTTTTCACGTTTTGAACTTATTAATCACATTTATTTAAGTCTGAGTCTGAAAACTCCATTTCAGGACATTCTATATGTCTATTTCTATTGTCTGTTATTTCTTTCTAGGTTTTTAACCATTTTCTTCTGTTTCTTCCTATGCCTGATGGCATTTGATTGCCAACCATTGTATATGAAAAATTGTGAATATACTTTGAAGCCTACAATGATATATTTATTATTTATCCTAAAAGGATTTACATTCAGACATGAGGTTAAGGGCACTAACAATCATAAATTGAATGATTTGAAGCTGAGTTTCACTATAACTAATTAATAATTATACTTTAAGTCCCAAACCAAAACCTGGTGATTTCATCTGCATCACTTTTGCCTGCCACCCCTGCTGCTTGATTGGCCCCATTCCTTGAGTTTTGTTTCTGTCTTGACTTGAGAGGCTGTTTTAAAGCTATACTAAGCTTCTCAGTCACCTCTTTTGGTTCCACAGATGCCTCCAGAAGAAAAGCTGTTCCAGACCTCTTAGGATTCCAGTCCTATCCCAAATATTGGTCCTGTTATTTTTTCCTATTTTTTTCTAATTATTCTCAGTAGGCTGAATGGTCTGAATTGCATAGTCTGCCATTATAAGAAGCATGAGTTCCCTCAGATTAGTTTTATTTCCCTGAAATATATCATTTTTCTTTTAGAGAATGTTTTGGGTTGTAAAAGTTTTGAATTCATATATGTCAGAAAATATCATTTTGTTTAGTTGGAAATAGAATTATGATTTTAGAATAATTTTCCTTCAATACTTCATAGCTATTGTTCCATTTGTTTCTTATATCTGTTACTGATGAAAAGTTTAAATTGAATCTGATTCTCATCTCTTTGTAGTAAGTCTTTTTTCCTCTCTCTGTAGAAGTTTTTTTTTCAGATTTTGAACTCATTTTTAATATTCAGAAGTTCTACTATAATGTACGGGTTTTGTTTTTTTCCTTATTGTATCCTTCTTAGGATCTTTTACTCTAATGACTTCTTTCTTTTCCACACAAGCTCTTTTTACACAGTTCTCTCCCATACCTATTCAAGGCTATGGTTTTTCTCTTTAAATTCATTCCCATCTTCTCTCTGTATTTGAAGGATTCCTCACAGTTTCTGTCTCACCAGAAGCTCCCCTTCTTATTTCCTACTGCAGCTATATATCCATGTGTGTATTTGTTTGTAATATATCTTCTCTTATGTCTAGGTATTTGGTAAGAGGAAAAGAGTGATATCTGCTTAGTTTGCCCTCTTGAATCTCAGTTCTTTTTATAACTTCATCTGCCAGAATTATCCTCCTGTAGTCAGGATGTACTTGGATCATATGCTGACTTGTCACCATTTTCCCTTGGCTCAACAAATAGCAGCCTCTAAGTTATTTTCATGTCAACTAACCTCAGCATGCAATCTCTTTTTCAGTATATAGGTACTTTAATTACTGCAGTAATTTCAAACCCTTTACTGTAGGTCACTGAAATGAAACTATATTAGAACAACTTTTCATAATCTATATTAGTTTTAGAAAAACTAACATGCAAAATAAAGGGAGGAGCAAATCCCCTAGCTGATTGGTGGCTAAAATTGTCAAAGCCCATTCAGAGAGCAAGGTAATATGTTGGGAAGAAATAGCAACAGCAGCAGGGGAAAGCAATATGAAAAGTTGCACTGTGAGACAGGGTAGAAGTAGAATTTGCTGAGTGGCGGGGGAAGTGAGCTCTGACAGAGAGCATACATAAAATGTGCTCTACATAAAATGTGCTCTACATAAAATCTGTACATGGAGATTTTCTTGCTTTGACAGTCATATATGTGACTCTCCATCCTGTGGTAGGTGAGAGTTATGAGGAGTCAGGCCCTGGATCTAAGGGCTCTGGAGATAAACTTCCATGAGTGTCTCAGGCATTGTGTTGTCCCTGAGCCTCTTACTTAGCAGAGCATTGCCCAAGCTCACCCTTCTCCCATTATCCCCATCCCTCTTTGTCTTCCACCCCCCTCCCAAACTGGCTCACTTTTACTTATCCAGAAATCTAAATAGATATGTACAAAAATAAATTTACAGAGCTATCTTAATTTTAAGAAAATCAGAATCTAAATAGTCTAATTGAAATGTTTAAATAATGTTTATGAAATGGCCTCTCAATACTAATTTTATCATTGATGCCTCGGCCTTTGTTATTTTCAGTGATTTATAGAATTTCACATTTATTTAATATTTATTCCAAAAACAACTTTATAATTGAGTGAATATGTTTCTAGAGGTAAACTTTTATGACACAATAGGTCTAATCACTGTAGGTATTATTTTGATCAAGTAAAATTTTCTTTCATTTTAGCATTTATTGTGTTTATCCCAACATTAAATATCATCTGTAAATCTTGGTTAACTTATTATTTTTTTCCATTAAAATTCTTCGTCATCTGTCTTAAGTAAGCTTTAAAAGGGTTTAAATTAAATTTTAAACTTCTACACAAAGCCATGAGATGCCTATTATCCCTTTTAACTTCACTCTATAGGCTTATAATGAAAAACATTTTTAATTAATCCTTTATGCTCTTTTAGGACTTAAAAATAGAAAAGAATGAAATTTTCAAACCAACTTATACTTCTATTGAGCATGTAATTCTATTTAAACATATAAAAATATATTGAATCCTAATTTCATAAAGTTTTAAATACTTCGGAAGTAGTCATCCTGAAAAAAACAAGTAAACAAAATAATGTACACTTTAAACTTTTAAAATCTATTAGTAAGAGCTTATTTCCTCAAGGGTTAAACATATTTGCAACATAAAACAGCCAAATATTAAAACCATTCCACATGCTTTAGTAGAAACTTAAAATTTAAAACATTTTACCTGGAAATCTAAACTAAGTAGGCTTTGCTTGGTGTCATTTAAGTCTCCAGATGAAAATGAAACAAAACCAGAGCTTTCTTTAAAACAAAGAAGGGATTGTTGAAAATTGTTAACTGACTTCTTTGCAAAATCTAAAATAACTGCTTCCCTTGGGGATACATGCCTTTCGGTTCTTTGTGCAGAAAATCAGCCAAGAGAGTAACCAGGGAAAATAGTTACCAAGGCAAATATTTGTTCTAAATCATGGGAAAAGTGGAAAGCAGCAGAGGGGGGGAAAAGCATTAGTCTGTAGGCTGAGAAGGCGGAGTTGGAAGCACAAAAGGGGAGCTTGATTAAGAAATGCGTGATTTTCATAGACTAATTACATTAAAAATCTTAACGTTCCAAGTTAGAGGACTATGCCTTCCTGGAATGCCTTTAATTGGGTTAATGTTATTTAACTCTCTCATCGGCTCTCTGCCTGCCACACCAGTCTCACACACAATATTGTTAACAAAACAGAAAGCTGTTACATATTAATGTCATTGAAATTATGTAACTTCCAACCTTAAGCAATAAGAAGAAAATATTCAAGGGAGCTATGAGGCTTCTGATTAAGGTAACTGGCAAATTAATTATCTACCTCAGCCTCAGTTTCTTCATCTGCAAATAAGCAGGTCAGAGACAGATCAAGGTTCCTGGCCCACAGTGCTGCTTATAGAGGACCTTGGGTGAGTTACTGCTGTTTGTGACTAAAGTTTTTTCTTTGTACAGCTGGGATGGTAATACCTATCTTTCAAATTTTTGTGCAGATAGAATGAATAGCACATACAAAATGCCTGTCGTAGACTAGATAATTATAATATCTATTTTTTAAAATTCTTACTTACCTCATGGGTCTAAATTATTTGACAGAGAGAAGATACATTTTTGTCTTTCCAAAATCTTAACATGACCTGGATAGATCAAATCAAGATGATGGACTGAGCACATGGGCCACCCAAATTCCTAAAAATAAAAAAAACTATGTTTGTTTTTAAAAATGTAACACTGCACTACAAAATAATTAGTACTATTAGAAGACAAGAAATGTTGAGAAATTCCTTGAAAACTGAAGGTACATAGGCTCTGTCTGGCAGACGACAACAAAACACGTATGAGACAGGGTAACTCTGAGGGTGTTGCAGGTTTAGAAATTACAGATCCTGGGAATGGTGAGATTCGTTGGGAAACTGTACTCAAGAGAAGCAGGGCATATGACCCCAACCTTCCTGATGTCTCCATCATTTGTTCAAAGTATTAGACATTTACCCCCAAATTGAACCCATGTTCTCTTCCACTTGGCCCTGGGTGTCTAGTAGAAAAGGGAACCCCCATCTTCAGAATCCAGACTAGCTCAACCCAGTACAAGCACAAAGTTGACTATCTCCACCCACACATTCAGAGCTTTGGGTCAGTGTTCTTAACATATGCAGGTAGCCCAAGATTACCAAACATTTGCAAAGATTCTAACATTAGAGATAGGAGTTCCCCTCATCTCCACCCCAAAATACCTACCCACAATCAGAAAAGAGCTTTGGAAATTTAATCAAGAATGAGAAGCCACTACAGACCTATTTGAATTGCAAAAACCAAAACACTGATAATACCAAATGCGGGTGAGAATGTGAAGCAACAGGAATTCTCATTCATTGCTTGTGGGAGTACAAAATGGTACAGCCACTTTGGAAGGTAGTTTGGTGGTTTCCTAGAAAAATTCAGCAGTCATGCTCCTTGGTATTTACCCAAATAAGTTGAAAACTTATGTCCACACAAAAGCCTGCACACAGATGTTGACAGCAGCTTTATTCATAGTTGCCAAAACTTGGAAGCAACCAAGATGTCCTTCAGTAGGTGAAAGGATAAACTGTGGTGCATCCTACAATGGAATATTATTCAGTGCTAAAAAGAAATGGGCTATTAAGCCATGAAAAGACATGGAGCAACCTTAAATGCATATTACTAAGTAAAAAAAAGCAATTCGGAAATGGCTATGTACTATGTGATTCCAGCTATGTGACATTCTGGAAAAGGCAAATCTATGAAGACAGTAAAAAGGTCAGTGGTTGCCAGGGTTTGGTGGTGGGAGGAATGAATAGGTGGAACACAGAGGATTTTTAGGGCAGTGGAAATACTCTGTATGATATCATAATGATGGATACACGTGTTTATACTGTTGTCTAAACTCATAGAATGTACACACCAAGAGTGAACCATATGAAACTATAGACTTGGGTGATTATGATGCATCAGTATAGGTTCATCAGTTATAACAAATGCACCACTCTAGTGGGGGATGTTGATAATAGGGGAGGCTGTGTGATGGGGGGGACTAGGGATATATGGGAAACCTCTGTAACCTTCCTATCAATTTTTCTGTGCATCTGAAACTGCTCTACAGAAAAAGTCTTTAAAAACAATGTGGCCTGGGGCTTCCCTGGTGGCACAGTGGTTGAGAGTCCACCTGACGATGCAGGGGACGCGGGTTCGTGCCCCGGTCCGGGAGGATCCCACGTGCCGCGGGTTGGCTGGGCCCGTGGGCCATGGCCACTGGGCCTGCGCGTCCGGAGCCTGTGCTCCGCGGCGGGAGAGGCCACGGCAGTGAGAGGCCCACGTACCGCAAAAAAAAAAAAAAAAAAAAAATGTGTCCTGATTTATGCATTGTTTTGGGAGGAAAACAATGTGGATGACATGCAGTATTGGACACATTGCTTGCTTAGGGCAACAGAAACATATTTTTTTTAAAAAAACGTTTTGCTTTATATTGGAGTATAGCCATTAACAGTGTTGTGATAGTTTCAGGTGCACAGCAAAGTGACTCAGCCATACCTATACTTGTATCCATTCTCCCCCAAACTCCCCTCCCATCCAGGCTGCCACATAACATTGAGCAGAGTTCCTCGTGCTATGCAGTAGGTCCTTCTTGGTTATCCATTTTAAATATAGCAGTATATACATATCAATCCCAAACTCCCTAACTCTCCCTTCCCCCCACTCTTCCCCCATGATAACCATAAGTTTGTTCTCTAAGTTTGTGAGTCTGAGAAACTCTTCTATAATGGATTCCTAGAAGTGAAATGCTGGGACTGAGTATACCTATTGTTAAGTTGTCCTCAAAAGAAACAGGATAGGGACTTCCCTCGTGGTCCAGCGGTTAAGACTCCACGCTCCCAAGGCAGGGGGCCCAGGTTCGATCCCTCATCAGGGAACTAGATCCCACATAACTAAAAGTGCCCACATGCCAGCAACTAAAGATCCCATGTGCCACAACTAAGACCCAGCAGAGCGAAATAAATAAAT
Organism: Lagenorhynchus albirostris; assembly: GCF_949774975.1. NCBI lineage: Eukaryota > Metazoa > Chordata > Mammalia > Artiodactyla > Delphinidae > Lagenorhynchus > Lagenorhynchus albirostris. Next base: position 90,055,013 of record NC_083101.1, on the reverse strand, counting down.
AAATAAGAAACAGGACAAATTAACAATAGCTATACTCTGTCCCAGCATATCACTTCTAGGAATCCATTGTAGAAACACATCTTTCTCTGCATAAGTGTGCCTCTAGGAAAGTACTTTGAAGTATTGTTCCCAAGGGGGGAGGGGAATTAACCAGTTATATACTGATAGGGAACAGTAGGCTGCCATAAAGCTACGTAGAGAGACCGAAGTAACTGTTATATAGACATGCAAAATTGTCCACAATATACCAAGAGGAAGAAAGAAATTTTAAAATAGTACACGTGCTATTATGTTCCCTTCTTTTAATGTATACAATTTAACATCTTCCTAGAGAACAAATTGGAAGAAATAAACAACAAACTGTTAGTGGTTATCTTTGGGTGATGGAATTATGGGAGGATTTTAGTATGTAATTCTGTACTTTTATAATGTTTTGAGCTTTTCATAACCAGATCAGAAAAAAAAGAACTTTTTTTAAAAAATCTTTAAACAATCAGAAAAAGAAGAAACTTAAATAGCAGCATAGAGGAATAGCCAAGATTATCATACCAAGATTGGCAAAGTTGCGGAGAACCAGATTATACAGTTTCTGAGGTCCCTGCTCTAAAATCTTGTGGGTTAATGGACTGTTACATGAGTCCTGCAGAAACTATGTTAACCACAGTAGTACATGGGAAATGCTGGTATTGGTGCTCTCCTCCTTTTTATTACTGCAGCCATAACTATGTTCTAAAGCTTGGCTCTGACAGCCACTCTGCAGAGTTCGGTGTTGGTCACCAAACAGGGTGTCAACAGGTCCCTGAGTGCCCAGGCTACAAGCACAGCCAGCATGGGTTCCAACTCCAAAACATGTGTTTGAGTAAAGTCACCTTTTCAATATTTTCAATGAGTTAGTCTTTCTTTTAAGGGTGTAGTTGCTCAGATAAAGCTAAATTTCCCCTCTCAGAAATGGGAGTCTTATCTTGCTTCAGGCCTGTTCTATATCCCTTGCTAGTGCCATAGTTAAATGCCTTTTCAGCTAACTCACGCTGAAGTGTGACAGTGCTTCATTTGCTTTCATTGAATTTACCCTCTCAGAGGAATATTTACATTTAAGTGGAGTACTAATGTATGAATATGCCATGATACATTCCCCTATCAGTGGACATTTGGATTTTTCCCCTTTTTGAGTTTTGGTGCATTTTTCCAGATTGCTTTCCAAAAACATTCTTGTATACTCCCACCGGAAATATGTAAAATGTCCATTTACCTGCCACTTTATTTTTTAAATGATTTTTGTATGTTTGAATAGGTAATATATATAAGTAGCATAAATTTTTTAAATACACGGTTAAAATTTTCAGTTTTCTATATCCAATATTGGAGGATTAGATGATTCTACCAACCTTCCCTTCAAAGACAACTAAAAAACTGGATCGCTGGATCACTATTTAAAAACATCTTAAAATCGTCAATGAGATTTAAAAAAAAGACCATAAGGAATCACTGGGTTTAGATCTGAGAGGGTTCATGAGCACCTTTTTGCCCTGGCGGTGTTTGTCAAAAATATTAAAAGCAGGGCTTCCCTGGTGGTGCAGTGGTTAAGAGTCTGCCTGCCGATGCAGGGGACACGGGGTCGTGCCCCGGTTCGGGAAGATCCTACATGCCGCGGAGCGGCTAGGCCCGTGAGCCATGGCCGCTTAGCCTGCGCGTCCGGAGCCTGTGCTCCGCAACGGGAGAGGCCACAACAGTGAGAGGCCCGCGTACCGCAAAAAAAAAAAAAAAAAAAAAAATTAAAAGCAAAAATATCAATGAAATAGAAAAATTCATGCAGGAGACAGGATCAACACTGCCAAAAAAAAATTTTTTTTAACAAAACTAATAAAATATGTAGCAAGACTGATGCAGGAGAAAGGGAAAAATCACAGATCACCAGTATGAGGAATAGGAAAATTTCTATTACTACAGAGTGAAAACAGTTAAAATCAGAGGATATTATAAACAACTTTATGCCAGTAAATTTAGACAGTATGGATACTTCCTAGAAAAAGACAATTTAATAAAACTGTCAGAAGAAGAAATAGAAAATCTGAATTGTCTACTATTGAAACCATAAATTCAAACCTTCCCACAAAGAATACTATAGGCCTATATTAATCAACAAATTCTACCAAACAATTCTTTAAGGTCAGCATAACCATACCATACTGCAACCTGACAAGGACATTACAAGAAAGGAAAATTATAAATCAGTCTGACTAGTGAACATAGATTTTAAAAAAAGTAAAATATTAGCAAACCAAATCTAGCAGTATATAAATAGGATAATATATCATGACTACACTAGGTTTATTTAAGAAATACCTGGTTGATTTAAGGATAAAATCCAAACATTATATTATCACCTTAATGTTTAAAGAAGGAAGAGAGAAAAAGCTGTTACCATACTAAAATAGAAGGGAACTCCTTAGTCTGTCAGAGTTATCTACAAAAAAACAACATACTTCCACTCCTAGCTATATACCCAAGAGAAGTGGAAACATAAATCCACATGGAAACTTGTACACGAATTTTGAATTGTGTAGCTACACTATTCATAACAGCCAAAATGTGGAAACAACTCAAATATCGATCAGCTGATGGACGGATAAAGTGTGATCTGTTTCTACAATGGAATGTTATTCAGCAATAAAAAGGAATGAAGCACTGATGCATCCATGTTCAACATGGATGAACCTCAAACAGATTATGCTCAGTGCAAGAAGCCGGTCACAAGAGGCCACATATTGTATGACTCTTTTTTTTTTTTTTTTTTTTGCAGTACGCGGGCCTCTCACTGTTGTGGCCTCTCCTGTTGCGGAGCACAGGCTCTGGACGCGCAGGCTCAGCGGCCATGGCTCACAGGCCTAGCTGCTCCGCAGCATGTGGGATCTTCTCGGACCGGGACACGAACCCGTGTCCCCTGCATCGGCAGGCGGACTCTCAACCACTGCGCCACCAGGGAAGCCCTGTATGGCTCTTTCATATGAAATGTCCATAATAGGCAAATCCGTACAGGCAGAAAGTAGATGAGTGGTTGTTGGGGTGAGGAGGGTAAGAGTTGGGATGGCACAATGGGGAGTGACTGCTAATGGGTACAGGGTTCCTTTATAGAGTCACCAAAATGTTCCAAAAGTAGGTAGTGGTGATGGCTCCCAACTATGAAAATACTAAAAACACTAAATTGTGTACTTTAAAAGGGTGAATTTAATGATATATAAATTATATCTCAGTAAAGCTATTATTAAAAAATACTCAGTGTTGAAATATTGAAAGTTTTCCCTTTCTGGGAATAAGACAAGCAGGCTCACTGAAGGTCCTGGCCAGTGCAGTAAGGCAAGAAAAAGAAAAAAATGTTTTAAATGTATAAGTAGAAAATCAAGGGCTTCCCTGGTGGCACAGTGGTTAAGAATCCACCTGCCAGTGCAGGGGACACCGGTTCGAGCCCTGGTCCAGGAAGATCCCACATGCCGCAGAGCAACTAAGCCCGTGGGCCACAACTACTGAGCCTGTGCTCTCGAGCCCACGAGCCACAACTACTGACCTCACGCACCACAACTACTGAAGCTCGCACGCCTAGAGCCTGTGCTCCGCAACAAGAGAAGACACCACAATGAGAAGCCCACGCACCACAACAAAGAATAGCCCCTGCTCGTCGCAACTAGAGAAAGCCAGCGCACAGCAATGCAGCCAAAAACAAATAAAGAAATAAATTTATTTTAAAAGAAAATTAAGTAAAAGAAGGAAAAATCTCTGATTAGCCCAGGTAAAATCGTTGTATACATAGAAAATCTGAAATGGTGGCGGGAAGGGGTTGGGGACCGTGAAATGAGTAAAGGGGCTCAACTGTGTGGTGACAGACGGAAAATAAATTTTCTGTGGTGAGCAAATTGCAGGGTATACAGGAGTAGAAATATAATGTTGTACACATGAGACTTATATAATGTTAAAAATCAATGTTACCTCAATAGAAAAAGAAAATCTGAAATAACTTTCAGAAAAATTATTAAATCATCTAACATGTTTTCCAGATATACAATTAATAAATAAAAATCAATTGTGTCTTTCTATGGTTAGAGAATTAAAGAAAAAGATGTATTTTTTTTGTTTTTATTAAACTAGACAAATTCTAAAATGTACATGGAAATACAAAGGCCAAAGAATAGCCAAGCCATTCTTGAAGAAGAACAAGGCTAAAGGACTTTCTGTCCTAAATATCAAGTCTTATTATAAGAAGCTACAGTAATTAAGACAGTTTGGTAATAACACAAGGAAAATCAATAGACCAATGGAACAGAAAGTAGCACAAGAATTCATTCACATTCGGCTACTTGATTTTTGAGAGAAGTGGCCCTGCCAGGTGAATTTAGAGGGACTGAGGAACAAAGACAGAAGAGACTGTAGATATTAAAACAGGCCATGGACTTGTTCTGCTGTGCTCCAGAGACTAGAACCAAAATCAATGGACAGATGATACAGACAGGCTGATTTGGGCTGAGTTTAAAAAACAAAAGCCCTTTCTCATAACTAGAAGTGTCCAACTGAGCTGCCTACTGAAATGCTAAGTCCACTAGACTGAAAGGATTCTAGTAGAAACTAGATGACATTCTACTGGAAATGCTGCAGAAGGTAATTCTCAGACACTGAACTCGATGATATCATTTTTTTCCTGGGCTAAGGGATTTTCTTTTTTTTTTAATTTTTATTTTATATTGGAGCATAGTTGATTAACAATGTTGTGTTAGTTTCAGGTGTACAGCAAAGTTATTCAGTTGTACATGTATCTATTCATTTTCAAGTTATTTTCCCATTTAGGTTATTACAGAATTTATTTAGGCTGCTCTGGGTCTTAGTTGCAGCACACAGGATCCTCATTGCTGCATGCAGGATCTTTAGTTGTGGCATGTGGAATATTTAGTTGCGGTATGTGAGATCTAGTTCCCTGACCAGGGATCAAACCCGGGCCCCCTGCATTGGGAGCATGGAGTCTTAACCACTGACCACCACGCAAGTCCCTAGGTTATTACAGAATATTGAGCACTGTTCCCTGTGCTATACAGTAGGCCCTTGTTGGTTATCTGTTTTAAATGTAGCAGTGTGTACATGTCAATCCCAAACTCCCAATCTATCCCTCCTCCCCTACCCTTCCCCCCTGCTAACCATAAGTTGGTTCTCGAAGTTTGTGAGTCTGTTTCTGTTATGTAAATAAGTTCATTTGTATCATTTTTTTTTAGATTCCGCATAGGTGATATCATGATATTTGTCTTTCTCTGTCTGACTTACTTCACTTAGTACGATAATCTCCAGTTCCATCCATGTTGCTGCAAATGGCATTATTTCATTCTTTTAATGGCTGAGTAATATTCTGTTGTTTATATGTACCACATCGTCTTTGTTCATTCATCTGTCAATGGACATTTAGGTAGCTTCCATGTCTTGGCTATTGTAAACAGCACTGCAATGAATATTGGCATGCCTGTATCCTTTTGAACCATGGATTTCTCTGGACATATGCCCAGGAGTAGGATTGCTGGATCATCTGGTAACTCTATTTTTAGCTTCTTCTTTTTTTTTTTTTTTTTTTTGCTGTACGCGGGCCTCTCACTGTTGTGGCCTCTCCTGCTGCAGAGCACACGCTCCGGACGTGCAGGCCCAGCAGCCACGGCTCACAAGCTCAGCCGCTCCGCAGCATGCGGTATCCTCCCGGACTGGGGCACAAACCCGCGTCGCCTGCGTCGGCAGGCGGACTCCCAACCACTGCGCCACCAGGGAAGCCCTATTTTTAGCTTCTTAAGGAACTTCCATACTGTTCTCCATCGTGGCTGTACCAATCTACATTCCCACCAACCATGTAGGAGGGTTCCCTTTTCTCCACACCCTCTCCAGCATTCATTGTATAGATTTTTTGGTGATGGCCATTGTGACAGTTGTGAGGTGATACCTCATTGTAGTTTTGATTTGCATTTCTCTAATAATTAGTGATGTTGAGCATCTTTTCATGTGCCTCTTGGCCATCTGTATGTTGTCTTTGGAGAAATGTCTATTTAGGTCTTCTGCCCATTTTTTTTTAATTTAGTTGACATGTATCTTTATTTGTTTGTTTATTTATTTTTGGCTGCGTTGGGTCTTCGTTGCTGTGCGCAGGCTTTCTCTAGTTTCAGCAAGCGGAGTCCACTCTGCATTGCGGTGCGTGGGCTTCTCATTGCAGTGGCCTCTGTTGTTGCAGAGCCCAGGCTCTAGGCGCACGGACTTCAGCAGTTGTGGCTCGCAGGCGCCAGAGCACAGGCTCAGCAGCTGTGGCACCTAGTTGCTCCGCAGCATGTGGGATCTTCTTGGACCGGGGCACGAACCCGTGTCCCCTGCATCAGCAGGCAGACTCTCAACCACTGCACCACCAGGGAAGCCCACCAATTCTTAACCACTGTGCCACCAGGGAAGTCCCGACATGTTTTGTCTCATCAGTCTAAAGCAGCAGTTCTCCAGTTCTCTCTCTCTCTCTCTTTTTTTCTTTTTTTGGTCTTTTTTGGTCTTTCATGACATTGACATTTTTGAACAACGTTTTGTAAATTGTTTTGTAAATCTTTAACTTGGATAGGTTATTCTTTCCTCATGATTAGATTTTGGTTAAAGTTTTTGGCAGATGTATTGGATGAAAGGTACTGTTCCCTGTTCAGTGCTGACCTCAGAACATACTTGATCTGATGTCTCATTATTCCTGATGTTAAGTTTGATCTCCTCACTAAGGTGATGTCTGCCAAATCTCATCTTTGAAAAGGGACCTTTTTCCTTTGAAATTAATAAATAACCTACTGGATGACATTATATGACACAATCTGTTCCCTATAATCTTTCACCTAATGATTTTAGCATCCATTGCAGATCAGTTCTTACTATGGAGGTTGCAAAACAGTGATTTGAAATTCCATCATTCATTTCTTATTTGGTGGCATTCTTTTGTGAAGAAGAGCTTTCCATCCTTCCCACCCTCCTTTTGAATGTTTTTGCTATCAGCATGAACTCATGGATTCTTTTTTTTTATGCCATCCATTATGTCATTTTTCATTTTGTTCCCAAATTATCAAAAATTTAACCTGTCGGTGTTCCTTCAAGTAAGCAGTTGTGTTCAGTAATGTTCTATAAGTTTCTTTGAGAGACTGTATACATCTTTTAATATATTTAATTCTAAATACTTCCATTTTTGTATTTTTTAAACATCTTTATTGGAGTATAATTGCTTTACAATGTTGTGTTAGTTTCTACTGTATAACAAAGTGAATCAGCTATATGCATACATACATCCCCATATCCCCTCCCTCTTGCATCTCCCTCCCACCCTCCCTATCCCACCCCTTTGGTAGTCACAAAGCACCAAACTGATCTCCCTGTGCTATGCAGCTGCTTCCCACTAGCTATCTATTTTATATTTGGTACTGTATATATGTCAGTGCTACTCTCTTACTTCACCCCAGCTTACCCTTCCCCCTCCCCGTGTCCTCAAGTCCATTCTCTACGTCTGCGTCTTTATTCCTGTCCTGCCCCTAGGTTCATCAGAACCTTTTTTTTTTTTTTTAGATTCCATATATATGTATTAGCATATGGTATTTGTTTTTCTCTTTCTGACTTACTTCACTGTGTATGATAGACTCTAGGTCCATCCACCTCACTACAAATAACCCAATTTCATTTCTTTTTATGGCGGAGTAGTATTCCATTGTATATATATGCCACATCTTCTTCATCCATTCATCTGTTGATGGACACTTAGGTTGCTTCCATGTCCTGGCTATTGTAAATAGTACTGCAATGAACATTGTGGTACATGTCTCTTTTTGATTTATGGTTTTCTCATGGTATATGTCCAGTAGTGGGATTGCTGGGTCATATGGTAGTTCTATTTTTAGTTTTTTAAGGAACCTCCATACTGTTCTCCACAGTGGCTGTATCAATTTACATTCCCACCAACAGTGCAAGAGTGTTCCCTTTTCTCCACACCCTCTCCAGCATTTATTGTTTGTAGATGTTTTGATGATGGCCATTCTGACCGGTGTGAAGTGATATCTCATTGTAGTTTTGATTTGCATTTCTCTAATGATTAGTGATGTTGAACATCATTTCAAGTGTTTGTTGGCAATCTGTATATCTTCTTTGGAGAAATGTCTATTTAGGTCTTCTGCCCATTTTTGATTGGGTTGTTTGTTTTTTGGATATTGAGTCGCATGAGCTCTTTGTAAATTTTGGAGGCAAATCCCTTATCGGTCACATTGTTTGCAAATATTTTCTCCTATTCTGTGGGTTGTCTTTTCATTTTGTCAGTGGTTTCCTTTGCTGTGCAAAAGCTTTTGAGTTTAATTAGGTATCACTTATTTATTTTTGCTTTTATATCCTTTACTCTAGGAGACTGCTCAGAAAAGATGTTGCTGCGATTTATCTCAGAGTGTTCTGCCGATGTTTTCTGCTAAGAGTTTTATAGTATCCAGTCTTGCATTTAGGTCTTTAATCCATTTTGAGTTTAATTTTGTGTATGGTGTTAAAGAATGTTCTAATTTCATTTTTTTATGTGTAGATGTCTGGTTTTCCCAGCACCATTTGTTGAAGACACTGTCTGTCCTCCATTGTATAGTCTTGCCTCCTTTGTCATAGATTAATTGACCATAGGTGTGTGGGTTTATTCCTGGCTTTCTATCCTGTTCCATTGATCTATATGTCTGTTTTTGTGCCCATACCATACTGTTTTGATGACTGTAGCTTTGTCGTATAGTCTGAAGTGAGGGAGCCTGATTCCTCCAGCTCCGTTTTTCTTACTCAAGATTGATATGGCTATTTGGGGGTCTTTGGTGTCTCCATACAAATTTTAAGATTTTTTTGTTCTAGTTCTGTGAAAAATGCCATTGGTAATTTGATAGGGATTGCATTGAATCTGTAGATTGGGTAGTTTAGTCATTTTGACAATATTGATTCTTCCAATCTAAGAACATGGTATATCTTTCCAACTGTTTGTGTCATCTTTGATTTCTTTCATCAGTGTCTTATAGCTTTTGGAGTACAGGTATTTTATCTCCTTAGGTACGTTTATTCCTAGGTATTTTATTCTTTTTGATGTGACAGTAAGTGGGATTGTTTCTTTAATTTCTCTTTCTGATCTCTTGTTGTTAGTGTATAGAAATGCAACAGATTTCTGTGTATTAATATTGTATCCTGCAACTTTATTGAATTCATTGATGAGCTCTAGTAGTTTTCTGATAGCATCTTTAGGATTTTCTATGTATAGTATCATGTCATCTGCAAACAGTGACAGTTGTACTTATTCTTTTCCAATTTGGATTCCTTTTATTGCTTTTTCTTCTCTGATGGCTGTGGCTAGGACTTCCAAAAGTATGTCGAATAAAAGTGGTGACAGTGGACATCCCTTGTCTTATTCCTGATCTTAGAGGAAATGCTTTCAGCTTTTCCCTGTTGATTATGATGTTAGCTGTAGGTTTGCCATATATGACCTTTATTATGTTAAAATATGTTCCCTCTATGCCTACTTTCTGGAGAGTTTTTGTCATAAATTGGTGTTGAATTTTGTCAAAATCTTTTTCTGCATCTATTAAGATGATCTCATGGTTTTTATTCTTCAATTTGTTGATGTGATGTATCACACTGATTGATTTACGGATATTGAAAAACTAGAAACAAGAAATTTACGAATGGAAAAGCTCACCAGTAAAGGCAAACATAAAGTAAAGGTAGGAAATCATCTGCACACAAATATGATATCAAAACCAGAAATTTTGAGAAGAGGAGAGCACAAATTCAGGATATTGGAAATGCATTTGAAATTAAGAGATCAGCAACCTAAAACAATTATGTATGTATATAGACTGCTATATCAAAACCTCATAGCAACCACAAATCAAATATCTTTAATAGGTATACACACAAATAAATAAAAGGAATCCAAACACAACACTAAAGAATGTTATCAAATCACAAGAAAACAAAACAGGAAAGGAAAAAAAGCCTACAAAAACAAATCCAAAACAACGAAATGGCAATAAGAACATATTAACAATTACCTTATGTAAACTGATTAAATTATCCAACCAAAAGACATAGACTGGTTGAAAGATTCGAAAACTAGATCCATATATGTGCTGTCCACAAGAAACCCACTTCACATCTAGAGACACGTACAGGCTGAAAGTAAGGAGATGGAGAAAGGTATTCCATGCAGATGGAAATCAAAAGAAAGTTGGTGTAGCAATACTAGTATCAGACAAAATAGACTTTAAAATAAAGACTGTTACAAGAGCCAAAGAAGGACACTACATAATGATCAAGGGATCAATCCAAGAAGAAGGTATAACAATTGTAAATATATATGCACCCAACATAGGAGCACTTCAGTATATAAGGAAAATGTTAACAGACATAAAAGGAGAAATCAACAGTAACACAATAGTAGTGGGGGATTTTAACACCCCACTTTCATCAATGGACAGATCATCCAGGCAGAAGATCAGTAAGGAAACTCAGGCCTTGAATGACATGTTAGACCAGATGGACTTAACTGATATTTATAGAGCATCCCATCCAAAAGCAGCAGATTACACATTCTTCTCAAGTGCACATGGAACATTCTCCAGGAGAGTTCACATGCTGGGCCACAAAGCAAGCCTCAGTAAATTTAAGGAAATTGAAATCATGTCAAGCATCTTTTCCAACCACAACTCTATGAGATTAGAAATCAACTACAAGAAAAAATACTGAAAAAACGCAAACATGTGGAGGCTAAACAATATGCTACTAAACAACCAATGGATCAGGATCACTGAGGAAATCAAAAAATAACCTAGCAACAAATGAAAACGAAAGCACAATGATCTATGGGACATGTGGCAAAAGCAGTTCTGAGGGGAGTATATAGCAATACAGTCTTACTTCAGGAAACAAGAAAAATCACAAATAAACAACCTAGCCTTATGCCCAAAGCAATGAGAGAAAGAAGAACAAACAAAACCCAAAGTTAGTAGAAGGAAAGAAATCACAAAATCAGAGCAGAAATAAATGAAATATAAATGAAGAAAACAGTAGGAAAGATCAATGAAACTAAATGCTGGTTCTTCGAAATGATAAACAAAATTGATAAACCTTTAGCCAGACTCATCAGAAAAAAGGGAGAGGGCTCAAATCAATAAAATTAGAAATGGAAAAGTATAAGTTACAGTGGACACCACAGAAATACAAAGGATCATAAGAGACAACTACAAGCAACTATATGCCAAAAGAATGGACAACCTGGAAGAAATGGACAAGTTCTTAGAAACATACAATCTCCCAAGACTGAATCAAGAAGAAATAGAAAATATGAACAGACCAGTCACAAGTACTGAAGTTGAAACTGTGATTTAAAAACTCCCAACTGGGACTTCCCTGGTGGTCCAGTGGTTAAGACTTCATGCTTCCACTGCAGGGGGCACGGGTTTGATCCCTAGTCAGGGAACTAAGATCCCGCATGCTGTACAGTGCGGCAAAAAAAAAAAAACAAAAAACTCCCAGCCAACAAAAGTCCAGGAACAGATGGCTTCACAGGCGAATTCTATCAAACGTTTAGAGAAGAGTTAACACCTATCCTTCTGAAACTATTCCCAAAAAATCACAGAGGAAGGAATACTCCCAAACTCATTCTATGAGGCCACCATCACTGTGATACCAAAACCAGAAAAAGGTACCACAAAAAAAAGAAAATTACAGGCCAATATCACTGATGAACATAGTCACAAAAATCCTCAACAAAATACTAGCAATCTGAATCCAGCAATACATTAAAAGAATCATACACCATGATCAAGTGGGATTTATCCCAGGGATACATGGACTCGATGATATCATTTTAATGCTAAGGTTCCATGTGTCTTTGCTTCTGCCTTCTTAAGATGGCATTGTCAGACCACAGGGACCATAGAGGTCCACCTGTCTCTGGGAACTTCCCTCACTCCCTGAGCAGAGTTTGATCAGAGGCCATTCTTAGTAAAACAGGTGACATGGACAGAGGCAAGTTCTAGGTCAGATTCTCTGTCCATGGGTCCTCCAGTCTACTAATTCTGCATCCCTCCTTTGAACTCCCAGATCTCTAGAACAGACCCTGCAACCCCATGCTTAGCATACCGGGCAGAGGACACATTGATGGGTTTCTCTGCATTACTTCTAGGTGTGGAGACAAACTCAAGTGAACGAATGATGCCACTTGAGGATGTTGGGGTGCTGAGTCTTTTTTTTTCAAGATTGTTATCTATTTATTTTATTATTTATTTGGAGCTGCATCAGGTCTTAGTTGCGGCATGTGGGATCCTCACTGAAGCATGCAGGATCTTTCGCTGTGGTGCACGGGCTCTTCATTGTGGTGCTCGGGCTTCTCTCTAGTTGTGGCATGTGCCTTTTCTCTTCTCTAGTTGTGGCTCACAGGCTCCAGGGCGTGTGGGCTCTGTAGTTGTGGTGCGTGGGTTCCAGAGCGCGTGGGCTCTATAGTTTGCGGCACGTGGGCTCTGGTTGAGGCACGCAAGCTTAGTTGCCCCACGGCATGTGGGATCTTAGTTCCCTGACCAGGGATTGAACCTGCGTCCCCTGCATTGTAAGGTGGATTCTTTACCACCGGACCACCAGGGAAGTCCCTGCTGAGTCTTGATAAGGGAAAAATCTAATGAATTAGTGCCGTTCCTTGTATTAAGATTTGAGTAAAGTGTAAGAGATTACATTTGATATAACAAGTGTTCCTAGGGCCTATCATTTCTTCATTTCATCTTAGTTTGATTTCCTATTGTGCTGCAGGAACAATCATTTGGGGAGGCTGGAAGGGATGAAGGGATTAAGGCAAGAGTATGGGTGAAGGTTCATATATGATATTACAAATGTGCAAAATTATAAATCAAGCTAGGAAATAGTTAAATAAATTATGTTGGGGCTCCATTCTCTTACCCTGTCCAGCATCCTTTATAACTACCTGGAAAGCTGAACTTCTCAGAATTTGCCTCCACAAGAATATGGTGGCTCAGGAAGGAGCAGGATGGTGGCCATTTCCCTCCTACCCCATGTCATGTTCTGCCCCAAGTTTTGACCTGCTTGTGTGGACACCCAGCCCATGCTTCCAAGTTCCTCCTCAACTGCACACAAGCAAACCCTTTGGGCCTAGGGTTGCTCACACTAGCAGTTGGGTATGTCCTTAGGGTGATAGAGCCAGGGAAGAGGCCTGCATGGGCCCTGAAAACTGAGACACTAGGGCAGGAAACTCTGGGGTGTTAGGTGCATACCCACAGCATGATCTTGAGGGGGAGGTGCTAGCTGTAAGAAAGCATGTGGGCCCCTTGCTTAGTGGGAAGGGGAGAGCCAGAGGAAGACCAATGTGGAGCCCATTTCAGAGACTCCAGAGATACACTCTCACCCAGGTCTAAGTGTGGGACTAGGATTACAAACTAAGAAATATCATGAGTGGAAACCATAGTTTTCAGAGAAGAAAATATTCTGAGTGGAGAAATCATATGGTAAGGACTTAGGTGTAGTGGTTATGTGATACACCACAATTCCCAAAAATGATGTCCTCTGTGATATCGTATGTTTCTAAATGTACTTTGCTCTTGAGATAAGCGAAGTGCTACTGTAGTGTAATACAAATCAAGGAAACTATTCTGAAATAATCTGATTTGGGTACAAAAAGTACAGCAAATAAATGTGTGTGAAGCAAGTAGGTTCTCATACATGACTGAAGGCAGCATCTTTATAAACTTATCTGTGGATCGGGAGGAGACCTTTAATATTTGCCAGTCTGGTCTTGTGTATGAATTCACACCTCCCAGGTATCCATTCTTTTGTATTCATGACCTAAACCTAAATGACTCAACTGTCTCGAGAGTGTAACATTCATGCCCAGGTGTTCAATGATGGCAGTGACTGTGTCTCAATGGAATCTTGGTGTCCTTGAATCAGTAACATGGCATTTTGCATAATCATAATTTGTTCTTCTTCACCTACTAATATATTCAGCTTCTGTAAGCCAGAAAGAATCTTACTATATCCTGTCTGGCTGTCCTCAAACTGCCATCTATTTTATCTTCTCATTTTCTCCTTAATTTCTTAAAAGAATATCTACAGGAAATGCCTCCATGTATTCAACTTCCCATTTGTTCCTTAACAAATTCTGCTACTACTGCGATTCTGCTGTGGCATTTATGGTTGTTGTGAAAGTGTCCTCTCAAATGTCCAGTGGCCCTCAGAAGCTATCTAATCAGCCTTCTTTTTTTTTTGTCATTTTCTTATTGATTGCCCTATTCTTGGAAGTCAGTCTGTTCTTACTTCTATCTTGCTTACTTTCTTTCTCATCATCTTTTACTGCCCTTACCCCACACACTTACACATTGTAAACAATGATGTTCCCCATCCTCCATAGCCCTCTTCTCTATCTGTCCTTACTCTCCCTCACGATCTTGTTCATCCATTAAGCAAACATAAATGAGCAGTAGTCACATTGCTTTAACATATACCAATAAGCTACAGATCTATTCTAAGCTCTAAACTGTTTCCTGAGCTTTATATTCAAATTGCCAACTTCCATTTGTTCAACTTGGCTTAGATCTCTCCCACACATTGCATCAGCACATCCAGAATAACAAGATGTACTATCTACCCTCCAAAATTTGTTATTCCTACTGTATTCCTTATTGTAAATAACTCATGGAAATACAGAAATGCAAGATTTACCTAATTGCTGGTTTTACTGCTCAGAGAGGTTTTAAATTTTGGTTTTGTCTCTGCTTTTTATAGATGTTTATTTAAGTTTAGGCTTGAAAGGAGATGTGAGTTTATATTATGTCCCTATAGCCAGGATATTGTTTTGCTTATCCAAACTAACCTGTTTTAACACTTGTAATATTCTGACAAGAGTTCAAGAGAGTTTAGGTTAAATTTTGTAGAGGAGAAATTTTGTGCAAAGAAAATACATTTGGTATTTATGGTTTAATTTCCATTCTTAAAAACTACAGTAAGTCATTTTTTGCCGTAAGAGTGTGCATTCAAAGCTAAAAATATAATGCATGTTATTATAACACTTAGATAGTTTTGTAGAGTTGCAAAATAACCTAGGAATAGACATTTTTAGTATGTGCATTGGCAGAATCAGGTCCTCTCCTGTTCCTATACATGATGGGGATGGAAGAAAAACAAAGGGACCAGCAGCATTAACTAGTTCCACTGTGTGCCAGACGCCTAGTTCTCTGCTGGACACAGTGCTCAATAAATCCTTCAACCCAATGATGTACCTTGTTATCCTCCAGTTTACAGAGGAAGAAAGCTGAAGTATTACAGAGGCTAAATGAGGAAACTAAAGCTTCACAGAGTTAAATGATTTGCCTGACTTGCTGAGAAATGGGAGAACTAAGAGTGACTTCAAGTTAGTCTTATTTCTTTCTTTCCACAACAGTCAAGCTAGAGTCACTTTACAGCTTGCCCCTGCAGTGCTCCTTCCCCCAGCAGAAATGGAAGGATGGGTAGAACTATATTCTGCAGCCCACATCAGCAGAAACCGACTCTCATCACCATTATGGCTCCACACACCCATAAAGCCATAGGAGTCAGACGCCTTCGAGATGAAAACCAGATTGCCTGAGTGTTTGGAGAGCAGACGTGGTAAACATCACTTCAGAGGCATCAGGGCCAGAATTCATCTTGGCCTCTTGCCTCCCAGGGAGGACTGGGTGAGTCACATCCTTCTCTGGAACTAGGTTCTTATCTTTAAAAAAGTCCCCTGTTGACAACTCAGGTGTTTCTCTCTGGCGTTCTGGATATGGCGTTCCCACTTTGGGATGAATCACCGCAGACAGAGCCTCCAGAACTGGTCTTTTCCTATAATTTTCCTCCTGCAAACCCTGAAACCCATGCATAGCGTGAGGTTTGTGAGACGATTACACAGATGGTAGTTTTAACATTTGTTGGGAAAGGGATTCTTTTCTACTGATACACTGTCTGAAGGAGGTGGCTATAAATCAGAGTAACCACAATATTTACAAAGGTATTTAGTGGAAAAGAAGACTTTGGCAACCGGTTAAGCCATCACTCATGGGGGATAAAGTGAAGCTTGCTTGTGGTTTAATAAATCAAAACATAGTGTGTTTGTCCATGGCCTCATTTTTTCCCCATTACTGGTGGGTGATCTCATCTTTTTCATTTCCATTAGAATCTTTCAGCATCCAAGAGTAGGAAAAAATTAATGTTAACTTCATTTATTATGTTGTATTTCCATTTTTAAACAGAAATTTAATTTTAATTCTGCCAGATTTGTGAATGCAGTTTACAAACTCTTCTAAGATTTGTGGAATTTTTATGAATAGTATTCTGGAAATTACTGACTTTTTTGTGTATGTACAAAGATATCATTTTTGAATTAAGTTCTTTTCTCAATTTGCCCAGATGAAACTCTGGTCTTAAAAAGAATAAAACTAAACCCCTCTCTGCAAATTATAGCAGAATAGTAAATTTAGAAATTGCTAGAAAATGTAAAGAAGACTAAAATTATCCATGGTCATACCCTGTTCAGATAACTAATGCATAAATAATAGTATTTTAAAATACAATGCTCATCTTTATCCTACATTTCTGCCAGAGTGAAGAGTTTGAGTGTTGCCACTCACAGGCACATATGTAAATAATCTCTGCCTTGCCACAATTGGGTAATTAACAACAATTTTTTATTGTTTTAAAAACTCAAGCCTCAGAGATATGGGGACATATGTATATGTATAACTGATTCACTTTGTTATAATGCGGAGACTAACACACCATTGTAAAGCAATTATACTCCAGTAAAGATGTTAAAAAAAAAAAAAAAAGAACCTCAAGGCTCCACTTTCTGATAGCCTGCTCTTTTCTTCAGTCCCTAACTTCAGTAACATCTTTTCCAGGAAGCTTTCTCCCGTTCCACAGTTCAACCATTGCACGCTGGCTGTACTACTTTGCCAGCACTGATTACACCCTGCTTTGTATTATAAATAGTGGTTTCCATATGTTTTCCCCAAATGTATGTAAATTCCTTGAGGACTTACACGTATGTGTGCCGGTGATTAAGTCATTCAACAAGTTTTTTTTACTGAGTGCATCTTGAGCTCACTGCTGAAATCTATAACGATAAATAAGGTTGACAGAGTTCTTACTTACAGTCAATTAAAGTCAGTTCTTACTACTAAGGGATCAGACAAATGGCTGCCTTGGTATTAAACAGTATGATCACTTCTGTGGCTGGGTTGTGGGGTGGTATTGGAAATATGCAGGAGATACCCATCTGGAGCTGTCAGAGCAGTTTTTAGCAACATTCAGCAGAAATGATTCTTCCCCTCTTTCCAACACTCATATCTCTTGGTTTTTACAGCCCAACTCCTTTGCCTCACTTAATAATCTCCTTTGCTGATTCCTCCTCTTCATCGACTTGATCTCAGGCCTGAAACCTCTTCTCTAGCTATAATTTCTCTCCAGGTGAGTTTGATCATCTGTATTACCATCTGTATGCTGGAAGTTTCTAGCTGCTTTCTTGACATATCTGTTTCAATGTCTAGGAGTCATCTCAAACCTAAGATTAAATTTGACTATAGACATATTTAAACTGAAACTTAAAAGTTAAATAAGAGTTTGTATACAGAGGGATAAGGTAAGAGAGAATGTTCTAGCCAGAGGGGATAGTGTAGGAGAAAGGCCTGATGAAACTGGCATCTTTTGGGAAGCGAAAGTGATTGTGAGGTGTGGAGGACTGAGTGCAGGAGAGAAGCAGCCAGATCTCCACAGGCTCTAAAAGGGATGTTGGAGGTTTGGAGCTTTACCCAAAGGCCACAGGAGAGGAGCATAACCAGTGTGGCATTTTATCAATAGATGGATAACTCTGTAGTTTGGCTTATGAATTGAGTGGAAGTATCAATTCTAGGGACAGGGCTCCATTTAAGAAATGATTACAATAATTCAAGAGAGGGAGAAGATTTCTCTATGAGGGTAGGGGGGATTTCAAGACCTAATTAGAGGATGTTTTGCCAATGTTTGCTTCTAGGAGTTTTATGGTCTCTTTTTTTTTTTTTTTTTTTTGGCTGTGCTGCACAGCATGTGGGACCTTAGTTCCCTGACCAGGGATCAAACCCGCACCCCCTGCATTGGAAGTGCAGAGTCCTAAACACTGGACAACCAGGGAATTCCTGGTGACATGTCTTATGTTTAAGTCTTTAAGCCATTTTGAGTTTATTCTTGTGCATGGTGTGAGGGTGTGTTATAACATCATTGATTTACACGCAGCTGTCCAACTTTCCCAGCACCACTTGTTGAAGAGACTGTCTTTTTCCCATTTTATATTCTTGCCTCCTTTGTTGAAGACTAATTGACCGTAGGTGTGTGGGTTTACTTCTGGGCTCCCTATTCTGTTCCATTGATCCATGTGTCTGTTTTTGTGCCAATACCACTGTTTTGGTTATTGTAGCTTTGTAATATTGTCTGAAGTCTAGGAGGGTTATGCCTCCAACTTTGTTCTTTTTCCTCAGGATTGCTTTGGCAATTCTGGGTCTTTTATGGTTCCATATAAATTTTAGGATTAATTGTTCTAGCTCTGTGAAAAATGTCATGGGTAATTTGATAGGGATTGCATTAAATCTATAGATTACTTTGGTTAGGATAGCCATTTTAACAATATTAAGTCTTCCAATTCAAGAGCATGGGATATCTTTCCATTTCTTTGAATCATCTTCAGTTTCCTTTATAATGTTTTATAGTTCCTCAGTATATAAGTCTTTCACCTCCTTGGTCAGGTTTATTCCTAAGTGGTTTTTTTGTTTTGTTTTGTTTTGATGTGATTTTAAAAGGGATTGGTTTATTTCTTTTTCTTGTCTGATTGCTGTGGCTAGGACTTCCAATACTATGTTGAATAGAAGTGGTGAGATTGGGCATCCTTGTCTTGTTCCAGATTGTAGTGGGAAGGCTTTTCACTGTTCACTATTTTGTTGGCTGTGGGTTGGTCATAAATAGCTTTTATTATGTTGAGATATGTTCCCTCTGTATCCACTTTGGTAAGATTTTTTATAATGAATGGATGTTGAATTTTATCAGATGCTTTTCCTGCATCGAGATGATCGTTTGTGTTTTTTTCTTTTCCTTTGTTGATATGGTGTATTGCATTGATTGATTTGCATATGTTGAACCATCCTTGTGACCCTGGGATGAGTCCAACTTGATTGTAGTGTATGACCTTTTTTATGTGTTGTTGGATTCAGTTTGCTAATATTTTGCTGGGAATTTTTGCATCTATATTCATTAGAGATATTGGCCTGTAATTTTCTTTTTGGTAGCATCTTTGGTTTTGGTATCTGGGTGATGCATTCTCTGACATAAATCATAGCAATGTTTTCTTAGGTCAGTCTCCCAAGGCAATAGAAATAAAAGCAAAAATAAACAAATGGGATTTAATCAAACTTCTAAGCTTTTGCACGGCAAAGGAAACCATAAACAAAACAAGAATTACAGGAACTAAGAGAAGAGAATTTTCAAACTCTTTCCAAAATAAGCACTTTTACACATTGTTGGTAGAAATATAAATTGATAGATTTTTTTATATAGGTCATTTTATCAGCCTTTACTCAACATTAAACCATTCTGCTTCTAAAAATGTACAAAAATATCTTAGAAGGATATTCATTGTAGTATATAAAATAGTGAAAAATTACAAATAACCTAAAAGATTATCAATAGACAATTGGTTAAGTCACAATATATTGTATATCTATACAATGGCTTGCCTTATTGCCTTAAAAATAACAAAGTAGATTTGTGTTTACTGATATGGGATATATCTTGGTACATTAAATGGCAAAATCAATCATAAGTAGTTTATATGGCAAGTGTGTCTTATTGAGAATTTGGTATATCCCAGGCAGTATTTGTAAAGAACTCCAAAAACTGATAGGGAAAAATGGGCAAGCAATTTGAACAGACTGATCCCAAAATTCAAATGACCAATAAATGCATGTACATGTTCAACTCCACTAGTCAAATGAGGGAAAATCTATTTTAAATCACCATCAGATACCATTGCACACCCACCAAAATGATTAATAGTAAAAAGACTGATAGTACCAATTGTTAGAATATGGAACAATAGCTATTCTCATATACTGCTGTTTGACGGTAAATTGGTACCAACACTTTGATATTATCTGTAAAAGTTGAAGATACACATACTCCTAGGTATATATTCGAAAGAAATGTGTGCACATGTGTATACAGAAATATGCATAAAAATGTCACAGCAGTGATCAGTTTGTAATATATACATATATCAAATCATGGTACACCTTAAGCTAATACAGTCTTATATGTCAATTATATCTCGATAAAATTTGGAAAAAATAAAAGTGAAAGTCATACAATTAGAAACTGAGAGAATTCACCTCTAACAGATGTTCATGTTAGAATTAAAGGATATTCTTCAGGCAGAGGGAAAATGATCTAAGAAGGTTTGAGATGTAAGAAGCAATAGGAGCAAAGAATATGGTAAATACAGCAAACAGTGACCATATAATAAAGTCATAATAATGTCAAGGGAAGTCTTTTTTTTTTTAAGCTAGAATTCAAAAGTACAAGTGTGACTGAAATTAAAATGCTGTAAAGTCCTTTGTTCGTGAGGAGGATTGAGACATGGATTAATTTGGACTTTGATGAGTATGCATGATAAAATATCTAAGGTAACCATTTGACATATAGAAATAGAGCATGTGACATCCCAACTAATATATGGGAAAAAGCAAAATTTTTAAAAGCTAATCAAAAAGAGGCAAAGAGATAAAATTTAAATAAAATTTTAAAAGTCATTTGTGGTAGAACTTCCAAATATGGCAGAATGAAGAGGTCACTGAATCTTCTCCATAGGAAAATAAGTGTAAAGCTGGAAAAATTGTGTAAAAAGAACTGTTTCAGGACTGAGGAGACTGACCAAAGGCAAAGAACAAATAATTCAGAGCTTGATTCTGCCTCTCTTTTAATGTCTATGTTCACTCATGATGACCTAGATAGTCTTTCTGCAAAAATATCTCCCTCATCCATCCCATACTCTTTATTGTCACTAATGGAATTGAAATGACCATTTTGTTTGTAAATACATTTTGATTGCAAGTAATAGAAACTTCAAATAAGCCTAAGTACAACATGGGTGTATTGAAAGGACACTGAGAATACCCTCTTATTGAAGGGCATTAAGGATTCCCAAGGGCCTGGGACCAGGAATGAGGTCACCCTCATGGTCCAGGCAGTCCTCACGGACTCTCATCTTGCTTTCTTCTTCTGAGTTAAATCATCTCTACCATTTTCTGTATGTTCACTTCATTCTCCTCTCAGGTCTTGCCTTCTGCAGGACAGCTCCCACTGTGTTGACAGGAATGTGGCCAATGGCCCATCTCAAAGAACCCAAGCCTATTTACCTTCAGTTCAAGCAACTTCCCAGATTGGTGGTATGGCCCTCAATTTCAGATTTTTCCAGAAAACCTGATTTAGCCAGCTTGGGTCATGTGTTCACCCCTAGTCCTATCAACTATGATCTCTAGGGCAAGTGCAGGTCATAAAAGCTTGGCTGGGTGTTGGTGATATAATATAGTACAGAGTTAAACATATTTAACAAAAGTATTTTCACATAGACAATCCCAGGTAAAGCTTTTGTAAGAAAGAGAAAAGTTGTTAAAATTTAATATAACTTTCTTCAATCAGCATGTATTTATCTTTACTTCCTGAAGAGAACATCTTTATACTGTTGGAGTGCTCTATTGTGTAGCCTAAGGCAAGCTTTGTGCCTATTAATCTGTCAGTAAATATTTACTGATTATTTCTTTTTAGTTTGTTTCATTTATAACAATACTTATAAGTGATTATTGAGATTTTCTAAAAAATTTATTTTTGGCTGCGTTGGGTCTTTGTTGCTGCGTGCAGGCTTTCTCTAGTTGCGGCGAGCAGGGGCTACTCTTCATTGAGGTGCATGGGTTCCTCATTGCGGTGGCTTCTCTTGTTGCTGAGCACGGCTCTAGGTGTGCAGGCTTCAGTAGTTGCAGCATGCGGGCTCAGTAGTTGCGGCATGCGGGCCCTAGAGCGCAGGCTCAGTAGTTGTGTTGCACGGGCTTAGTTGCTCTGCGGCATGTGGCATCGTCCCGGAGCGGGGCACAAACCCACGTCCCCTGCATCGTCAGGCGGACTCTCAACCACTGCGCAACCAGGGAAGCCCCACCCCCTTCCTTTGAGGAACTTTTCCCTCATAGGCTGACACACCCTTGAAAATTATTCACAGTGGAATACTACACAGTCATCAAAAAGAACACAGCAGCTCTATCTTCACAGGAAAAGCTCTTCAATACACATTGTTGAGTGAAGAAAAGAAATGCAGGGCTTCCCTGGTGGTGCAGAGGTTGAGAGTCTGCCTGCCGATGCAGGGGACACGGGTTCATGCCCTGGTCCAGGAAGATCCCACATGCCGCGGAGTGGCTGGGCCCGTGAGCCATGGTCGCTGAGCCTGCATGTCCGGAGCCTGTGCTCCACAACAGGAGAGGCCACAACAGTGAGAGGCCCGCATACCACAAAAAAAAAAAAAAAAAGAAAAAAGAAATGCGAAAACAATATGGTGTAGTATGATTGTATTTATTAAATTTTCTCTATTGAGGCATTTTTAATTGAGGTGTAACTTTCCTATTTGCTGTGGGTCCATAGAGATCTGTAATATGAGAAGAGATCTGCAAGATACTCATCTGGGGAGAGAGGGATGGAGACTAGAATTGGGCTTACATCAAAGAAGAGTTTAACTTAGCTTTAACCATTTAATTATTAAAGTGAGAATGCATTTGTTAATTACTTGTATAATTAAAGAGAAATGAAAATGTGATATTTCTCACCAAGAAGAAAGCAAGAGGAGACTTAAAGAAATACGGCAGGGACTTCCCTGGTGGTCTAGTGGTTAAGACTCCACACTCCCACTGCAGGGGCCACAGGTTTGATCCCTGGTCGGGGAACTAAGATCACTCATGCCTCATGGCACGGCCAAAGAAAAAACAAAAAAAAGAAATACGGCAGGCCGAGATGGCCATATGTACCCTCCCCTGCCATTTTAATCTTACAGAAATTCTGGATTAAGTACAACATGTTTTAAGTACATAGTCAAGCTCAAAAGAAAGAAGTAAAAATGTCCTGAGAGCCAGAAATAAGGAGAAAAATCAAAGCGAGAGCAGGAGCTGGTTTTGGCCAGCCCACAGCATCTCAGAGCAGATCTGGGCCCTGGGTCAGAGATGGAGGACAACCTGGGCTGCATCAGATGCTGGGGTGGATCCTCCTCCCAGAGCTTGGGGCCTCAAAGACTTCCGTCAGTTGAAAGAGGAAGAGGAAAGAGTGCCAGCCACCCCAAAGAAGCTGCAGGGAACTTGGCAGGTGGAGAAACTCACCTCTTCAGATCCCTGGCATAGATATATACAAGGTCTCAGTTTACCTTGCCTACGTGTGGGCTAGGTAGAAGCCCAAATCTGGAAAGGAATATAAATTGTAGATACAGGGACTCCCCCAGGCTCTGAGAGAAGCCACCCTGAAACTTCCCTGGAGGGAAATTCTCACACATACATAACTGTCACAGACAAAAATGACCCCAGATGAAGCAAGTGCACATTAAAAAACTATACATTAATTGGGACTTCCCTGGTGGTCCAGTGGTTAAGAATCCACCTTCCAATGCAGGGGATGCAGGTTCGATACCTGGTCGGGGAACTAAAATCCCACATGCCGCGGGGCAACTAAGCCCGTGCACCACAACTACTGAGCCCATGCGCTCTGGAGCCCGCGCACCACAATTAAAGAGCCCACACGCCGCAACTACAGAGCCTGCGTGCTGTGACTAGAGAGAAGCCCACGTGCCACATCAAAGAGCCTGGGTTCCGCAACAAAAGATCCTGCATGCCGCAGCTAAGACACAACGCAGCTCAAAAATAAATAAATAAATAAAATATTTTTAAATTATACATTAATTGTATAAAACAAACTTCTGTTAAGTGAGAATTATAGAACAATCTGGACAAAAACTACAAAGTACAAGGTTTAAGATATCAAAGTAATAACTAAACAAATAGATCTAATTTAAAATATAGGACAGTTTTTTACAAAAGCCTATTGGAAAAAGAAACAAATTGACTCTAAATTTTTAAAACGTGATTAGAATTTAAAAAATTTAGAAACCAGTGGATAAGTCAAACAACACGTTAAATATTACTAAAGAGAACATTAGAGGATTTATTTGAAGAAACCACCCAAAGAACAGAAAGATAATTAGATGGAAAACAAATGAGTTCAGTTAAAAAGCATGGAATTAGGTGGTTCAGTGTAATCTAATAAGAGTTCCAGACAGAGAGAATGAAATAGATGCTATATTTAAAGAGAAGAATGTTATTACCTTGTCAGATATCCTCAGTTGTTTGTCCCAGTGCAGAAAGATTTGAATGACAGGATTCTGTGTGAAAAGAGGGACTGCGTTTAAAGGAACAATTATAACTTTACTTTGTACGTGAATATATCATCTCAGAATTTATAAAGGACATTTTAAAAAGAGGAAAAAGGGAACTGTCAAACTGTTTTACAAAGTGGCTGTGCCATTTTACATCTCACCAACAATGCCTGAGGTTTCCACTTTCCCCATTCTCACCAACACTTGCCACTGTCTGTCTTTTTTATAATAGGTACTCTAGTGGATCTGAAGTGGTTTTGTATGGTTTTAAGGTATATTTCAAACTAAGCATCCTGCAGATCTGTTTTTCACACTGAACTATTTTACTTCAAGCTATTTATGATAGTTCAAATTGTTGTTGAATGCCTTTCTAAACTACCTTATCTTACAAAGTCTAGTTGTAATTTAAATTGAAAATAACCATATGTTCACATTTCCTGATTCTATTAGTCTTTATCCAATCTTTGATTACAGTGTTTTTAACATGTTTAAAATAGTGTATTTTTCTGATAAACACGAACTGCACAGTATCACCATCACTGCCCACCCCACCCCCCAAAAGAAAAGGCTGATTATATTTTTTGCCTCAAGAACTTGAAGATTGGTTACTTCGGAAAAGCATGCTTGAGGTAATCACCTTCCTCTTGTAATTAATTAAATGATTTCAGACATTCATAACCATGTTTGCATAAGTCAGGGTCTTCAGGCCAGTCATTTAGGAACATCCTACCAGAACACCATCACTTTCACATACAAAGGTGTGGGCAGAAAAGCCCATATATTTGCAAGTGCTCTTGGAAGAAACAAGAGGGCCCTGCTTAAGCAAGTTCACTAATAGCGTGTCAGTGGAGGCATGCTTCAGCAAAGGGCTTTCAAATTCTCTAGTTCTGTTAGTATAACAAATTGTTAACCACTTGTTTTAAGATTTTTTTCAAGCTCAAACTTTGGTTTCGTCTCGTATGTTTTCTTCTTTATAAGAGGCAGTAAACTACATCTGGTTAGTATTCAGTGCTTATGGCACTTGTAAATAAAGAACCCTCTTCCTGTTACAAATGTGTAAATGCTCTGCTTACAGCTTTTGATATTTAAAACAGCATGGAATATGTGTTTGTCTGAGGCTAAAGTATGACCTTTAGGAAATTAGAATCTGTCCTTTGGCTATTTTATCTTTAAAAAAAAAAAGCTTGACTTTGTTGGCCCACATCCTCTGTTTCCATTTTCTCTTATTGCTGGGCGCATAATCCACATTGGACAGTTGTGCAAGCCTCTGGGGTCCTGGGGCCCGAGTTCCCCTCCAGTCCATCAACACGATGTCTCTCTATTCCCAAATAAAGCCAAAGTTTGTGCAGGCCTTTTCCATTTCTTTGGTCAGCCTCAGCCTCTGGAAATTAGTATGTTTCTTCAAATATTATTTAAATGTACAAGTTAGCTGAACTTTAATAGAAGGAGATTAGGAAAGATAAGTAGAAAGCTTATAAACGTTCAAACAAATATCTTTACAAGTAAAATTTTCATGTAACAAAAATTTCTAAGCTGCAGCTTTTGGCCCTTCTTTATTTCAAATGTGATTCAACTAATTCCAGTTGAACAAAATCATGTGACCATATTTTCAGAACAGAGAAGTGTTAAACAATTGCACTTCTGTGTAAATGACCCAAGAGGGAGTCAACAGTAAGATCTCCATATTTTCAGACAACTTTAAGCATTTCCACACATTGAAATACCCAGAGGGTGGGAATGCATTGAAAACATTATCCAGAGCACACATACGAGTAATAAAAGTTTACTGTGCATAAGATAAGACCTTCAAGAAAAAAAAAAATCCAGAAAATACTTATCAAAAGACCTGCCCTTGGGGACTTCCCCGGTGGTCCAGTGGTTAAGACTCCGAGCTTCCACTGCAGGGGGCGCGGGCTCAATCCCTGGTCAGGGAACTAAGGTCCCACATGCTGCGCAGCAACCAAAAAAAAACAAAAAGATGTGCCCTTGGCTATTAATTGTGACCCAAGAAAAGGCATACTGACTGCTTCCCAAAACAATATTTCAGATACTTCTACATCAAGAAAGGGGGGCTTCCCTGGTGGCGCAGTGGTTGAGAGTCCGCCTGCCGATGCAGGGGATATGGGTTCATGCCCCGGTCTGGGAAGATCCCACATGCCGCGGAGCGGCTGGGCCCGTGAGCCATGGCCGCTGAGCCTGCGCGTCCGGAGCCTGTGCTCCGCAACAGGAGAGGCCACAGCAGTGAGAGGTCTGCGTACCGCCAAAAAAAAAAAAAAGAAAGGCTTGCAGATTGCTAGTCTTAACTTAGGAAGATCAGGTAAAAGAAAATAGATTTTATGTTCTTTGTCCCAAATCCTGGAACATCTGTACACAATATTTCATGCATTTATGGTCACTGCTCTTCAGGACAGACATGACAGTTGGAAAAGATGCAAAAGAGACAGCAAAGTAATCTTGATGGCAACAGAGCTTCCAGATGAAGAAAAGAACAAAGCATTCTCCATGCTGGATGGCAGTGGCAGAGGGGAGGCATTCGTGTATTTACTTGTTTAATGTCTGTCTTCTCCACTAGATCGTATGCTTCATGGGCTCAGAGATGCTGTCTTTTGTATTTTAACTTTTTGTTGAAATATATAGACACAGAAAAGGGCACACATCATAAATATACAGTTGGATAATTTCTTTCAAAATCATAGAACCACTGGCCAGAAGAGGAAGCAGAGCAAAGAGCAGCCCCCAGAGCCCCTGTGCTCCCTTCTGTCATTTCTTCCACACCGCCAGGGCCAGGGCCCACCTACCTGCCACAGGACTCCACAGGATGGGGTTGGCACCTGTCACTGCATACGGTGTCCATATGAGGTCCGTCCATGTGGAGTATAACTGGTGATCATTCCCCTTGTTGCCATGTAGCCTTCCGTCCTGTGGGTAAGCCACAAAGCATTCACCCAGTATTCTGTTCCTGGGCCCTTCCAGGTCCTGGCAATTGTAAATAGTGCTGCTGTGTGCATGTCTTTTGGTGACACATGTACATGTTTATGTTGGGTAGAGTTGCTGAATCTTAGGGTAGATGTATGTTCAGCTTTGAGGTGTTGCCAAACAGTTTTTCAAAGTAACTGTGCCCATTTATACTCTCACCAGCAGGGTGTGAGGGTTCCAGTTGCTCAATTCAGTTTCAACACTGCTTTTGTCAGTTGTTTGTAGCCATTCAGGTGTGTGGTTTTTATTTGTACTTTCCTGATGCTCAGTGTTATTTTGTTCAGGACATACCCAGCATTTAACAAAGTGCCCGTGGTTTTTATTAGAGCTCTTTCAATGCAAGTGACAGAGGATGGGACAGAATCTTAACTCACATTGGCTTAGCAAAAAAGGAAATTTAGGGACTTCCCTGGTGGTGCAGTGGTTAAGAATCCGCCTGCCAATGCAGGGGACACAGGTTGGAGCCCTAGCCCGGGAAGATCCCACATGCTGCGGAGCAACTAAGCCTGTGCACCACAACTACTGTGCTTTAGAGCCCGTGAGCCACAACTACTGGGCTGGCGTGCCACAGCTACTGAAGCCCACGTGCCTAGAGCCCGTGCTCTGCAACAAGAGAAGACACCACAACGAGAAGCCCACGCACCACAACAAAGAGTAGCCCCTACTCGCCGCAACTAGAGAAAGCCCGCATGCAGCAGCAAAGACCCAACACAGCCAAAAATAAATAAATATTTTTTTAAAAAGGGAAAGTTAGTCACTCCAGTAGTAGTAGAGGGCTGGAGTAGTTCAGACAATCAAAGAAAGGTTGCCTGCGTTTGGGGATCACACCAAGATAAGAGGATTTTCCCTGCCATTGTGAGGCCCTCATCTCTGCACGGTTCTCTGCTGGTTCTCTGGACAACACACGGGCCTCATACAACCTGGAAGAGGCTGTCTGCTGAGCAACCCCTGTAGGAAAAGATTTTGTCCTCCCAGCATCTACCTGTCAGTTGGCCCAGGACACATCATATGCTGTTTGTGAGGAGCTGACAGTCTGTGATGACCTGAGCCAATCCTGTGAACAGGGACAGGTCTGTTACCAGAGGAGGGGTAATAAGAAAGCTTGCCAGGCAAAGAAAAACGGGTCTACAGTCCACAATAGCTCCACACAGTAGACACTCTGCAAATCATTCTGAGTGAATGAATTAGTCAATCCAAGTTCATCATGTGTGTAGGCCTCATGATGTATGAGAGGATGAACTTGAAATACTTTTACTTAAGAGGCCCTCTAGGGACTTCCCTGGTGGTCCAGGGGGCCCGGGTTTGACCCCTGGTCAGGAAACTAGATCCCATGTGCATGCCACAACTAAGAGTTCGCATGCCACAACTAAGACCGGAGCAGCCTAAATAAATAAACAAACATTTAAAAAACTAATAAATAAAGAGCTCCTCTAGGAGAATAAAGCAGTTTCAGGACAAGGTAGCAAAAAAAATCCTTCTGCCCTCAATCAATTTAAGAGATATTCCATGCTGAAAATTTGAACTGTTACAGAATGCGTTTTGCCAGTTCATGGATGGTCTGTAGAGAAATGCATACATGAAAGCATTTTCCATGTTTGCTACTCTCCTGTTACCTGTTTTGAGTCTCAAGTCAAGCCCAGGATCAGCTGGCCCCTTCCTACTGCCCAGTCCTGAAGGGGATGCTTATATCATTTGTGGCCAGATGACAAGACGTGTGTTATTCTAAGACCCCAAAAACAACTATGCGTTTTCTCTTGAGTCTTTAAGGGAAAAATGGGAGCCCCTTATTAAAAACAATAATAATAATAAGCAAAATACTTACACCCATGGCAGGACATAAGGAGGTGTATAGAGTAAGAATCTAGGTGAATTTTCCTCTCTCTCTCACAAATGTCATGTGGGATCCTGGGTGGGAATCCTGAAAGAGAAAAAGGACATTAAGTAAAAACTAAGCTGGCTGAATAAAGTGTAGACTTTAGTTATAAAAGTGATGTCCCAAGATTGGTTCATTAATTGTAACAAATATACCACACCAATATTAGATGTTAATGATATAGGAACTCTGTACTATCTTCCCAATTTTTCTGTCAGTCTAAAACTCTTTTTTTAAAGTTTGTTTTTAAAATAAAAATTCAGTAGAGGGTCTTGAAAGGAGCCCATGTATGAGGAGGGGGGTGTTGGTCCCTGAAGCCTATAAGCCTTATTGGTTTTAGGGTGAATTCACTCTGACCTCCCTCACTCTGATCAGCACTGAGCTGATACCAGAGGCTGAGGCTGACCAAAGAAATGGAAAAGACCTGCACAAACTTTAGCTTTATTTGGGAATAGAGAGACATCGTGTTGATGGACTGGAGGGGAACTCGGGCCCCAGGACCCCAGAGGCTTGCACAACTGTCCAAGGTGGATTATGCGCCCAGCAATAAGAGAAAATGGAAACAGAGGATGTGGGCCAACAAAGTCAAGCTTTTTTTTTTAAAGATAAAATAGCCAAAGGACAGATTCTAATTTCCTAGAATTTTCTAAATTTTCTAAATTTCCTAATTTAGTGGGTCACCTGAAATTTGCTTGGAGAAAGGCATTGGGGTCAGGAGGCCAGCTCAGCTTGGCTTCTTTACTTTGAGCTTGGGGTCATTGGAGCAGCCTTGCAAGTCTCTGAGCCTTTTTTTTTTCTTATTTTTAAAATGGACATAATTTTATATTCCTGCCTCATAAAGTCATCCTGTGATTAAATATGTAAAGACCTGGCAAAGTTAGAAGTATTGTGCAAATAGAATAAATTATTAGCGTCCTTTGGACTATTTTACCAAGGTTTGTTTTCCCTCTCACATTTTAATTCTCATGCCTAATATTCATTTTATTTTATTTTTCTTTAAACCAGCAGGATTTGATGTAATACAAAATTTCAACCATTTATTTATTTATTTATGGCTGTGTTGGGTCTTCGTTGCTGTGCGTGGGCTTTCTCTAGTTGTGGCGAGCGGGGGCTACTCTTCGTTGCGGTGCACGGGCTTCTCATTGTGGTGGCTTCTCTTGTTGCGGAGCACGGGCTCTAGGCGAGTGGGCTTCAGTAGTTTTGGCACGCCAGCTCAGTAGTTGTGGCTCACGGGCTCTAGAGCGCAGGCTGAGTAGATGTGGCGCACAGGCTTAGTTGCTCCGTGGCATGTAGGATCTTCCCAGACCAGGGCTCAAACCCGTGTCCCCTGCATTGGCAGGCGGATTCTTAACAACTGAGCCACCAGGGAAGCCCCCAAAATTTCAACCATTTAAAATTTTATTTACATAAATTATTTGTGCCCTATTTTATTTTGTCCTGGTTGGGGGGGGTTCCTCTGTTTCTACGGACATGAGTTGACAATGGTTCATATATTTTCTTCCCATTTTTAAAAACTGAAGGCATTTTAACATAGGACTCTAGAATACAAGTTTGGACATATATCATTAGCTCTATATATAAAATGTAATTTAAATATTATTTAAACCTTAAATTCTATACCCAAACTATTCATCAAGTATGAGGGAAAATTGAAAATATAAACATGAAAGGCCTCAAAAATGGACAATTGAAACACACTGCCTTTGTTGGGCACCCTGCTAAAACCCTTCTGAAATGACAGTAGAGAGTTTTAAAAGACATACTGCACAAGGATGAAGAATAGGCCAGAGGAAGGCAGCAGTAACATACAGGAAGCAGATAACAGTGTGTTGTTTGATGAGGACCAGAGAAAGCTGCGACCTAACCCTTGAAGGAAGTTGATTTGTTCTGTGGAAGCTCTGATAGAGGGACTATGGATAGGAGAAGAATTAGTAGAAAGTCTATATGAGAGTCAGTCCGTCCTCACCCTGACAGAAGGCCTATGTGAAAAAGCTAGGAACCTCCAGAAAGGGCCTGGACTCTGCAACCTGACTCCTCTGGAGAGAAAACTGTGGACTTCTAATAAAAATAAGCACAGGGGTGTTTGCTGGTGGCCTAGTGGTTAGGATTCCGGGCTTTTACTGCTGTGGCCGGGGTTCAGTCCCTAGCTGGGGAACTGAGATCCACAAGCCACATGGTGTGGGCCACCCCCTCCCACCCCTCAAAAAAAATAGACACAACAAGTTGCTTTCACTAGATCAGGAGCCCTTTACTGTTGGGGACTTAAGTCTTATACCACATGGAATATATGAACAAACCTGTAGGGGCTATTATGTTTCCCAACAAAAATGTTTCTGTTGCTACCATCAAAATCAGTTGCCAGCATGAATTCTGTTACAAGTTGATTGTAATCACACTTGACCTGTGTATTACAACTATATTTGAATTTAGAAATGTTAAATGGTAGAATTTTTATGAGCTCAGGTTTTGGAAACCTATTTCCTTAGGTTTGAATCAGTTTACTAGTTGTGCAATCTTGAGCAAGTATCTTAATTTTTTCAAGCTTCAGTTCCATTTATTTATTTATTTGTTTAAATTTATTTATTTACTTTTTTTTTTTGGCTCCGTTGGGTCTTCGTTGCTGCGCGCAGGCTTTCTCTAGTTGCAGTGAGTGGGGGCTACTCTCCGTTGCGGTGCGCGGGCTTCTCATTGCATAGTGGCTTCTCTTGTTGGGGAGCACGGGCTTTAGGCATGCAGACCTCAGTAGTTGTGGCTCGCGGGCTCTAGAGCGCAGGCTCAGTAGTTGTTTCGCACGGGCTTAGTTGCTCCGCGGCATGTGGGATCTTCCCTGACCAGGGCTTGAACCCGTGTCCCCTGCATTGGCAAGCGGATTCTTAACCACTGTGCCACCAGGGAAGTCCCCTCAGTTTCATTTAAATGGGCATTATACCAATGGTTTCATATGACTGCTGTGAACATTTGATGAGCTAATGCACGTCAAGTGCATAGGGCCTGCAAATGTTAAGAGATCGATAAATTGTGTGTGGCAGTATGGGTGTGTAATTTGTCTTTTGAAAAAGAAACTAAACACCTTAAAAACTCAAAAAGTCTGTGATTCAATGAAAAAATTTTAATTAGACCATAGTTACTTTAAATTATAATCAGTTTCAATGCTTTGGACATTACTTTGAGATTTATGAAATAATGAGAGAGTTTCAACCTTAGTAATGATAAAATTGCCAGTGAATATCTGGAATATTACTTTCATCATCTGCTTGCATTTCATTATTTTGCTTGCATAATTACATATTAAAAACTTTATGAAGAGAAAGTTGTGAAATTACCTCTAAAGAGTTTCTAGCATTGATTATGTTTATATGTGTGTGTGTGTTCAGCTTCTTAATTATCACTTCTGACTATTTTAAAAGAAACCAACTTGGCTTGCCTTTTTAATTATCAGTCTAGGAGGGAACAGACTACATTTAAAAGCATACAATTGCTACCCAATTAGCTTAGAATGAAATAAACAATCTTAAAAACAGAACTACTGTTTGGACATGTATCCCCACCTGAAGTGATGTTTACTGTCTAGTAATCTTAATGGGGTTGATCTTTTAAGGGTACACTTGCCTTCAGATTGATTGCATGGTGTATGTTTCTTGGCTGTATATATGACTGATTTTGCTTGTCTAACCTTCCCCTTTCCATTCTAAACAGGGAAGTTGTAGAAGGATTATACGTGTAAACTTTATTCCTTCCTGGGAATAGAGTGATTTTAGAGCCACAGAAGAAAGAAGGCTAGAGAATTCTGAGGGGTGGACCGAGGTGTTGGGGTGATCGCCTGCTTGTTAATATGCATGTGCAGAAGGATTCTGAAGGGGCTATGGTGTGTGCGTGTGTCACACCAACCTGTCTTACCAAGCTGTTTCCCCTGAGAGGGCCTGGATGCACTGAAGCCCCGGGAGCAATAAGCCCAGGTCTTAGCTCCTTGGAGAAACACTGATACCTGTTGAATAAATTAGGGTCAATACTGACAAAATAAATAAATAAGGGAGAAGTAAAAGCTCGTTCTTCTGGTGGAAATCTTCTCGTCAATGTGGAAGGAATGATGGAGACAGACTGTCACCCTTTGGCAACCCTCATGTGGTTGACTCAGCTGTGAGGCAGCAGCAGGCCCAGGCTGGTGAGTGGACATCTGACTGAGGAGCCAGACAGTGGCCTGGTCTCACGATGTCCCCTTGGAAAATACCAGTTACAGAGGGAAAAGGGTGACTTTTGGGTCACCCCAAAAGCACAGCAGCATTTCTGTGGCACTCCTGATGTAGCATCATGAGGCGACGTCAGACCTGGGCTGAGGCCCATCTGCAGCCCAAGACGTCTCACTCTCCAAACCCCCAAGACTTGAAGCAGGGACCGACTGGAGACTGGGGGGTGGGGGCAGGGGCTGTGATGGGCACAGAGGGGAGCTGGGGACATCTGAAATTTTCTGGTTGGAATGTTATGTTTTGGTAAAGCAGGAAGATGGCCCCATTTGGGGAAATGCCCACTGAGTGTCCAGGGGTGATGGGTATCTTATCTACTGCTCGCTCTAGAAACGGACGACTGACTGTGGGTGTAATGGTTGTGAGTGAGCCTGCAGGGAGATAACAGAGGGTCCCACCCGGGCAGAATGGCCTCAGAGGCCCCAAAATGGTACACTTGTTCACTCCATAACATCATATGTGACATCTGTGATTATATAGATGTAAAATGTGTGTAAAGAAACTGCACCTGGACAGGAATAAAGACGCAAACATAGAGAATGGACTTGAGGACACAGGGAGGGGGAAGGGTAAGCTGTGACAAAGTGAGAGAGTGGCATGGACATATATATACTACCAAATGTAAAATAGATAGCTAGTGGGAAGCAGCTGCATAGCACAGGGAGATCAGCTCAGTGCTTTGTGACCACTTAGAGGGGTGGGATGGGGAGGGTGGGAGGGAGACACAAGAGGGAGGGGATATGGGGATATATGTATACATATAGGTGATTCACTTTGTTATAAAGCAGAAACTAACACACCATTGTAAAGGAACTATACTCCAATAAAGATGTAAAAAAAAAAGAAACTGTGACTGGCACAGAGGAACCACTTAACGTTTGTTAGCTTCATCTTTAAAATAAGAGCACATTGTCTTCTAAGTGCAGATGTTGTAGGCATTTCTAAGCCTTCTGATGTTGGGAACAACTGGAACAGTTGTCTCAGGATTTTTGGGTGTGGGGCACAGTGTGGATGCCTATCTTGACTCTGGCCGCACACCCTCCCAGAGCTGCACAGGCCCCCAGCCTAGAGCTGCTACAGGTGATGCCCCAACCCAGGCCTACAGGCAGATGGGCTCTCCCTCCTTTTCCTACACCCAGCAACTTGGAGTCTGTGTACTGTGTCAAGTGACAAAAGCAATACAATTTAGTAACAAGTTTGATGTGTTTTATTCAAATGAAAAAATCCATGAATTGGGGAAGTCCAGGGCCTCACAAGCAGGGGGACACTGTTCCCACGGGAGTTTTATAGCCTTGTTAAAGAGCCCACACAAAAACAAGGCAGGATTGGCTAGGAGATCCCATTTTCTAGGGTGTAGTGAGCTCATTAAAGCTGAATTGGAGGACTGTGATTGGGGTTAGGTGTTGTCCAGATATGCAGGCTGACTTAGCTTTAGATGTGTGCCGTGGGCCAGGCCTCAGGGGTAACTTCCATTTTATGGGTCCTGATTTACAAATTAACTTTATCAGCTGCCTCTGCCACCATCCACCTAAGTCTGTCCCAATGCCATGATGATTTGAGGATTGGCCATCATCCTTTATACCCATTCCCATCTGCACACACCCAATTCCAGCACCTCATATCCCTCACTGGCAGCTCCACTGTTTCCCTGCTTCTCCTGGCAACAAGCGCTCCTTGTGGAACAGCCTGTGTCTGTGTCCTTCCTCATCCTGGATTCTTCTTCATCCACCAGAATCCAGCACAATTCCTCACGGCCCCACCAACACCTTTGTCCCAGCACCACAGAGGGAGCCCCACAGTCAACCACTCCCTCCTCCCTGAGCCTTGCCTGTGCTCCCTGCCCCACACCTGGCCTCCACCTCTGCCATCTTCATGGGCACTTCCACAGACTGACTTGTGTTGGGAGTCCCACATCTTCCTACCCATGCCCACCTCTCCCCAACAGCACAGTAACTAAAGGGAACAGGGATTCTTTATGGGGCGGGGGCAGGGGAGGAGGGGATGAAAATGTTCCGCAGTTAGAAACTGGTGATGGTTGCATAATCTTGTGACTATACCAAAACTCACTGAATTATACACTTTAAAGGAGTGAATTTTGTTAATGTGAATTATACCTCAATTTAGGGAAAAAAATTACTGAATCAGACAGACATAATCTTTGGGAAAATATTAAAGTCAAGATGAATTAGTATATCTATGGACACTCAAGTGTACATTTAAACTAAAGACTCAAGGTTTCCCATTCATTTAAGTGGGGGTGGGGGGTGAAGCGGGATGGTATGACTGATCCGTAACACAAGGCTGGTTTTCTCTGAAGTTCTGTTTAAAATTCTCTTCCCTTTGGACCAGCATCCAGCAGCCATTCCAACAGCAGAGTAGATCTCAGGTAGAAAACTGGGATGAATAACAAATTGGCAACTTTCTCACAGCTACCATTTTTTCTATCATAAACACCAGGAGAGTTCTTGACTGAAAAGTCCAGGCATATGGCAAGCAGCTAAATAAACATCCATTTTGAATCTACCGCTTAGAACAAGCTTCCTATGGAAGGCTGACAGGCCCAGTGTGTGCAAAGGACCCGCACCATGCAGCCTGTTCCCAGCCTTCCCAACAACACTGGGAAGCACAGGCCTCCCATTTGCTCCCTTTATGTACAAGACCTCGACCTTAGTTTCACCAGTGGCAGCATGTGAAGTATCTAAGGTGCTTTCCAGGTCAGGCTGATAACTTTCCAGTCAACTTTTTTTGTGTGAAGCTATTTTTTCATGTTAAATATTCTAAAATATATTGGCCAGATTGCTGCCTTATCAGAGTACATCATCTTAATCCTTTCTTGGTGATTCAGTTGGCTTTTCTCAATGTCAAATATGGTAATATGTAGAACTTTCAATCGCTATTGAAATATGCTGATCTTATGCTATGACCTCAGGCCCACTTTGCATTTAGAGTTGTATCACATTTCACAACTTATCTGTCTTCTCCCTCAAAGCCACCTGTACATGTCTCATGTGGACGAGACCCACCCTTTGTATTTCTAACTATCGTTGACGGTATCTAGACTGTGCTATTTATGTTGCGTCTCTGGGCTACTCTTCAGCCTTTAGTTGCTTTCTTCCTGTCAGCTTTGAATATTTGAGGTCACCAGACAAGTGAATGAAGCTGGATAAACAGGGCAATATTATTAACTTGTATAAAAGGGAACTTTCCACACAAGCCCCTAAAAGGTCTCCAGAAACACATACTAAATGCCTGATCTCTTCCTAACATTAGTGTTTCTACTTCTGGTTTTTTATTTTAAAAACTAAAGAGAGTAAATTTTATTTTTTTTAGAGAAAGTTTCTAATCTAAACCCTCCTTTTTGCTCATGAGGAGAAGGCCTAGAGAGGCTGTGAGGTCTGCTTGGAAGCAGACCAAGCCCTTGAGCCTCAGGCTGGAACTGGCCCAGGCCATGTGCTTCCAGCTCAGCCTGGAAGTTACACTGCCACATTCACATGTTCTCCTTTACATTCCTCATACAGCTGTTATTAATTTAGAAGAGGCTGAGGTTTAAAAATCACCCAGCACTCTTTCCATTTAAAAAACTTAGGTATACATTTTCTCATAAAAACTATTTCACTGAAATTAGAAATCATCTAAGTTTAAACCAGGCCCAACCCAGCCTTTGGTCAGAATGGCTTGGTGTTTGGACGTGTTCTTGCTCCATCAGCATCTTTCTCACACAGGGGTCTGAGAACACTGGCCTCACACGCTGGCAACAAACTCACTGATATGTGGCTGGCCCTTTAAAGGTTATGACACGTCTTTGTCCCCACAAGACCTCATTTGACAGGAGCTGATTTTCTTCAGCCCATCAAGTACCTGCATCCTCAGGAAGGCCCCATCCTCTGAAGCAGGCAAGTTCTGCTCACCCACAGTTCCAGCCCTGCCCCTTCTCTTGCAGGAGGAGGGGTTTCT
This sequence comes from Lagenorhynchus albirostris, assembly GCF_949774975.1. Taxonomy (NCBI): domain Eukaryota; kingdom Metazoa; phylum Chordata; class Mammalia; order Artiodactyla; family Delphinidae; genus Lagenorhynchus; species Lagenorhynchus albirostris. The sequence continues at coordinate 90,017,446 of NC_083101.1, read as the reverse complement.
CTGACTGGCTGCTAGATCAGACATTTCTCAGAGGAAGCCGCACCTCACTTTCCTTCCATGAGGTTTGGGGCAGCCACGGTGGCTGGGTTTGGGTTTGGATTTGGGACATGGCCGGGCTTACATGTGATTTCAGCATCAGTCCAGGTATCCGTTTCTACAGCAGGAGCTGTGAGAAGAGGGAAAGAAAATGTGTCTTTCAAAAGCTGACCCTTTTGGAACTTAGAATCTTACTGTGGAGCCTACTTTTAGTCTCTATCATATCACCCCAACCCCGCAATCTGTTCTCACAAGAACAAACAAAAATAAGTTTTTCCAAGAATTGAGAAGATGGGGCCACTCATTACTCTATTTGTTGTGAACATTCTGTTCAGATTCTTGCAAAGCTTTGTTATTCTAACGATCTACAAGTCAAGTCTAATACTAGAGGTTCCCAGAGCCCCCTACAAATAATAGAAGCAGACATTTCCAGAACTATTACATTACATGGAGGGAAAAGCCAACCCTACTTTAGAGTTGCAAGCCTAGAAACTCGTGAAATTCGACTTCATTTCCATTTTACAGAGGATACTTTTGACTCTAAAATGGTACACGATCTCATCATGAAGCTAACTTTTAGCAGAGCACGCTCCCTGAAACCCTATTATCCAGAATAGCCAGACACCATGCCTGGGGGAGACACACAGGTCACTGGGAGAGTCCAGGTGGCCCCGTGCGGGCTGTGCAGGAGCCAAGTGCCCACAGTTACCAATATGCAGGCTAGGGCCATTCGGCAGCAAGTGTGAGGACAGATGGTGGAAGCATCCACTGTGGTGGGGACCAGCCCACAGGCCTCAGTTTGAAAGGCTTTTAAGGCCAAATGCTAGCACTCTAGAGAAAAACATTTGCTTTACAATGAGAAACCTGGCAGACAGCACCTCACTTCAGTCATCAGGATCACCATCACCTTGGTGGGTCAGCTGGCCGGCATGCCTGACCAGCCTCCTCAAGCTGTATGTGGTCACAAGACACAGACAAAGGAAGCAGGTCGGCCAAACGCTGTGGGGCCCTGGGTAGACAAGCCAGTGAAATCAGAATGGAGTTCTGTAACCTGTTAACACTGGGCACTTGATGGTGTGGAATCCTGGAGGCTGTGTGTCAGTGGAGATCTAGAACAGGCAGTGCTGATGACCACAGAAGGCAGGAGTGGGGACGGCCATGGCCAGGACGCCATGATGCCTGGATGAGAAAATGGCACACCTGAAAATTAAAGACTTTCAGGGAATGCGAGACACACCTGAAAAGGGTTTCTTGCTTCTTTTCAGTCACCTGGAACAGCGTCCCTGCGCCCCACAGATTTCTCTAACCATTTCTTCTCCCCACAGGAAAAGTACCCAGAGGCTGTGCACCTTTCAGAGGGGGCCTCCTCCAGCTGCATGGGCATCAGGAACCCCAGCCGACCAGGGTGAGTGCACAGGCCCCACCAAGTCCCTCCCCAACACCCAGACGGTTGTTTCCTGTTAAAAATGAGGATTACAAATAGAAAACAAATGTAAACCACCTAACTGACATCTTGAGATATGTCTGTGGAGTCATAACAGATAAGCAGCCGATGGCAGGAGAGCACAAGGGGGACCATGTGGGGACTCTAAACACAGACGGGGTCTATAAGGAAAAGGTGCCAGTCTCACTGCTGGGGTCCTTAGGAGGCCAAGGAGGGGAGGCCACGAGGGGTGGAGCTCTATTTTCACCAACTTATTTCAAGAAATGTGGGGAGTCAGCAAGCACTGAGTGAGGGGAGAACTCATCTGGGTCTCCCTCCACCCACCATGGGCACCTTTATGTGCACATGGACAGGATGTGCTTCTGTGACCTGTGCCTAATGATGTTTTGCTTCTTAAAATGGTGTTGTAGCTATGTAAGCTTCTGGAACTTGCCTTATTCAACATTATTTCCAAAATTCACCTCTGATGGTGCATGTAGCTGTAGTTCATTCATTTTCAGTGCTTACACTCCATTAGGTGAATATATGTATTTCTGCATTCTTCAGGTCTTGGGCATTTGGGTTATTCATCATTTTCCACTATTTCTAACATTCCTGTTCATGTCCTCTGGCACACAAGTACACAAGCTTCTCTTAGGCATATACCTAGAAGTGAAATTCCTGGGTCATAGGGCAGATTCAGCTATCACTGCCAAATTCTTTTCAAAGTAGTGTATAATTTATGTTTCCCACCAGTAATTTTTAAGCTCTTATTGCTCTATATCCTGTACTTCACTTGTATGATCACGCTAATATGCAGTGGGTACAAACAGTATCTTACTATGGTCTTAGTTCCCATTTTCCTGTTTGTTCATGATGTTGAACATCTTTTCATGTTTCACTGGCCATATTCTCTCTTCATCTGTGGGTCTTTAATATCAGGAGAGTCTGAGCACGGCCTTGGGGAAGGGCAGGAACTCCCAGGATGGTTGGGAGGACAGCAGCACTCCTGCCTGGGTGGGCATCCTCTCCTCTAGAGAGAGGCAGGTGCTGCATACAGTTTAGTCTGATTTCAAGAGCACTTAGCAATGCATCTTACCTCTTTCAGGTTTGAACTAGTAATTGTTTGGAGGATACAAATAGATGAAGAAGGAAAGGTTTTGCCAAAGCTGGATCTTCTCACCAAAGTGCCGCTGCAAGGTAGGGATGTTCTGGTGATTTCTCACTATGCTCAACACAGACACCTACTTATTTCATCTGGGTTTATATGGCAAGAATCAAAGTCAAAAATTTCATTAATGTACTTTTTAAATCAGTTTTCAAAATATTTTTGTCCATAATCACTCAAAAAGCACAGGCAAGGGGGATTGCTCCCCCACGGCCCTCCTAGGCTGAGCGCTCAATGTCTCTGCCGCAGGCCTTTGGGTAAGTGCTCTGTTCAAGGTCATGATTCAGTCGTCCTGCCTTCCCATTCAGTGTGGCCAGCAGAGAATGAGGGCATTGTCTCGGTGAAGTTTCTCACCCAGTTTGTTTTCTTTACAGCCCTGGAACTGGACAAGAACGGAGTCATAGAAACTGCTCCTCTCAGCTTCCGAACCCTACTGGGCGTGCTGGGCATTGAAGCCACTCTGGAAAGTCTGATTAAATCACTTCACACAGAGGCAAGCAACTAGTTCCCAAACAGTGAAAAACTACACGTAGAAGTAAGATGCTGCACCTGGAGGCATGTGATTTTATTGAATATAAAAATTTGCTCTTTTCCACTTAGAAACCTTACCTCTAGAACATGTTTATGCAGTTATGGCACATTATATATAAGTTGTCAGGACATAAAAAATAAATAGTTATTTAAATTCAAAATACCAAATAAGTGACACATATAGTGTATTTTTAAAAGTAAACTCAACATCTGAGGAAGTACAGGAGTGACTGCCCACCCTGGGATGTGAGGAGCCACTGTGCGCCCCCCATGGTATGAATATGAGGGCAGAGGTGGCCCCAGCCCATCTCAAAGGTCGGCCCTCCTCCTGTCACCCACCACCTAGGGACTCTTGGAGGGCTTGCCAATGCAGCCTCATCTCTTAGACATCCCTCAGAAACCTCTGGGGAGCCACACCACCCTCCTCGCCTCCTGGCTCTGGAAAGCAGCACTTGGAGGCTTTCGCAGCACCTCTCAGCAGCAAGTCCTCTGACATTCACTCTTCTTGGTCTTCCACAAAAAAAGTAGAGCAGTTAGCATAAAAAACACAGTAAGACAGCAAATACGGCACTGTCCCTTCACACAGGACCTTAGCACCCCTGGTCCCTCTGCACAGAAGAAACAGTGTTTTCATTAATGTCCCCCAGAGTCTAAGTGCTGCACTGACCTGAGTTGCCAGTTTAAAGTAGAATGGGTGAAAACATTGTTTCGATCAAATGAAAGCCTCAGAGCAGGGGCCGTGGTGGAGTGTGAGAAGAGCAAAGGGTTGGGTCAAGACCCCCTAGCAGGGGACACTCATCTATCACCTCTTCCTCCCAAGTAGAGGGTGATGGTTTTCAGACAGTCCAGACCAGCCAGGACAGGCAACAGGAGGCTACCCAGCCCACCTCCTTGAGGAGCTGGCGTTCCAGAGCTCTGCACACAGGCACTCAGGGTCCTCTACACACCCTGGCCAAGACCATCCTCACCCCAGGCCAGCAACAAGGAACCTCAGGCCAAAACAACTCTGGAAGCTGCCTACTTCCACACACTCTGGAGCCTGCAACTTGCCCATGAGAACGCGGCTCCATGCACATCCCTATGAGTGGAATCTCCAAAGCCCCTGTACCCCAACACACCACATGAATGAGAAATGTGTGTCATTTGAATATGTTTTTGAACCTCTGAGTGTAAAATTAAGTAGTAAGTGGTAAATGGTAGTAAGAAGTAAATGATAGGACAGAATTGGAGAATAAATTCTGGAAGAGCTGGCTTGATTCTAATAAGCATAATTCTCAATTTATCACAAAATTCCCCACAAAAATTTACAATCAGCAAAATATTCTTATTTTTTGTGTAGTATTTTCATACAATCCCATGGTTTCACTAATATTATATTACAATAAGCCTTCATTAGTCCCTCAAAATGATGATATAAATAATCTATACAACCTACCATAGAATAAAAAACTGAAGCCAAGATTCCCAACAGTTTTCATAGCAGCTGGGCACACTTTTGGTGACCCCAACAAGAACCCTCATAGTGCCAGCCAGGAGTCTTGCGGAAGCAGGGCTTTGGGCAGCCCCGATGGGGAGGTGGTCCAGCACCACTCAAGGCCACTAACACCACACATCTTAGTGAAACCCAAGGGAGGAACAGGTATGGGGAAGGAGGGAAAACTCGATGCTGGCTCTGGCAGAAGTAGCTGAGGTTTCCCAAACACCCAAAAATGCCAGGAACCCAGAGCTGGCAGGAGCACAGCCACCCCATGACACCCACGCTGGGCACAGCAGCTCAGAGTTGCAGCTCTGCTTCCAGCTCCCACAGCAGCAATTTCAGGTGGGAAAGAACACCTTGTCTCCCCTGAAGTTAAAGAGGATAAAATCATTCAGCACAAAAAAAAAGTCAGTGCTCGCATGAGTGGTGTCAACCCCTGCCCTGAGTGCCACGCTCCCTGCTGACCCTGTGCAGAGTGGTGGGTATGGCATCTCCACAGGGACTCTGAGTCCACTGCTCAAAACTGATGTCCATATCAACAACTTATTGCTCTCCACAGCAGGGAACCACTAAACCTGTGCTGACACATGGCTTGCATTGGAAAAGTGACCAAGTAACTCAGCTGGGAAAGTTCCAGTAGTATCTGTGTTTTCTTAAAAGTCCAAACTCTAAGGTATATGTGACAATTCAAGTTTTCTGTGTTAGGATTCTGGTGGTAGGAGATCCAAACCTTGGGTCTTATAAGGCTTTTTAGAGATTAGACGTGAGCCCTGCGTGGAAAGGGAGAACTGCCCAGAGGGGCCTCCTGGACACAGCACACTGCTGGGCTCACGTCCAACATTCCTTGCCCTGGAAGATGTCTCTAGTGCTCTTCCATTCTGTGTCTCCCAGAGGCAGTCCCACCTGAACAGGGGTTGAAAAGCAAAAACATTCACAGCCAAAAGTCACCCAACACAACAGAAACTCTATCATTCAACCTTCACATTCTATGTTCAAGTTTCAAAACCACTACAGGAAAAAAGTTAGACCTTATGGAGAACTAATGTGCAATCTTCGCTTTCCTTGAACCTAGTTGACATCACGGTGGCGTCTTTGGCATGTACAGTCTTTAAATAGTAGTTGACTATCTTGCCATCCAGTTTATACTGATGAGGAATGCTCTCATAGGGCTTGAGGTCAAGATCCAGCACAGACACGGAGAAGGCAAACCTGGATCTCGATGAAGGGACAATGGGCCTTTGATCGGAGCTGGAAGCAAAAGAACAATTTCAGAATACACAAACCTCCCAAATCCTCTCAACCCAACCCACAAAGAGCACCCATTCTGTGCATCAATATGCATTCCATCTCTGTCTATGCCAACTGTATGTACTAGTGCTAGAAACTTCTGCAAGAGAGGCACCTACTGTGATACCCGCCAGCACACCAGACAAGAGAGAGTTAATGTGCAGAAAGATGGAAAAGCAATTATGTAGAATACTCGATTGATATTCACCATATCCCAGTAGTATAAACGAATGCTAAGAAAGTTACTTTATCATGAGCCAAGTATTACAAAACCTAAGAAAATGGGGAAAGTAGATCTGGCTATTCAACAGCCAAACGGATAAAATGTTGAGGACAGACTTCTCTTTTCGTGTCCTTTAGCGTCTGGTGAGAAACTCTTGCTCCTTTATACTTTTTCACTTTTGGAGAGAGAGATCTAGTCTCACGTTTTATTCTCAAATTGTATCTGCAGTGTTTGGTGTTTTGTTTCTTAGGGTTTAGTTGTGGTCTTTCTAAATATTGTAATAGTTGTATGCTTATAATGAAATATGAGCAATTACTTGTACTTAAAAAACACTTTCAGGCTAATTCTGAAGTTTGTACTAAGATTGCTACATATATCACTTAGCTCTCAGAGTGCTTGACACATAGTATGCATCCAGATGACTGGTTAGATACATTATATGAGCTCAGTTTAGCCCGAGAGAAGTACTCAGGAGTCCGGGTTTCTCCATGTGTACTACTCTTCTAGATTTCAAAATTATTACAAAAACAAAACAAGCAAACAAAATACCAATTTCAAAACCTCCTGCCTGGGAGAGGGAAGGCAGATAAAACATTCCTATTTAATGAGCCTAATCAAGGCCTAGACTCTAGCTCAATTCCTGCTCAGAAATACTATTTACAGGAAAAACGAATCCCTGGCTCATTTGCTGGGGTCTTAGCTACTCCCTCCTGAACAGCAGAGAACATGGGTACAAATTAAGGTCTTGCTTCTGAGTCTCAGTCTCAGGGCCTGAAACCCAAGCTCCACACAGCGGGGCTGGGACAGTGAACATCTGGCCCTCAATTTTATAGGATACCTCACATCACATCAGAACCAACACCCAATAAGATGACATGAATAAAGAGAGGAGTCCATCACGCAGAGGCTGGTGGGAGCATGGCCCAAGAGCCACTGCTGAGGAGAGTCTGACCGTTTGCTGACCTCAAGCTTCCAGTGAGCCCAGGCCTGAGGTTCCTGACACCTGAAATGCTTCTCTGCCCTGGGGATGACACTGGTGATCACACGGCTCAAAAGTTTCTAGACACGTGTCCCCGCTCCGCTCCCACCATTTCGGTTTCTGCTGAGCAGCTGGTCAAGGGTGTCAGGACTCCTGGCCCTCAGCCCCTCACATTTCTGTATCCTGACTGCATCCTTGCTTCAGGAAGGGCAATAGATAATCACATCTGTGTGGTTTTCTCTCATCTAACAACACTGCTTAATCCAAACGGATTCCTGTCACTAACCACTGGGGGCATTTTCTTAGGGGATAATGAGAGTTTTCAACTAAATAGAACAACCTTTTTTTTTTAAAATATTTCAGTTACGCCCTATAAATGTCCCTCTGTGTTTCCTATCAGAAAGTGGACAATTCTGTGCCTGCCAAGAAGCAGGACTCCTGGGAATGTTTAGTTCAAAAGCATCGGAAAAACGGGTGGCTGGCAGCCAGTGACGAGATCATCTTGACCCAGGAACACACATCAGATGATTGTGAAACATTCTGCAAAACTGTGTGTGGGGTTTGGCACCCTGAAGATCAATGCTGAAGATGCCATCTAATCACTGAGAGAAGATTATCAGGTTCATCCTGAATTCCTAAAAAAGGCAGAGAGGGGACTGGATAATGATGTCCAGGAGAAGATGCTGCAAAGAGGAAGCAGAACAATGGAATGTTGTTTTAAAGGCTTTGAAATGACTATAAAGGTCGGCACATCAGGACCTGGTAAAAGGAGGAAAAATAAGGCCCACAGGAACCTACAGCTTCTTGGGCCTCTGAGCCATGATGGTAGCTTGGGGTTTTCTTTGAGAGAAAGGAATTTGGACCACAGTATCCAAGCCCTTGAGATATTGTCTTAGAAAATAATAGTAAACTTGAATGAACAAGCTTTTAAAATTATTCTCAATAATGTCTTTTTGACTGTATTACAAACTTCTAAAGAGCAAGAGTTAATAATCCCCATGATATCGAGTAGGCCTTGGAAATTGGCCTCTGTTAATAAACATGATCCTGCCAGAGCCTCTCTAAATATAGGGACACCAACTCTCTTGCCAATCCACAAAACCCTGCTAGACCAAGGACACATGACACAGTAGCAGGTGCCTCACCTTGCATCCTGCAGACAAGGAGAGAGTGCAATCATGATGGAGCAGTCTTTCGCTGTCATGGCGACCCGGTACTGCTGAACCTGCAGGGGAAGGAGAGGTCAGCTCCATGGCATTGCCACACACACCCTTCCCCACTGGAGAGGTCCAAGAACTGGTCCCAGACCTGGGGGTAGGTTAGGAAGACCCAGTCCCAAAGAGCTCATTAGAGGCCAGTGCTGCCCTCTGACCTCTCACTGCAGGCAGTGTATGGACCCTGATTCCAAAACCTGGGACCTAGGGCTTGTCTTCGGCAAGACAATCACAGCCCACCCTGGAAGAAAAAGCAGTAAGTGGCGTCAGCTATTGATGTGCTAGCCACACTGAAAGCACTGAGCATATCACTCTATACCTCAAGATACCGGCATACAGACACACACCAAGGCCCTGCTTAGAGCAACGAAGTGTCCCCAGATCACATAGCACACTAGAATGTCATGCAGCTTCCATGAATGACACTGCAAACAGAGGGATCACCAACTGTGTGTTAACTCACTTCATCCCCACAGCAACCCCACAGGCAGGCACTGCTAGTGTCCCAGTTTATGGATAAGGAAACAGACATAGAATGACCTGTCCACTCTGCACTGCTAGGCTAGACTCAAACCCAGGTGTTTCAACTCTGAAGTCAAAGATGTGACTGAATTGCTGCAATCTTATGAGCAAATTTTACTGGATGAGGACTTGCTTCTTCTGGATGAGCAAAAAGAAAGTGGTTTCTTGAGATGGAATCTACTAGTGAAGATGCTGCTAAGATTGCTGTAATGACAGAGAATTGAGAATATGATGTAAACTTAGTTGATAAAGCAGCAGCAGAGTTTGAGAGGACTGACTCCAATTTTGAAAGAAGTTCTGCTGTGGGTAAAGTGCTTTCAAAGAGCATTTCATACTTCAGATAAATCATTCATGGAAGGAAGAGTTAACCAATGTGTTAAACTTCACTGGTATCTTATTTTAAGAAATTGCCATGGCCACACCAACCTCCAGCAGCCACCACCCTGACCACTACCCTGATCAGTCATTAGCCATGAACATCGAGGCAAGACCCTCTGCCAGCAAAAAGATTACTTGCTGAAGGCTCAGGTGATGGTCAGCATATTTTAGCAATGAAATATTTTTTAATTAATGTATATACATTTTTTAAGACATAATACTATTGTGCACTTAATATAGTGTAAACATAACTTTGATATGCACTGGGAAACCAAAAAATTCATGTAACTCGCTTTATTAAGATATTTGCTTTATTGTGGTGGTCTGGAACCAAACCCACAATATCTCTGAGGTATACCTGTAATCACATTAAAAGAAAATAGGAGAAAAGTCACATGATCTTCTCAACAGAAACAGAAAAAGCATTGAAAAACTCAACACCCACTCCTGATAAAAACTCTTAACAAATCAGGAATAGAAGGGAGCTTCCTTAATTTGATAATGGTTATTTATTTTAAAAATAAACTAAGCAACACCCAAAACAACCTACAGCAAGCAATTTACTTAATGGTAAATACTTTCTCTTTGAGAGTGGGAACAAAAATTAACTATGCAGTTAGGCAAAACAAAATAGATAAGTGAAAAGTATAAGGATCGGAAAGAAAAAAAATCAAATTCACAAACAATATGATTGTATATAATCATATATATATTATATATAATGAAAATCCAACAGAAGCTATAGATTGTTAGAATTAGTAAGTGACTTCAACAAGGTTGACAGATAAAGAGGTCAAAGTAGAAAAATCAATTACATTCCTATATATCCACATAGATACCATCTATATCTAAAACCATCAAATATCTAGGAATATATCTAATAAAATATAAGATCTCTCTAAAGACAATCATAAAATGTTTTATCAGACTTTAAATAACACCTAATAAAAAGAAAACGCCCATGTTGGAAGCCTTAATATTGTATGGATGTCAACTCTTGTCATCATTTTAATGCCAAATCAATCAAAATCCCAAAAGGTCTGTTGTTGCTTTTCCTTGTAGAACTGAACAAAGTTCATTCTTTAAAAAAAAATTTTTTTTTTAGGTATACTGATGTACAATATTATATAAGCTTCAGGTGTACAACACAGTGAGTCGCAACTTTTTAAAGTTATACACCATTTATAACTATTATTAACTATTAGCTATATTCCCTGTGTTGTACAATATACCCTTGTAGCTTATTTATTTTATACATAGTAATTTGTACCTCTTAATCCCCAACCCCTATCTTGCCTCTCCCTCATCCCTCTCCCCAGTGATAACCACTCATTTATTCTCTGTTATCTGTGAGTCTGTTTCTTTTTTTGAACAAGTTGATTCTAAGATTTGTACAGATAAGCAAAAGGTCAAGAAGAGCCAAGGCATTAATTAAAAGAAAGACATTCCTGAAGAAAGTAGAAGGATTTACTCTACTGGGTATCAAGATTCATTATGACTCTAGAGTGATCAGGACAATTCCTATGATTCTAGGACAACCGCATATGAAAATAAAACCTTACCTCATGCCATACCAAAAATCAATTGCAGAAGGTACCCACCAAATGTGAAAGGCAAAACAAAGTTTCTAAAATATCTGTGTGACTTTAAGGTAGATAAAACTTAAAGACTGCTAAAGAAGGAAAAAGATGTAAATTAAATGACCTTAAAATTATGACCTCCCCTTCTGAAAATGACTTTATTAAGAGAGTAAAACGGCAAGTGGAAGAAGATATCTGTAGCACACATATCTGACAATGAGCATCTATCCAGAATACATAAAGATTTCCTTCAAACTAATGAGAAAAAGACAGACAACCATACAAAAAACTGGGCAAGAGACTTAAATAGGTCCCTCATGGAAAAGAAAATATAAATGGCCAATAAACATATGAAAAGGTGTTGAATCTCATTACCACAATAAGCTACCGTTACACATTCACTAGAATGGCTAAAATTTAAAAGACCCACAACCCAGTGGCAGAGAGGGTATGGGGCCACAGGAACCCCCTAGTCTGTTGAACTACCCTAGCCTGTTGTAGGGAATATAAACAGGTAAAACTATTTCATAGTACCTACTAAAGCTAAATATGCTCAATGCTCACACCTCTGACCCAGAAATTCCACTCCTAGGAATATACCCAAGAGAAACATATGTGCATGTACACTAAGAGATCTGTACAAGAATGTTTTGCAGAAACTTTATTCATAATGGTCAAAACTGGGAGCAACTCAAATATCCATCAACAGTAGAATGGGTGATATCCATTTAAATAGATCACTACAAAGCACTGAAAATATGGAAATGCATGCAATAACATGAGTAAATCTTATACATGTTATATAGAACATAAAAAAAACAAGACACGAGATATATGCATGATTCTGTAATAATAAAGTTCAAAAACAACTAAACTATAGGTATGTAAGTCAATACAATAGTTAACTTGAGGGAGAAAGGCAAGAGGAATAACTGTACAGGAAACCAACAGGGATTCTAATTAGCTGCCAGTGTTCCATATTCAGACCTAACTGGTAGTTCTCCAAGGGTTTTCTTTATGACAAATCATTGAGCTTTACCTCTTTCTGTGCACTTTTCTATATGTGCTGTATTTCAACATTACAAATGGTTAATGAAACAAAAGCTTAGAAAATTAAACTTTTAAATACTAGAAATATCAAGTAATTTAGAGGGCATGTGGGAAACAGGACCCTCGACTGTTACAAGAAGGAATATAAATTGGCAAAATCTTTTCAGGAGGACAATATGACAATCTATAAAAAATAAATCTAGCAATTTAACTTCTAAGAATCACTCTGGAAGATATGCTTAAGTGCACAAGGGTTAAAGTACAAAAATGTGAATGTAAACATTTTTAACAGTAACAAATTAAAGATAACACCCAAATAAATGACAATTAATTATATGACCATATTAAGGAGAACAACACTTTTAGGTGTATGGAGAACTTCCAAGGCACCTCCTACAAAACAATGATATCCCTGTTAACACTTTTAATGCACTGCTAGGCTTGCAGAAGGTAAAGGAAATCCCCAACCCAATCCCCTCTTCTCACACTCACTCCCACAGGAGCTGAAACTAGAGTTTTGAGCAAGGAGCAATTGGAAGGCTAAGCTGCCCTGTAGGCAATGTCAGTGCAGGCATGGTTTCTAGGAATAAGCCATGGAGTACAGGGTCTAAACCTGAGACTTCTCCCTTAAGTCAAGAATCCATATTTCCTCTGGAGGAAAGCATCCCCTATTTAGGTCCCCGAGATTCTCATAGATCAAAATCAAACAAATATGAGCTCACAATCATACATAATTAAAAACCCAAGCAAACAAAGCAGCAAGGATGAGTCAGTAAAATAACAAGAGATTTTTTACCTCCAAAATTTTACTGTAACTTAGATACAGAAATATAAAACAACTATTCATAAATTGTTTAAAGAAATAAAAGATGGAATTTAAAAGAGGGCAAGCAACAAGGAACTATCAAAAATACCAAACAGATATGAAAATGAGCCACACGGAACTTTGAGAGAAATTAAAAATATAACTAATGAAGTGGAAAACTCATTGAACAAATGAATGAACAGATTAGACACAGGTGAAGAAAGAATCAGTGAATGGGAAGGTAGAACTGAAGAAAATGATAAAAATGAGGTCTGATATATATATCTAATTAGAGTCCCAGAAGAAGAGAATAGGGTAATGGAGAAGAGAAAATATGTGAAGAGAGAATGGTTGAGGATTTTCCAGAACTAATAAAAGACACATCCACAAATAGAGAAAGCACAACATACACCAAGCAGAATAAATTAAAAGTACACCACACCTAATCACATTGCACTAAAATGTCAAATCTAAAAAGAGGAGACTTTAAAAGCAACCATAGAGAAAATAATCACCTCCTGAGGAAGGACAGTTAGACTGACAGAAAACATCTCAGCAGAAACATCCACAGTCAGATAATGTTGCATAAAATGGTTAAATGCTAATAAAAAATAATCAACCTCTTCTTTGTACCTAGAAAAAATTACCTTTCAAAACTATGACAAAATATAAATATATCCAGATAAACAGATACAAAGAGAATTTACCAAAAGACATTCACTAAAGTAACTTCTATAAGATATACTTCAAGAAGAAGAGGAAAACTGTAAACACCTGTAGGCCAATAAATTAGACAACTTAGATAAAATGGAAAAATTCCTAAAAAGGTACAAACTACAAAAACTGACTCAAGAAGAAATAGCACAATTTTCTATACCAAGTAAAGAGACTTAACTGGGTATCAAAACACTACCTACAAAGAAAAGCCCAGACCCAGATGGCTTCACTGGTGAATTCTATCAAATATCAATATTTAAAGAAGAATTACCATCAGTCCTTCTCAAACCTTGCCAAAAAAAAGAGGCTGAAATACTTCCCAACTCATTCGACAAGGCCAGTATTACAGACCAATACCTCTTAGGAGAATGGACACAAAGAGCCTCAACAATATTATAGCAAATTGAATCCAGCAATATATAAGAAGAATCATAGACCAAGTGGGGTTTATCCCAGGAATGCAAGGTTGGTTTTAACATCCAAAAATAAATTAATATGTCATATCTATAGAAAAACAAAACACATGATAATAAATATCAATCGATGCAGAAAAGACATCTGACAAAATCCAACATCCTTTCATGATAAAAACATTCAACAATTTAAGAAAAGAAGGGAACTTCTTCAACCCAATAAAGGATAGCTACGAAAAGCCCAAAGCTAACATTACACATAATGATGAAAGACTGAATGCTGTCCCAATAAGACCGGAAACAAATCAGACAGGTCTGTTCTTGCTTTTAGCATCGCACTAAAGGTTCTAGCCAAGGGCTGTTATGCAAGAAAAAGACATAAAAGGCAACCAAACTGGAAAGGAAGAAGTAAAACTATCTCTAAATGATCTTATATAGAGAAGATCCTAAGAAATTCAGTAAAAAACTATTAGAACTAATAAATTCAGCAAGGTTGTAAGCTATAAGATCAATATACAAAAACAAATTGTATTTCTATACACTTGCAATGATCAATCTAAAAATGGAATTAAGAAAACTTCATTTACAACAGCAAAAAGAAAACACTCAGGGATAAACTTAACAAAGTACAAAATGTATCTCTGAAAAGACTGTTGAAAGAAAAACAAAGATCTGAATAAATGGAACAGCATCCCATGTTAACGAACTGGAAGACTTACAAAGACTTATAAAGATATACAAGACTTATAAAGACTTATACAAGACTTATAAAGATGGCCATATGCAAGCAATCTGCAGATTCACAACAATCCCTATCACAATCTCTGCTGGCTTCCTTGTAGCACTTGGCAAGCTGATTCTAAAATTCATAATGAAATTACAAGGGGCTCCTAATAGCCAGAACAATCTTGCAAAAGAACAATTTCAAAACTTACTAAAAAGCAACAGTAATCAAGGCAGGGTACAAGCATTAAGTATAGACATATATATCAATGGCACACAATTGACTATCCAGAAATAAACCCATACATTTATGGGAAAAAATAGTCTCTTCAACAAATGGTGCTGGGACAACTATATATCCACATACAAAGAATGAAGTTGGATCTCTACCTCAAATCATATACAAAAATTAACTCAAAATGGATCAAAGAACTAAATTTAAGAGCTAAAACTCTTTGAAGAAACAGGGGAAAATATTCATGACTTTGGATTTAGCAATGAATTCTTAGATATGACACCAAAAGCACAAACAACAAAAGAGAAAACAGACAAACTGGACCTCATCAAAGTTAAAAACTTTTTTGTGTATGGGGACAGATGGTTACTAGATTTATCATGGTAATCATATCATAATGTATGCAATGTCAAATCACTATGTAGTATACCTGAAACTAACATAATATTGTACATCAACTATATTTCAAATGAACAAGTTAAGTTTTTAAATTGCAAATATTTTACAACAAAGAACATTATCAAAAAAGTGAAAAGGTCTCTGACAGAATATATTTGCAAATCATATATCTGTTAAGGGCTTACTATCCACAATATACAGAATCCCTACAACTCAACAATGAAACAAATAACATAATTAAAAAGTGATCAAAGGACCTGAATAGGTATTTCTCCAAAGAAAATATACAAATGGGCAATAAGCACATTAAAAAATGCTCTTAGTCTTCACGGAAATGCAAATCAAAACCACAATGAGATACAATTTCATACCCACCAGGATGGCTAAAAACAAAAGGGCAGGTAACAAGTGTTGTCAAAGATATGGAGAAACTGGAAACCTGTACACTGCTGGTGGGAATGTAAAATGGTACAGCCATTTGGAAAACAGTCTGGCAGTTCCTGAAATTCCTGAGCTCCTGAGCTCCACTCCTAGGTATATGCCCAAGAAAAGTAAAAATATGTCCACAGAAGAATTTATACACATATTTATAGCAACATTATTCATAACAGCCAAAAAGTGAAAACAACCCAAATGCTCATCAAACTGATGAATGGATAAACAAAATACAGTATATCTATACAATGGAATATTATTCAGTCATAAAAAGAAATGAAGTATTGATACCTGCTACAATACACATGAACCCTGCAAATATTATGCTAAAGTGCAAGAAGCCAGTCATAAAGGACCACCTATTGAATGATTCCATTCATATGCAATATCTGGAATAGGCAAATCTATAGAGATAAAAATTAGATTAGGGGGCTTCCCTGGTGGCGCAGTGGTTAAGAATTCACCTGCCAATGCAGGGGACATGGGTTCTAGCCCTGGTCCAGGAAGATCCCACATGCTGCAAAGCAACTAAGCCCGTGTGCCACAACTACTGAGCCTGTGCTCTAGAGCCTGCGAGCCACAACTACTGAGCCCACGCACCACAAATACTGAAACCTGCGCTCCTAGAGCCCGTGATCCGCAGCAAGAGAAGCCACCGCAATGAGAAGCCTGTGCACCACAACAAAGAGTAGCCCCCACTCACCACAACTAGAGAAAGCCCGTGCACAGCAACAAAGACCCAATGCAGCCAAAAATAAATAAATTAATTTTTTTAAGTAGATTAGTAGTTGCTTAGGGCTGTTGGGGATGAGGAGATAAGGAGATGATGGCTAAAGGGTACAGAATTTTTTTTAGGTGATGAAAATGTTCTAAAATTGA